>NC_088099.1:153792516-154430849 GCF_036370855.1 Dromaius novaehollandiae | reverse complement strand
CCCCAGGTAATATCTGCCAGGATATTCAAGTTAAAGATTGAAAACTGCTGACCTAGGACATAACTTCAGTTTGTATTTGGGGTGTTTTGTTAGCATTTTAAGAATTTTGAACACACGAGAGTGGTATTATGAATATCTTGGTGATAAGTAAGGATTCGGTGAGTGTTAGCCCTCTAATATTTATATCCAACTTAGTTGGAAAAAGGAATTTCTTTTCCACCTTTTTTTTTTTTCTCACCTTATTTCCCAAAGCAGGCTGTTCATGAGATGAGGTTCTTCTTTCCCCAGTTTGCCCCAAGAAGGAATAATGTTTGTAAGGATTTTTTTTTTCATTTAACCTGTATTGTGCCAATCTAATTCATTATTTCTATTTGTTATTACTTCTAATTCGTTTAAAATTTTGACATGTACTTAGACTAAACAACCAAGGAAAAAGCTAGGGAAAAATATATGTTCCTGATGTGTAACTGTGAATTTAAAATTCCTTCCCTGTAGAAAAGTCACTAAATGCCAGTATTTATATAAAATCTGTTTGCAGAGTGGTTGAGCTGAAATCTATTATGCGAGTGGGTTTGCCTGTGGACGTAAAAGTAGTATTGCCTCATTAACTTTGTAGTTATCAAACATTTCTAATGCGGTTTGCTTAGATGGACTAGAATTTAGTGAAATAAGACCCACTTATTCTGGACGTAGTGTAATTTTTGTCAAGTCTGTGTGTGTGTAGTTATGTTTCTGATATTTTTTATTTTTTTAAAAAACCTACAATTTTACCTAAGCATTTCTAGCAATTAGTTGACTTTATTTTTGAGTGATTGTTTTCCCCGTCATGCTATTTCTACTTACAGTATCATCTCGTGAGAATAATTCATTGTAGAATTCAGATTTAGTATAGGAAGTGAGAATTATTTTGTTAAAGATACGATAAGATTTTGCTTCTTGTTTGTGTTCCTTCTTTGGCCATTGTTTCATTATTCTAAAATATCCTTTGAAAAAAATATAGGTTACAACATAAGAATAACATTGCCATCTGATGTAAAACTGCACTAAGATGTAATCTTGAAAGTTAATGCAACTGAAATTAGATGGATCTTTTATGTTTTAAAAAATTCCTACAAGTTTCTGCATAGTTAGTTTTAAGGTGTTTTGATGGTGTTTCCTGTGTCATGTCTCCCTCAGGAGGGAGCTTATTGCCCCTCTAAGATAGCTTTTAACAGTTACAGCAAAAAGGTAGAGAAAAAAGGATCAATATTTCATTTTAGAAAGATGTTTCAGAAAATTGGTTTAGAACTGCGTTTTGACCGTTCGTTTAACGGTCTTTTTTATTCCCCTGTAATTTTAGAATGGCCTTCTGTTCTTTAACCTGTGTTAAAATTGCTGGTGTTTTAGCCAGTAGCTTGCTTGGTTTGCAGCTCTAATTTAGAGAACACTTAAATTATATGTCTGGAGTTTTAAAATTGTTGGAGGAGAAAAAAAAGGAAAAAAAGGTTGCTTAATACAGTTTTCTTGCCTTTGTGTTTTAGGTTGTATTAAAGATCATTAAACATTACCAAGAAGAAGGACAGGGGAATGAAGTGGTCCAGGGAGTGCTGCTGGGACTTGTGGTGGATGACAGACTTGAAATCACGAATTGTTTTCCTTTCCCTCAACATACAGAAGATGATGCAGACTTTGATGAAGGTAATGTTTAGAGCTGTGGAAAACTTGAGAATAAAGTTGTCATATGTGCAAAAAAGTCCGTCTGTCTGTCCCCCCCAAGTGACTGGAAATTTACATGTCATGAGAGAGTCTTTTGTTTGACTCGAGGCAGAAATGCCATTCTGCATATCCAGCTTGAATCTTGTCTACGTGAGGAAAATTATAGGAATAAATATTACACAATATGCATACACTTATTTTAGAGTAAGATGGTCCACACAAGAAGTTACATTAGCTTGCAACCTATGATTCATATAGACTTTGAAAAATTTTTTAGGAAAATGGCTATGTGTGTATATTCGTATATGTGTGCATGTTTGTGTATGTACATTCATGTATATTCATATATATGTATATGTGGTTAGGCGTATAGATTGCCTCCCGGGGATTCATGTGTTAAGTACTCACTGAAAATCTGGAAAGCAGAGCTTTTTAAGTTTAAGAGACACTGTTGACTGGAAATCTGGATGATCTTTTTGTTTCTCTGAGTGAGCTAGAAGTAGTGTCAGTTGTTTACATCTGTCTCCCTTGCTGGCTCTAGAAACATTTCCTTAATGCCTGTGTAAGTCAATATAATCTGCTTGCCACAGAATGATACAAAATTTATAAATTAAATTCAAAAGGCATACAGTTCTAATCTTTGTTTTTTATTTATATGTATATGTATAAATAGACGTGTGTGTGTTTAATAACACTAGTCGGAACACTTTTTTTGTTAGAGCTCAAGACAGTTTAATTTTGAGAGTAACTGAAAAGGCAATATAGTCAAAGTAGTTATGATTGGATGCCTGATTGTATCTAATTTTGATAAATCAGCTTGAGCAAGATTAATCTTGCTTACAGTGGTATTAGATATATTTAAATTTTATCTTTATTACTAAAGAATTGTGACTCTACTTTTTATAAAAGAGACCATTTTATGACTTTCTTGACACTTGGTAAGGTTGCTTAGCTGTTTTTTGCTTCTGTTGTGGGATCACACAATTCACTACGTGGAAAAAAAGGCAAAAGACGAGAGTGTGTTAATTGTCCTACTGTAATATGATGCTATGGTCAGAACTGTGTTTTATTAAAACCTAAAAGGGATTTAAAAGATGACTTCTCTCTTCTGTAACTCTTCAAAGGACTGGGCTAATCCAAGTTTTTAATTAGAGCCCATGCTTCAGTTTTTCCTGTAGAAAATGGACTAATTGTTTCAATGTAGTTGATAGAGGAGCAAGGAGTGAAATGAATTTCTTCATTTCCACGAAGGATTCATCAAACCACATGATGGCTACCATGCAGACTCTGTAAGCCTGTGATCTTTTATGTAAGCTTCAACTGTAGCTAAACATAGAGAACAGCTGTTCCCGCTCAGGAGTAACTTCGTTCCAAGAAAGTGTCTGTCGTTACCAATCTTCTATTTTACTTTCTCAGCAAATAGACAATGATCCTGGCATAAGGTGAAAAAGGCAATGCCTGTGAACCTTCTCTCACCTGGATGCCTTAGCTTGTCAGCCTTCTGCTCCTGTCCTGCAGACATGTGTATGAAAGAGCAACAAACTCTAGTCAGAGTAGACAGTGAATCTATCACAATTATGTTGATGTTGATCAGCGCTCCTATGAGCGTTAGGAAATTTGCAGGCAAGTCAGTCACTTTTGCTTATGCTGAACTATAGAAGGCTACGAAGAGGTTCTCCGCCTTCTCAGTAAAATATATTTAAATAGAGTTAACCATTGAAAAACCCACAACTCTTTGGTTGAGAGGAATCACTCTAGATTCCCTTTACTGAGAGCCCCTTCAGCCCTTGGACTCTTGTGGCAGAGGCTAGGGAAGATTAAAACCAAAACAAAATGGCTCTGGAGGTATCCAGCTGAGCATTAGGTGTCTTTTTAGCTTCTACATAGAATTGCCCTCTGTCTTGGCAATGTGAAAATCAACCACACTTTATAAATACTCTGTTCTCCCTGAAGCTGTGTTTCCCTAGGTAAGTATCCTGCCAGCTTTTCAGAAGATTCTTTTGTTTCTTCTAGATACAGATATTCCAGAAAACAAATTTCTTGTTACATACCAGAGCCTTAAAATTCAAACAAACAAATGAAACAAGGCACCTCCCAACCCGTAAGTCTTGTACATTCATATATCTGCACAGGTTTGGGCCCTAAGACACGGAGGGAAAGAAGGAGGATATCTGCATTTCAGTGCCTCTTCTACCTGGAAAGGTTCACTCTCCTCTCTTTGGTCAGAGTAATGTTGTCTTGTCTTTTCTTATTGCGTAGTATATCTTTGGATTTTTTTTACTTTCCCCTTGCCTAAGATTTTGGGATAGGGACAATCCTATGGCAGTGTAAACTTCTGGGCCTGCAAGGGGTATTTCTTAAAGGACTTGAGTCATAGCTGACCTTGGGTTAATGTGGGGACTGTTGCACGGGTTGAAGGGCCACGTTACCCCAGCTGCTGTCTTCCTGAGAGGTGGAAATAGGGAGCAACCACTGTTGGGTTATCTGTTGGCAAACTCCTAATCTGCTATGGAAAAAATTGAATGAATACACTAAAAAGAAAGATTACTTCTGCGTCATTTTGCAAGAGTGCTAGGAGCAAGGCACCTGAAAAATGTCCATTACCCTATGGTCTTGAGTTGATGGAGGTAGTTTGGATCATTAGTGCTCAGGTTTATGAGGGCCAAGAAGCTCATGTTAATTGTAAAGTTGAGGAATTTTAATTCTGCAGTATGCAGTTTGTCTAATAACAAAATGTGATGTCAGAGAAATGGAGTCATCATTGTTAGGAGAATTAAGCTCACCTACAGGAAGGCGAAATTTGGGCAAATGAATGGCTGGGTAATCGGCAAGAGACATTTAAGCTCATGATTTCCTTTCTTAGAGGAAATCTTTTAATATAAAACACATTTTTGAGGGTGGTAACAAGATACGATTAGTTTAAATCTCTAAATAGCTATTTAAATAGTATGACACTTAAGAATCAGTTTGATAAAGATGGACTTGTAAATGTTAAGCATATCTGAAAAAATGGTTATTGCTTTGTTATCGTGACGTTTTGTCTCTTATTGCTAAGGCCTGAGCTAATGTGAGTTTTAACTATTTCTCTCAACAGAATTCTCTCAGAAATGTTTTTTTTTTTTTTTAATTTTAAAAAATACTGGTTCCGTTATTGTAAAAGGAGTTCAGTTTGGATTAGACTATTTCTAGAAACTACATAAAACATGAGAGAAATTTTTTTAGCTCCCAATTTTATAAATCTAGGAGGATTATCTTAACTTGTGTGAACTCAACAAACAGGTATTTTTCTGCTTTTTAGAAAGTTTCTCTTACAATGTCATCTTCTTAAGGTATTTTTTTTTTATGAAGTATAATTTTTTTTGCAAGATTTTCCTCTCGGGGAAGTCTTGTGCACTTATGATGGCCTGCATAATATTTTCTGGGGAGAATTTCATTCAACCTAATTCTCTGTGTTAGAAAGCTCTAGGTGAAGGTTAGTTGATGATGTGTGAGTTAATAGAGGAAAATTGCTTAACTGAGTATATTTTGAGTGTCTGGCACAAGATACTTCAACAGGAAAGTTGGAAAATGTTGGGGCTGCACTCCAGACTCATGTTCAGACATTTGCTTTCAAATAACTTTATTTCTCTGTTAGTAGTGTACTCGTAAATGCTCAGAGCTTTTGCATTTACTTTTCAAAACACAGATGTTTTAAGACACGTTCGGATTACTTTTTTTATTTTTTATTTTTTTCCCTGATGGATTCACCTCTTCTTCAGGGAGAATCAGATTTCTACTGTCAGGACTTTTGGTTAAAGCGTTTCTGTGAAATGATGCAGTACCCAAGCTTGTCTTTGTGACGTTAGATTTCTGAGGATTACTTTCCCTTAGGATACTTCAAAGTTTTTTGTCTGACCTCAGTTTTTCTTTCTTTCAGTTAGGGTCTACAGAAAAAGTGGAATTTCTTTGGCTTTGAGATTGCACATTAGATGTGTATTTTCTTCCTGAGAAATAAATGCCTTATTCTTGAATATAAGTGGTGTCTCTGAGGGAAAAGTTAAGTTCAGTCCTTTGCACTTCATTGTTCTTCTGTTCTGCTATTCCTTCAGTAGCTTTTCTTCCTGTTTAAAGGAAATGTATATTCCTTTCGTGGAGAGCAACAGTTAACAATGTAGTGTATGTTTTATAATTCAGTACAGATGTTGTGTGAGGTCTAATTCTGATAAGGCATTTTGAAACAGATTTTATTCCAACCTGGTATGTTTTAGTTCCTTACTTTTAAAGCCGGAATAAAAAATTGTTTTGGTAATTATGCCCACAGAAACTTCAAGTAAATTGTATAATTATATATCAAAAAAACTTCTAGATGGTTGTAACTTTTTTTTCTTTTATAACTATGCCGAGATTTCATTAGATTCCCTGTGAAATACTACAAATAAAAAGGTGATGCCTTTTTTCTCCCCTTTTGCCTCTCCAGTGATTTTTGCTTCCTTACCTGCTATAGTTTGTATTTGATTATATCATCAGTCAATAACAACTAAAAATAACAGGGTGAGTACTTTTTGTGGAAGTTTTGCACTATTTTCTTTATTGAGGCTAAATAGGAGTCAGTGTCACTTATGGAGTAGTAGCACGTTGTAGCTCTTGTATAGTAATTTTTCCGGGCTTCTAATCAAACAGCAGTGGTAGCAGTTTCTACCGCAGAGTCTTTCTTGCAATATTACCGGTATAGTGATTGGTAATACATGATCTTTGTAGAAGCAGGCGGCTTTGGACAGCTAAAAGGAACTTGTGTGGAAAAGTTTATTTAAGATAAAGTAATGGAGTACATGTGTGCTTTTGAACCATTGCTCACTACAATGAGAATGAAGGACGTGTTCTCGGTGTTAAAGCCCTTCCCGTTTTATTGCAGGAATTGTTGCTTGAGGGTAAGCCTGTGGTCTGCAGCGCTCTGGTTTCACATTACAGGGGTTTCAGGACCAAGGGATGGGGGAGTCCTTACGCGCCAGCCTACTGTGCCGCAATGCCCAGCTGTTGTGCTGGTTGCTGGCCTGATTCAGCTTAAAAAAAAAAAAAATTACCAAAAGGCTACCGAAAAGGCTACTGTTTTCTGAAGATATATTTATTCTTTTGTTCACTTAATAGTGCAAGCTCCACAAACAGTCTTGTGAGCACGGCTGCAGAGCTAGTGTGCTGCAGCATAGGGGAAGGAACCTCTAAAGCTTGCTGTAAAATCCTTATGCTGCTTAAAGCCCCTTTGTGGTCAAACCAGAATCTTCCGAGAGGAGCGTGCACAGCTATGGGGACGTAATGGACTGTGTGAAGGAGGAAAATGTCTTGGGGTAGTACTGCTGTAACAGTCCTGATGTCATCAAATCACAGCCCCTATCTGTGTGGAATCATCTGCTTTCTGTAAAAGCTGACAGAGGTGGCTTACCTACTCTGACAACTAGAATAATTTCTGCTGTTTCTCTTGGAAATACTAAGGCTAAGTTTTCCGTTTTTCTTCCTCCTGTTGTTCTCATTTTAAAACTAGTCGTAATAATACTCAAAGGATTGTCACTGTAGACACATCTCTTATTTCTCTTGTATGGTTACAGGAAGGAGTCTGGACACGCTCTAAGTGTGTCCTGAATGGGCAGGAGCAACTTTTAGCTGGCCAGATTTCCTCACTTGGGTTTAAGAGTTGGTCAAAACAAGGACATACGTCTGTGTGTTGCCTTTTATTCAATGGAAAGGGAATGTTTATGAGATAACAGAAATCCACTCATACGGACTTAAAATTTTATTTCGCTAGTGACAGGAACGAATGACCCCAGTGCTCCTAAATCAGAACCGTGTTTCTGGCCCCAGTTGTGATGCATTCATGTGAATCTCGCAATCATGTTTTTTTAAGTTCCCATACTATTTTAGGAAGAAGGTTATATTCTGGTAATACTGACTTCTCGGCTGCCAAGTGCTGGCAAAATTTTGCACGTCAGGTTTTTGTGTGCGTTTGTGAAGTTTCATTCTGCTGCTTGTATGAAGAACTTTGAATTGTAAGTTTGATTTGCTTTATCACTGGGGTGGAAGGAATTTGTGAACTAGTTTGTAGACCCAGTGAGGATTAATTTATACAGGGGATTCTGATGGTCACGTCAGAACGCAGGTGGTTGCTTCTTAAAAAGTAAAAATATAGAGTCTTTTCCAGTCTCACATGTTTTGAATCTTTTTTTGGGTGGGTTATCAGAAATAATTTTGGAATGTACTCAGATTGGCAGAGAGGTTGGTAATTAGGTGTGCTTAACTGTCACTTAATGAGATGTAGCACGTGTGCTCGAAGTTTTTTACTAAAGCTGTTAATCGCACCTGGGTTATTTGGTACTTCACCTGTGGTTGGTGTGAATTCCTGATTTGTTTCCTAAAAGGAAACTAATGTTGACACGTTGCATAATTGTAACTATTCAATCAAGTATCAGGCATATAGCATATTAAATGTTTTTGCTAAGTTTTTGTACTGTGCAGACCTAGCTATACTGGATGTTCTTTTCTTTATTGGGTAAATTTAATTTTCCTTGAGATTAAATTAATATTAAACACTATTTTTCAGAGTGAAGTCTAAAGTTTATGTGTGGATGTATGGGCTCGCCTGTATTAGATACATAAATGTACCCCTAAAGTATGTTTTTTTTCTTTTTTTTGGTAATAGCAAATCCTGAGAAAAAGTGTTCTTAATCATCTCAAATGCGATAAAGAAACGTGAAGAGTATGTTTATGCAGTCTTATCTTCATTTTAAAGCGCTTTACTTTCAGTCCAATAGCCTGATTCAAATGTGATAAAAAAGACATTGGTTGGCAAGGCAGTCTCATTGAAAACTCCATTAGGGGGCACTGTTACCAAGCTTACGGAAACCAAAGACTAATCTGATTTCTTAGCCAGGAAACCTGGGACTTGCAGACAGAAGAGGGATAAAAATTATTTTCATCTGATAAGGTTCAGATAATGTTTTCTACAAATGAATTCCTAAAATATGTTATAAAGTGCATTGAATTAAATGCAACTGTAATGACTCACTTGTTGCTGTTGTTGTTTCTTAAAGCAGTCTAAATGTGCTACACGTTCTAAGGAACCGTATAGATCAATATAATTTGCTTCAGAGGTTTTGTATGTGTATCCTAAGCAGAACAGTAGTTTTCTTGTTTTGCAGGTTCTCCCCTTCATCCCTCAGTTTTAACATTGCTAACTAAGAAAGGGGAGATGACACTTGTGATGGGTCTTCTTAGCTTTGTCCTACCGGATTGTGCAGATTTAAAAATTGCAGACAAACTATTCCTTTTCTTGATAGTATTACATGAAATGCCTGAAATATTTTGTTTATTGCATTGCTGGATCTTTAGTTGATTTTTAGTGTGGATTCAGTGCTTTAAAGTGGAATATAAATCTTTTTGTTCAAATTAATTTAGAATCAAAACAGAGAAGTTACTTTACTCTTTAAAGCACTAGACATGTTGAAGTTTTATTTGAATGCAGTTCCATTAAGATTTTTCAGCAGAAGGAATTAATGTAATTTGCTTTTAAGCACAGAAATGTTGCACCATCTTTTATCTTTTTTTAAAAAAATATACTCAAGGAAAAATGTCATGAAGTGATTTTAATCATGGAAACTTTGACTGCCTAGATTCTGACAAATTCAACTATATCTTTCATTTGATTTTATAACTCACATATACATGGATATTTAAACTTTTTGCTTGTTGTAATCATGCTGAACTTCACTGAAAATTATGCTTAAGAATAATCATTTAGTAATACTAAAATAGAAGTTATGGAAGAACCTATTTTAAGTGAATAATGCAATAGGTGGTTTACTGTGTGTAAGTACTTGTTGGAAGCATTAGAATGAGCTAGAAGACTGTATGCAGCTAAATTTTGCATTAAACTCTTTCACTATACGCAGTTTTGAACTTGAAGCTAGCAGACTTCTATTTTGTAGATTTGAGTTCTGTCTTAACTGTATGCTGCATAATAATGATGTAGGATTGTTTAGTTTGCTATATGGATATTTGGTATAGTTTTATAACTCTTGCAGAAACTCATTAATTTTTACGTAATCAGCAATATTAAAGCCTGATTTCTTTTTTCATTTTCTGCAATTTAGGTAAAACATTATAAATGAGCTACTCTGAATTTGATTTTTGTTGCTAATACAATCAGCTGAATTCTGACTAAAGAAATTGGAATGCACAGAAGAGGATAACCAATTAAATAATAAAAGTTTAATCAGGTATTTTACATTTGCTTTGATTTCAGGTATTAGTTCTGTAGTTTTATGCCTATATTATAATTGCTGATAGTGATTTGAAAATATTAGACCTTATGCTTACTGTTTTTAGAGGAGGAAAAAATGTACAGGTTGGTTACACTGAGTATTCAAAAGTTTTTCCAATCATTTATGATGAGTTACAAAGAATCTGAAAATTATTTGATTTTTACAAATTCATTTCATGTATTATTTGTTCAGTTCTGGGCAAATATGAGAACTTAATATAAAAAATATTTTATGTTCCTCCACAGTTTAAATCAGGCAGACACAAATGACCTCGTGTTTACATTTTGTTATTAAGTTGTGGAAATATAATGGTAAAAAATATCTCATATGCTAATTCCCATTAAAAGTAGAAACTGTCAAATAACTTTTAGCTCTTGTATTATTGATTGGTTTATGAAGTGATGTTACTGCAAACATATGGCAAAGGTGAAACTTGCTGGCTTTTTTTTTTCCAGACTACTCTATTTTTTACTGAGCATTTCAATTTTACTTTAGTTCAGTTCAGAAAAGAATCCTGGATATAACCATTTGTGTTTTCAGATAATACTGTTTTTTCAGGCAATTGCTACAACATATGATAGATATCCCAGTAGACAGATAGCCTGCTCTCATCTTGCCAAACTGGGGTGCCTTACTTAGGTTCCTAAAAGTTTTATAAAAGTAGTATCTTTAGGCTACCTCTGTGTTTGAAAGAATTAGAGATTCATCCAAAAAGCAACTCGGGCCATGTAAAGACAGTGTTGTCAATAGTGGTAAACCCTCCTACTTTCTCCATCTTTGATTATGAATCTTCAGTAATGTGCTACAGGAGTGGAAATTTCCATTCCATTTAACTGTGTGGATCACTCCATTTGTGATTTTTATTTATTTATTTTTAAGTTTATGCCCTGTCCTTTCTTAAGAGCCTAATTGCCTGTGGTCCCTGTGTTCCCCTGTAGCTTTGGCCCATTATTTTGACTCTTGATCCATTTGTTCCTTATTGGACTAAGAGGAGGAGAATGCTCTTTTAACACCTTCTTACCCCTTTCCACTCCCCCTCCTTTCCTTTTCTGCTAATGCAAGTATTTAGCCATTTCCTTCCCTGAAGAACTCTGAAATAAATTTGAGGGAGCTGAAAAAAAGCACAGCAAAATCAACAAGTACCACATGCTAATATCTTATTCTGGGAGGCAAAGTGAAGTAAATGCATATTGTTTGGTTAAGCAACAATTCAGATTGATAGATCTGGGTATAAAATAATGAAAAATAATTGTAATCACAATAAGTAGAGGTAAATTGGATTTTTTTTTGTCTGTTTTATATTGTCTTCCCTTATCAGGGGCATTTTCTGTTCTGGGAAGAAAGCAGTGCTACTGATAATTTTTTTTTTTTTTAGTTATCAGCTAAAATCCTATTGCCAATTTTTAATGAATGTAATGGCATTGTTAATTATTCTGAAAAAATTAGAATAGTATGTATTAAACCATAAATTTCATGAAAAAGTTGCCTATAGGTCATGAAATACAGAACTTTCATTGTATCTTGTGGTTTAAAGGCATGGGATTGCTCTGTGTGCTGAATCGGTGCTGAAAGGTTTCTAAATGATAAGGCCAGAGAGAGTATTGAGCTATGTGAATAAAAACTGTGTGAAACTCCAGCTTAGGGCAATTAAGTTTTTAGACTGATTAATCAAGTGCCAATCAAAATGTTATAGGCCTCATCCTAAAACTCAAGTTAATACAGCCATTTATAAGACTAAAAAAGAAAGATTTGGTAACTACATTAACTAATTGATGCCCTAAAGAACTAAATACTATTGATTCCCTCCCCTTTCCCCCAGACCCTGATTTTGCAGACCATTTCAGCATCTGTGTTCCATGAGCTGAATATTGTGAGAGGTAAGGTTTTAACAATACAGTGCTGTATTTTATCGTAGGAAACTAAAGTTTGCAAAACGTATTAGGGCTGAGGAAAAACTAGTCCTTTTTAAAATCATGAAACTTTTACAGTTGTACCAAGGCAAATGAATTTAAATAATTTCAGTTGACTCTAGTTTTTTTTTTTTTTAAGCTGGCTTGTACTTCTTGAAACTAATTTTCAGTATTTGGGATCCAAAGATTTATTCCAAAGCTCTTTTGAGGCTGTTAAAATAGCAGCTTTTTGTATGAGCTTTATTATTCTATAATGTTTTTTCCTGAGGAATAAACTTTTCTTACAATAAAATGTAGTTATCAGAATTTTTTAAATGAAAATAGACTGGGATGTTTTAATGAGCAAGAAAAGTTGCTGGTGATACCAGAAAATTTTTCCTTACTTCTTGCTCAATATTTTAGAAATTATTCTGGATTTTCAGAACTACATAATTTAGAAGAATAAAGAGGCATTATTCTCTTCTAGAAGAGAGCTATGAGTAGTAAAGGTATAGAACTCATTAAAAGCAAATCACACTTTTTGTGTATAGTATTTGCACTTATTTTACTGATGGGAAGACTGAGACGTGTTACTGGCTCAAGATTCAATACTGGCTATTGAACTGAATACTCAAGGAGTAGTCTTGAAATCCTTTTTGCTAACAGGAAACATTCTGCAGCAGTAGAGTTGAAAGGATATGAATCTGATTCACAGGATTACTAAACTTAAATGATTTTCTAGGGAAATATCCTTGATAGAAAGGAGAAGACTCCTTAGTAGAGTTTAGGTCTATATTTTATCGTTATTTGTTTTTGATCTATGTAAGGTTTTAAATCCAATGGTGCAGTCAAAAATATGTGGAAACACTGAAAAAAACTCAAACCGAGCAAGTCTTGAATTTTGCTGTAGTTTGTTAAGCCACTGTATGAAAGCTCAAGAATGGCAAAACTTAAGGAAATGAAAACTTTTTTAAAGCTTTACTGAAAATGACTAGGATGCCACATGCATGTAAGTGTAATAGTTGGTTAAATTTATGTAATTCCTTGTCAGCTGTATTTACAAAATATATTTATTGCAGTTAAGGTAGTTCTCACCCATCTAACTTTAAGACATTTACTTTATTTTGGCTTGTGGTGTGTTAGTTAGGAAGTTGCTATAGTATGCAGCTTGTCCTTTGTTTCACTGTTTGCTAAAAACACAGTTTGATTTCTTTTATTGGATTACATGCTTGAGTTCAACATAAATTCATGCAGTAGAAAAATACACATTAAAATAGATTGTTTACTCTTCAGTAAAATACTCTTATGTTTTTGTAGGTTTAATGCGATAAATTCTCGATGCATATATTTGTTATAGCCAACATTGCAGTGTTGTGGAGTTTTATTCAATAGTAGAAATGGAAAGATTTCTTAAAACTTTTTAGAAAACAAGACAGGCATGTTCTTTGTGTGATATATTTAGGTCATAAGGGACATCTGCTAAGGATAATTTTTTAACACTTGCTAACAATCTTAATATAATATGGCCTATTCATCAGTCATATTGTTCCTGACTTGGCTAGTGTGGATTTTAGTGATTCCCGATGTGCATTCAGACTCTCTTAATTGCTAGTTTCTTGCTGTTCTATCTTATTGTTTTGTAGGACAATGCATAAACGGGCATAGAATAATCAAAATGGTTTCCCTGGCCACATTAGGCACCTAACAGAGATTGCTGTGCAATGTGTACATGTTTTTATAAGTGGAAGTCTCATTGGAACAAAATAAATCTTAACATGATGGGGAGGTAATGCAAAAAGAAGACTTGAACATGCTATCCAGTATATCTACCACAAACACATCCATGTGATCTATCTTGGAAACGTTTATGCAATGGAGAAATTAGAGGAGTAAGTTTGGGACACAGCACGAACACTGAACTTTAGGGCTTTGGAGATCTTGAAATGTTGCATTTTTCTATTTTTGTGCCCTTGACTTAAAAAGAAAAACTCGTTCAGAAATATCTGCATTTTAACTGAGATTTAATCTTTTACATTCTCATGAACTCAGAATTTTACTTAGCTGTAAGGTATTTAACTTCTTTAGAAGTACTTGTGCACATTGGAGGAATATTACATGTAAGATTGGCATGTTAAGGTGGGCAACACCACATTGGATTGTTTGTAGGGAGAGAGGGTATGGCACACTTGTGTATTTTAGGTTTTGGTATTAGTGAGACAGGCAAACTGACCAGCCAGTCTTGCAAAATTACTGAAAGAGGTACTTGCAACTTATATTGGAGATGCTTCCACTTGTAGAAGGAAATTAGAGTTTTTCCAGCATGTTTCTTTGTGCAAAAATCATGATGTTTAGCGGTTCTTATTGCCCCCTGCTGTGGTCTTACCTACTGATAATTTGTTTAATGCTTTTGTATAATCATTCTAATCATTGACTTTTTTATCTTAATCTGGTTTGTGCAGCTCTGAACTGGTTATGGTGGTGAAGGAAAAAAACGTAGAAATTGGAGTTTTTGCAGTGGGTTGAGAGAAGCTTTCCTTATAGGTTACTCCAGGTGTTGAATCTCTTTTAAATAGAAGTCTTATCCCTCTGATCAATTTTGGGAGGAAACAAAAAGACTTTATCTGCTGGATTTGTCACTGTTATCTTTAATGAGTTTTCTCAGCCAAGCACAAATAGATGATTTTTAAAATCCCAGATAGTTGCAGAGCATCATCAGCCTTTTATTTTTTTAATACTAATTGTTTAGGTGATTTTAGCTTTATTTTCACAAGATGTTTAATAAAATTGGTTTGGGTTATTCCAGCAATCAGAAATAAATCTTGATCAGAAATAAATCAGCTTGTGTCTGTTAAGTCAGTTGTTCAGCGCAGTTGAAAAACCATAGTTGACACAAATGTTGATTTCATTCAGAGTTTAAATCAAGTGTTAGTTGAAGAATTTTATCAGATGTGGTAACTGTTCTCCATAGGAAATAGTTGAAAATTTGATTTATCTGTGCGTTGTTGATTAAAGCAATTTGGCAGAAGCTTTGTGTAAACTGCCTCACTTAAAGTACACTTTACGCTTAAACCGCGCGTTTCACAGTGCTATCGATTTTCTGTGGCCGCAGTGTGGGAGCGAGGAATGAGGAAAGACAGTGTGAAAAGGAAACCGGAGGAGCAGTTGTAAGAATTCAGTTTGGACACTGGGTGCCACTCCTGGTACGCACTGAGGCTCCAAATGCTGTTTCTCAAGCACTGAAACTACGAGCGCTCTCAAAAATGGAGGTCTTTGTTACTTGTAAAATGCTGAAGGTCTTCATCCTCTGAGTTGAGTGGTTCATTGAGTTGAAAAACACATTCGTGAGTCCTACAAGCAGTAGCTAAAGCTCCACGGGCTCCACTTTTAGAAATTCTTTTGTCATCCCTTCTATGGATGATTTTCTAGACTGGATATGTTGCTACCTGCTTATGTAGCTGCCCTCACGTGCAAGATGGACAAGGTCACTGCACCAAGGTTGCAAAAACTAGGCCAGACATGGCAATTCACCTTGGGAATGGGAGGAATAATTTGAAAACAAAGAAATCATAAGGAAATGCCTCCCTTGAAGTATGCCAGCTCTTTGTCGTGTGCTTATTGCTCGTTAGAATATACTCTTAATGGAGAGTAGTGTCCATACCAAGGCAGAAGTCGTCAGGTGGTGTTTTACTGATGGAAGACTAGGCGAAAGAAGGCAGCTGAGGACTGGTTTGGGGTTGAGCTCCCAGACGCTAGACTGGAGGGATAACAGCAGGTTTAAGTAGGCATCAGGTTTGGAAGATGAGAAGAGAAATACTGACGGTGTACAATGAGGAGAGGGAGTGAGGAGAAGTGTTGAGAGGTAAATTGGAGCAAGGTTAATGTTCCCATCCTGAAAGCTATGTGGCTCTCAAACTAGGAGGCAGAACATGATTTATGCTTTACTGCGATCATGCCCAAAGATGTCAGCTGGCTCTGAGTGCTCGAAACATTGTACAAACACATGCTTGCTAAAACATTTTAGAAATGACATGGGAGTTTAGGTGTCCAGGTCTTAATGGCTTTCGGTGGAATATTGGCACCTCTGTCCTGGAGTAGTTTGAAACTGAAAATTTCAGCAAGGTGAATGGATGTTTAGAAGGCTAAATGCTGTAGCATTTTTAAAATATTAGCCTTATAAACCTGATTTTCCTTTTGCATTTTTATCCACTATTTTGTTTGAAAAGGACTTGTAGTACTGGGTTAGAAATTAAAATGTGCTTGAAGGGGGAAAAGCAAGACACTACTAGAAATAGTGAATTGCAGGATGCTGTGCTAGGGTGAGGGATGAGGGGTTCTTTTGTAAAATTTGACTTTGATACAGTTACGTAGAAGTAAAAACAAAAAGTTCCTCCATCCCCAAAGCAGAAATCTGAGCTGTTGCGTTTTACTTTTAAAATAACATTTGAAAATGGATTACTGTTACTCATGGTGCTACGTTCTGTGATGTTTGACTGATTCCCCCCAGCCACTTTTCTTATAATGATGTTTCAAGTGAAAAATTAATTGATGTATTGGATGCTTAATGCACGAAGTTAAAAGAATAAATGCCATGTCGTCTTACTCCATTTTTTGCCCGCTTGCTGTCAAAACTTATGCTCCTTTGAAAACTAAAAACTTGGAAAAGCAGTTAGGAATGTTGAGTAGTTGGCAGGTTAAGTCACGTAACAAAGTTGCCATTACACTTTTTAGACTTTTTAGGGCAAACACGTTGGCCCACACAAAACTATGGCAAACATGAGTCATCTGGTACCTCCTTTGTAATTAGCTTAGCTTTATGTAGATCGTGAATAATACAAAGCCACATTGGTTTCTGTGGTTTTGCCAGCTGTGGCAAAAAGCCTGACTTTTAAAATAAATAAATATGTATTTAAATTAAGCCTTCTTATCAAAAGGCACCAGGTACATAA
Organism: Dromaius novaehollandiae; assembly: GCF_036370855.1. Lineage (NCBI taxonomy): Eukaryota > Metazoa > Chordata > Aves > Casuariiformes > Dromaiidae > Dromaius > Dromaius novaehollandiae. Next base: position 154,414,031 of record NC_088099.1, on the reverse strand, counting down.
ACAGAGCAATAAATGAAGGAATTAGCAAGAAACCTTTTCTTGACAGCAGGTAATCTATTAGCTGGAGCAAGTGGGGAAAAATGAGTACTATGTATGATAAGCCAGAGCTACCTGTGTTTTATTAGGCTGCATGATGCTTAGATCCTGACTTTATTTAAAGAGTTGTCAGTTTAAATTGCCAACGTCCCTTGTCGTCTGTGTCATTTAAATTTAATTTTGAGGGAATTCAAAGAAGGCTTATGAAACCCAAGGCGCTACTCCTGTCAGAAACTGGTGTGGAAGAGGTGCTCTTTGACTTGCAGCCGCGTGCGCAGGGCTCTGCGCGGCGCCCAGTTCAGCTCCCGCTTCGGGCTCTCCGTGCCGTAGCGCAGCCGGCCTCGGTGGGGCTTTCCTGGGCTTTCCCTTCAGCAGCGAGTGGCACTGGGACACAGAAAGAAGAGTGCTTAGATCCTTCAGAGGCTCCTGCTTGGTAGCAGATTAATAACAACTGATCCAACTTAATAACCTGGATGTGGGAAAGAGCTGTCTTTATTGTTTCTCTTAAGAAAATTTTGATGCAGGTTTATGGAGATAAAAAAATAAAATCTTCACTATATACAAAACGGCCAGATTGCTGTTGAGCCTTTTGCTGGTTGGCAGATCTATGGAGCTACCTTGCTTGATAGCACCTGTGTATTTGGGTTGGTGGGAGATGTTTAAGCTTATTATTCAGACTCTAACAGTGCTACTTTCCTTGCTGAGCTTGTCAGATGCTTAGCATTGTGCTACTGAAAATCACGTGTGTGTGTATATTTTAAGTATGTATCAGAATAATAGATATTATTAAATAATAAGGGTAACCATAGTTCTCATTTGGGGATTGCTTTGTTTCTGTTGTTTGTTTTGGGGTTCTTTAGAGTGGAGAGGGTGAAGGGACATTTGATAAGTCTCCGGGAAGTAAAATGTTTCTGCAAAAGGAGAGAGCATTTTCTTTTTCCATATTCAAGATGTCTAGAAGAAGAAACAGTGGATTTAATTTTTCATTAGGGGAGGTTTAGGTGAGTCATTAGGAGAAGCATTGTAAGGATATCGATACACTATGGTAGGTTGAGGGGAAGTTTGTGGAGCCCTCTAAGGATATGTCAGCCAAACCTTTACTAGAAGCAATATAGGTACAGTTAGCTGTATTGAAGTGGGAGGAGACATTAAATAATAACTTTTAACTCTGTCTCTATGATTCTCTTGCCTATTTATTTGGAATTTGGAAAAGACTTATGAAGTACCCAAATTATTCTTTTCTGCGTCTGTAATATGATTAACGCGTGTGGTAGTCTTTTCCATTTTTTTTTTCTTCCCCTTCCATATGTGAAACTCTTCGTGCAGCAATTGATGTGAAGGTAGTTTGATTTCACTGAAAATATTTGTGGTGATGAAATAAAAAAAATCAGTTTGTATGGAAGCTTATCAAACATATTGTAGTTCCAGTATCTGAGACTAGTACAAGGGAAGAAATACTGTTTTACTCTTATTTTTTTGGCATTTTACTCAATTTTATATAACATAGTTTTCTTTTTTTGACACAGAAGATGGTAGTTGATGTGAACAGGGTAAATAGAGTGTAATGGCCTAATGTCACTGAGATAGACTACATGATAAGCTGATAAGAGGTCCTGGGGGGTAGTTTAGTGGAGGAAAAATAGGGCAAATCTTCCCCCCCCCCTTTTAAAAGTTAGACTTTGTTTTTATTTTCTGCTTCTGGTTAATTTGCATACAAAAGTTAAAGCCAGATATTTTTCCTGTAAAATCTAATTTTTCTTCATCATCTTAAAAGTGAATGTTCATTAAATATATGCAGGTTCATTAAGTGCTTGTTAAATATATGCAGGTAACTTTCATTAATTCACATTTTTTCTTTCAGAACAAATGATTTTGATAAAGCAAATTTTTAGTTATTTTTATTTTATGATTTCTTAGATTCAAAGGAGTGCTAAACATGGTTGAAATAGCAGTAGGCCTGTATTTCCAAATCATGTATGCATGTAGTGCATTTATCATTCTTATTTATTTCAGGTATCTCCTTTCTTTGAAAATTCTCAGCACTGTGTGTCTTCCTTGTGCTACTGTTCTTTAATTCGCCTCAAAACTCAAGCAGATCTCTCTAAATTTGTGTCCACAGAAGATGTGGCACTGACACATGCGGACCTAAATCCTGTAACTCCTGCCAGTTGTGCTTCTGTGCTGAGCAAGGTCTCCGGTTCAGTTATAATTAGTGGTGTTTCACGGGCCTGAGCGGGCAGTTCTGCCAGCGCAGTGAGCTTGAGACTTACCCTGAGAGGTGTGTAGCAGTGCCCGGAGCTGTGTAGAATTGAACTCTAAAACGTATAATTTTATAATAATAAAACAATATCTCCACAGGAGTAGATCTGTTATTGACTATGGTTATCTAGACCTAGCCCATGTACTTAAGAGCTCTACAAATATCTTATGCAATGACTGTGTTTTTCTCTGGATCAGTTTTAAGACATGATGCTAGGTCTACTGTTAACAAATTATTGACCAAATAAAGCAAAGAGTAGGGATCAATTTTTATGTTCAAATGCTGAAGCAGAATACCAATACACACACCCCTACCCTGCTAACTGTTCTCTGCATTTTAAACCAGATAGAATATTGTGGAAGTTTGTGTCCCTGTTTTTTTATTTTAAGTCTTTCCACCAGATGTGTGTGTTTAGCTTAGGTTAGGAGTTCATTAAATGATTTGTTTATTGTCAACCTGAATAAAAATAGTAGTAGTTGTTACTTTTAAACAGCACACTTCGTATAAGCCATTGTTAGGAAGCTTGCTGCTAAACTTTGAGCCTTCAGCTCAGGTAGACTATTTTGTTTTCATTTCCTAGTAGGGTCTTGCAGGTATTTGGCTCAGATGAGGCCCATTCATATTTTTCAAAATTACAAGAAACCGTTACAAGAATAAAGCAGTAAAACTTCCACTCTCATGAAAGATCATCAAAACCCAGAAAGGCTTTATCAGGGAACAACTAAAATAGTCGAGAATTAGCAGCCTTCCTTTGAAAACATTTGACCTCCTGAACCAAGGGGGGGGGGGGGGGGAATGTTAAGACAGTTGCAGACATGGCTAGATAACTCAAGTTTTCACTAAATGTATTTCCTACTATTAAATGTATTTTGTCTATAAATCTATTCAAAGTCTTCAAAGATTTAAAAAAAAGATTTTTGTTATATAGGAATAGAATTAATCCTGACATGAGTAATGTAATAGATCTGGTGTGTTTGAATACTCCAACAGTCTTTTAATTAAAAAAGCATTACATACTCAAAAGTGCAGTTGGTATTTTTCTTCTCAGAATACTTTTTTCTCCAATAAGGACTTCTGTAAATAAGGTGTTTCTTTTTGTCTCTGTATAGCACAAAGGTGTATAGCTCACTGAACATCTATAAAATGCTATTGCTGTTGGCTCAGTGAAAAGGGCAAATATTCAGAAGAGACTTGGAAGAAAAGAATGGAAATGGACCACAGTTTCAAGCCCAGGGAAATGCAAAGCACTTCTGAACTGCTGGAAGAAAAAGTGGCTTAGTTTATAGAACTATATCATAAGTAGAAATTAGAGCGGATGCAAAACTTAGGTATTTAGACAGTGTTGTGTAAGTTTGATCATCACTATAGTTTGTTTTGCATTTCCTTCTTAGTGTCCCATCAGGCTGTCTTTGAATGGGCTTTGTTGTCATCATGTCATCCACACGTACAGACTCTGGAGTTGCTGTTCTTCCAGTTTGTGGAACCTTGTAAAATGCTGTATTTTCTTTAATTTCTTGAAGCATTTTGCTTTTTCTTGTGTCTTGCATGCAATATCACTTTCTGGTGACTTCATTTTTACTATCCCCTCTTTCTAACGTTTCTCCCATCTCCCGCCCAAAATACAGCATTAGGGTAATAGTTGATTTACCACTATTTTCTTCTCACTGCTTGATCTTTCTCTTTCTCTCCTCCAGCTCGTCCTCTTAATGTTGAGCAGATCTGCCCTTGCTTGCACTGCTGCTTTTATCTCCTGCACTTCCTGCTTTGAAACCTTTTCTTTACTTGGTACTCTGACCTGTAGACTGGGTTGATAAAAGTAAAATATACTAGCTCTGTCTCTTTACGGTACTCTCCCTTTTGCCAGTTCTGATGGATTCATGTCACTGAATCACAGCTGATTTTTCCAGTGTTTATGCTCTTGGCTGCTACAAACTTAGGGTGGTCTTATTAATTTAGAGGGAAATCTTTCTATAATGTATTTATTTAAACAGTGTTATGAAAAATGAAGAGTAAGTGCTAAAACTGGTTATAGACCCAATGTATGTCTTAAAGTATGCAGTTAAAAGTTACATTTGCAAAGACAGCTAATCATCTTTTTGCTCCTTTTCCCACACATTAGTGCTTCTATGCAAGTTAGATAGTATCTGGCAGGATATCTGTTGCATGCAGCTGACAGAAGTTTCATGGACCTCATAGTACCGCAGCCAAAAAACTTGATGTCTGCGTGCAACTTATGGGCTGCGTATTTGGGCATTTTACCTGAAGCTGCAGATGTCTTGAACCAAATGCCCTGTTTTATGCGGGAAAGCATAGGTAGCTGAACCACAAAAGTGCACTGTGTCTAAGATGTCTGCTGCGCGGAACCTTGCCAATGTGTGTAGTAGAGAGTTTAAATGGTTGTAAAGCTGCCAACACTTGGTGTAAGGTGGGATAAGAGAATGATTTGTACCTAGAGTGTGAGATTAATACCCTGCACTTGCATAGCACCTTTCATTTGAGGATCTTGGCACACTTTATGATCAGTTAATTGCCTCATAACCTCTCTGTGAGGTAAACTATCACTAGTTTACAGTTAAACTGATGCATAGAAGAATTTAAGTTAACTTCTTTGGGATGCCTGTTTAGTTGTGGGAGAAATGTGTGAAGTTTTGCTCTCTGGCTAATTTTGAAATGTCTAACATTGCAACATTTAATTTCCCTGCACGAAAGGCAATAACTTATTGTCATTTTTCCTTACTCTTCCTGCTCTTCAATTTTGTCAGTTACTTTTCTGCATTTTTTTTCCCTGTGGTCCTTTGAACTACAGTCTTACAAGTGGCAGCTGTAGCTTTAAGCTGTGGCTTAAAGCCTCCCCATATGCTCCCCGTTTTCTTGCCACTTTGAGAAATTATAAAATAGTAAAGCTGTAGTGCCTGATGTACCATCCTCAATTACTGAGTGTGTGTGTGAACCATACTCGATCACTGAGTATGTGTATTGCTGGTGATCCAGTGATCTGGATCTAAGTCTGTGCTAACTAGTTGTGCTCACGTTAAGGCATGTCTTTGGTCTCTGTTAGGTCTTACGTAACTTTGCTATGTTAGTGTGTGAATTCACCTTTTTGTGGTGTGAAAGAAAACTTTTACTATTGGTTTATTCCTAATTGGTCTTTTCCATGTTCGGAATAAACCAATCAGAACTATGTTTAGTTGCTTTAACCATCTTTATTTAAAATTCCTCCTTGTCTACACTGGTTGTAAAGTCAGCCGTAAGTGCAAGTTAGTATGTGCCAAAAAAAGGATGTATTGCATATTCAACTGAAGAGGTGTTGGAATATGAAAATTAAATGTATCTTTTAGGGAAACAGTGCTACAGACTGCATCCTTTGTAGTATATATAAAATGCTATCTTTAGAAAGGTGACTGACAGTAGTAATTCATAAGATAGAAAAGTGCTTCAAAAATGTTTGGAAACATGACAGTTTATATTTAGTTTGAACTACACAGTCTAGATAAAAATGGGCTCTGAACTCTTTCCCCCTCTCCCTCCCCAATTCATGAAATGTGATTTCTTTATTATGTGTACAAGCCCTTGTTAGTAGTGACTTTCTTGTGTTTTTAAGAAACTGGAGGATGAGAGGTGATGAAAGAAAGTTGGGATGAGCCATGTGCTCGAACAATAAGCAAAACACATTTTTGACCTTTGGCGTCGGAGAAGGAAAAGAAAAAAGTAAGCGGGACTTTCCCTTAAGATGCTGTGCACTTGACAAGACTGATACTTGGTTTTAATCTTTCACTTCAGCTGCTGTTGCCTCACAAGAGAAAGTTTTCTCTTCTGCTTCTTAATAGGCAATAACACAGCTCACGCTGCAAAGCAAAATCAAAAGGTCAAATATTCAAGATAGACAAAGTTTTTTGTAACTTACATATACTTTTATCCCAAACCTACTGCTTAATTGTGCTACTTTCCTGATCTGCATAACATTTAGCAAGCAGTTATACAGAATTTCCTCCTTTAAATAAGAGCAACTAGAGCCTGACATAATTTAAATAGTTTCTTTAAGAGAAATTAAAAAAAAAATTTACAAAGCTTGTCATTGTTAATAGAGACAATTTTAGAAACTCTTTAGCTCGAACAGTGATGACTGTTATTATTGGAAAGGTAATATGTCATTTCCAGAGGAAACGTACCAGTTTTAATTTCAGAAAAAATAACAAGTTGAGTGATTTTGAGCTAGATGCATTGCTGATGCTGTTTTTAAAATGATGCTTTTACACCTGTAAAATATGGCATACCTGCGGTATTAACCAGCTCGCTCTAGCTGACCATCCTACTCCAGTAGGTTAATGAGGGTTACCTGCGGTATGTTATAGTTCCACAGGTTTATACTGGTAAGGGCTCAAGTTTGCATGAGGTATAACTGAGCAGAATTAATCCATTGTCTTGTAAGTGTGCCTGCAAACCTTTTGACCATAGCCGTTTTCTTCTAGTGTTTATTAATACTTGTTCTGCATTGAGGATGTAAGTAAAGAGCAGGCAGTACTGGAATACCACCTGTTGCTGTAGCCTCAGTACGGTTGTGATTTTGTTCATTTCAAGAAAAACAAATACTTTTTTTTTGGTCTTCTCTGTGGTACAAAAGGTATGGTGTTAAGGGATTTTTATTCCTTTATATGCCACTTCTGCTTGGGGTTTGTCTCCCGACTGACTCGCAGGCATTTCTCGTTGTTGAAATGGTACTCACGCGTTGCCCATTTTCAGTGCTCAGTTAATTTGTCACGCAGAAGATAACTGACTCTGCTGGCCGTAAAATTTGTTTTATTGCCAATACATTTAAACACTTCTGATTAACTTTTATTGGGGTCATTTTATTAAATTTGATGCCTGAGAGTATCGTGCTGAGTTAAAGATTGCTGCTTCAGATGCTACAAATCTATTAATTTCTTATCTAGGAGCAGGGTGCTGCTTTGTTGCGGGCCTGGACAGCAAGTTCCTGTGGAACTTGGCAAAAGAGCATGTTGTTCCCTTCATTCAAAGGGGCATCATGCGAGATTGTAAGGCCTGGATTTATAGCTCCCACAGGCTTTTCTACATGTTTTAAAAATAATTGTATAAAACCAAAAACTGCAAAAACAGTTTTTTAATAACTTAGACGGCTCTTTTGAAGGACAGATTTATTTGCTTTGCCGTTCTGTTCAGAGGGAGTACAAAATAATAATGCCCCCCAAAAACTTACCTTTTGGTAGGCAGTTTTACTGTCTTTACAGAAGACAATCCAGCTGACCCATTTGAAACAAATATTTGCTGTTTCCCTTCACACTGGGCTGGAAATGAAGTTTTCAGTATTTAATATTTCAGCCCTGGAGGAGTTGTATATATTTTACTGAACTGGCTACTTTCTGTGGAAGTTAATTAGTTTTTACTCCCAAGAAGAGTAAGACACTGGTATGCTTACTGTGTCTCAATACGGATGTGAAGATTAAATTTTATTAATTTATACTTCAACTATATTATAGTTTATTAATAAGCATCACTGTTAAAAGTAGATGTTCTTGTTTATGTTGATGATAATTCATTTTTACGTTATGAATGCAAGAAAGTTGTATTTTGAAGACTTGAAAGTAAGTGGTATTTATTTGATATCAGAGCAGTCGAATAGTATCACTGCAAGTCCATCCTGCTGAATAATAGAGGTGTGCCAAACAGGTATGTACTGGACTTGAACAGACCAACTAAGGTAATAATTTCAAGTGTAAAATGGGGTACTAGGTAATGTTTATCTGTTCATCTCAGGGGAAAGAATGTCTTTAGTAGGCTTTTGGAGTCAATTTTAGAAGTATTAGTCCAGGTGCCCAGCAATGAATAGAAAGACCAAGCAGGACTGACAAAACATACTGAAGAGCAATGCTTAGGAGAAATGCAGAACATGATAGTTCACTACTTTCATATTTACTCGGTGAGATCTACATTAGAGTATGCCTGGAAAGTAAACAGGCAAAGTGGGGACAGTAGAAAGAAATACAGAGATTTAATTGGCAAAGAGAGATCTGAACAATAAGACATGAAAAGAGAAGAAGAGAATTTATATGTTAAGGAATAATGCATTTACTGTGGTGTGAGTTGTAATTTGAGCTTACTGGGAGGGAAATAATGGTGGGAACTGGAGGCTTTAAGGCAAAGTATTGATCTTTGAGCATGGTCTGTTTTCATAAACATAAAGGCTAAAATAGGGAAGTTAATTTCCTAGTTTGCAAAAATTGAAGTATTTGATTCAATGCATCAGACTTCTCAAATGCGTTTTTATGGACTACATGCTAAATAGTTGTTTTACGTCCAGTGGAGACGCTGTGGACCTGCAAGTTTTTGACGCTGAGGAAAGAGTGCAGTTCTTTAAAATAACGCCTGCTGCTAACCTATGTAAAGAGAGAACTTTTGCATAGAAACCTAATAGATGTTAAGCCATGCCCAAAAACACAGGTAGGATTTTTCATGTAGACTTTTCTGTGGCTTATCATAACACAATTGCTGAATATCTGGCAGCAATGAATGCTTTTCGCCATAAATTGTTAATAATCTGTGCTTGGGGTGAGAAGAGGATAGTAATCTTTCAACTTGTGCCCTCTAATCTGATTTTTCAATTCTTCAGTTGTGTAAACACTAAAAGGTCAAAACATGGGCATCTAGTCTAGAACACTTGGTGATTTCTTTTTTTACTAGTCATTGCCATTTTCAGTTTGTATCTTCCATTAAAAAGGATGATTTTTGGTGCTTTCGTTGACTAATCCTGTCCCTTCATATTAAACCATGGATTTCTTTTAATATCCCGCTTTTCTAAAAATGAAGGAAGTACTGTGGATTTTTTCATTTTAAGCATTACATATATGTGTATATACCTAAGTATAACCCCCCACACCCAGTTCCCAGACTCTTTCAATGGAACGTCCATTGTGCTTTTAAAAATTATTGAAAATATTTGCTCGATATGTGCTGCATCACAGTACACTATATTTCATGATAAACACATCTAATGTAGAGATTAAAATAACTTAGTGGACTGTATAGATGATAGTGAGGGTGATCTGTTCACATACGGTGAAAGATGTTTGCTTCTACTCAGCAAAACCAGACTATTTTTCTTAAGCAAGAGAGCTGTTTATACAAAATATTGTTACTTCAGGATACATATGAATTTAATGACTAGATAAATATGTCTGGAGAGCCATCAGATGGTGGTGTGGTTTTTTGGCATACAATACTTAGTATTCTGATCTTTCAGGACAGATTTTATTTTAAACAGATAATTTATCTGAAAACCGGACATGTAAATAATGTCCCCCAACACAAACACAGCCTTTTTAAAAATTTTGTCCAGGTTGTTTAACTATGTCATTGTGAAACCAACTGGAGAAAGAGATGTGAACAGATACAAAAGAGTCTCAATATTTGAGTTTTGATTTTTTTTTCCTGCGTTTTTACAGGAATACTTGATTTGATATGAAAGCTACAAGTAAGAAAGTAAATTGCAGTAAATTACTAAAGCTGGATGGCATTCATGGAAGTTGAAAAGGGAAGAAAAATAGCTGAACTGCTAATAGATTGTATAATCTGTTACTGAAAAAAGTGATACTTCATGGCCGTTAGAAGACAGTGGACAGTGCTATAGCAATGAGGTTCTAAGTCATTCCAAAGTAAACAAAATTTGTAGTTCTTTCTTTGGTATTGAAGGGAGGGGGGAGTACATTCTTTAGAAGTATTTTAGCATACTGTTTTTGTAGGAATAACTAATTAATGACTGAAGTTTTTTCCATGTAATTCATATAAGTCAACTATGACTAATATTGAAAAAGTTCAGATTTTCAATTATTTTGTGTAATTGAACTCTCAGTGTTTACTCTATAGACTGAAGGTACCCTGTATAATATAGGCTCCTTTTTTGGGCTTTCTTAAATTACATTGAAGTGACATGGAGGTTTTTTCATTACTTTTAGTCTTTGGGTGTCTGTGGTAGCTTTAGCTGCCATGGGAGTAATAAGCAGTGTAAGACAGAGGGAAAGTTTACAGAGGAGAAGAAAGGGATGGAGTAGTTATTTGTGAATGAACTTTGATAGTATCTCTAAGGCCAAATTTATCCTATTGAGACCCATCTCCGTGGGCTCATTCTTCACTGATGAGGGAGAGAAGCTTAACCAGTGTAGCTAATTTGGTGTCAGGGAAGCTCTTGACTGCAATGTTATCCCAGAGTCAGAAAGTGAGTACCTATGATCTGATGATCATAATAAAAGCTTATCACTGAATGGAATTAAGCAACGAATGTTAAACAAGTAAAAGCAAATATTTATCACAGTGTATAAGTAACCTGTGAAATGTTCAGAGTATTACTGAAGGACATGATTGTTTCTTCAAAGTTTAGAAGGCATAAATATGATGTTACATGCTCACAGAAACATGCAGGCGAGGAGAGGGTAAGGTAAGAGTTTACTAGAGGCAGGAACTATTTCTTAATGTATAACAAAACTTTCATATAACACCATATGTCTTCAAATAAGAGTCTGCCCTTTAATCAATTTTTTTCTGTGCTTTAGCGGATACAGTTTAATTTTTGCTAAAACTTTCTGGGTGTTTTATCTAAGCACATTTTAAACAATAGTTGCATTAAATGTTCTGGTGAGATGGAGAAGATTCGATGCGTGTGATTTTGTTTTGTTTTTAAAAAAGATATACAGAAACAGCTTTTAAAAATCTTCTACTCTTTGTTTCCTCGTCAGCCTTACCAGTATCCAGTGTAATGAGCTCTGTTCAAACAAAAGAATGTTTCCTCCAAAATTGGCCTTGGAGATGCTGTCAAAGGACATTCACGAATGGGGAGCGTCAAAGCTAACGAGACTAATAAGGGAGCAAATGAGTAGACTTTAAAAGCCAGGAGATAGCCTGCCCTAGGAGTCCCATCCTGAGGTGTCGAAGGAGTAGATGAGCAACAGTGTGATTGAGTGGGAGAGGAGGGAAGGAGTGCTACTGAGAGGAAGGCAGACTGGAAAGAAGAGTAAGATATACTTGCTATTTTTTTGTCAGTAATCTATTTAGAGAGGGAATTGAGATGTTTTGAGAAATAGGGAAAAGGTGGTTTGGCGTGTTGGAATAAAGCATAAGCTGGTGAAGTAGTGTTCATTCAGTAGGAAGATGCTTGAAGATATCACTGCTTTAGAAAGGAGTAGAGGTGTTAGCTGGTGCTATGGGAAAACTCATGCTGCTATGATCTAATTTGAAGCTATCAAACTCAATCTGGGACCTTGATCTTGCGTTTGCTGCAGAATTACATGTGCTCCAGTCCTCTTAATTGTTTAGCTATTTTACCAGTCTCCTAAGAATAGAAATCTGCAATAACACATGAAATGTAATTCACCATCGGAGTCTGAATTGCAGCCTTTGATTCTTCTTGTCTGTATAGGATTCTACAGAGGGGAAGAAATTTTCTTTGATGGTTTCTTTGTTGACTTATTTTCATGCAGATCTTAACTGATCATAGGGTGATCCTACTTGACCTGCTGACAGCACCAAAAAACTAGAAAAAAAATTTTTTTGAATCCGCTTGGGGGTGGGGAGGAGAATGCAGAATGACTTTAAGCAAAATATGACAACATTTTGAAGTCCTGTAATTTTATTTGGCTATATAACTTTTCAGAGGAACTCTTTCCTATTTATAACTTTATTAAAAATATTCAAATCCATGATTGTAACTCTGAGCAGCTAGTAGACCTTTAAGCTTTTCTATTTCCAACTTTATTGGTAATTTTGCATTATCATTACAGTGCATTCTGTGCAGTCTTAACATAGCTGAAGACTTTTTTTTTTTTTTTAAGAGATTTATTCTCTCAAAATTCTGAAGCTCCTTTTTAATCACTCACTGCATAAATCCTGTATCCTTCTATAGGGCAGCCTGAATAGAGATTTGCCCTCCTTCACATTCTCAACTGTAGTGAATTATAGTTTCTAGTTAATGTCACAGGGCTTTTGCTTTGAGTGTTTTGCAGTCTTTTTCAATTCCTGGTACGTGAAAAACAAAGTAAGGATATACGTATGTATTTTTTGTTGTTGTTGTTTAAATCCTATGACTTCTGGGTCACTTTAAATAATTTTTATGCTATTTAAATTTCTTTCTTGTGAAAGTAGTATGCATAACTGTTAATTCAGTTTTAAGGATTCCCCTAGTCAGGTATAGTTCTTGTTAGGGTGCAAATTACTAGAAGAACAGACCATTTTATAGCACTGCCATTTTTGAAGCAAATGACTATTGTTACAGGGAGACCTTTGTAGGCAGAGTTTAATTTAAATATGTTCTTACAGCAGTCTCTTGGCTGTTTTGTAATTCAAGCATCTGTCATTCAGAGCTCACTCCCTGGCAAAGCAAATCTTAGGTAACAGAGGCATTTATATTGTGGCCTGGAAGCAGTAGCGTATTGATTAAGTTGGATGTTTTCAAGAATGGTAAATTAACCGTAACGTAGTTTATCCCTTCTTTGTTATTTTAGTAGGGCAGGTATTTTGAGTGATGTATAACAAAAAAAAAATTGATTGGGTGTTTCTAGTTACAATATTGTTTATTCTAGAAGGAATGATTTGTTGTCTGCAGGTGAACTCTCATAATACATGTAATCTAATCTAGCAGGCAAGGGACGGGAGGGGTCCCTCCTGGTCCCCTCTGTGCTTGGCTGCCTGTTCCTGCCTCCTCCCTTGCGTAGGATCGAGCGATTGCGATTGTGTGACTGCCGAGTGAGTCAGATGAGTTTGTTGATCCGCTGGAAAACAAATCCAACATGTCGATGCAGCTCACGTAGCTGGAGGAGGAGGTTCAGCAGCAATTTGTAGTGTATTAAGTTTAACATGAAACAATACCTTTTTTGTTCTTGGTTTATTTACGGCTTGTCTGTTAACACAAAGGAGAGTTTATTTTTATCAGAAGCTGATTGAATTGGCTTGTTTCTCTCTTAGCAAAATGTCTAGCTATTGCGTTAGCTACAATAAATCAGAAATAGGCTTGAGCAAAGTCTTATCTGTACCACAATCTTAGACTTATTTGTCAAATCATGCAGACAGGCTGAGCAGCTGTTGTGTTTCTCATTAAAGGGAGAATCAAATTTGAGCTCGCTATGAGAGTTTAGTCAAGTATATATCTTTAAATACTGTTGCTTGAGATTCTTGCAAGCTGCTATTCATGGACAAGGTGGTGTAAGCAGATATTGATTTATAGACCCTAGCATACAAGTCACATAGGGGTGTCCTTCTCAGGATAATACTTGGTCATTTGCACTGGTCGCAGTGTGTGGGTTTTTTTTTTTTCTTTTCTAGCTGATCTGAGTTATGAAAAACTTTTTGCATCATGCTTATCTTCAAAATGATTTCAAAGCTGTGTTGCAAGGTAGATTATTTGCAACAATTATTTGGAACAGAAGCTGAATCTTGTTTGCTTTCTCTAAAAAATCCAAGAACAGCACCCCCCCCCCCCCCCAAACACACAGCTGGTTTTCAAATTGTGTCAAAAATGATCCCTTGCCTTACCCACTCTTCTGGAATCCCTCAGCACATTTCTGCAGGGTGTCAGGGAGCAGGACACACGAGCACAGTATCGCTACCAAATAATTTGGCATTCTTGGTTTTGTATCTCTTGTATCTATTGTACAATTCTATTTGTATATGATATGTTCTTGGTATCACGTGTGGTTTTGGTATCATGGTGCTACTGGCTTATCCACATATCTTCCACAGCCAGTTCTTAAACTCTGTTTTCCCAAGTTGGTCACGTAACATTCATCTGTGCCTTGTTTTTGTCACCTGTCTTATACGAAGTACGTGTAGAAGTTTCTGATTATTGTAATAAGGGCGATTAGGCAGAGGATAAGTTGGAGCGGACGGGCACCCTGTACTGAGCTCCCTGCAACATGTTTTGTGTTACCGTGTGGTCTGCTCAGTGGAAAAGTTTCAGTGTTGCTGTGATGGCATTAAACATTTTAATCACTTTCAATTATAACATGAAGGTTTTATCTAGGAAACATAAGCTTGGGTCTGGATATCGTTTCTTGATTTTTCTAAGTTTGACTAACCAAATGCCCATTAGAGTCCTGTTCTTCTGATTTTTGTCCCAGGTTTGTTAGAATGGTTTAGTGACCGTGCTCTGTTTCCACTGTCAGTAATGTTCCTACCATTTATAACACTGTGTAAAATCCAGTCTCTCTTTCATCAGTACTAATGGAAGTGAATGATAGTATGAGGTGATGGAAACATTTTATTTCCTAAACACTTCTCAGTTTGCCGTTGATTTCAGTTACTCTGGAGGACTGATCTTTCACAGCTGTTGCAAAGTGTAAGTGGGTTTTTTCCCTGCTGTGCAGATATCTGCTTTTTTCTAAACTCTCTGTGGCACAAAAGGGTCTTCCTAAAATGTCACAAATACAAAGCAAGTTATGTTGGCATTAAATGTAAATGTTTTGCTGTGATTGTTTATGGAAGAAATTGAAAGTTTAGGAGGGAATGGGTAAAAAAAGATAAATACTGAGCAACCTTCTTATAGAAACAGGAATGTGAGTTACACACAGTTTATTGCCCAGGAAATATCTTATGTTTGGTTTTATCAGTTAGTATTTGAAAGTACTTGTGGCTTCAGTTTTATGTAATTACAGTAACGATGGCTTTTATTGTCCGGTTTTGCTTTTTACAAAGAAGTTTTTGGTGGATATGGTGGTATATGGATGAATTGATTGTTAAAAGTTTGTTTCCAGTCTAAGAGTTCTGGAAACTATACATATGCCTATATATATGTCTATATATGCATGAAGACTGCTTAACTCCCCTATGATATAAAATAATAGAATAGATTTTCAGCGTGATAACTTTACTTTTAGGAATTTTTTTCCACTAAGGGCTAGCACTGGCCATTAATGCATACATATGGAAGCACAATGTTGATTCAGATGGAAGAGGAAATATCAGTTTAGATTGAGGAATGTGTTCCTTATAATCCTCCCTGTTCTCAGTTATTCTTATAGAGCTTGTAGCTATGTTGCAGGAATACTAACTTCAGTAGCAGATGTGAGCCTGAAGCTTATTACATGTTTCACCAGATGTTTCATTTATCTTTAGGGCAACCTTCTGGTTTGTTTTTTATATCAAACACTATGAGAAATCAAAATTCAGAATGTATTTTAAATGTATTTTGAGTATTTGGAGATAAAGGAACCCTTTTATAACCTGAAGAAGGATTCTAATCTCTCATATTAAATATCTTTTCCTTTTAAACTATATTTCAGTAGTTTATAATTTCATGTATTAAGAATTTTGATTCAATTTTCTGTACACTAAGTCTGTAAAGAAAAAATCTAACATAGTAAACGGAGCAGGCTTTGTTTATGTAAGCTCATTGTCTCCTTTTATATCTCTTTATTAATAGTTCATTCATTCTGATTTCTTATATTTGCTGTAATGATAACCAAGAGTTAACATTTTTTTAAACATAAATATTTAAAATTCGTTTACAGTTTTAAATAATCTTTTGGTTAAAGAATCCTCAGCATTTTTAGGAATTACTCTGAATTTCAAGAAGAGATACTTTAAAGAAGGGTGATTCAGTTGGTCACCGTGCAAGGAATTTGATCTGTGGAACACTTCTGTGGCACGCTTCCTTTGGCTTTGGGCAATGACCATCACTTCTGTGTGGGACGGGAGGTCAGAGATTCAGCTCCTGTGTGCCTGCAGCTGCTCAGGTGCTTAAAAACATATGCTGTCCTTGTCATGATTGAGTTACAAGGTTATCCTAAAGCTGATGTATGTTTGGTAGCTGTTAAGGAAGCAGTTCATACTCCTGAGTTGGGGTTGAGAAGTAAAACAAAACTAAATTTTGGAAAGTTTTACCAGTGAGAATTGGTAGGGGACAGCAAGTGAAATGGCTATAAAATCCATTTGGTGATTTCATTCATCAGGCACTTTCTCTCACTTCTGTCTTTACTTTTGTCACTGTATTAGATCCCTGTTAAAGAAATAAGATATTTCTAAACTTATCAAAAAAAAGTCTGAATTATTAGTCAATTTTACCTAGAAAGTAAGTGGGAACAAAGTAAATGGTTAAATCTAACTCTGTTCTGCAGATCTGAATATTGTGCTTGAGTTGTCTGGAGAAAAAATGGCAATAAAAAATTGACAAGTTTTGCAAAATCAAGCAAAGATTAAGTATAATATTTCTGTTTGAAATGCAGCATTGGAAAATGACAACTTTTTACTGCTCATGTCCTTGAAATGAGAAGTATCAGAGATAAGTCACTTTAAAAGCGTTTTGGATCAAGAGTTTGTGGACTTTTGTGTAACGTGCAGCACATCTTAATAGAGACTCTTCTGTGTACATTGTCTTCCATTTGCGAATCTCTCATTTGTGGCTGTGCAAATGTCTCTCCCCTTTGGGACTTAATTACATAACCTCCTTGTAACAACTACAATTGCTTACATGGAAAAGTAATATCAGGAGAGTATTTAATGCATTTATAGCTATCTTCTAAAACAACAGCTGGCAACCAGAGCTAGCATGATGTGATCAGCAATTGCTCTCCAAAACAGAATTTGGAAGTCTATTTTGAAAGCTAATTGGCATATCTTTAAATCTAGGGTAGTATTTCTCTTCCTTCTCATAGTTCCAAGATAATCTCTAAAGAAATAAGCCTTGAGGATAACTTTCAGTGCCATATGAACTTGTGGAGACTGAGGAGTGCAGAAGGAGGAGCAGTCTAGGCTTCGCTTCACCTTTAAAAGATCTACAGGGAATGGACAAGTGCTTAGTTGTGTTCTGATGATCACAGAGCTAGTTTATCCAGGTACCTAAAAAATCTCACTGAAGACTTGTCTTCCATGTCCACTGCATAAATGATATCATTTACCATGGATGTGGCTACACTGAGTCAACAGAAATCTGGATTTGCGAAATCATTGCGGATTCAGCTCTCGCACTGAGTTTGTGATGTATTTCTGCAGTTGTCTATTTGCCTAGTTTTTCTAACTGAGAGGACTCTAAGGCCTTTTATTTGTTGTGTGGAATCTCCTCTTCCACCTGCTTGTGGAATTGGACACACAATTTTCACATTCCAAGTGTGAAAGTTTAGAAAGATCGTTTGTAGAAAATGTTATTCAGACTCTTGCATCAAACAGTAATTGAAATGGTTTACTATATGGGAAAAAAATCTCTTTTGTTACCCTACTGACCAGTGCAGTCTAGCCAGTGTTTTATGGTTAAGGTTGAGCAAAAGAGGACTCACTGAGTGTGCGCACACACCACAAGCCATGTGGCTATGCAGACACGTTAATGCTCTCTCAGATAAGCAGAGCTGTGGTTCACTTTCTCCTACAGAGAGGAGGAGTTTTTCTTTTTTTTCCTTTGAGTGTATTCTGATGATAAAATATGGAGGAGGTGTTTAGAAACACAAACTGTGGTTTTTAAATAGGCGTTTGAGACTTTGAGAACTATATGAACATCTAGTTCTTCTGAAATGGAGAAAACTTTTGATGAAGTTTCCAGTATTTTCTGCAAACTTTTCAAACTTAGCTGATACAGTGATTGCGATGTATAAAAATAAGTTGGGAACTTTAATAATAGTTACTTCAATTAGGCAGAAATTGAGCTTGTTCTTACTTACTGAATTATCGCATTTCCAGGTCCCTCCAAGTTACCACTGTTCAGCCCATAAAACTTTTTTATTCTAAGCCACTTTCTGATATGTGTATCTATGGTATCTGTAAATTTTCCTTTCTTAGAAAAGTACTGGAGAAAATAGCTTTCTTTGTGGTAACTTGTACAGAAATGGTCTTGAGCAGTTTATCTAGATTTTATTCTGACTGAACTATTAACATTCAAGAGAATATACTGACTTTGCTATTGATGACTGCAACAGTCTTCCTCAGTTTTCTTGATTTAAATGCAATCTTAAATAAAAGAGACCATAGTGAATGTACTGAGATGCTTTTTAATTTGTTATAGTATATTTCTTTCTGCTGTGTTTCCCATCAGCAGAACAAAAGGAATTCTCTAGGCCTTTCTTGTTCAAGTAGTCTGCGTTGCAGTTCAGTGTTATTCAGTCTCTGATTGCGTTTCCTTTCTATCCTTTGACAGTTTTGTATTTTCATGTTTGCCTACCATATTGGACAGCAGTTGCAAAAGTTTGTGAAACAAAATATTTTCAGACTGGCTTGCCCATTTTAATTTTTGAAAGCATTTCCATTGCATTTTTGACATTCACTGCTAATGGATAAAATAAATATATTCTGTGGCTATGGACCAAAGATTTTGTACCTACTGTGACCAGTGTCATTTGCATTTGAAAAAAATATTTTTACTGAATCCTTTGAGAATTATATAGTGCTCTACATAATTGCTTGTAACGGTTTCAGTAACTAACAAACAGATAAATGCAGAATGAAAATAAATGCTTTTGAAACAGCAAAAGTCTCCTTTGAAATTTCACACCGATTGTTTCTAAAAGCCATCGTTTTACTCAAAACCAAACTTGGATTACTTAAATCACCGTAATTATTCTTTAGCACTTCGCAGAACCTTTGTGATCTTGGCCCTCTCTTTAAATCTCAGACCACGATATTTTGTGTGTCTTGGATTGGTGCACGTGTGTGTGGGGGTGATTTTTTGTTTTGTTTTTGTTTTGTTTTTAACAGTATCCTGGCTTATTAAGCTGTCTTTTCCAGTCATTGAATCATTGAATAGATGAGGTTGGAAGGAGGAGCCTCTTGAGGTCTCTGATCCAATCTCCTGGCTCAAAGCAGCGTGAACTAGAGCAGGTTGCTCAGGGTTTTTTTTCGCTTGGATTTTGAGTTCATCTGCAAGGATGGAGACTCCATGACCTCTTTGGGTAGCCTGTTCCAGACTTTGTTCACTCTCACAGTAAATAATTAAAAAGTTTTCTTCTGTATGTTTAAGTTGAATTTCCTGTATTTCAATTTGTGTCCGTTGCCTCTTGTCATGTTCTTGAGCACCACCGAGAAGAGTCTGGCTCTGTCTTCTTTACTCTCCCCTTCAGGTACTTAAACACATTGATAAGACCCCCCTGGATCTTCTCCAGGCTGAATAGTCCCAGCTCTCTCAGCCGTTCCTTGTACGAGAGATGCTGCAGTCCCTTAATCACCATTGTGGCCCTTTGCTGGATTTGCTCCAGTATGTCCATGTCTCTCCTGTATTGGGGAAACCCAGCACTGGATCCAGCGCTTCAGATGTGTCTCGCCAGTGCTGTGTAGAGGGGAAGGATCACCTCCCTCGACCTGCTGGTAATGCTGTGCCCAGTGCAGCCCAGGATACTGTTGGCAGCCTTTGCCGCAAGGGCACATTGCTGCCTCATGTTCAAGTTGTATGCCAGGACCGCCAAGGCCCTTTTTGCCAAGCCGCTTTCCAGCTGGTCGGCCCCCAGTCCATACTGGTGCATGGGGTTGTTCCTCCCCAGGTGCACGGCTTGGCATTTCTCTGTGTTGAACTTCATGAGGTTCCTGTCAGCCCATTTCTCCAGCCTGTTGAAGTCTCTTTAAATGGCAGCACAACTATCTGGTGTATCAATCCACACCTCTCAGCTTTGTATCATCTACAATCTGCTGCAGGTACACTCTGTCACATCTTCCAGGTCCTTAATGAATATGTTAAACAGTATTGGCCCCAGTATGGACCCCTGGGGTACACCACTAGTGACTGGCCTTCAGCTGGGCTTTGTGCTGCTGAGTACAACCCTGTAGGCCTTATCATCCCTGTGCCTTTTATCTAAAGTCTGTTTGGATAGGATTGATCGTGATGAACTCTTTTATCCAGCTATAATTTAGGTATGTATATATAAATTAATGCTTTCTTGGCTGCCAGTGAAGATAAAGGTATCACCAAGTGATTCATCTTTTCCTCAGACTGGGCTGTTTTGCTGTGAAGTTGTGGGCTCATAGGAAATGGTGGTTGGTGTCCCAAGAGAAGAAGCAGGAGTGGGAAGAATTGACCTGTGCAGTGCCCATCAGTGGGTCCTTCAGCTGAGCAAGTAGTATAATTCCAGTCTCCTGACTCTAGCTCCTGTGTTTTAGATGTTAGACCATGCTCTCTTACTCATCAGAGAATTGGTTATAGTGGGTTTGTCCTCTGCTTCCCAACTTCAGTTTCCCATGTACAAACCTACTTTAAGTTTATAACTTCTTCCTTGGCACAGAATACTTTCTGCCTGCTTAAAGAGGGTGTGAGTTTAGTTCTTGGCTACTTAAAAAGAACAAGCCACACTTAGATATAAAAGTTGCAAGTGTTATGTTGCTGAAATATTAGCTTTGGCTTGCAGAATTCTGCCATATGATGTTACAAACCATTGAAAGGGGAGAAATTCACCCTAATGCTGTCTCGTGTAGCTTGATCTAAAAGCCATGAGCTTTACTTTCTAAATTTAACAGTCTTGAACTGTTGAGGATTTTAGTTTTGTTTAACTAATTTGGTATCTTTCGCATTTGATTATAGTGTATGACCTCGAGTTGTTAGATGCCAAAGACTGCTTATGAAAAGACATGACTGTCTTTCACCTCAAATATCTAACCACTCCTTTTTTTATCGTTCCTTCTGCTGTGCTATGGAAAAGACTTATTGAAGCTTGTCTGCATAGTCTACATCATTCTGAATTCATTGTTTCTTTGAGGGCATACTAAAGAATTTATTGTAACAATAGCACATTATTAATGTTAGCCTGGGCTTGAGATTCTCCACTGAGGAACACCAGTGTTAATGCCCTTCAGTAGATGCTTTGCAGTGTTATAGCATCTAAATGCGACAAAACTTGACAGTTGGGAATTTCAGACCAAGGCAACTAAGTATTATGGATATCTCTGTTTAACTGCATGTTAATTATCTAGGCAGTAGTGTGAAATCATAAGCTTGATTTGGGTAGAGATGAACCTTGTAATACTGCAAATGAATATATGCTCTCAGGCTTCGATATCTTGTTTGTTACTGGGAAATTGGCTTTTCATTACTTACTTTTGAATTTGAGCTTAGTATTGGTAGACACATTTTTACAGTTTGTTTCAAGGCATAAGGTGTTTATAGAATTACTTGTTTTACAACACCCTTTTTCCAAGTTAATAAAAAATATGCCCGTGAGTAACACTTGGTATGGTATTCACCTTGATTTTTAGTTAAATGAATGTTTAAATAAAGCTTTATTTTTACTAATATGTGCTACGTATTGTTACTATACATGTGCGCACTCAAGCATGTGACTTAAGATGAAAACAAGGTAGCAGTAAGATGATGAGAAGAAATCTAATCTCCTTGGAGAGAAAATGGGACTTGTATCTGGGACTGATATAAAAACAGTTTGGGGATTTGGAGAATGTTAATGCATCGACACAGTTGGGCTGGATCTCTCTTGGCCAGTTGAAACGTCATTTAGTTATACCAGGTTTTCCTTTCTTCGCATCTGTGCAGAAAGTCTCTGAAGACTAAGCAATGCTTATTTGAATACTTCAGTGGATTTTTGTGGAGGGGTTTTTCTTTTTTATTTTTTCCTTTTTTTTTCTTTCACTATGGCATGCTAAATTGTTTTGTTTCTTCTCCAGATTAAGAAGTGGGCAGTGGGAGAGGTAGAAAGGGAACTAGGAAAAAACTGGCTTTCATGTTTGCTGTCTCAAAATGGCAAAGTTGCCTGCTACCAGTGAGCCCTTCAAAACTCCACCTGCTAGCTTTCTTGGCACCTATGTTGCAAGTTGCTGACTCTGTGTTAAAGCATCACAGTAGGGTTGTTTAGAAATATGTACTGATATGCTTGAGAATTTATACTTTTACGATGTAAAGTACCTTAATACTAAGTATTTCAACTCATTGTTGCACGTGCTGCTTAATAGCTGTGATGGCAGCAGTAATGTAAGGAAGCAGTGCAACGGTGCAGCAGTGATGTTCTCCTTGAACATCTCTGAGTTGGGAATGGTATAAAAGCAAGGTTTCGCCTAATGAAGCATAAGATGCTTCTTCAGTTGGTTAGCTCCAAAGTTCTTAAGGCATCTTTATTCTTCTAACGTTGGTGGGGGATGAGGTGTGCTAAAAATTTGGATTCTGTCAGTTCTGGGTGACAGTTTTCTAGTTGGAATGTCTGCTTTCTCATCACTGCAGCTTCTTGCTGCCTGCTTGCTTCTACGGCCACTAAATGGCTCCTAGTTCTCGAGTTCACTGCTAATGTTTTCACCCAACACGTCAACATTTGCATTACATTATTTGCCTTTAGGAATCACAGAAAGGGGGCTAGTTTCCACATGCCAGAAAGCACTGCATCTATCCAGATTTGATTCCACCTGCTGTTTTGTGGTGCAGCCAGCAGCTCCCAAAATGATTGTGCCATGGCCATTTGGCAGGGAAAACTTCATGACATGGCATAGCTTTTCCTGAGATATGAAACAGTCTTGTCATCTAATTGCAATAATTTAGGAGTCTTTCAGGCAAATTCTTGCACAATTTTTGAACCACTCGTCCTACTTTTTTTCCAGCATTCGGTATTTTCTTTCAGGCTCCCTAGTACATTTTAATTGGGGTCTTCCACTCTTCTGCCCACCTAAGGTCACAGTTTCCTTTGTGTTGTTTCCCAAACCCAAAAATCTACTCTAACCTCTCTGTTGAGAACAGCTCTTGGTAACCACCAAAAAAATACAATAAAATACCACTGTTACGTGTATTCCCTCATGAATATTTTACTGCACAAAAAGTAATTTCAGTAATTGTTTCAGATTCTCTACTCTGGCTCTCATTAGGCATCAGCCAAGTATGGATCCACAGCCTCCAGATGTACAACACAGGCCTTTCACGTCATCAACAGAAATTGTTAGCTGGAGAGGTGTTGAGTTATCCTTTTGGAAATTCATATGTTAAGTTTTTGGGGGTTTTTTGTTGTTTTTGTGGGGGGTTTTTTTGCTATCACTAGAGCAGTAGAGGTCAAGATTTCTTGCTCTGTTTTAAAGAGTAGCCCAGTGATGATAGATGGCATGGTTGAGTGTATTTTTCTTGTATATAGTGGTTGAATCTGTAGCTCCAGAGCTAAAGCAGCAGGGAAGCGACATCTCTCAAATCCTCCTGGGTGCAAGCCAAAGAAAGGTAAAGATTTCAATAGTAGCAGGGATTGCAAGGAAGATGACTTGATTCATTTTATCTGAAAGACAGTGCTTGGCAAGGTGAATGGCTGACCCTGTATCTCATGGTAGAGAGATGTTTTCTCATCTTGTAGGATCTATTTGACAGGACTTTGGCTTTAAACTTGCTTCTGACTTGTGTGAATGATAGTTGTGTTGTTCACAGCTTGAGGACTTGGTCGATAGAGACTGGGAGCACATGTAGGCAGTAGTAGAGCTGAGGCCCAAACCTGGGAACTCTTGGTTGGTACTTTTGTTTGGTTTTCTTGCTCATTGAGCTCTAAGATAGCTAAAGGGGTTGTCTCCCTATTTCTGTGTGTCGTGGACAATTAAATGGTTATATTTGATGTGGGAATGTGTTAAGCAAAGGTGTCAGGAGTTCTTTTAAAAATGTTACAAGGCATACTGGAATGTCCTTGTGATACTGTGTTCATCTAGGTATTATACAAAAGTGCTTAGTTACTGCTTTAAATGAGGGGTGAGAGTTAACTGCTACACTCGCTGAAAAGAAATAAATTAGTATGGCATTTTACTGCAGCTTAATCAATGAGTAACAGCAGCTGGACTATATAAAACTAGTAGACTTTGTAAAAGCTAATGTGAATTTTGAGGGCTGGGGGTGTCCCTCCTTTCTGCCTTAAAGGAGTAATACCCGTTGACTGTTTCTAGCCTACCTGGCACGCAGCGAGATCCCGCGCCGTGAGGATAGGCCCCCGGTGGAAGAAGCTGCAAGCCTGAGGCCGAAGACATGCTTGTCTTTTTTTTTCCAAGTACACTTAACACATTTGAAAGCTAGATACTTGTGTAATTTTGAGTCAAAAGACATGTGTTTCAGGGGGTAGCTGCCACATTCTTGTTCTGTCTTGCCAAAAATTAAAACCTTTTTTGACCATCTCCCTCTTCCAAATGTTTCATGGTGTTATCCCTATGTAATGGACTGATGGAGGTCACAGGAAACAAATAGCTTGTGTAACTTTTACCTGAAGAAAGTCTGTAGCCATGATTTTTCTCTTAATGAATCTGAACTTGCTACAAAGACAATTCTTGAAAATTGTTGGGTGGGAGGGGGACTGGAGGACTTCAGTGTTTGGAGCACGTTTTGTGAGTTCGTAACTTGAGAACGGTGTGAGAGATTCTCCAAAATAGGCGCGTGGATATTTAATACCAAGCCATGAGAAAACCATTTGCTTCATCCTATCTGGTAAGGCCAGGCAGGTGTTTCAGCTTCACCGAAGCCACTGAAGATGTCCGTGTTGTGTCATGCTGCCGCTCCCCACCCAGCATTTTCACAGTACAAACCTTAAATGTTTTTAATGATGTTTTTTTAGGGGATGGGGTGGAGTAAAAAGCCCCAAATTCCTTTCTAAGACATTATTGGCTTTTTTTTACTTATGGCAAAATTATTAAGAAAACAAGGCTGATTCTCTTGTGATAGAACCTGTATAACACTACTGATTTTTAAAATGCAGCAGGTTGCTGGGTTGTTTCCATTTCAGGGTCTGTCCTGACTCCGCTTTGAAATTGTTAAATATGAAAATCCGCATTAAATTAAAGAAAGTAAAAATGACTATGTAATACATAAATCTTTAAACAGTTCCAAAATTGTTTCCAGATAATTTAATAAGGTCACTGAACACTTCTGTATTATAAAGTTTTATAAAAATACATTGAATCATATCCAGTCATCTGATTGATATTCGTGTGGGAAAGGAGTTACAGACTTTTACCACGTGTTTTTGTTTTATCATATGCTTGTTTTGCAGCTTTTAGCACTAAGGTAGATACGTTGGCAATATTTTGTAAAGACATAGCTCTTAAATGTTAAATTAGCCTAACATAAGTGAACAAACAAAAATCAATGGCCGGTAAAGCAACTTAAGAAAATTGTCTAGGAATTTGTCCTTAATTTTTTTTAAAATTATTTTTAAAGGAGATGTTCCATCAAATATGAGGTTACTGTAGCAAATAGTAACCTCATATTTGGCTGGTTCTTGACTGTGCTGGTCCATCTTCATGCTTTCAATTTAATTTTGCATTTTAGTGGCTGGAATCATAGGCATTAGACACAAATTGTATAAGTAAAGGCTTCAAGGTGCCGAAGTTGATAGGAGTGCATTCTTAATAGAAAACATACTTGATGCTTCCTTGAGTTTTCATTAGGCATTTGATTTTTATTAGAAAATGAGATACCCTCTTTTTGGTCTTTTACGAGGAAAGCAAATATTAGGTTGCCCTGCTAGCATTTTTAGTAGTATAATTTACTGCTGTCATGACAATATAGTGCAGATTGTAACCATTTTTATTGATGAAGGTTTTAATCTTGTATCAAATCCATTTTCAGGCAACATAAAAATAGTAGTGCAGTAAGCCAAACGGGTGCTTAGATATGGAAAATGTTTACCTGCCTTAGGAGGAGATTGAGTGTAAATGGGTGAGTGTTTGCAATGTACTGTGAAGATGTAGTTTTCTATATAAATGCCAAGATAACTACTCTAAATATATGGCAGAAGACCTTCAGAATGCATTGCATTTGTCTGCTGACAGTTGCTTCTTAAAGAATGTTGTCAATGAAACAGCAAAACTTTGTTATGTGATTTCAGCTTTAATTTCAAAATGTTATTTTAAAATGGATTTCTGGATTCAAAAAGTGTTTTTTAAAGACTCAATTGTTTTAATATTTCTGGAAGTTAGTATTATAACCGCTTTTATCCTTTGGAATACTATTGCATACTTTAAAAGATGACTTTGCAAGTCTTATTGATGATCCTGCCCATCTCTTTTTGAATTTTTCTGAGGTGATGGTGCGTCTGTTTAAAAACAGTACAAGCTTCCGTTGCCTTGAGTTGTGTAGGGAATCATGTGGTCTGTGGGCTTTATTTAGGTTTTCCAAGGCTTATCTGAGCATTTGCTCGTGTATTAATAAGATTATATGATAGTTTGACTAGTTTGATTTGCCTTCTGATTCTGTGATTATATGCTTAATCCAGAGCCCCAAGTTCAGCTGTCAGCGATCCTGGGCGAGTGCCAGCACATGTGCAGGAAGCAGAGTGGTCTCATTTGCTCTCCCCCTTCTCCTATCACGCACAGCCCCGCTTTCGCCGTCCTCTTGCTTTATTCCTTCTCTCGGAGGACTTGTCCTCGTCCTCTTTTGTTTGCACCACTGGCAGAGCTGTCCTTTCCGACTCCGTGCTCCCTGCCTTGCCCTCCTTTGGCACGTGTAGGATGTACGACCTCGTGCTGGCTCGGGCCGTGGAGCAGTCTCTGGAAAGCAAGGATCTGGTGAGGGGGCAGTAGCTGCTGGTACTGCTGTGGTGTCCCAAGCTGCAGGACAGCCCCCCTGCACGTGCGGTTACTGCCCGTCCTCTGGTGAGCTGCTCTGGGGGAGACGGCCTGCGAGCAGCTGCTCTCTGAGCTGGTAGTAAACGCAGGTCTGCAGGTACCTGCTTACATCTTGGCTAAGTGCCTCCGGACAGAAGCGCTCCAAACATGCTCTTTTTATTTTTGTTATGTTCCTGTTACTTTTCAGCGTTCACTTACTGATTGCCATACCTCCTCTAGGTACCACATACTTTCTTTGTACAGCGCTCTTCTTAACATTGCTCATGCTGCAGTAAAGCTGACATTTGATTGTGATCAACATTAAAAATGATTGAGCTTGCTGGGCATACGCAACTAATAGGTACTTTATAGTTTTCCCTTCTCTTCTCTGACTTCTTATAGTGAAAGGGTGGAGGGTTTTTTGGCTTTAGAAAGCATTAGACGCTAATAAAGCTTCAGTTGCTGTAAGGATCATCTTGTCTGAGTTAGGCTCGCTCTAGAGCAATAGCATCGGTTAGCATAGAGCAGTGCGGCTGGTGGAGGTGATTGCTATAGGTTTGGGTTTTTACTTTATCCTGTAGTCTCTATAAGCGACGTGCAGGTTGGTAAAGCTTGCTTTTGAGATGGCATGCAGTTTAACCATCCGAATTGCCAATGTATTAAAATGTAACAATTCTTTAAGAAAAGCTCAATCCAGTTTGGACAAAATATATTTTGCCCTTCATTTTTCATCTTCAAACTTAGCAATTAAAACTGAATTGATTTAAGCCTTTTGACTCACTTTTGTTTTTGTGGTCTTGACTATGACTCTTGGACTTTTGCCTGTTTTCAGGTGATTTTCCCATTTGGCTGTTCACAGGCCCTAGTCTGCTCAGCTTCCAAGTTTAGAGGAGATCAGGTGCTTTCAGCCCAGTATAGCAAAATGCATAAAACAGAGTACTGTTTTGTAACCCTGACTTGATATTTCAGAGGAGGAAATGAATATTATTGAGGAAGGCAATATTTACTTTTAATTTTTTTCTCCTGAATAGGTGAATTGTTGAGTTACTAAGCTTGTGCATTTGTCTTGGGAGAAGTGTGGGGGGGGTTGGATATAGATAAAAATCTGCAAGTACGTGCATGTGGGTGTGTGTTACATATGCTTAAATATATTTCAGTTGTATCTAAAGGTTCTTTCAGATGAAGTATCACCTTTACTGGAATTAACTGTGTTTTCTTTGCCCATCATTTTTTATTTTTTTCTACCAGAATAAGTGGGTTGTGTTAGTAATTGTTTGCATCTTCACAATTTGAGTTGCTATCGATAAATGCTATCTTTGTGATTCGTAGTTTTTTAGACCATTAATTGAGATTGGTTGTGTGGAAGGAAACAGGTTAATCTGTTGCCTCCATAATTCTCTGTGCTTAATTAAATTAAAGAAGTCAATTTTCATTCCTTTTAAATGCATACGCCAGTTCCTTGAACTAGCATCTGCTAACTTGTTTAGTCATTGAAGATACTGTCTGAAGCATACATGTGGTTTGGCAAAGCCGAATACATGTAGAGAAAACAGAAAATTTTGTGCTGCTAAAGAATACCATGTAGTGTAGAGCACTTGTGTAGTACATTCACTACCACATGGTAACACTTCAAAAGAGACAAATTATTGCCTTAAAAATACTACCCGTGTTAGTAGTAGTGCTATAAAAAGAATATTGTAGTTGTTTTTCAATACAGTTTGACCAGCATAACTGAAATTGGCCATGTTCAAGTTGTCGCATAAATTCAGAGACATGTTAGTAGAGAAGCCGAATACTTTATCTTCTGATACACAGGCTTTAGCATCTCTTGGAAAACATGCTTGGTGTGGCGTAAGTTTTAGTTAGTGACAACGCTGAGTTTTAGTTTATCTTTCTTTTGAATTGTCCATTTGTGAGAAGAGTCTGAGGAAATACTGTCCATCCTCAGATAATCCACATGGTCTTTTTGAGGACGCCGTTGTGGGTGTGGGTACACCGAAGGTCTTCAAACTGCTTTTGAAATTTGGTGAACTGCCTCATGAAGACATGCAGTTTTTGCTGTTGAAGTTCAGAGTTGAAGGACAAATTTGTTCAATGTAAGTCAAGACAAACACTTAATTACAAAATCCAGACTAAAGGTTACGCAGACATTAGTGGCTTCTAGTGCAGGATTGTTAATTTATTTGGTAATGCAGCGTTTGTTTAAGGTACACATCAGTGAATTGGATGAGCAGGAATGTAAAAACAGTCAACAGTACTTTCAGAAGGGATTTGGAGTTGGGTACTACGTTCTTTCACTCTGGAGGAATTTGGGTTTTATAGGAGACATGTTGGTTGCCACTCTGAAAATGCAGTTTCTTAAGATGTATCAACTTAAAATTTGGTTTGGAAATGGGGGCCTTGAGCCTCTAAGGTGCCAGGTCATCTTTGATCAGGATTTCACATGTCATAATATTTCCAAGCAATAAATATTATGACGTGAAATATAACGAACTATAAGTCAGGCTGAATTTGGCCTGACTGAAACGCATCTGATGTGATGGTTACAGTAACTATTTAAGATTAAATTTCTGCGACACATACATCAATATGTGAATTCCTGAGTTATGGATTTTAATGAATTGTTTATAAACAAATGAAAATCCTGCAATTTTGGAGTGTTAAATAAACTTGCATCATGTATCAGGTTACTACAGTAACATTTGTTTCAGAACAGCTTTAGAAATCAGCTGTTATTTCCTGAGGGATGTAAATTTACCAATTGTTTGCAAACTCTGGTGTCTTAGAGATTTATTTGCTTTTTAAAGTCATCACTTGGCCTGTTTTGGGAGGATGGGGGGGGTCAATGATTCAGTTGATTGGACTGATTCTTAAATTAGGTTTTGGAATATGAATTTGGAATATGGATTGACAGAGGATATTTTAAGATATTTAGAGAACATGACTGAGTTGTCCCAATGTAAGACAGGTCATCACTTTTGTGTTCAGTTCCTGGCTTTGTCTCTGATTTATTGTATAATTTCAAATGTTACTTGCTGTTTTTGTAAAGTGGAGGATATACTTTGTACACATTAAAGCTCGGATAATGTTGCTAATCTTGGCAGTACAATTTGGAAAAGGAAAAAAATCTTGACTTTTTTAGTATTTTCTTAGTATTTTACAACTAAATTGTTGAAACTTAGTTTAATTTTGGGGGAAAAAAATCCACCTTTAGTAGACTTTCTGTAGTTCAAGTCATCATACATCTTGAGTCAAGGGATTTCATCAGTCATGCCAGACGTACCAGTCAAATTCGAGCGAAACACCCATTCTATATAGTTTTGCACATTCTTTTCTGTTCCAGAAAGTTTTCTGTTCTAGGTGAATTTATTGTAACACTTGCTAACTGCATTAATTCTTGCTCTCTCTTTGTTTGCAGACTTACAAAAAATGGCAGTTTTAGATGAGGTAGTTTCTTCAATACTAAAAAGAGAGGCTGTTGTGTTCAAAACAATTTCTCCTCTGATAGCAGCTCCTGAGATGCATGATGTCCCTGGAGATAGAGGCCATGCATTCTTAATGCAAGAAGTACACAGTGATGTGCAAATGTTTACTTCATTATAAGGAAGCTTCTGAACAAATAACTTCTTTTAAAAATACAGATACAGTGGTAAATGAAAAAGCTGTTCTAATCTGACTGTCGGACTGTTCCCTTATCCTTTTCCCCTACTCGCTTTGGCCTTGAGTAGCCTCAGACCTGGTGGCACTGCTAGTGGCATCTTTGCAAGTGGCTTGGGAAGGAGGAGGGCACCCATGTTCCTAAATGCTACGGTCTGAGACAGTGAACTGCTTGTTCGTAGAGCTGCACGACTTTCGCAGGTCCTAACAGTTTGAGGACTAGGTGGAAGGAGATCACGTGTCTAGTCTGTGCTTAGCTTCTAGGTAAGCAGAAGATGTTTTGTAGGTTGGGCAAAAGATGGAAAGAAATTGTGGTAATGATATCAACAAAAGCAGCTTGGGGGCTGTTATCCATTTGTGCAATTTGGCAGCTTCTTGGAGCTATCTAGCTACTAATACATGTTATATAATATATATGTTTGGTTAAAAGAGTTTCCATTTCTCTCTGGTGGGGACTGCATCATGTTTTAATTTCTGCAGTTGTTTTCCCAAGGCAGAGATGCTAGCTGTTGATGCTTTATTGGTTCTTTGAGATTTTTCCGCTATTGCCTTCATTATCATTTAACTGCTAACAGTCATAAGGGAAGGAATTGCTGACATGAAATCTGGATGGTTTTCAGTGAGTCTTTTTTCTCCTGTAGGATATCACTTACGTTTATGTTCAGTTATACATTGCTGGTTATATTTTGTTTAAGAAAAGAAAATGTCCTGGAACTTAAACATTGCTTTCTTCAGATAGTTATCAGTTACCTCTCAGATGAATACTTTCAAGAGCATGGTATATCTTTATTCAGGATCATAAAAGATCTGGATTTTTTTTAGTGTATTTCCTCTATTAGATTAGCCTTCTTAAGGGAGAGAGTCTCTGACTAGGCCAGCCACATGATTTCATAGAAATTTGTATGTGAATATATATTTTCTCATCATGGCATGGCCACCTCTACTTTGACACTGTCCTCAGTTACAAGTGAATCACCCATGCAAGGAAAAATAGAGCTCAGCTATCTAAACATCCACATTTAATCTCATTCTCAAAAAATGTTTTATCTCTTTCATCTGCTTCTGAAAATCACTTTCCTCTACTCTTTCCCCCCCCCCCCCCCCCACACGTTCATGACTACTTCATTTGGCTAGGAAGGGAACTAACCATAATTTCATGCAAGTCTTGTTTGCTTTCCACACAGATCTATCTTTGCAAACCTTCTTTTAACCAAAATAGCCTATTATATCTATATCCTGTGCTTTTTATATTCAAATCATACTTGCACAAATTGTCTCGTAGCTTGTTCTGGGAAAGGTGTGTGTTCTTTAAGTCTCTAAATTCTACAATTAAGATATAACATCTTCAAAAAGATGAAGTTTAAGGGCTGAGATCCTCTTACTAGCTACCTTGGCTTTGCTTTCATGAGAAATATGGAAAATGTCTTGAGATACTACCTGTTAAAGCATCAGGGACTGCTGTCTAAGGGGTGTTCTTGAAACTGGCTTGTGTTACTGGAAGTTGTGCAATGAAAGAAGGATTAAAATAAGTTACTTCATTTTGATCTGGCAAAGGGGAAGATTTTCGTACTGGCTTTAAAATAGCTGTTTGATCCATTCCACTTAGCTGTTTCTCCTGAAGGAGAGTGGTGGTGTCTTTATATTTATCTTGGTTTAGAGTCAGCCAAATGGTGCAGGCCTTTTCTTTGCATGCAATCTATGGGATTGCAGACTGCAGCCTGGATATTTTTGCTATCCTGGTTTTGAGGTGCCATATTAATTGATGTCCTGGCTGACACACAAATTGCAAATCATTTATATCAAGATATTATGAAATAGAATGCAAGTACCAATGTATGCTCTGGAGAAAGTCTGCAAGTGCTTACATAAGTGTTTGTAGATTGTTTTAAAAGATACAATTAGTAAGATGTGGCAGTTGAATGAAAATAGGCTGCACACACTGCAGAATTTATTTTGTGCTTCATATATGATAAGTTGGAAAAAATATTTGTCCATTTTTGAGGAATGTCTCATAATACCTTTAGAGAATGTACTTGGAGTGTTTCTTTCCTAAAAGGAATATGAAGTGGGGTCTGAAGAATTAGCACATTCTATCCTCCAATTAATTTATGTCGCTTTCCTTTATAATGAATATCATATTTTTGTTTGTGAAGAGAAACCTTGAAAAAAAATTTACAAAAGTAAAATCATGCATGTGTCTCTATAAATTTTGCAACTGCAGGCAGACCTTAAGGATTATCTAGTACTGTTGCATTTGATTTCCTATCAGTTGGCTCTCAGCATTGGTTCATCTGATAATCACACTGAACTCCGTTGCCTTAAATTTAGCCAGCAGGTACAGTCTCTATCTTTTTAAAAGGTCCGATAAGTAATAAGGTGTTGATCTACTTGATTGGACCACATTAAATATTACCTTTATGGAATAGGATTCTGTTAAGGAATCTGCTTGAATGAGGCATTTAGTAGACACAGGCTGCATTCATTGGTGCAGCGATACGTGACAGCTACCGGCGTAAAAATCCTGACAAAAAGTTTCTCTCTACTGTGTAAAGTAACTTACCACATATAAAAAAAAAAAAAAAAAGACAGTGTTGAAAAATTGAGGATAAATGCAATCAAAAATTATCTAACAGCTATTGTTGGTGCCCCAAACAGTAGTACTGAAGACATACTTTTATACTGCAATGGAGACAGAAATGACTTCTCTCCTATTTCAATTCTACAATTTTTCCTTTTGATTATAAAAGTTATTTAATTCCTGACAGTATTACAACTTAAATCACACTTTGCTTGCTACTAAACAATAAATTGTTATTGCTTTGTGAAGCGCAGTATCAGAAATTTTTATGAATGAGCAAGGTAGTACACACTGTAAATCATATGTAGCAGTTTGATCACTTTAGCAATTAACTGCAGCTGGAAAAAAAAAACAGTCTGCGAAGTCAGGCGAGTCTTGCTCTTACTCTCTGAGGAAGCTCTGGATTTTAATGAAGATAGTCCTGTAGTGAATAAACAAACTTCTCTATGCAGTTGCAAAAATGGAAAAAAAAAATATGATTTACTTATATTAAGCTCTTTAGAAATAGTAGAGATTGTATAAATTTACTTTTTAAACTGTTTATACTTTTTAAACTTTTATACTTGTTATTTAATCCAGTTCAATACCAGATGGAAATGATGCGAAGCCTTCGCCACGTAAACATTGATCATCTTCATGTTGGCTGGTACCAGTCCACGTACTATGGCTCTTTTGTCACTCGTGCCCTCCTGGACTCCCAGTTCAGCTACCAGCACGCAATTGAGGAGTCTGTAGTTCTCATTTACGGTTAGTATGAGGTTTCCTTTATTATTCTTTTCCCCTCTTAATATTATTACTACTATTTTTGTATTCTGTCTTTTGCCTGTAAGAGTAGCCTGGCAAGCCTTTTCAAGTAAATACCAACCCTGTGTCTACGGCAGCCTCAGCAGCAGCTAAGTCTAGACAGGGTTTCCTTCTTTCTGTTTATTTTTCTTGCTATCAGAGCCCTGATGTGTACGTTTTGGAATGCTGGAGTAGCTGCTTCATTTTTATTCCTCCATCTCCCCTCCCTCGCTGAAGGGGCTGGTGGAACTAGACCAGATGTCTAACAAACCCCGATTGCTAGAGTGTCTGGCTCTGTACGTGACTGACCAATCATAACACGAATTGCCAAGTTTTTTTATACCTCTGACAGAAGCATACAAAACCTGGACTGTTTCTTAGCACAAAGATTTTTTTCTTTTCTGCCTATTTAATGGTGTTTCCTCAAGCTCTCCAGACCAGATGTTCTGTGCTGTATCAGAACCGTAGGCAATTTAACAGCTTTATAGCCTCCCCCTCCCCAAACACTCACAGTTTGCCATATCTGGCAGACTTGCATATAGTTTCCAGCTGAGAAGTAAATGTAACGTCCTGAGTATCTGTCAGAAAAAATACTAATGAATACGATCAATCTTATGAGCTGCCCCAAAATTGTTTCAGTATGTTAACAATTGGATTACAGTAAAGAACAAGTTGTTAAAGTATACTTATATTGGCTGGAAACATTGCATCATCAGACCTTGATGAATTTTCCACTTGTTTCAGTCTATTTTGGTTTTCATTTTATCACCGATTGCTAAAAGTTTTACTGTGTTAAGTTTCAGACAACATGAATGTTAACACAGCTTTTATTCTAATGTTGGCATGCTTCAGCCGTTATCATGCTGCAAGTGTTAAGCTTTCTTGTCCTAGGAATGTAACAGTTTGTTTAGAAAATTTTCCCCTAAATTCAGTGTAGTATGTCAAGGCAAAATTAATTTTTTTATATGCCAGTTACATTATTATGCATGAAGCAGCAGGGCAACTTGATCTGAATTAGCTTACTGCTACTCTTAAATGCTATATTTTGTATAAAATGTAGTTTAATGAATATTTTAATTTACTACATAATGACTAGAGGCAAAAATATTTTTTTAAATGAGGTAGCTCTTATGCCCGAGTTCTGTGGATAGTTCGTATGAAGGAAAAGAAAGTGTGAATTAGAACTTTAATGGGGAAACAATGTTGTGAGTAGAATGAGCCTAGATCCCCCATGTTCTCTAATAAAGTTTATTAATCAGCTGCATTTGTAGTTCAGCTGTGTTTTATGTTTCAGTACATCGTGTTTACTTCAGCTATAGTTGTCTTCCTGTCTTAATTTTTTTTAATAAGACTATTTAGATTTTTTCCTCATGTTTAAATTAAAGATATTCAAATAAAAAAAACAATTTAGTGTTTGTAATAATATCCTTCCTCCATTTTGATTATAGACCCCATTAAGACTGCCCAAGGGTCTTTGTCACTAAAGGCATACAGACTGACTCCCAAACTGATGGAAGTCTGCAAAGAGAAAGACTTCTCTCCAGAAGCGTAAGTAACCTAAAAGAATATTTTCTCATAGGTTTGCTGGGTTATTTGAGAGGCAGAAGGGTACGTGGGATGATGAAATACTGTATTTAAAATAGTGTGTGCTGGGGAAACTGGATACGTATGTGTAGCGATAGATATATACTGATACAGTGGGCTAAGAAGGAGTGAACGTCTGAGTATCTAAATCAGGGCTTAAGGGGTGGAACTTTAACTCATTTTGGAGATGGTCAGCGGGCTGGCTATGAGGAACATGGCGAAGATAGCTGTATCTGGGAACAGAGTCAAAAATATAAAAAAAGAAATGTAGAAGGGGAAATAGCTGGTCTGTCCGTAAGCTCTTTTTTCCAGAAGGAAAATTGAACAGGTATTCTGGAATAGCTATTTTTCTGTATTTGTTCCAAATTAACTCCCCCGTGTGGACATAGTCTTCTGGAGTAAAAGTAGGATAATTACTCTGTTTCAAACGATTAGCCACTTGTAATAGATGTAGGCCTCAGTTGACATCTTTTTCCTAAACAACTTGGTGTTCAACAGCAGAAACACAAACACTTGCTAAACTTTCTTCATTCAGAAAAAGTGAATCATTTCATTGCTCAGTGTCTGAAGAGAACATTTCTATAATGAACAAATGAGTCTGCTGCTTAGTCAAAAAAAAAAAAAAGTGAAAGCAAATGTTTTTGTCCCAAATTCAACACTCATACAAAGAGGTTAGGGATATATTTCTTATATATCATGCCTTTATTTCCAGGTTTTATGAAAGGTATAATGCCTATTTTAAAGCAATAACCATAGCTTTTATATGTATACTGTAAAAATATATATTAAAATTTATATTCTAATATCTGCCATAAAATTTACTTATTATTATTTAATTATTAATGGAGTACCAAAACACACTATTTTGTCGATCTAATTTTTGGCTGGTAAAAAGTATAATTACTCAGCTATAGAGGAAATTGTTTTTCATCACAGCAGTTACGATTTTAAAACTATTTCATTGTCATAGGGTAACTAACTATTCACTTCTATTTAAGAAACTCTGATGGTAGGGAAAATAGTAAAATATTTTGGAAGGGGCAGAGTTAATCCTGCCAGTGCAGTCTTTTGCTGGAGGCTTTTTCATGTAAGTAATGTATTAGCGAGTGAAGCGGCTGCTTGACTTCTGAGAGTTTTTTCCTTGAGCAGCTTTTACTAGTCTTTGTAAACATGAGGTCTTGCCATGCAAATGCTCTCTTACCAAAAAGACTTGATTTTAGCTTGATTGTGGAACTCTGGAAATTTGGAGTTCTACAAAACTGCCTCTTTCATGTAGCTGGAGCAACAGTTCAGCAAATTGAAAGAGAACTACTGCTTATATTAATAAATATTTTTAATTTGTTTCACAGATTGAAAAAAGCAAACATTGCTTATGAAAACATGTTTGAAGAAGTGCCCATTGTAATTAAGAATTCATACCTGATCAATGTGATGTTGTGGGAACTGGAAAAGAAATCCGCGGTAGCTGATAGACATGAATTGCTCAGTCTGGCTAGCAGGTAAGTACTTGTTACAATAATGGATGTATTTTTATTCACTTTCCCAAACCACAGTTTAACACCTTGGGTGAAATCCCAGTCTCATTACAGTCCATGGAAGCTTTACCTCGACTTTAATGGGGTTAAGACTTTACTCTTCATTTTCTTTTGCTGAAAGAAAAGCTGCGTGGTAAGACTAGCATGAAATTCAAGGACTAAATTCAGTCTATAATCTATATATATCTATAGTTCTTGCTGTAGACATTCTTTTTAGTATATTTCTTCACTTCAAGGAAATAATAGCATTCAGAAGATTAAAACAAATAGATCTGGAGATGAAAATTGCTTTTGTTAAGTATGCCTTAAGTAATTATGTAAATAATTTTAATAAAAAGTAGATCACATTTGTTCTACTTTGGTAGTAGAATGCATTTGAGGAAAAAAAAAGTCTCTATTTGAGAAACTAGCAAAAATGCTCAGACTGGTTTTAATGACAGGCAGCATTCATCATGTCAGATTTGTTAAAATGTGTCATAACCTCACAGTTTGAGGTGCCAGAGGAAGGTGCTATGTGGAATCCTTAATTTTTTTTTTAATCATTTAAGAATTTTTAGAATGAGCTTCTCATAACTTTGTCTAAGAATAACTTTTTTTTTTTTTTGGTAGCACTTTGCCACAGAACTGTATTTATGATCACGAAGTAGTCATGGCCTATAGCAGTACAGTCAGAAATTTTGGTGGTATTTAAATCTTACATGACACAGTAAAATTAATTTTGATTATTATTGGACTGATTGAAATAACCTGATGCACAGAATGATGAATTATCTTGTTGCATAGAAACTAGGATGTATTTTCTAAAAGATTTTCAGAGTAGAAAGCTTTCTTTCTTTCTTTCTTTCTTTCTTTCTTTCTTTTACCCCCGCCCCCCCCCCCCCCAAGGTATTATCTGCCAAGATTCTGATCCCCTCTATTGACTCTACAGCACCAAATTAGCTGAATAATAGTGGCCTTTTTTTTCTCCTCCTATGTAAGGCTATTGTTAATGGGTCCATATTGTTAGTGGTCCATATGTTGCCTGAGTTAGCAGAAATCTTCCACTGTATTTTCTTGACCATTAGCTCCCAGCAGGAGGAGGGATTCTGTTTTTCATGAAACTTATTCTTTCAACTTTGAGGTTGCCATGAAGACAGTCAGTCTTTCACAGAGTGCTGTGAATAGTCAGGCTTTCAGCACACTGTTCAGATAAGTTTTTGAGTCTGAATAGGGATGAGGGTAAAGATAATGGTCTGTTTAGAGTCGTAGTATATGGAGCTTATGTGGATGTATCAAGGATTTGATACTTTCAGAGAAAT
Source organism: Dromaius novaehollandiae (assembly GCF_036370855.1). NCBI lineage: Eukaryota > Metazoa > Chordata > Aves > Casuariiformes > Dromaiidae > Dromaius > Dromaius novaehollandiae. The sequence continues at coordinate 154,375,847 of NC_088099.1, read as the reverse complement.
TAGCTAAAAGAGAACAGGTATAGGGTTGAACTCTGTCCAGGAGTTGACAAATGTCACAAGATATTTAGTTAATTATTTTGTCCAAGTGTCTTTGCACCTTGTATTTGATCAGTTGGTGAAGAATTTTTGCCAAGGTGGTCTGCCTGACTTTTCAGACTTTCTATCAGACTCTTTCCTTGGTCAAAGATCACAAGAGAGCGCTGGATGTAGGAGAAAAGTGATTCCTCATGAACTCTACCCTCTCAGCACGGGCTGAGATTCACGTATACATTTCTGGAAGAGGAAGTGAATTTGATCTGATGAACTGATCACAAACTGTCCAGTGACTGTAACATACTATTGTCCTGACTCAAGATAAATGATTGTAACTGTACAAATGATTTTTCTTTTTGGAATGATATTATGGAAATTCTGGCCTGATGCAAGATGGGCTGTTGTGTTGGTCCTTGCACCAGAGAAGTGCAAGAGAAAAACATGAGCATGAAAGAAAAGAGAACTCTTCGTCATCCGTGCTTAGGAATCCTTCACAACAGAAAAAAGGGAAAATATATTTTCTTAGTGAAAGAAATCAAAGTTTCTTTTCAATGGATATTTTTGGAGGAATGCAGCACCATTCTTAACAATGACACAGGCTGAACTGGGTTCTTGATAAACCTGTCCAGAAGTGCCTTTTCAAATTAGTGTGTTTCTTTGAATTTACACAGTTAGTATCTTATATCGGCAGCAATTTTTCAGCTTACTGAAGTAATTATTGAAATCTAGAATTTCCCAGTAACGGGGAATTAATTTAACAGATTGATCAGTTTTCAGAGGGATTTCTGAGTTATGTCTCCTAAACTGTCTTTCCTGGCAGAATGCTTGGCTCACCAGGTCTGCTTGAGGAGTTTAAGGTCCTAGGTTGATCTGAAGCAGACTAAAGCTGTTGAAAATGACCCCAGTGATTTGGGGGTTTTTTTAGGTTTTTTGTTTTGTTTTGTTTTTATATTTGATAGCTGTTTTTAGTTACCACCAGGCCATTATGTAAAATGGCATTTCACATTGGTATAACTCAGCTGCAAATTAGAAACACTTTAATACTGATTTAGTCAAGGTAGGTTGGCTTATACTGCCTTCCTAAATATTTAACTCTATTTCAGTTGACTTCAATTATCAAGAGTTCTCTGTCTAAGAATACGTTACCTTAAGTAGGGGAGTTCAAACTTCTACTATTCTGGAGTTTTATTTTCATTTTGCATGTGCTCATTTTTGTCTTTGAATAGTTGTGGCTAAAAGCATCCCAGGTATCATCTTCTGTTCATTTTTGATGCATGTTCTCCTTACTCAACTTTGCTGTCGCTGAAGCATTAGTTGGCAAGAACTTTAAGGCTACATGTTTGGGTTTGGGACGGGAGGGGATGTCTTTTGGGAACATCCCTGAACCTTTTTTAATCTTCTGAAACAATGGTTTTGGCAATGAAATTACTTACCCATAATTCTTCTCTGGAGAGTTTGTTTCATCAAGATTCTAACATGTTCAGCCACCCACCTCGTTTGAGTCTGGAGCTATTTGAGGTACTTTGCCTGCACCTTAATATCTTTCTCCTTTTGAAGTACATTTGTGATAATTGTATGGAGTAGTTTATTTTTTGGGCATAAATGTGTATTTCTCTTGTGAAATCTGAAATGACTAGAATATTCTAGGGAAGGAAGTTAAAGGCAGAATAGCATGCAGTTAGCAAGTAATAGCAAGTAAAGGCCTTTTGCTCAAACTGTTATCCTCCTGCTACCCTTAAGGACCAAAACGTCTTGAAGACCTTGGAGTACTGCCAGTCTTTTGATAGAGACTCAAGAATTAAAATCCTGTCAGATAATGTTCCAGATCTTCAGAGCAATAATTACAACCAACTTTCCCATTCTCATCCATCTCTTCCCTATTCTATTGATGATCTAGTTTAAATTAAAAAAAGCTTTTTTGTGGTCTAGCTTCATAATAGGGTTGTTCTATAATATCTCAATTTGTCTCAAGCAATTTTTCTAATAGTGTGCGTCAGTAGAAGCAAACATGTGCTGAACATTTACTACAGTAACATCTACTTGGCAGATACATTTTTTCAAACATCAGATGCAGTGTTTTTTCAAAAGTGACATAAGGAGAGTTACTTGGCTTTCAGAAACAATGTTAACCTTTATACATTGTACTGCTTATTCAGAAATCTCAATGTGCTTAACGGATTATTAAGATAATTATGAAAATCTCTAATTTGCAGATGGGGGAAGCTGACACAGAGAGGGTAAATGTGTTGCCCAAAGGCACACATCAAAGTCAGAGTAGAAAAGGGAATGGAGATCAAGACTCCTGACTTACATATCTCATTCAAAGAAAATCCTCTTAAAAAGAGCACAGGTTGAACTCGGGCTGAAATGCTGAGATATAAACAAGGTTTTCAGCTAAGTGGTGGGAACATTCCTTAGAAATATTTAATCAAAATGATGTGCTTTGCCCAGCAGTACCTCTCTAATCCACAAAAAGCTGCTCCTCCCAGGAGGAGAAACACTGCTCAGGGTGGCACCTTTCCCAAAAAAATGGGACTCTGACAGAGGGGCCTCAGTACAGCTGATGAAAAACAGAAAAATGGAACAGCAAATACACTATTTTCTTATACATGCCGCTGCTGCTCCCATTTCTCATCCTCCTTATCCAGACTGCCAGCAAAATAAAAATAATAAGGGAGGGGATCCATTTATGGGGATTATCGGCAAGTTTAGGGGACCATCATTTTTGGACAGCCCCAGCTTCAAAGCTGTAGTGCCCAATATTAAGGTGGCTGGATACAGCATGGTGATTCGGATCAGAGGCCTCTGCTCCCTCTCAGGCTGATGCAAGTAGGTAGGCATCTGTGAAAGTGTGAACTGTGAGGTCCGCAAGCTGTGCGTAGAGACAGCTAAAACTAATGAATAGGGCACGTGAAGCCAAGAACTGTGTGAATGGTTGCCTCTTTTTGAAGCTTTGGTGTCAGATTCAAGACTGCATTTTGGATGTTTCAGACCTTCAGCAAGTGTGTCTGGAGTCCTTTCCTGATGAAAGATGCTGAAGTAAATGTGGGCTTCATGTGTAGCTCGCTGTTGCGGATCTCACAGAAGCACAGCCAGTTTGAGGTTCCAGCCCCCAGCTGCTTGCATCATTCCTCCCCACTGCTCCCATTTCATCTCTACAGCCCTCCCGCCCTCAAAGATTTTTATTCTCTCATCTGTTTCAGAGCACGGCTATACAAATGGCTTTGTGGAGCAGTCTGATTGAACAAGACAGGCTCCCATTCTTCCTCCCTACCATCCTTCCCTTCATCCTCCCTTCCATCCTTCCCTTCATCCTCCCTAACAAAAGGAAACTCCAGCACAGGGTGGTTTCATGTTTGCGGTAGACTATTTTATTGAAAGGGTTTAAAGCGTACCCACGCAAACAGCTGAATCCACAGAGCTGAGAGCGCTCTAACCCCTGGTCAAAGGGATGAGGGAGAGGCAGGAATTTGCTGGTGCAGGAACCTTTGCTCTCCTTAAAATATATCCCCAAAGGGGAGCTTGGGCAGTGCAAAGTGCAAGTGTTCGCTTAGAAAGAGGGTGACTGCTGTTTTGGTCACTCTTAGCCGTGTCTGCATCCTTATAGGATGCTCTCATTGGGCAAATGATACATGAGAATAATTGATTTTTGGTTGATGCGTTCTCCTTCTGTGGAAGCTAGACTGTAGCACAGCCAAAGGCAAGGCTCATCAGCTGGAAGAACAAGGCAGTAAGGACCATCACTGTTCTGTATGGATTAGGATGCTCAGTTCACAGGTTTCCATTTCTCACCCTCAGGATTGTTTGTCAACTGTGTATTTGGTGATTCTTAAGCAAGAAGTTGGAAGTAATCCATGTATCATAGACTTGATTTCATGTTTGCCCTTCTTGGAGAGGAATAATAATAACCTGTGTGGTATTAGGCTGTTACTGAAAAAGTGCACAACACCAGAAACGATTTTGCAGGCTGTGTGTGGTTTTTCTTTTCTTTTCTTTTCTTTTCTGGGAAACAATGCTTCTTTTTGATAGTTTGTATGTGTTTGTCCATGTTTTGTACCTTTTGGTGATATCATCCAAGCTACACAGGTAAGTCTCATGATAAATTTCTGGAAATTTTACAGGTGGCCAGGTACAAGTGAGTGATCCTAACATTTCTAGTGAAAGACTGCTCTCACATTGGTTTATTTCTTCATTAGATTTGTAAGAGAAGCTCCAGCTTTTGTGGAGTTTTGTTTGTTTGTTTTTTCCAGCCCCCTGTGCAGACTTTGTGATGCTTAGTTTAAGAGCCGTTCTGCAGCTACAGCATTCGTATTACCTTCCTCCCGTATGAATTCAGTGATGCCTCAGGTGGTGATCTCCTGTTGCTAGTTTAAGGTAGATCTGTGTCTTTTAGCGCAATTCAAGTGTGCTTTCTAAGCACATCTCCTGATCATCCCCACTTAGAGTGATCTCAAACCTAGATTTGTTTCATCTGAAACAAAACTGAAAAATAGGCTTTAGGAGGACCTAATGGGCATTCAGATCACTGGACAAGCCAGAATTAGTCATAAGAAACCTCCCTGAAATGCACTGAGTAGGGTGCTCCCAGAACAACTTGTCAAATGCAAGTGCTGAGTTCTTGCTGTTGTCTTACGTTTGCCTGTCACAGAGCATTGGGGGGAAGTGGGTCTTTATGCGGATGTGAACGCACTTACCTGCACCCTTGCTCTTTTCTGTGGATGGCACTGAGGCTTAGGGGGTATTTAGTTACCTAGTAGTGGGATCTTTGAGATCTTTTGTAGGAGTCCGTAATGTAAGGAGATGCCTAAAAGAGCTTTCAGGCAAAGTGAGTGCATGGTGAGTATTATGGAGCAATGGGGATTTAAGTTTTGAAATCTCATCAGAATAAATTTCTGCTGAATAGAACTTTAACCTTGTATATATACTTTTTAAGAGAGGTGGAGCAAAAAAGGGTATGAAGCACTGAGATAACTGAGGAAAAACTGATCCTGTATTTGGAGCATACTTATCGCTTCATGTCTCAGTTCACATCTGTTTAAGTTATCTGTTTTTAGCTTTTTGTTTCCCTGGCAATGAGAGCAAACACTATATTACTGCAACTTCTAACAATAACTCCCTGTTTCCCTATTCTGCTGCACTGCTGTGGTCCCACAGAGATTCGCATAAAATCGTTCTTTGTAACCAGCTATATTTTGTATGGACACTATGTGTAAAATAATTATGTATTTGTGATGTCCACATGCCCTACAAGGCTATTAGTGTGTACCTACAGAGGCATTTCTGATAATATCCAGTTCTAACACTAACTCTGTATAATATAAACTCTATAAAAAAGTGAAAATATGCACACCCATGGCCATGGCAATATTCCACAGTGCTAAATATCATAGGCTTGAAATGTTCAACTGAAAAGACAAAAAACCAACAAGAAGTTTAAAAATAATAATTATAGTGGCGCCTTTCTTGCTGCTCTGTAGCTGAAGTCTTCCTCACCATTTGCCTCTGTACAGAACTGAGTTTTAAAACTTTGTCTTGTAAATAAATTGTGCCCTGAAACTACTGATACAATCTTTTGTTCAGGGAGCAGGCAGCTCAGCTAGTGAAATAGCTATTCTCGTACTTGGAGATAATGATAAGTGTTCTTAGCTACCTTCTCAGCATGTATGCTTTAGTGCCTTTGTTCATTATCAGCTTTTGCCTGCAACTATGAATTCTATGGATTTGGGGAATAATTCACATTTGAAAAGGGCTATGTGTAGTATTATGTATGTAGTTCCTTTTTAACATTATGGCACTACTTCCTACTGGTATCTGCCAGTTAGAATTTGCATTGTACATAGCCTGTAGGATGGTGGGAATGCATTGTAAGAGCCAGTAGGAATTTGAGGCAGTGTGGAGAAGCAGCCACTGAAGGATATGATTCTGATGTAGAAGTGCACCAAACTGTTTTTATTTGAAAGAGACTTCATGAATAGTAGTGACTTTCAGTTGAGGAAAAGAAGAATGGAGTTTAGCCCTTTGACTGGCTGGCCTTCAGCCAAGTAGGACTGGATAAGGCTTAGTTTGGAGCCGGCAAGCTAGCAGCTCCTGATCAAAAGGGATCAATACAGAACAGTAAGTGTCCTTCTCTTACGGGCACTACCCTATACACACAGTGTGGGATGAATACTGTCTCCATGGTCACCAACCTAAGAACTTCCAAAACTTTAACTTGAAAGCTATACCTTAAGTTAAACATTCCTGCAAAATACTGAAGCAATTGCTAAAAGTGGTTATAATAAAAATTGTTTAACAGACTGCATTTGCCTGGCCAAGGCTGTAGATCGCATAACTGGAACTGGACCTGCCCAGCCTAGCTGCTTCCATGTTGCCTCTGGTGTGGAGTATAGTATTGGCTGGACTGGGCACGAAAGCTAGGAGAGAGTGGTGTCTGCTGGACTTCCAAGCATGGTTTGATAGTCTTGCTAATGAGATGGAGTCTTGAAGATTTAACTGTCCCATCAGTGGTTCAGAAAGATTGTAAAAAGCTAGCAGTAACTTGAAACCAAACTTCTTGAACACATCTTCTGGGACATTGTTCAGGGTTGCATGTCACAGAAGCATTAGATGTTTCCGCTCCCTCTTCCCCCTCCCCCCCTTTTTTCTTTTTTTGTACATTTGACCTGGATCAGAGTGAATTCACTTAAGGCAGTGGTTTTTCATAACTAAGGGGTTCCATGCAAAGACTAAAACACTTAAATGTGGTAATTGCAATGTAGCAAAGACACTAAAGAAGGCGATAACAAATAAGCACATGAATGAAGATAACTGGGAATTTGAAAATTTATGAATTGTGCCATTAGTGCAGAAATGCTGATCAAGTGACCTTTAATAAATTTAAATTTTTTCCTTTTTTTTTCCAGGAATGTTTGTTTCTTATATTTCAGGAATGTTTGTTTCTTTTATTTCAGTAATCACCTAGGGAAGAGTCTGCAGCTGCTGATGGACAGAGTGGATGAGATGAGCCAAGACATTGTTAAATACAATACCTACCTGAGGAATGTAAGCAAACAGCAGCAGCAGAAGCACCAGGTTGGTGATTCTCTGGTCAGAAATATCATTTTAGTCTTGTTTCGTATCAGGAGATAGTGATACTGATCAGATGATGTTGGCACTTAATTCCTAATGCCAAAGGGGCTGTTTAAAACCCCAAATAGTCTGATTGGGGTATGGAGACTGTATTACTTATTTGTTATTGCTGCATGTGATGCAGTATTGTGTCTAATTACAGAAGAATGCTGGTAAAATGGAAAAAAGCTCTCTGAGAATGGTTTAAAAACCTGAAATTGGATCGCAGTTCACTTCATGTGATAAATGAAGTTAGGGAGTGACCTGCTTATTCTAGAAATACCTGCATGAAAAATAAATTTGACCTCTTTAATCTAGCAGACTGAGATGTAACAAGATCCAGTATCAGCAAAATAAAAATGGACCAGTCCAGGTTACAGATAAAGCTTTGCAGATATTGTTACGCAAAGAAGCTACTTATTAAAAAGAAGATCTGTGATTCATGCAAAATGCTTCATCACTATTTTAAAACTAAGATTTTTTTTTTTCATTTAAGTAAAGTTGTAGATTGATTGGGAGATACTTTAGGGAAGCAATATATGATCAGTGGTCTCTCCTGGCTTTCTAATTCTTGAGGACATATAAGCTTGCTGCATGCTATCTTCAAAAAACTTGCTTTTTTTGCTGCCTGCTTTGAATAAAAAGATGGTAGCTAATGGTGCTAACTTCAAGGGTTATGTGTATAACATGGGGATCTATTTACTTGGAAGAGCAGAGCGAAGTAGGTTCCATGGTGTCTCACTTATTTCTTTACTAACTATAACTGCTTTAGTAGTGGCTCATTGCAGCATAGTTAGTGGTCTTAACTTTATTTTTAAAATGGAGCAATTGTGATTAAGAGCAAGCTGTTTCAATAGAGAATAATAGGCAGACTGCTGAGAAGTGAATGGGGTAATGCAAAGAAAGAAGAAAGTACATGAAATTCACATACAAATATGGGCATTTAAGATTTTATTTTTAACATTGTCCAAAAAACTGTATTTGTCACTACTACTGGAAAAAAGATTATTTAATTTCAGTATGCCACTAAGTATGAACTATTTTCAAATGCTTATGCACAGATAGATTTAAATGAGAGAAAACACTGTACAATTTGGCCTGTTTCTTTAAAAAGTTTTTTTTGTGTTAAATACAAGGTCTTAGAGGGATGAGGCTTACAACTTTACATTTAATAAGTATCCAATCCCAGCATTAATTCTCGACTATGACATATGGTATGAAATCTCACATACAGGTTTTTGAATGTAGGCAGTTCAGCAAGAACAAATATTTATCCAATAGCTGAAAAAACTACCTGTCTTTTAACTTTTATGAAATTTGAGTTGTATGCATGGAAAAGGGAACCACTCTAAACAAATATAATTTTTTTTAATAGTAAATTAATCCTTACAAATGGCTACTCTAGTTTATCTTCTGGTAACCCACAGAGAAATTATATCAAAGTAGCAGAAAAGCTAAATAACTTGAATAGAGAAATGAACCATTTTGCTTTTGGGAAGCATTTTTGTTTCAACCATCACCTTGTTCTCAGTTTATAAGTAAAATGTTTTGGTTTAAAACACCTTGATTAATAAAGTTCTCTTCCCCTTTCACGTTACTGCTGTTTTGACTTTTAACTTGCATAAAGTTGAGTATTTCTATCTTGTATATAACTGTTTGAGACACTGGCTTCTCAAAGGTACGTATTCTAACTTTGCTTTTCTATTATGTTTGGGGAAAATGGAGCTGTTTATCTACCATACAGTATTCTTTCTAGCAGATGCATTATTTATCTCCACAAAAAAATCTTAAAAACAACCCCTTCCATCTCAGTATAGCATAATTTTCTACTGCATCACTTCTCCTCTTAGGTGCCAACTCCAGAAAGAAAAAGAAATGCTTGCTATCCAGTGGACTGAAGTAAATTGAATTGCATTTGGGGTTGTCGTTTGGAGCTTCAGTTACTTTTATGCTTGGTTGTTTGATTTCTTGGATAGGGAGTGTTGTTTGTTTGAGGTTGGCTTGGTTACTCACCCCATGTGGGTAAATATAATTTTTAAAACATACCTGCTGGTTAGGTAAAGAGCATTTGAAGAGAAAAACTTGTAACTGTTTTGAAAGTCCTGTTACATTCTGTTTCTCTTGCTTTGTTTCTAGTACCAGCAGAGACGTCAGCAAGAAAATATACAGCGTCAAAGCCGAGGAGAAGCCCCTCTTCCTGAAGAGGACATCAATAAACTTTTTAAACCACCACAGCCCCCTCCAAGAATGGAGTCACTGCTTATTGCAGGTAATGTTCTAGAAATCTCCTTCAACTCATAGTTCATCTTTTCACATATTAATGTCACCTTGGGTAATGATACAGTTGTTACCTTTGAAAGCATCTTCTTTTTTTTTTTTTTTTTAATTATATTTCACATTACAGCATGATATTTTGACACTGGTGGTATTCCAAATACTGTCCTTCATTTGGTCAAAGACAGTGATTTCAACTTGTGATCTATAGCCTTAGTGTCTGAATTATCCAAAAAAGGTAGTTAATAAAAACAAGCCTATTGCTCGTAGGCAGGCTATGCCTCTCTTAGAAAATGACCTTCCACAAGTCAAAGAATTTTAAACCACTGGTCTAGGGAAGTAACTGAGGCTTGTTACAAGATACAGTTATGAACATATGTATTTTTTAAAAGCAAGGTACCCTATTCAACCAGAAATACTGCATAAAGCTTTAAATTTGATGTATGAATTTGGAAATTATCTTCTTTTATTTCTTATTCTGTGGTCAGAATAAGTTCCCTGACTGACCATCGGTGCCCAAGGGATTGTTGGAAAGGGAAGGAGCAGCAACCAGAGCCCTGTTCGGCAGAGGTGAAATGGGATTTGAAAGCAGAGCAGGAGAAGTGCCCTGGAGAGCATGGCTTTCTGCACGAATGGGTGTAGCAGCTATTGCACTTAATAAGCTGCTCTCTTCCCTCACACCCCAGCTCCTCCCTCCACACCAGAAATTATGGGGCCATACAGGTTCGAGGCAGGAATAAGCTGTTTGGGCTGGAACTGTTGAGTCAGAGCAAAGCAGTTGCCTGCCTTGTTATCTGTGGTCTGAAGTTACTGCTAACATCCCTAAGTCTTAACAGCTTGTTGCAGCAGCTGAGAAAATTTCACTTCTAATTCCGTATAGAATTGGGCAGAGGCCATGGCTCCACACTGTAGCTCCGTGGCCAGAGTTCAAGGGAAACAACCTCCCTCACAAACAAGGTGTATGAAAATGTAAGCAGGAACAGAGTGTACATTTGTTTTGTTTTGTTTTGTTTTCTCCAATTCTCTGGTATGCTGCAATGTGTAGCCACAGCTTGATTAAAAAAAAATTAGCACCTTTCTTATGTCTCCAGTCTGGAAGGGCAAATGTTTGGGCCCTCCCAATGGCAACAGAGAACAGAAATCCCAGATACCCTGCTAAGTAATCTAAGTTTGGAAAATGTGGTGAAAAAGCAAATTGCTTAGCTATAGCAGGCTTCTTAGACCAATTAGCTATCACTGTTAATTATGACAGTGATTTAAAAACTGGATGTTAGAGTGTTGATACAACAAGGTTCTTATGTTTTGTACAGATGGAGAATTAAACTACGTCCTGGTAGTTTAATGTAAAGAAAATATTGAGTGATTTGACATTAAAAAGTGAATTTGACCTGCTGCTTTTCAATTTTGGAGTGATCAAATTTTAGCAAGTTTTTTTTTTTTTTTTTTTTTTTTTTTTACAGTGCTGCTTTTAGAAGAAATAATGCTCTTGATTGAAAGACTCCAGAAGGAATAATAAAAAATGCATTGTTTTGGTATAGTTTTTACCAGTTAATGAATGCTAGCAGCATTAAAGCATTTAAAAATTCAGCTTTAGCGTAGTTTAAGAATACAACAAAAGGAAGTGTGTGCATGTATGTACACACATGTATGTTTTACGATAGTGATAGTTTAGGATGAATCGTATCTTTTAAGAGGAGAAATTGAAAACTGTTATACTTAAAGGAAAAAACAGCTTTCAGCCAAAGCACTTTCTTCATTTGTTCTTTTACCGTAATCAGGGGAGGAATTGAAAGCATCCACTTCAATTCAGATGAAGTAAAGTTTGTGGATAAAGAATAAAACTTAGCTCTTTTGTCTCTGAGGCATTTAAAAACTTTTCAAATAGAGCATTAAATTGGGAGTTTATTGGCCTTCTAAACAGTCTTAATTTTGATTAAACTGGCTTCATGTTTTGCTATTTCTAGCTAACAAGGGAAATAACTTGTAGCAGTACTTGTATAAAGATGTTTTGATGGGCATGTTTGATTTATATAGTTCTAACAAGTCTTCACACTGTGATGATTTTTGAAATGCCTAATAAAGTGAAATATTAGGTGAAAAAAAGGCTAGCAAAATGTCAAATGAGAGCACCACAATTTTCAATCCAATAGTGGAAGATATTTATTTCAAATACTTTAATAGGGACAGCAGATGCATAAGAATTGAACTGAAATTCAGCCTTGTATTTTTAGGGAAACTAAATTTGAACAATTAATTAATGTGATTAATCTTGCAGTACAACATCAAGAATAGTTTATTCTTTTTATTGTCCAGTGTCTTTTCAGAAGTTGCATGTAATCAAACTGTAGGAAAATTAGTTTGTTTTTTGAGCATACCAATTTACCTATTCTGCTGATTAAATTTCTTCTTCTTTTGGGAATACTGAAAATGTAAAAATTCCAACTCAGAATAGTCAAGCTATTTTGGTTGCTTCTCTACATAAATGCTATGTGATTCATGCATTTTGTGTTTTTAAAAATCTCGTTCTAGGATTTTGGGGGGAGTTTCACAACTGACAAGAGCTTATTCTTCTTTCCTATTGACAGGTCAAATTAATACCTACTGCCAGAATATTAAGGAGTTCAATGCACAGAACCTGGGCAAACTTTTCATGGCTCAGGCTCTCCAAGATTACAACAACTGAAGAAACTTTGCTATAACCCTCATCAGAAAAAAAGAGTTATTTACAGTTTTATACTGTTCATGATCTTCTTGAAAATTTGGTATATTGGGAGAAGAATATTGTAAAACAGAGTCACCTTGGTTTGTGTAGAACTCTCATCTAAGAAAAAATAAAGACAAATTTTAATATTTTAGTATTTCCTTATTTGTTAGCTAGATTGGACTGAAATTTTCTGTGGTCACTCAGGTTTTCTAAATGCTTGGCAGTTATTCATGTTTAGTCATAGCAAATAATAAAGGTTTTATTTAACTTGGAATCTGAAATAAAAACAAATTATTACAAATGTTCAAGATAGCTGACTTCACAGAAGAAATTTTATGATTTCCCAGCTTTGGTTGAGAACTTAAAAATCATAATGTGCTCATCATTTTTAAGAGTTGTTTGGTTTTTGTTTTTTAATCTATTTGGACAGTCTGGTATAATGGAGCTTCCACATTACAAGTATTTCTTAAGCTTCACAGTTGGAACATATAAAATTATTGCAATATTATATGGAGACTGATCTCCATCATATCATGTTAAGCTGTTTTCCCATCTTGCATTGCCACCACCAGCTGGATTTAAGTCCACTCATGTTACTGAAGTTGTCACGAAAGAAACTGTAGAAGTAGTTTAACCTGGAGTAGCTAGTGTGCAAATGGACACCATATTTACTCCACATTGACTTTGCCATCTGGACATGCCTTTATTCCTGAACTTGGGAGACTTTACTTTTTAACAATAATGTTCATTTAAGGTTTTATTACATGCCAACTCATGCATCATAGTGTCATCAGATTTTAGTTCTTATGCCTTTCTTGTGTGTCACTGTGTGGATGAGTCCTGAGAGCCTAAAATGGCTGAAGGAAAGTGGTTTGGTCTTTTAGAAAGAACATCATTTTCTAAATACAAACCTAGCATGGAAAATTTCAGCCTCCAAGGTGAATGTTTTGGAAAGTCAGAAGTGTGTGAAAACTGAGGGTTTAGACTAGGAACTTATTTTTTCAGTCTTAACTGTAATGATTGCAGTACTTATGTAAATATATATGCAAATTTTGTTCAGCCCTCAAGTACCTGGCAAATTGCCAGTCTGATCTTTTGCCTTGGAAACGTTGGGCACCCTTGCATTACCTTTCATACAGTGAACTTATCTGAAATCAAAGATCTGCTAGGTATCCCACTGCTGTGCCACATGATTGAGTTTCCTTTCCTATACTAATAAAATCCAAACAGTGTTAGTTTCCTAGTTTTCTGAAGGACCAAAGAAACCACGGGACAGAAGTAGGAGCAGGTAATTAGAGTAAGATGAGGCATTTAAGGTAGAAAAATTTATCTTCTAGATAAACTGGGAATAGAAGACTGACTGTAGTGACTGTGTGTAGAAGGAAGCGGAAGTTACATTATACATATTAGAAGGTTTGCAAAGAATATCTTAGCAAAATAAATACTTGGAATAGGTTAAAAAGTTGTGTGTTTTGAATCAGAGCTCTTTAAGAATGAGGGATGTAAATGTGAGAAGGAGGGCAGTAATAGTCTACTATATTGGAGTTTAACAAGATCAGTAAACTTCATGTAACTAAATCGAATGTGCTAAATGTTGATGAGAGTCTATGAAGGAATATGGAAGGCATAAGTAGAGATTTGTGGCTTCTACAGGTAGTATGAATTTGAGGCAGACAAGGAAAGGAGATAGAAAAGTAAATGAAGCTGGAGTAGATTTTGGAGATGAGTTGACTGTTCTGTTCTGAATCACACTTTGGTCTTCTGAGATTGTCACAGGGAAAAAATCAGATGAAACCTGTTTGAGCAAGGGTGCTAGAGCCAATTAAAGCTGTCACTCTATAAATGAGAATCAACAACTGTGGGGTTAGGAATTAAAAGAGATGCAAGGGCTGGGGCTGTGTCTCTATGCTGGGTTCAGTAACAGATGTCCCAGCTAGCTCTGTATTCCTGGAGCTTGGCTGTTTCTTGTTCTTGCCCTAATGTGAGCAGGCTAGGGCAGCTCATTCACCATAAGACATGTGCTTTCCATTTCTGATCATCATAGCACTATCTCCCCCCTGCCACCATTCTTGTCTGTGAAAAGCTTTTCTGTAAACTAATGAATATGCAGTGACATCAGAGTCTTTAAAAACACCTCTAGAGATGTTAGAACTTTTGTTGACTAGTCATACAGAATTAAGGCTTCAAAAGAAGCCTTGTATTTTCTAGAGGGCCTGCTTTGGTCTGTCAGCGTTCCATATGTCTCCATTTTCATAACGCAAAGATGATGGATTCTGATATCAGTAGTGAGCTGCAATACTAAATATTTTCCTTTCTGAATAAGCTCACTCAGTGTTCCTAAGTCTATATGCTTTCCATAAAGATCAGCCCTAATGAGAGGAACTGCATGGGAGACCTTGACTTCCACACGTTGCATGCAGTTGTTCCAGAGATAGAGAGAATCATTTTCTGTTTATTGACATTGGCTGGTCTTTTCAGTCAGTGATTTCTCTGGCAAGCAATGCCTCTGCACTGTGGTCCCATCTTCGTCATCTGTCCAGAACTGATGCGTATATACAGTGAAAATGAAATGTGTATGCACTCCATGTGCGGAGGGAAGTACTGCCCTATTCTTGAGGAGTCGGGCAGCAGGAAAGACTGCAGTCCTGTGAATTATTCATGTAGTCCACATCTAGCGATCATCTTTCCTGTGACATGCCTAACTGTTCAGATCTGCGTTTAGATAACTGCTGTTTGGTAATTGCTTTTTATTTGTGCAGAACTATAATCATAAGAGAATATGCTAGTTTGGAATCCATCTCTAATTGGCACACATCTTACGGCAAGTCTTTTAAGCTAAATGTTGTAAAAGCTTTTCAAAGGTGAGGTTTGAAGTAGAAAAAAGGGATGGCTATTGTAGTTTTGATGCTGAAAAAACATTATTTCTTCTAAGTCTTTGATATTTGGGATCTTTACCAGTATAGCTCTAATTTTACTGTGATGTTTACTGCCTCTGTTCCAGTGCTACTAGTAAAATGCACTAATTGTACTAATAATTTGAGCCTATGTGGGAAGCCCTCTCCCCAAACTGTAGCCCTAGCTTGGTCATATTGCCATGACTACCTACTTACAGCAGAGTGTGGTCCTCTACCCCAACTCCGTTTTCACGTATAGACAAAACATACCATTTTTACACATGTAGGGTAGGGTGGATGAAGTACTTGTAAATGGTTAGAAAGTTACTGTTCCCATGGTTAGAGGATAACACTCTCCCTGAGGAGTCACAGCAGTGGACCATGTGTGCTTTTAGGCAAAGTGGGATAGGTTCATCTCTGAGCCTTTTGAACAATCTGAAATGTGTCCAGTTATACTGACTTTCCTGAGGTTATCTTCAGGACAGGCAATAGAAAAAGGACACTAAACTTTGGACTATCTACTTGGGTGAACTGAAAGAAAATCTGTAATTCTTTAGATATGGTTGACTGTGACAATTGTTACAGATTCTTATCTTTAACGTTAATATTTGATGAAAATGTAACCAAATGGGAAAGAGCTTTTAATGTAATCTAAATGTACTTGGCGTGCCTGTATCTCTACATCAAGACAGTATTCCATTCTCCTTTTGGCATTTTCAGAGCTGGACCAAATTCCATCTGGACTGTAAATATTCTGCAGCTGAATGGCCTCATAGGAACTGGAGGAAACCTGGGCTGCTTTATGCAGTTATTCTACATGTATTATCATGTTCTTTTTCTCCTCAGTTCTACACAATATTTTCCCCAGATACTCAAACTTTTTAGAATTTGACTCTCTACTCTTCTGCATCTTGTCAGTCTGGACTTCTGTGCAGAACTGAACAGAGTAAGATACTGCCAAATAAAAATTGCACTGGTTGTGCAGATGTAAACAACCATACAGAATGCACAGTGGAGGAGACTTGGGCGATGTTGCAGATGTCCTGTTCTGGATTAGTGAAGACATCAGATGGGATTGGCAGCGGCAGCCAAAACACTTGTAAAGAACATCTGAAGTCTGTATGTCTATGCCCTTTATGCTTTGTAAATTCCTGAGCATCGAGTCATTTTTTCATCTTCCTGTTGTTTGGTCTCGCCTGATTTTTTGCCTTCCGAGAAATCTCTGATGTGGCAGATCACTGATGATGATCTGAAACATCTCTAAGAAGCAAGCTCTACTTGATGGTTGTCACTTGATGGTGAATGGACTGCAAGAACTCTTGGTGCTCTGTTAAGAAGTCATTGGGGGCTGATGAGGCAAATAATGTTGCCAGCCTAAATATGTGCAACGTGTGCAGTAAGAGAAATTGAATTGCTCTCTGTAAGACCGCTTCTTATCCAGGTTGCCAGCTCTATGGTGAAATATATATGTGTCTCATGATTTTTCATACCTGTGTGTTTCCTTCTGCACTTTTTTACTTGCTTTTAATTTATCTTCAGATTTTAACCATAGGTTGTTAATTTTTAAGCAAGAGGAAAATGCTGCTGATGTCTGTGCATTAGGTGCTTTACTTTTCCTTGAATTCTTCTGGAAAGCCTTGTCTGCAGTTGAGGATATGTTTTAGATTTTGTGAGCAGAACAGTAAAGTCACGGTGGAAATTTTGGTAGATTGGTTGTCAGGCATGCTTGTGGGTTAAGCTTTCGCATGCCCTTAATCTTGTGGTGTTAGGGACTGAATGCCTTGGCACCGCTCAGAAAGTAATGGTGCTGGTGGTACTTGGTGCCACTCCAGTGTGAGTGATTCAAAAGGATTTCATACCAACTTTACAACTTGAAGGAGGTTTATACAAAGTTGGGCCTGTGTTTTATTTTTTGATCTTTTAATTGACAGAACAGATTGCTGTTGACACAACTCATCATATGCTGAGCAGTAGCAAATTGTACAGAGCTGTTAAGGATGGCATTAAAAACAACAGCTTTGGCAAAAGGCTCCTTAGTGAAAGAAAAGTTAATGCCTTATTTCAATTAAAGCAAACATTTATATGTGGAAAAATAGCCAGATCAGTTTTACAGTGATATTAAAAGGCATCGTGGTGTCAGTAAACTAAACCGTGAAGGGTAGCAGTGCATTTATCCAGCAGAAACACAGCTAAAGACTTCAAAAACTTATCAGATGAAAAGAATGTGTACAATGAGGATTTCCATTGTTCTAAACGATCAATTTTTTAATCTGTCAGTATTATTGAGGGTGGTGTTCCTTAAATATAGTATGATGCGTCAAAGCTTTTGACTGAAATTTTTTCCTGTATTTGAGCAATGCAGTTTAGTTTTATATAAAAAAAAACCCATGTGCTATTTTCTTCATCCAGTGTGTGATTTCAGCTTTTATGTCTCAGTAAAGCTGACAGAATGAGAGTCATTCCAAACAGGTTACAAAGCTGAAAACTGATTGAAAGATTGAGGAGTCTCATCCCACATCCAATGTTTGCATATCCTGACATTTGAAAACAAATCACTGAAAGATTTGATGTAGTTTTTGTTTGTTGCAAAACCTTTCTTTTTTCCTTCTTCCCAAATCATTCACTTAGCTTCTTTAACATCAGTAAGCTTAATTTTTAGTTTATAGATTGCATCCAAGACAGGAAAACGTATTACATAATCGGAATGTACCAGTGGCAGTAGTCTTGCCTGTTTCAAGCTGTGATAATAAATATGCCTGAGAGTGAAATCTGATGATGACTGTATATATTTTAGGGCAAGAAGTAAGCAATGTGATGATCAAGGCTAGTCTGTCTTACAACAGATTGTAACATTTCAGCAGTTTCTGCTTTGGACCAAATGTGTGAATTCCATACCAAATTCTATGTACATACCTTAAGCAAAAAATGCAGTCATATTAATTCCTATAACATTTAACATAACTCAGTATTCAGGTAGGCAAGTACATTTTTACTAGCTGTGAAAAAAATGGCTTCCAAAAGAGCTAGCAATTATGAGCTTCAACAATGCTAGCTTCTTGTACACATGGAATACAGGGTCCCATTTAATTTCATAATTTCTGACATGACTCCTTAAGTCATATTCTGATGTTTCTACTACAACTTTGCCTTCAAAAAAGGCCTCAGAAAAAAAATAATAGCTTGTCATTTCTGGTAGAGCACTTTCTACAGTTATGTATGCGAGCACAAGCATTTATGGTCTTGGTTTCTTGTGGCTTTTTGGTCTTTAGTTCAACCACAAATAGCTTTTTACGATGACTCCTACACAAATGCCACACAACCTTCAGCTCCCCCCCTAAGTGTTTCTTATCTTCCCTCTTTTGAATGTGCTAGTCAGCCTCTTGGGCTATGTGTCACGCAGGTCTGTTGTGTGATCTTAGGATCTGAGCCTATTGATAGCTCAGATTTAGCTGAATTAGACAAATGAGTTTAAAAGTTACTAGAGTGGAGTTAAGAGACAGCAAAACCGCATAAGCCTATTTTTTTAGGAAACTAAGCTAAAAATAACTGTTTACTTATGCTGATATTATCTACAACTGTGACTATTACGGTGTATGTGTAAAGCAGACAAATGCCAATGAAAGCTGTACAGATCTGGGTTCACATGGATTACCAAAATCCATCATGGGGTAAATAATGTAGACTAGAGTAGAACCAACAACTTAAAAATGGAAAACTCTTGCTTGTTCACTGATTGATTTTCTTAAGACTTTAATGAATCTTTAATGAATCTCCACTCTGAAAGGAAAATTTTCTACATGGAAAGGGTAACCAGGCATTTTAATTTTATACATCTTTGTAGAAGGGAAATAAGGAGGTCTATGAGATGAAAAGGAGCTGTTGGATCAAGAGCTAAACCAATAACACGTTCCCAAAGTGACAAGATTGTAGCTGTCTGCAAATTACATACACTAGTGTAAGAGCCAAATCCCATAATGTTTGTTAATGTGAATATTTTTCTTAGTCACAAGAATTTTCATTAAGTCACAATATTATTAGAAGAAACTTCTGTGTATTTATGGCATTTTCAGCTATCTTAAAACAAATGACTAAAGCTGCTCTAGTCTGGCATTTACCTGAAACTTCTCATCCCCTTTGTAGGTGGCCGCTGCTGCTTCCTTTCTTGGGACAACTGAATCTTTGCTTTTCTTTTACATAAAGTAGGAGGGCTTTTCTCATTAAAGGAGGGGAAATAGGACATAGGCTACAGGCTGAGCAGTCTCAAAGGAGGAAACCACCAAGCCTGGAGAAAAGTTTGTCCCTATCTTGTAGCCTACTAGCCACGAGCTCGTTTTCCCACCATCGTTGACAGTCAGACAGGAGCTGTGAATTTGCCGCTCCTGTTACTAGTGTTGTAAGTAGTAATATTGGTAGAAATTGGTGAATGTATTTTTTTTAATATATATAAATGGAAATTGTTCTTGATACAAAACATACTGACTGCTTCATATTTTGCAGCTGCTTGGCAATCTAGACATGAGTCTAGAAGGGAATCCCATTTCTAAACCTAGATTCAGGAGATCCAGATAGCTTTGTGCTCTATGGCAAGTTCATTTTATGGGCCTGAGCAGATCATTTACTCCCTGCACTTCAGTTCTCCACTACAATAGGAATATTATCAATTCTGTCTCTTTTGTATTTTTAGAGTGTAAGCTCCTTAAAGACAGTGTCTGTCACATGCACATAAAGTGCTTAATGGGCTCAGTTCAGCCCATGCTCAGCAGGGCCTTGATATCATTTGGAGAATCTAAGTGTAATTGCCTGATTATTACATCTCATGGAGAAAATGGTGCATGATTATGCCATTAAAAGGTTGTGTGCTGAGTAACTGGATAAAGATTGCACTGACAATTCAAGTTTTTCCTGTCTTTCAAGGGCTCAAACTTCCAAAGCTCAGTGAAGCAGGTTTTATGCTGTGAAACTGTATCGGCTGCCATGCTGGCTCTCACTGGGAGCTGTATTGGAAGTACGGTTATCCCCTTCTACAGCTAAAAGAGTAGAAAGTGGTATAGCATGATGCAGTTACCTACTGTATGGAGGGACCTGAGAGCAGAAGGGCGTTAACAGGTTTCTTAGCTACTTGCCAAACAGCAAAGCGGTGTTGAGGCCAAGACGTGTAGGTGTGAGCGCTCTTAGCCTTGTAACCCCATCAGCCGGGCAAGGTTGCTGCCTAAACTCTTCCTAGCACCTGCTTTCAATTTCTTATGTCTCTTAGCTCTGTAATTAACTCACCACTTTCTTTCTTTCCACCCATATTCTGTGCTCTTTTTCAGCATTCCTTGCTTCTTGGTCATCTTTGTGATACTCTGCTGAAAATTCAAACCCTTGTTTTACTTTGTGGAAGCACCAGAGCTTTTTGTGTGAAACTAGTTTGCTTCCCCTCCGCCTGCTTTTTTTTTTTCCCCCCTGTAACCTCAATCTTAGAAATAGCTGAGTCCCTTGAGCAAAAGCTTCCCAAAAAAGATCGCATTAGTCAGACAGCTAACATCAGGAATGTTTAGCCTGAATTGTTCAAAGTTATCCTGAAGCTGAGTATTACAATGGAAAATGTTAAGTAGCCTCCACATGAATGCAGCTACTTGTGCTGCCATTAATAACCTTGGCTTTGTAGAGAATGTTCTTGTGCTAGCTAAATTAGATTAACCAGTAAATTTTCTCCATCTTTAATGTCTATCAGATTTAAGACTTCTGGGCTTAATCCTACTGCCACTAACACTGATGGTAAAACTCTGTTGAATTCTGTGTGAACATGGACTTTTCAGCAGATGTTAGAATTTTGTACTGTTAAAATCTGTGAGTACTAAGAATATAAATATTACAATGTTTAATGTAAAATTACATTTTTAATACGATAGAAAAAATGATGAAGGGTTCAATTCCATTTTTCTGAATAGTTCATATATCTAAAGAATTACAGCTCTTGGGAGAGCATAATATAATAGCTAAAGTCATATTGGTATTTAATGCTTTATCATTGTAGTTCTGTTTCCAGCCTCTGCACTTAATTCTTTCACCACCGTGATTTGCTGTGGCGTTATTCAGATTTGAATTGCTTTTACTATTCACTGACAAGAAAGCAATTCCAAAAATATTGTCTACATTGCTTGCTAAAAAATGTAATAATATAAACTACAGCCCTTTTCAACTGGTGATTGCTCATGGTGCCACCATTAAACAGCAGGTAAACAAGCAGCATCCTAGCATTTTGCCTAGTGTATCATCACTCTGGTATAGTACTGTATGCTGTACTCCTAAATGCAGATGAGACATCTACAGATCTAAAGTGCTGAGATATTTTGTCCTCTATTTTGTACACAATAGGCAATTTTTTTGTCCCCATATAAAGCCAGAGTATCTCCAATGCTGTTTCACTTTGTTTTTCAGTTCTAGATATTTTTCAGGGATAGGAGCAGCAGAGCTGCTGTCAAGGCATAGGCCAACCCTGCGCTAGCTTGGGGGCAAGAGGCAGTTCAGTAGGATGAAGCTTTGGCTAGGTTAACTCACCTCAGCTCTTTGCTAATCTCACTGGACTGCTGTGGTATCCTACCTTGAGTACTTTTGTGCTGCTCTGCTGTGTATGGTATAGACAACCTTCAGGCAGAGATCATTGCAGAAAAATCTGTCGTATTGATGAGCTGAGCCAATCTGCTCGGTCTGTGCATCGTTCCACATGATATACCAGAAAGTAAAGAGGAGGTGAGAGGTTTCAATATGTTTGGGGGTGGGAAGGCTGCTTCTGCCTCAGTTTGAAAGTGGGGGGTGGCACGAATTGAAGTGAAGAGATTTACTGGATGTGGTTGTAGAGTACGAGCCTGCAGAGGAAAGCTGACATCCCAGAAAATGTGCAGGGACAGGGGTAACATCCAACCCCAAAAGACAGATTATCTGCATGCTCATATCCATCTTCCAGAGAATTCACAGTAAGTGCTCATAAACGATGACCCTACAGAGTGGTCAGATCCAGCTACAAATGAGCAACTCTGTTTTGGAGCACTCTGCTGAGCTAACTGGGTGAACCTCTCTGAAGCTGGTTCATCACTAGCGTTAATAGCAACATTCTCATCTTGGTGTGTGGGGCTTTAATTGTGCACGTCCCATTAGTGCTAATGGGGAATTACGCACCTGAAGTCCTCGGTATGGAGATGAGAAAATAAATCTAGGGTTACAATCTCATTAAAGACATGGTTGCTTATTTCATGTGTAATAGCCCTTTTGCCACCTTTAACTTTGATTCATGGCTTTATTTGTTCCTCTGAATGAAGTCTTCACAACTCCAGATCGTAACTGCCTCTTATGTGCCCCGAGATGACTGCTCTCACTTTTCTCCAGCTCTATCATTCAGCATGTCAAAAAAAGCCAGGACCCATCCCAGAGAATTATTGGGAGCCTGATACAGAGAGGATTTTTTTCTTTTCAGGCCTCATCAATTTCCTTGTTATGTTACATTATGAATGCTTGAAACTGCTGCTAGGTCATGCCATTTCTCAGCACAGTTTACCATTGCTTTTGAAAATCCAGCTGTACTCAGCATTTCGTCATGGACTGCAAGAGCCTGGGGAAGCAGGATGCAGGGAGTCAGACTTGTGCTGGAGAAGGTGGGTGTGCATGCATCGAGGAATGAGCCGCTGTGGCACACAGGAGTTTTTGGAAAAGACGCTTGGATAAAAGCAAGGGAAAGAAAGGAGAGGAGAAAGCCAGGGGAGGGCTGGGGCTGGCTGAAGTGAAGAGGTGATGGGAAAAGGTACTCTAACCCAGTGGGATGAGGGAAGGGTAGCTCAGGGCTCCTGCAGGATGTAGCATGCAAAACTGCACGCTGGGGCACTGCAGTGAGCCAGGAAGCCCTCTCCGTTGTGGCCCATGGCTGCCACCGCTTCAGCCCCCGTTACCACCTGCTCCAGGACATGTCCACCACTGACTGGGGCACAATGACTGAGTGCTCCCTTTCCTGAGGAGCAAGTGGCAGCAGCTGATGGGCAAAGAGATGAGTTTCCTGAATGTCAGATGTTTTATAGAAGATGGTGATTTCTGAAGGGATTGAGTATACTGAAACCAAATCGTCTGGGGGGGGGGGGGCATGTGGCAGAGGAGCCGTTTGCTCTGGTGCTGCTGGAGAAGAAACCTTCTGGCAAGTAGGTACCTCATCACTCCTGGAGCCCGATGAAGATCATCATCTGTCGTGTAGTCTTTTCCTTCCTGAATCCCTTCTGTCCCCAAAGTGTGTTATGAAAGGGAAGAATGGAACCTTTCTTACTCATCATATATAGCAGATGACAAAAAAAAAAGAGGATTTTCTTTTATTCTAATGGGCATGGTTTTGAATATTTTAGTTTTTCAGCAAGGGTAATTTGGTTCAGATTGATCATAAAAAGCTTTGCTAGCTATGGGCCAAGGTATTCTACAGCAATTAATAAGCTGAGTGCCCACCACAGATTGTCTTAAGAAAGTCTGGTTTGCCAAAGAAATTAAATGAAGCTTGAAAACTATCAACGGGGTTACTTCAAGATTAATGGTCACTCAAGTATATTGATCTTCCCTTCTGGAGATCAGAACATGGAAGGGTTGAAAACTGCTTCTGGATTTTGTTTTTTTAAAGACTGTTGTGCTTTCAGCAGTGAGAGATTGTGGTTACATGGAGGACTCTAGAAGGAAGCTTGGAAACAGAAGGGCAGATCTCAAGAGCAGAGGTAGGAAGATGATAGTTAAGATGATAAGCAAAGAGGTGGGCCATTTAGGAAAGTTTTGGGGGTAGAAGAAAAGGAAGGGGAGGAATGAGAAAGGTGCAGAGCTAACTTTCTTCCCTAGCAAATGAGCTGACTGGAATGGCCATGTGCGAGGAAGACGTTAAAGGCAGACATAAATGTTGATTTTCCATATTATTGAGTGGGGAAGAGTGCAGCACAGGGGAGGCTGAAACTAGGTGGAAAAATCATGAGTGTGAGGAGCCTGGAGTCTATAGCAAGCAGCTAGGCAATGCTGGTGAGCTGGGAAGAGAGAAAGTGGAGATTTGAAAAGACACAGTGTTAAATGGAAATGAAATTGGTGGAATAGGAAACTTTTTCCAAGATAATAGTTCACAGACACCTTCTTGAGAACTGGAGCATTCAGGCAGCCTTGCCAGCGATGCTGGACCCCAGGCTCTTCGTTGAGCCCCTGATCTCAAAGTTTCTCCCTGATACCACCCTGCTTTGTCCAGTGGTCTCTGTTTCAGTCCATGTGTGTGAGTCTCTTTTTGAATAAGCTTTAATAGCACTGCAGAACTCCACTTCTGCATTCAGTTTTCAGTATGCAACTCACTGCGTTAAAACATGCTAGCTACCACTAAGAATGAAATGGAAACAGCTTGACTGGAGGTCAATCCAGAGGAGACGGCAGCAGTATTGAACTCTGTGCTGTGGATTGAAATAGTGACAAAATTGGAGCATCTTTGATATGTTCTTATCATTTTCATTTTGTTTTCTTTTTCATTTAAGTGGGTAATTAAGATGCAGGTTGCCCTCAAGTACCTGTTTAACCTGAGGACACCTGCGAGCTGGGCATCTGAACCCACACGAGTAACCTTAGTCGTGTTTTAAGTTGATTTAAAAACTCATTTATCTGAGACAGCTCTGAGATTTCAGGTGTTGTACTGAATGATTTTGCTTTCTCCAGTGAGATAAAGCTATGCCGGTCATTGGCAAGCATTCAAACTACAGCATTAGAAACACAGCCAGTATCCGAGCACAGCTCTCCCTCTCCCCATCAATGATTGAGACCATCGTTTCTCAGCCATCCCTTAGTGCCCTGCTGGCAAAGCAAGCAGATGAGCTGGCCCTGCAGTCATCCAATTCGGGCAAACCTAGGGAGAGAGTGAGCACCCTTCAGTCGAGGGCTCTTCAGTAAAACTGCTGGCTCTACCCCTTTTGTGATAATCACAGACATTTATCTATTAAAAGAAACAAATTTAGATACTGTCAGTTCGTACCTTTTTTTTTAGTCTTCCATACTGATATGTTTTGTTTTTCCAGAGCTGTGCAGTTTTTGATGTTTTTAATTTTTTTTATTCCTTTATTTTGAACAAGTCTGCACAAAGTAGTAGTGGCAGTAAAAGTCAGGCCTTTTTATTTTAACGCCTAACTTTAGATTTTGAGTCAGACTGCGTAATGTTTGACATAGCGAATAAATAAAGGCATTCTCTTGCTTCTCTGTCAGAATGAGGTTTTTAGGGCATTTAGGTGTGTACTGTGCTACACAGACAGTTCATACCATATAGTTCCTCACAAAACTTTACTAAGTGTGGGCCAAGTAGGATAAATGTTTAGCAATTAACTTGCTAAGGTGCTTCCAGTGTGGGGAGAGGTGTATGCTTAGGCTTTAGATGGAGCCTGTACATCCAGGCAGTGACAGCACATGGAGATGAGGTGTCTCCATTTCATTAAGGGTCTCAAGTGATAGGAGGGATGACTGGATGGTAGCAGCAGCCTGGAGCCCTTGGTCCCAGTTAGATTTGCTGAAGAAAAGGAAGATTAGTACCAAGTCTGTAGTGACATGAGGAACAGACCACTTTTTTATAGCTCTCGTGAGTCTTGGGTTTGGGCTATGCTACCCTTGTTGAGTCTGTCCTTGTGAGAGAGAGAAAATGCCCCCTCCTGGCATGTGCACCAAGGGGAAGCATCCCCGCTGCCTCCCCCTGCCCCCGCTGACTTTGCATGCGACGAGTCTCCTCACGGAACTGTGCTCTCCTCAGTCGGGTGTTACCAGCAGGTGCTCGCATGTGCCTGCCTGCATGCTCTGCAAATCAAGCCTCCCCTGATAATCAAGCTTCCAAGTGTGGTATGTGCCCGTCCTAGTGAAAGAATCATGTTGGTTACATAAAGCATATCATGTTGCCAACTTTGTCGATATTTTTGTATAGCTACAAATATTTTCTATCAAGTTTTATTAAGTGAGACCCACATACTTCTTCCAGCTGTGACCGTGCGGTCTGTTTTCACATAGCTGTTCACCCCGCCCTTGCTCAGTAACACTTCACAGTCATGCTGTGGTGCAGATGAAGAATTTGGGTTTGAAGCTGGCAATCTGATTCCTATTAAGGCTCTGTGGAAATTTGCCACACACCTGCCTAGGAAGCTGGAATAAATAATTCAGAGCGGCTCAATGATACCTAATGGTAAGCAGATAACTTGGATAACCTTGTCCTGGGTGAAGATGGGCTGCTTCTCATCAGTGCTCTATCCTTTCCTGTCAAGAGAAGGAAAATGCCCAAGACAGAGGTGGAGAGGTTAAAAAGGGCAATGGACTTTCTCCCTCATGGAAGCAGCTTTCAGCTCTTCTGAAACGAAGGAGCTGACATCTGGTACAGTTGAGGAATGCAGTAACAAGAGCAAACTGTTAGACCCAATAATACTCACTGTGGATAGTCAGCAGCAATGAGAATGTGGCCGAGTTAATTGCTACATGTTAATAGCCATACAAGGCAAAAAAGAGTGGGTAATCTTCATGTCCGACTCCCATTTTCGGAAATACCTTCAGACTTTAGGATCAAGTGCCCTAAGTAGAATTCAGACTCTTCATTGCCTGAATCACTTTTGCAAATAAGGCCACCTTCTTTAGATAGACCTATTAACCATTAACTGTTGGAGCAAATCTCTTGCAGACATGATGGATTTGCCCTCACTTGGATGCCGCTACAGAAAGTTATTTTGAAAGCTACGTGTATAGGAGCTGTGGGCAAAAATTACTAGGTTTGGGACCTGTGATGCTTAGGAAGTCAGCTAGGCATGCTGGTTTCTTACTGCTTGATTCTTTGCTGTCTACATGCATACGGACACTTGGTGATTAGTGTCTGGAGTTGGAGCAAGTGTCATCAGATCTGACTATCGTTGCTTTGCTTTAGTTCTTATAGCTCTAAAAGGGTAGGAATCTTCATTACAGGGCAAAGCCATAATTTTTCTGCCCCATCCTGCTCTTTATAAACAGTATGAGATCTTTTTACTTCCTTCATCCAATATTCTCAAAAGGAGGTGTCAAATTAGCTCCTCTCCTCCTCTTTATTAAAAAAAACCCTTTTATTTATCTAATATTTCAGAAGAAACTTTTTGGTGTTTTTTCTTTTGTTTTTTCTTCTTCTGGAGTTCACAAGCTAACCTATGAGAAAACGATCTATTCTAAGAAATCTGGTTTACATAAAAAATTGATTTGCATAAAATCACATTAGCTTTGTGTCTTCAACGCCTTTTAATTACCATTGTTCCTTATTCTTGAAAGTGAAATAATCCCTTCCTCCAGGCTATTGGTGATCTATAAGCTATACTGAAGACAATATATCTAATTCTGCAAGAATGATGAACTAGCCCCAATACATGATGCGAACTGTCAGGAAAGATAATCTAATCTAGCTAAATATATTAATATATCAAGAATGGAGTAACTCTAACAATTGAAGTTTGTGACTTTGGGCTCACAGGCTTGAATGATGTGACAGAAAGCATGCACTTACCAAAAAATGTTCTCCTGCCATGTTGCCAAGCCTACAAATACACCGTAGGCACAGCAGATGGTTGCTATTCATTATCACCAGTAGCTAAAATTGCAAA
Organism: Dromaius novaehollandiae; assembly: GCF_036370855.1. Lineage (NCBI taxonomy): Eukaryota > Metazoa > Chordata > Aves > Casuariiformes > Dromaiidae > Dromaius > Dromaius novaehollandiae. The sequence continues at coordinate 154,348,224 of NC_088099.1, read as the reverse complement.
GACTATGTAGACACCCATTAATCCTTTGCAAACCTTTTACCTACAAAGTTGCCGTTATCAGTCTGGCCTTGAGTAGAAAAAAAGAAAACCAAACCTTTGGATGGTGTCAGGTATGCGAATCCAAGCTGAAGAGCAGCCTCATTGCGGACCTCTTTTTGGCCTCCTGTCCTGTTGTGGTAGATTGGCGGCGGCACCGGGAAGGTGGTGTGCAGTGCTGCAGGAGAAGGGATCCCGCTGCTCCCGCTGGCACAGGTGCAGATAGGGAGAAGGTTTGCTGAATAAGAAGGTGCCATTTTCAAACAGGCACTTTCCAGCACTGCAAGCTCTCTGGGCAAGTATAAATAATAGCAGTGTATTAAACAGAAGTGGTTTCTAATATTACGTAACTATTGTAATTATTTACAAGTTGTACGGCAATGAGATTTTTCCAGCATGACCGCGCTCAGAGGGAAACTGTAGGTATGTCTGTGCGCTCGATTTCAGTATTTAATCTCAGGACAAGTAGATTAACAAGTAGTCTCTCAATGACATTACAGTATACTGTGTTTATGATGTCAAACTAAGGCCATTCTGATTTTTTGACTTCTATAAAACACCCCATATACTGTAGTAGGAAATAGTCACTTTCTTGCATATGATGTGCCAGCTTGGTATAGTGAGACAGGCTTGGTACATTTCCAAATAAACTAGACTTGTGGGATTTTTTTATTTCATTCCACCCAATGCAATCTGATCTACTGTGGGTCCCATGTGAAGTGAGTTTACGTACCTTTGGCCACGCAACCTCATATGATTACTAGCTGGCTTTCTTGGCTCTTAGAAAAACTCTCAGGCAATTTCTGATGCTACCCCCAAACAAGGAGAAGCAGGGAGCTTACTGCTCCTGGTTCAGCGCACCAAAGTATGATGGAAAAAACCTACATCTTTTCTTTATATAAAGGGACATTTTAAAAGAACAACTGAGCTGTTTTTCTTCCATCTGAGCCATTATAAGATGCTGGCTTCTTTACTGGGGAGGAGCAACATTGTCACACCCTCACTGCAGCCTGGAAGGCAACTTGAAGCAAAAAATCTAGTTCACTAATAAAATATATCAATCAGCCAAACACTCATACCAAATAATTTACAGCAGATCATGTCCATATTTTAGAAACCTTATAATGAAATAAATACTTCTGCAGAGCTAGGTGTTCATTTGAAAACTAGTGTTTTTGTAATATTTTAAAATATTGTTTAGATGTTATTATTTCTTAATATGTGGTTTTGCTTGGCAACGTTGCCAACTTTACAAATGGTGTGGTCTATTCACCCTTTATTCCCCCACCGGCCTCACGCCATCTCCCTGGTTCATCTCTGGCTGTCGTCAGGCTGCACTCCGTGTACCCAGGAGTGCCCAGTGCGAGCGGGTTAACGCCGGCGGAGGGTGGCTTTGGTGGAGGGTGACCATGTAGGGGCACCACTGTCCCCAGAGCTGCACAAGGTCCAGGTCCTGACCCCGTGACTGCCAGCAGGGCAGAGAAGAGTTCTGGGGAAATTTGACTCTGGTTTTGCAGCTTGACCCTATTTCTGCTGCCAGCCAGGGAAAACCCTGCTGGTAGTTCGGGCGTGCTGGAAAGACGGGGGGAAGAGGCAGCCGGTTCCCGACGGAGGGCAGAAGGAGCAGGCTTCGGGGGCTGAAGCAACAGCGCTACCCTCTTTCACAGCAGCTAAATGAGTGTTTCTCAATCTTTTAAAAAGCAAGCCTTTTTGATCTGAGCACAGGCAGCCAGGGAGCTGACTGTGCCTGTGGGCAGGTGCTGGAATAAATGCCTGCCAACTGCGTGGGATGGTCTGTGTGTGTGTTTTGCTTTAGTTTCTTAATTATTTTTCTGCAATCAGTTCATGGACCACCTTCTGGCACCTTATGGCTTGCTCGTTGCCTATGGGCCCTGGAGAGTAATGCTGAGCTCAGTGGTTGCTGCTTACCAACTTAGGCTGCACCGGAGGCATTAGAGATGAAGGATTTATGTGCTGTTACTGCTTCCTCAAGTAATCGCCTCTGTCTCAAGTATGTTGATACAGATAAGTGACTGAAGTAGAATCTGTGTTCCTATCTCCTCTTACCTGCCTTGTTTTGCAGTTATCCAACCTTGCTGAATAGTTTCCTAGGCTTAAATTCAGCAATTATTTATTTATAATGACCTAAATTAGTTCAGGTATGGTATCCAAGGTTTTAATCTAGTGTGTGAGTTTGCCATTTCAGGTGAAACATTTGAAACCTTCCAGCATCTGTTATAATTTTTCTGTATTAAATGAAGGATTTTTTAATTTAACATTCAAAAAAAAAAAAAAAAAAAAAGGGTCTGCTTCAAAGTGACTGCAAACAGGAAACTGGAAGATGAATGTTCTCCTTTTAAGCTATCTGAAAATTAAAAAGAGGTTTCACAGGAGCTAGAGTTTTAGGATGGCTCAGTGGAGTTGTGGTATACTGAGCTCGCTGTACCACAATAAACTCAAAGTTCTTGGTGAGGAAGGATTAAGCGACTGCAACTGAGTGGCAAGCCTGCGGAGGCTGCTCTGCCCTGCCGGACAGCTGCATGTGCTGCTGCCACCCCGTGCCCTTGTCGCTGGTGGTCCTTTCCAGTGACACTTGCTTCTGTTTCATCAAATCAGTGAGGCTCTTCAGCTGTTTGACTCAGCAAGCAGTGTTCGCTGGTCACTAGCCTGAGCTGACAAAATGTGGACAAAAATCCGTTCTTCCCTCAAGCAGAAGTCACCATCATGTTGGAGGTCTTGACAGGCAGTGGTGCACCAGGTGCCTGGTGCAGGAGGGAGGTCTACCTCACTGCAACAGGACTGGTATTACTTCTTGTGGCAGGCTGTGGACACACGCTAAGGAAAAGCCGCTCTTCCTTCAGAAAGACGTTGCCTACCTGTGTTCAGGGCACAGCCAATGGCTCCATGGGGAGCAGCCCACCGTGGCAGGTGGCTGAAGGCTACGTCCTGGTGACCATGGCCTCGGCGGTCTCCTGGTCCAGCAGCTCCTCTCCTCTCCAACATCATATCCACCAGTGTATGTCCACGTCTGAACAAACACGGGCAACGGGGAGCTTGGGAAAGGTGAGGGCAACCTCCTAAAATGCCAACGGAAAGGTAAATCAATTCTTATGTGTGAAAAGGCTAATTAGTGAGCAGGTTACTAGTTAACAGCCAGGCTCTCAGGGTCTTTGGTTAGGCCATTTTTTTTTTTCGAATGTGACTGATAGCTTGGGTAAATACATCTTGTTTTGTGGGTAGCTGACTAAAGTGATAAATCTGACTACTCTGGAACAGAGCTTAACCCTGCTTGTGAACGGCCACTGTAAAAACATTTGAGGCATGTGCTGCATTTTAAACACTGATGTCAAGGCTTTTTCTGTTGCTGTTTCAAAACACTGGAAAAGACAGGCCTATATAGTTCTCTGGCTGTCTTTTGCTTGTTGCTAATCTTAAAGTGATTTTTTTTTTGGTCATAAATAGCATTCTTTTCATTTTCTTTTAATTTTGTCTGCCTCTTTGGATGTCAGGTCTGTTTTATATACTTTCAGTGTATACACACACTCCTTGAAATACAGGGATACTGATATTTTGCCTAAGGCACTTCATGGCCCATTCCAGATTATAGTAACAGCAAATCTACTCTAAGAGCAACTCCCTCTTGCTCTGCTAAGTATATGACTTGCAGCAACCCTGGTGCAGACAGAAGTTGGACCTTTATGCTCTCTTCATACCCTGCCTGTTCCACAGCTAAGGAAAACCAAGTCTGCCCTCATAGCTGAGCAATTAGGATTGTTTTTTGGCCAAAGGAGAGCATGGGGAGGGGAAATTTCCTCACCTGCCCTGTATGAATGTCAACTCTCTTGTAGTCACCTTAGTGGCTTGGAAAAATGGTGGTTCAGTGACTTTCTTGTGTGGATCCTGATGCTGATTATTTTCTTAAAGCACTGTTTCCTGAGAGTACAGAAGAATCTCAGATTTCATTTTATATTAGAAGAAGGTAAATTTCTGAGCAGTGCTTTAAGTTTGTTGAAGAAAAGTTTGAAAGAAAAACTTCAAGGCTGAAAACCCAAAAGGTGAACAAGAAAAAAACCCACAAGGTATTATTATTAAGACAAGCAAACAAGTCAACCAACCAACCAACCCAACAAATGAAGATTGTCTGGCCCGATTCCTGATTGGGGTTGGCAGAGCTGTACGCGTCTGTCTTTCGTACTGACGTTGTCAATACACCCTCTGTTCCTCCTCCTCCCCCTTGTCTTCTAATTTGGTGAATGATATTTTTATAAACAGTTCTGCTTGAGCATGTTTGCTGTTGGTGAAGAGAGAGATCAGGATAAACACCATCATTAGATCAGCTCTGGGTTTGGTTGTGTTTTTCTGTACACATTTCTTATTTGCCGGCTGTGCTGCATGCCTCCCTGATTGCTTCTGTTCTGGGTCACTGGGTATCAGAGACTTGGGAGTGTGCCAGACCCTTGGAAGGCTGATCTCCTTGGTCAGAGCACTTTTACAAATATGCCTTACATCGATCTAATTGTCCCCTGTGCTAACAGAGCTGACAGCCTTCAGACCTCCCAGGATGTCCCCTCTACTGCTTTTTTGCTCCATCATTTCCCATGCCATGTCTATCTATCTCACTGCTAGGAGAGCTCAGCACTGTGCAGGGAGTGGAGATATTGTGGCTATATTTGTGAGCATCTGTTATTGTTATTTACTTTCCCTATGGTTCCTATACTAAGGGCCATCACAACTCATGTTTTATTTCTGTCTGATGTTTGACAATTCATGTAAGAATAATGAACACTTAATTTCAAACTCTGCCTGGAATTATCCACAGGGGTTATGTTAGGAGTTGCCAAATTTTGTAGCCTGATAGAGGTGAGGCTGCTGCAGCACACGTGCCCAGGTCCAGCCAGTAGCGAAACCAAGCCGCATGCCCAAATGGCACATGTGCGCACACACATGGTATATGCATGATGTCCATGGCTGGCCATGCAAATAACAGACTCAAGCAAACACATATGGCATGAATAGCCTAATCCTATCCCCTTCTCTGGCAATTCAGGATGAAGATCTGTTGGTGGGAAACATATACATATAAATGATGTGGATCTCTCCAGTAGCTGGTCTTGGACACTCAGTCTATCCAGTATTTGGCCCCTTGATCCTCTCAATCCCAATCACCTCTTACACAGACACATATATGCAAACAGGTCTCTCTGTTGACCCCCAAGCTGTACGGTGTCTGGGGTCTCTTGCCACCCCCTAGTAGCCAGCCCACAGACCTGGTCTCCCCAGTATCTGGCTCAGGTTTATGGCCACTTCGATACCTGGCTCCCAAGCCCCTTGCCTTATTTTGCAGCTAGTCTTGCTTGATGTTTGCTAGCAATGGTACACTGACATACATACCCACAAAATACGCATGCGCTCTGGTCTCTCCAGTTGCTGGCACTGCAGACACGTGGCCCTGTGACCCGAGGTCCCACTCCAGTTGCTGTGCTCAGATCTCTACGCACATGTGAGCAGGACAGGATAGACTGTATTGACCAGGAGCAGGGCATGGCCAGAAAAGCGTATAGACTTGCAGCTTGTTTACGCATGACCTTCCCCTTTTATTTCCTTATCTATCTGTTTTCCCACTTCTGTTCCTCCCCAGTCCGCCTTGATGCCTCCCTTTCCCCACCTTTGGTCCTTCCCTTAGGCATCCCAAAACTAGTCTTGCACAACCCCAGGACACCCTTCCCCTGCACCCTATAATGAGCCCTGCGCCCCGGCAGTGCCCCAGCCTGCGAGGGCCCTGGAGAGCCTCTCTGCTGACCACGGGGACTGGTCTCCCCCCACCCGCAGGGCTGGGGCTCTCCTGGGACAGCCCTGGGGGCCGGGCAGGGGCTGGCAGCTGTGACAGGGTAATTGGGGCTCCCCTGCCTGCCCTGGTCTGCGAGGCTCCTGTGCGTGTGTGTGTGTGTGTGGCGGGGGATGATCCTTTAATCATATAACTTAACAGGTTATTTCTGAAACAAGAGCTATCCAGAAATGCTAGAGAATACCACTGGGAAAGCTGTGACTTAGACGTGTTCAGAAATGCCTAAGGGGCTTAGCAGCCTTGTGTCCTTCCTTGATACTTGGGAACATAAAACTTACTGCAAAATGGATGCTGTTCATGTTCCGAGGTTGCTTCTGAACAAGGGGCTTAGGCTTTTTTTTTGCAATATTTACTCCTGTTTTGACTAGAATTGCACAGGCCATAGATTTTGTACCATGAAAACTGCTCCCGCCATAACAATTTATGGTGAGGCTGCAGCACATATTTTAGAAAGATAGAGACTTTAAGTCAGAGCTGGATAAATAATGGAAAATGCATCACACCGTTTAGCAACTTGTTCTAATAGCAACTTTGTTCTAACAGACAGTGATTTGACAAAATCCACCATCTAAAACCTAATTGAAACAGGTTGTGCTGATTGACAGAGTCGTAGTCAACAACGTTCAGCGTAAAAGTAAGCAGGATATTTTCTTCCCTGTGTGCTTGTTAGATTAAAGAGCTCTCAAGGATCAGAAGACTTGTCTCTGTATAAGGAACAGAGGCATCTGTGAATGGTAGGGGTGTAATTTCCTACCCACCTCCAATTACACTCTCTTGTGATCCATCTGTCTGGGAAGCTATCAGGTATTGTGTTTTATAATTACAGCTTGTTAAAAATATCATCTTTGTTGGAAGTTTAAAAAAGGAAATCTCAAAAGACTCTTAAAAAATGAAAGCAAAGCTACTTTTAGAAAAACTTTTAATGAGAAGTAGATTAAAATGGGAATACTTTACAGAAGAATTTGATCTGAGAAAAAGACAAGTAGAGCATTTCAATGATACATGAAATGTGTCTATTTATGAAAGTGTTTTTTTGTCAAGTAAGTGCATTAAAATGTTTAGACGAAGATGTCTTATTATAGTCATAGGATTGCATCCTGAGAGGTGTCCTTTGCTTCTGAATGTGCATGATGGTGGTGATGACCAGGTGATGATACAAGTTCAATCTTCAGTGTAATGACTGCACCCAGCTCCCTTTATCTGGAAGCCAGATGTTACATCTAAGTGACAGAAAAGATGGATGTATTAGTGGTGGTATCCAGATCTCCTGGGCATCTGATTTCCCCATAAAGTAGAATTTGGGCAGATACAGCAGGTGCTTCACAGCCCTGGTTTTCCCTTCAGGTGGATGAGAGGGGACACTGTAGCTCTCTTCCAACCTATTTATCTGGATTTTCTTCCTACAGAAGGAAAAGGTTGTGGCTGAGATATGCATCTGGACCTGGGACCTGGAAGCTCCTCCCCGTCCCCATTATGAATATAGCCAGGATTCACCCTTTGGAGGTCTTTGAGGGCACTTCATTTCCATACTTAATATATAAGAAATTTAGCTTTGAACTGGGATTGCTGCATTAAGCATCTGAGGGGCCTTAATTAAGTGGATTTGATCCCACCTGGACCAGTCTTCACCTTAGTGCCACAGTGAACTGTTTAAGCAAGAAAAAGCACTGGCACTTAGAACGGTCTGAAAACTCATGCACAATCCTAGCGATTGCAATGGTACAACTTGTTGCATGTGCTGAAATAACAACAGAATTTGCCCTCCATTTATGGATGAAATTATGCCATTTTGATAAATATCCGTTTCCTCAACCTAGATCTCACATCACCATTTGCTTCTACAGAGAATTGGATGTCACCAGCCCAGCTGAACCAATGCATTTGAGAAAACTGATTCAGTTCATATTGCTTTCTCCTTCCAACTAATTAGTTGCCTCCTGTTTTCCTTTCTTGGTACCTGGTCACCCAGATTAGTCATCCAGGATTACAGAACTATGGCATTTCCTTGTGTGCCATCTGTTACAGGAATTGACCCATCTTTACTGATAATAGCCTGATAGGACATGTAAGTCTAGTTGGACTGTTACCTCTTCCTCCAGTCTTATGTGCAGAGGAAGCTCATAGCCTCAAACTCTCATTCTTCATGGCCAGGCAAACATAGACATTAGGGAAGGTGCTTGGCCAGGCTATGCTGCAGCATTACCAGGCAATGGATTTGTGCAACTGAAACTGGGAGACAAGAACGGGAAATGAGGAGGCAGTCTTTACAGGGAAATGACCAATTGTGGCTCACGAACATAGATTAATCATTATTTTGGGATAAGGCCATCCAGATGGTGTGTATCTTCAGCATAGCACCTTCAATGAAGCCATACCAGTTTCTGTTGGCTGAGGATGTAGCTCTTAGCAACTGAGTGGCTATTTCTTCCTCTGCTGTATGTAGTTGATCAACATGGGAGGGAGAGAATGAGGTGGATTTTCAGACTGGAGTTCAAATTGACTAGCCAGGTTTAGGGAGAGTAGCCGTAGCCCTGCATATGCTGGGAAACAGTTAAAAACTGTAATTCCACTTTGGGCGTCCAGAGGAATCATGACTTTTACTACATCCCTCTGTCCAGCAAGTATAGTAACAAACTGGGTGGATGAGGATCTCTCTGTTTGTAGAGACCAAAAATAATGGTATTTGCACAGCAATAAACTGCTGTGGAAATAAAAACAGCTCTCAGATGTTTACTGCTGGCAAATGGGGGGATCCTGAAAAAAAGACTCACGTAAGGATTTATGTTTTGTGATGAAGACAGTGACAGTAAAGCATATTTTTAAAAAAGCCCGTATTCTTACCTGATATCATGGACAGACTGTGCTTCTTCATGGTTTCACCCCCTGAAATGTATTTCGCACTCTTTGTAGAGGCAGTACACTTTCTCTGCAGAATGAGAGCTTGACAGCTTTTCTTTAGTCCTCTTCCCTACAAGCTTGTTAAAAGGAGTAAGAATAAATGTGTGTAGGAAATGACTGGTTAAATTACCCAAGATCCAAATAATTGTGGGGTATCAGGTACAGTTTGCTTGTTACTCTAGCTAATATCCCAAATCGCTCATCCAAAGCCCATGGAGTTAGGGTGGGGTAACCAGAAAGATACCCTACCTTTAGTCACAACTCAGATGTTGCTCTAGCGATCCCTGTGCACTGAATGGGCAAGCAGCTCCCCCCACCTCCCCCCGAGGAAGGTCTAGAATTAAAATACTCTTGAAGCCCTGCTATATGTACCTTGAGCCCCTTGGGAACTTCCAGAGGTGAGTGCCTGGCTGTAGGACTCCTGGGATTTCCTCCCCTGGACCACATGCGCGTATTGCTTCTAGGGCACACGTAGCTTTTCAGGTAAAAAGTATTCTTAACTGGGGCGATGAGGAGGATGGGATGAGAGAGACAGCCACAGGGAAGCAGGCTGAGATGTAGCTGAGTCCTTCTGGTGTCAAGGTGCCCTTGGAGGGGCTGCAAGACCTCCCTGTGGCAGTGGCTGGAAGCAGAGGGGGAAGGACCTGGGCCTGAGGGAGGGGAGAAATTCTGCGTACAGAAGGGAGCCAGCTTTGCATAAGGAAATAATCTTGTACGACAGTGTGATGAATTTGTGTTCATGTATATCCCTGCTCGCTGCTGGATGCCGTCCAAGCTACGTGTCTGTGTGCCATAGGCCCTCTGCGGCTCAGAGCAAACAGAGGTTTCCCGTTGCGCCTACGTGGTGGGGGACCGTCCTCCTGGCACAGGCAGCCTCCCGGCCAGGACCCAGGGCTCGCAGGTCACGGGTCATTTCCCAAACTGGACGTTTTTGCTCGCACATTAACAATGCTCAGGAAAAGGATTTTGATTTTTGCTACTTTATACTAGCAAAGTAAGACATGATTAATTTTGCACTGCTATGCTTAGTTAATTTGATTTGGTAAAGGCATAGCTTTCCTGGTAAAAGCCGTCTTTTTCTGGCGTGACTGAAAGAATCCGTCCCTGCTGCTCTCCCCGGCCGAGCCCACTCCCACTCAGCTAAGGCCTGAGCAGTTTAGGGGTGAAGGGCACCAAAGCAGCAGAGAGGCCAAGTCTTTCACTCTCGTATACATTTGCAGCGGCAAATAGCCGTGCGCTTCGGCCCGATAGAGCACAGCAACGAGAAGTGGGTAGCGGAGGGCGCAGGCGGCCATCCCCGCGGATGCCGCCGGGGCGAGGGGTCTCCCCCAGCAGGAGAAGCGGCGGCGGGGGACGGCTGCCGGCCAGCGCACACCTGACGCGGAGCCACGGCGTGGACTGAGCCGTCTCTGTTCCCGCGCCGCGGCCACCCGGGCCTCCCGCTTTCCCAGTGGTTACGTCACGGCCTGTGCGCTCTGCCAGTGGGTTTGATACGATTGACTAAAAGCACCGTTTTCCTGGTAAAACAAACACAGACTCCTTTTTAAAAACACCTTTTGATACTTTATGAGCAGGGCTGGTGTATGTAACCTATCAAGACCAACATATGGCTTATTATGACATCTAGCTGATTAAAATAGTCTAGACATAAACTTGAGATTTCAGAAATGTTTAAGCTAAGACCGAAATACATTTTAATGTACAGTAGATGTATACTGCAATTTGGGCCACCTGTGTCCCTATAGGAATTATAGAACAGGAAGTACTTTTGACTCAAGAAGTGTGTCTGAAAATTGAGGCTGTAAATTAACAACAGCTTGTCTATTAGATTATTTCACCCATAAAGGAGTCTGTATATTTCTAAATGCCTCATGATTTTCAATACCTTGCTGTCGTTACTTTTATTAAAGGAGGAGGTTGGCAATGGTCTGGGCTTCTGGGTCGAGGCACATTTTTAGAAAAATCCGGGAATAAATAGCAGCAGCCAGCCAGACGGTGGTGAAACATGCCTGTGGCTACACGAGGAGGAAACCCCAAGATGGCCTGTTAGTGGGCATGGCAGTGCTGGTGTCCCCTGGCATCTGAGAGGCTCAGCCTGGCTCGCTGCAGGCGCCGGTCTCCTCCTTGGTCGTTTCAAAGCCGAAGGCAGGGCACCGCGTGTGCAGTGCGGGAAGCTGGCTGTGCAAAAGAGGCCACATAACTTGCCTCTTTGTCAGCTTCCCGGTTGTGCTGCATAACTTCACGTCATCATCTTGCTTGCCTGCCTTTCTTCTTTATTTTTCCTCCCTTGCAAGAGTTTGGTCTATTTAGGGTTGTTTGGCTGTCTCTGGAAAGGCCAGAATGGGAAATGAAGGGGAAAAAAGAAAAGGGTCCTGTCACATGAGCTGTCCCAAGCCTCCCTGGGCCAGCTCTCAAAGTGGGGAGCAATGAATCCTGAAGTCTGTGGGGAGGGGGGCATCTTCATAGACTCTTAGGAAATGGTGCAAGAATAAGGCTGAATAGGGGTAAGAGAGCACCGGTAGCCGGTGAACAGGACTGGGAGGGGGAGAAATAATAACTATGGGGAAACTTTCATATAAGGAGGCAGTTACTGGGCAGAGTATTCATCCTGGCCCTATTAAATTGCTATATAATTCCCATTTTGGTGTACAGTTCTGTCACATAAGTTAGGCCTAATGACTTGCGCAGAGCATAAGCGCCTGCCTAACATGGAGGTGATTATTTTGGCAAAGGGCTGTGTTATGTTTAGTCTGGTCATTATGGAGAGGGCTAGATACATTACCCCTTGGTGGCTCATCCTTAGGCGAGGTCTGTATGTATGCATGGATGCGCTCTCACGCTGAATGGAATAACAGATTGCCTGAGGTATGAGATCCTGTTACATGGTCAAATATTTGCCCACAAGAAAAAATGAAACCATAGGTGACAACTCATGGAAGCTTTTGATTCACTCAAAGGGCAGAGGCCTGTGATTTCAGAGCAAATGTTCCCATAGCCTCACAATGTCCCATCCACAAGAGGCATTGGTAGATGACTGGCAGATGAAGGCAGTAGATGATTCATCCTTGCCCTTGTCCTGGGGGACACAGAAGTGTTGTTTCTCCAGCCAACTCTAAGTGATGGTGAAAGCGGTGGTGGTGGGGTCTTGTTTTGTTTGCAGAGGGGTCTCCCCATAGCACTAGCGCTCGTGGCAACACTGTAGGCTGCTGCGTGCTGCCTGCAGCACTGATGCACTGTCTAGCAGCCCTTCAAATGCATGCACGATCATGCTAGATGCGGAGCCTAGGTTATCCACGTGGGATATCCAGGGAGCTGGGAGGAAGTGGGAAGACTCCAGCAAGCGGAGTCTAAGTGAACACATGCGTAGAAAATCAAAAAAATCCTCTGAATCTCTCCTCTTGCCTTGTTTCTCCCTTTCGCAATCCCCTTGCCTTGTTGGCTCGGCGTTGCCCCCATCTCTGTTATTCGAGGCTCGGTCCATCTGGCACGTACGTTGCTAAATCACTGGTGGGCAGGCCTGCCAGTAAGCCTGGCTCCGACTGATTGCCTTAAGGCCTCTCACTTGCCTTTTAATCCATGAATGAAAGCGAGCCAGGCGGAGGGGAATATTCTGGCTTTGTGACAGGGTGCTTGGCGTGACCTTGTCAAGCACTTAACATAGTTTCTTCTTCACGCATGGAGAGTGGGGTCGAACGGCCCGGTGTGGGCTGCAGCCAGGGCCGGCTCCAGCCGAAGCCCTTTGGTTGTAACCTCGGCGCTTCCCCACTGAGCTCAGCTCAGCCGGTGAGAGGGGGAGGCTGGTGGGAGAAGGGCTCCCGCACCGCCCCACGAGCCAGGAGAGCTCGGCCGCGTGGGGCTGGTGGCCCCCGACCCGCCCGGGCAACGCCGAAGAAGCAGTGTCACTGCGGATCCGTTTCTCCCATCCCAGAACACAGCATATTAAAGCAATTAAGAAAAGCTCTGCTCAATGTGGGGATTTTAAGGGGAAATATGAATGTAAGGATACAGCATTCCTCGATCAGAGGGGAGAAATAGCAGAGAGTAAATTAAACACAGCTGGAACGAGCATAAGAAATAGATTAATTCCACAAGATTTTTTTTTTCCTTTCCGTTCTTTACAAATTATAGGAACTAGGAAAACTAGCACTTCTTAATTCCACTTGGTATGCAACCCTTTAATCCTCTTGCCCGTCAGCCAGCATGCACTGAATTCAAGTGCAAGCAATTCCTCCCACAAATCCTGAGCGGTGGACACCTCTCCTCTCCCCACGCCCCATGCACGTACCCTGCTCACCTTCCCCCACAGTGCTGTGAGAGCAAACTCCAGGGACAGGATGCTGGAAAATTTATCCAGAAATAATATTTGTTGGTATATTGTGATACTGGTTCAGAGCAATAGTTGCTCCTGTGTAACAGCAGTGTCAGCTTTTTCTGCCAGTACATTGAGGTTGTGCAGCACAACAGGATCTGGGTCCATGACTCCGGTGTTTAGTTGGTACCGCAGTATGGGTGATAACTAATGCGGGATTTGTGGGACGGGTCCTTGCGAGCTGCTATGATGTGTGCTCAGGTCCCCTCAGTTTCACAGCAAGGTAGGGCAGGACCTGTGAAACCCAGAGCTTACTCTGAGTGCTCCTGGGCTACGGGGGAAGAGATAAATCAGAGTAAATGGGAAAAAGACCATTACGTTGGCGCCAAAATCCTTGTGTGTTGCTCTCGCTTCTGCTGGGCTTGACAGTAGCCCCTAAGTAAAATGGAAGAGGAACGTCCACCTGACTAATTACTTAGGGACAGGGATCAGCTTCGCACTAGTGTCTGCAGAGCCTGGAGCATGTGCTTGCAGAGTGTCAGCTCAGAAATAGAAGTCATAGTTGGCAATGTTCAGGCAAGAGTGTGGCAAAACTCCCGAACACCAGCAGCCGGTCCAGCGGAGCACTGGTGATGAGGGTGGTGGAGGCAGGAGCCGCAGCCTGGCCTTTGCCACCCCTGTCTGCCGCGGACCCGTGCCAGCGCTGAGGGCTGCTACAGCTGCCACTGCCCACGCCGAGGCGGGGGGGTGCAGTCACTTATCTCCCTAGCTAGTGGGTTTAAATTACGGTTTAAAGGAGCTGAGATGTGTGAAGTTCTTTGAGATCCTTAGATGAAAGGCAGCTCCTAAATAAGGATCGTTATTAGCACCGTGCAATTGTCTTTAATGTGTTGAGAACCGAATCAGAGATCAAAAATAAAAATCTGGCGTGCGGGAGCGGGGGGGTGAGCGTCATCCTGATCTGGGTCCAGAAACATCAGGATGTTACACCCAGGAGAGCCCAGAATCGCCCAAAGCTGCAGGAAGCGGCGCGCTCCTGTTCCCCTCTCCCGTGCACACGCAGGCAGCCCGGGGGCAGCACAGCTGGGGGGACATGGCGTCAGCCCCAGTCCTGCTCTTCAGCATGGGAGTCCTCCTTCCTCGCCACGGGCTTTACGTCTCTGAGGAAAGCTGGTGACTGTTCGCCACCAGGTTTGGGGCCCGGCTGTCGGCTACTGCTCCAGCCCGAGGGTTGGATGGAGGCGACCGTGACAGCTCGGTCCCACGGCTATTTGTACGAGGATGGCACCCTCTCAGGCACGGCTGGGCCTCGGCTGCTTTTTCTTAAAAAAGGAGACAAAAGATAAAAGATAAAAAAGTCAGGAAAGGGATACTGCTGGGTGCTTATTGTGGGCACAGCAAGAGCAGGAAAGGGTTTGAGTGAACAGAGAAAGCCTGTTTCCATAACGTACTAATTGGTACATTAACCAGTGCTGGACAAGAAATGCAAGTTATGGCTGGCACTCTGCTTTTACCTCATATAGCTGCCGGGCTAAAAGCATAAAGGATAGCCTTGACTTTGAATCTCTTGGCTTCTCTTAACTTGTATTGCAGCCATAATATTAAGTAAATACATGTTTTCTTCTGGGAAGATATTTTCCTTTTTTCTTTGGCAATGACAGTTTTTGTTGTTTTTTATTTAATAAAATAACATATGGTCATAAACTGCGTATCATTTACCTCAACTGCATGGATGACTTTGTTGGAGTTTGTCCAGTCTTCAGTTAAAGATATATTTAAGCAGGTCTAAAATACAGTATGTACTTAAAATGAGGTGAATAATCCTTTAGGCATTTTGAAAACGGTGTTTAAGAAAAGTCCGTTCATGGAATATTTTGGTATCTTCCCTCCCCGCCGCCCTAGTTGAGCATAATGTCTTCAGTGATGCGGCCAGGCTATCGTAAATATGAAACTTCAGCAAGTATGGATGCAGTCCTGTGCAGAGCACAGTCTGGATAAAGTAATCTCTGGTAGGTCTGGGAGCCACGTACTCGTAGCACTCTCGCACACCTCCAGGGCCACTTTTTTGAGAGGCCAGAGCCACTACCCCACTTCCAAGCCAGCAGGCAGGCTTGTTTTATATAGATGATCTTGGCTAGCAGAAGAGCTCTGATACCTTAAACTTTTTTTTTATATGAGCTGGGCAGCATAAAGAAGCCTTAAAGCAAGAGAAGAATGGAGACTACACTTGAGGAATAAATGGCTCTAAATGTAATGTATATGCAGTACGCATCACATAGCTGCAGCTGCTGAATTTTGGCATGTTAGTCTCTGTCTCTTATCACTTTACTGAAGACACTGATTTTATTACTTCCTGTCCAGTATGGCAGATGCCCCGAAAGGCTTCCTGAGCAATGAGAGCAAGATTTTGCAAGACAGGAGCGACGTTTAAGGGATGTTCAAAGCACATATTATAAACTTCAAACAAAGCTCTGCAGATAATTTAGGCTGCAGGACTGTAATTAGATAGAGGAAAATGTATGCTGTGATAAATCTGGCCGCTGTTCTCATGGCATGTGATTGATATAGTGGGCGCAAAGCCAGGACCAGAAAAGGTCAAAGCCATGGTTAAAATGCCACCTTCTAAAGTGTAGCAGAACTGATTCACTTCCTCAGGATGATGAAATGCTCATTCAGATTCCTCTCCAGCCTGATCCTAGGAGGTCAAGGAAGATCTGTCCCAAACAGATTGTTTGCTGCCCTGGGAAAACCTGATTAGATGCTTCTCAGGACAGAAGGGAATATGCAGAGCATGTGCATCCATTTTTTGTGATTTTTTAAGCCAGTGAGTCTCAAGGGTGTTGATAACTTTTCTTTAAGCACATTTGGCTATCTGTAGAGTACCATTTCAGAGAGCTTTCAAATACCAGTAATTACTTATCATAGAGAGGCTGCTGATAAGTTCCTGCCTGTATTCACATGCAACAAGGTATTTAGAGGATTTTACTAAAAAGAAGACAGTGACCGATTACAAGCCATGCCAAATGTGGATAAGTAGAAGACGTCCTAACAGGATGACTTATTAGCACTAGTGTAAGCTCTGTCCATTTTATCCAAAGGAACTTTCCGTGGTGGCTACTATGATTACATGGTGATGTCTTGATCAACAGCACTTCTAAAGCTTGGGTCTTGCAATTCCTCCATGATCTTCATGATATAGCAAGGACACCTCCAAATAGATGGAAGCCATCTATTTCCAATAATTAAGACATTATCTGATCTACACTATTTTCAAGGACAGGCAAAAATTTATCTCTGGGAGGATATACGTGTAAAATAAATGTAAGAGTCACAGTGAGATTGTTGAGAGACATTTAATTTGAAGATCTTATTTCTCCAGTCAGATTTATAATCATTGTCAGGTTGCAGTAAAATAGGGTTTTAAAAGTAAATAAATACTTGACATCCAGCGTCAGAACTGAAAACGAGGAGGTCATACTCTTGTTTCATCTCTGACATTGGCTTGTCTGGGCAAACTTGACATGTCATGTAACATGTTGGCTCAGTTTTGCCACGTGTAAAATGGTGATAAATATTGTCTTTCCTAAAGGGGCACTGGGGATGAAGGTTTAGCAGCTCAAAAATGTAAAATTTACATTTTGAAAAAAATCTATACATGTAATTATATTAAAATTCAGTGATAAATCAGTGAACTAAAAAATTTGGTTGCTGAAGAGGCAAGGCCTGAGCGAGACCTCCGGGCCTGTAGGTCAGCTGTGAAATGTAATGGTAGGACTTTATTTCTGTTTTTAAACTTTTTTTCCCCCTCTTCTCTCTTACTCTCCCTTTTTTTTTAAACTAAATTATATCTTAGGGTTTTGAAATAGCATCAAAGGCAAAGCTGGAATGTTTATAAATAGCTGCATCTTTTCTTGAAGGTGTGGTGTCCAAGTTTATTTCAGGTTTTGAGGTAGGAAAGCACTACAGGCCATGGGCTGTGGAAGCTGCATGGGCCTGGCTCCCTGGCAAAGCCCTGTATTTATCCTCCTTGCCCACTCCCGGATCAGGATCTCGCTCTCTCTGTGCCCACCCCGCTGGCCGTCCTGCCCCTGTGGCTCCAGGCGTCTTCGTCTGCGCCGCTCTCCTGCCATCCCCTGGGATTAGAAACGTGCTGGTTTGTCCCAGGGTCCCCACCTTATAGCCCGTCCCCTCCCTCCTCGCATGCTGCGGGCTCCCAAACCGCATCCCCAAACCCAGCCGTGTCCCCAGACTCCGCGGCAGGCGGCGCAACCGCCGTGTCACGCATGAGCTTGTGGGAGACACGTGTTGTCCAAGCCTCTCCTTTGAAGAACGGAGCTAGAGGGCTGTGAATATTAATTTGCAGAAAGAACCGCGGACGTCACGCTGCCCACCAAAGCACTGCCTGGCCTTGGGGAAGTCTGCTCCCGGGGCTGGTCGGCAAGAGCTGGGGATGGTATCTCACGGCGCTGAGGCACAGAGGATGTGCTGGGAGTAAAACCCAGCGCTTCTTGGCTCAGAATTCATAAAATGAACCGTAACCACCAGCCTATAAATGAGAACATCCAAACAAACAAACAGAAATAAAACCAAATTAAAAAAAAAAAATCCAGGATGGTGCTGCTTTGACTCTGAGCCCTGTCGTCTTCTAGGACTGATGAAGCGACTGGGTGGTTCTTCAGATTCCTGTGGTCTGAACACACACCCTAGTCATCAGTGAGATGAGTGCGGAAAAAAACAGTAATGAAAGAGGGCTCTGATTTATTTCCTGATAAAATAACCTTTGCTCTCAAAGGCTAACATTTCAGTTCCAGCTTGCAGAGAATGATCTTTTATTTCCATCCATCAAAGCCTGCATCGTTCTGGATATCCAGAGTATTCTTCACACACAGCCGTGTGTTGGCCAATGAAGGAAAATTGCTACCTATAATTTTTTTTTTCTCTGAGGGAAAAGAAAAAGGAGGGGGGCTAAAGTCTGTATTAAATACTGGAATAATTGCTACCTATTGCAATCCTGTGACTATGGTATAAGGAAAATTGCATAAAAGAAAAGTGTGAGGCAAAGCTTTTCTTTGCAGTGTAATCTCTGGGATTTTTGCAGCATTTGATCTGAATTGTCCAGATAATGCCTGTTTATTTTCACTCAGGTAGACATCTTGAATGAGTATGCAGGGGCTTTCTGCTCTATTCCTGTGTTAGATCTGTATCAATTCACCATGCTGTCATTCATTACAAGTGTCATTTTTGTGTGAGGTAAGAGCCTGTAACATTGACTGAGACTGACAAGAGGCAAAGTTAAGATTTCCAATCCATGTGGGCAGTTTCACATTGCATTGTGCTGCAAATGGCTGCGGGGAGCAGGCAGCGTAAGTGAGTTAAAGGCAAGACAGATATTTGTTTGCAATCAAAATGTTCACTAAGCTTGATACATGCACCTACAGCTACATGCATCTACAGGCACCTGCTCTGTAGAGGAACTAGTTGAAATAATATGCTGTTTTCCATAAAAGAGAGTCTGATTTTGAGAGCTGATTGAGAGCTCATTTTTTCAAAAGTATAACGTTTTTATGTCAGAGGGCTGTACTTAGAACAAAGAAGAGAGGGTCTTGCTTTGTCTGTATGATCATTAGAACTAACATCACTGAATAGTGACCCCTGATGCACTAGGGACTGGGGTTCAAGCAGATGAACATCCGAGTGCCTCTTACAAGTGCGTGAGACATAGCTGGGAAAGCTGGCTCGGATGTCAATTCGCAGCAACGTCAGAGAACTTGGGGGATTTTTCCCCGGGTTGCACTAGAGGAATCGAGAGTGGCTCGGAGCCCACTGTGAACACGCGTCTTGCAGAGCTCAGCACTGCGCCTGCCGGATTGTTGATGGGTTGGCAAAATCTCTCTGCCACATGGGTTTGCTGGTGTTTACAAAGCTATGCGAAGAGGCGGTGTTGCAGTAAGAAGTGTGTGTGGGTGTAGAAAGCAGCAAGGAACCGCTTTTCTGTGAGGGTGGGTAGAGGATGTCCACGGGTGCCCGTACAGTGTGTAGGAGGCGGCGTGTTTTCATACAGCGACCAGTGAGCCGGAGAGGTGAAAGGCAGGAGGAGGGAGAAAGCTATGACCCAAAGTCTCCAGGCACCAGTGGGGCTTTCCAGAACCCGAGTTCTGCTTTTTCTTGGGGGAGCTCATGCTATCACACATGCACAGAGCAGGTCCAGAAAGGACCAGATGAGAAGGAAAGAAAAGGTCTTAGCCAGAGACAAGAGGAGTGATGCTGCCGTAGGTCATTGGTAGGGACTGACCCAGGATTGAATCTCGCCGCTGCAAAAAGCACAGACTTCTTTTCTTTGAACTAAAATAGTACCATTTCATAGCTGGTAACTGCTGCAGAGACGCTTCTCATGAGGCCCAGCCACTATAAAGGGAGGTGAGCAGAGTCACCTTGCAAGTGGTACAATAGGACTAAAGGTCAATCTCCTGTGTAGGTGCCTCCAATAATAGCCAGTGGGAGTTTTAAGGGCTGAATATCCTCACTGCAGGCAGTTACAGCTTTGATAAAGGAAGTTAATGTTGCTTTTATTATAGACAATATAGTAAGTCAGTGGACCATACAGGTATTAACATATCTGCCTTGGCTATAGGGAAACATTCATGGCCCAAAACAGGAGCTGAAAGAGTCTTAATTCACTCATTTTTAAGTTCCAGGACTATTCCCCAATTCTCAGCTAACCAGTCCTCCCAGCCCTTGTTTAAGCAGTTTTCACTGAGCCTGACTTTACCCCTAAGTGTATCCTTCATCCTCAAGAACTCCATAAAAAGTATTAGGCAAAGATTAAACATTATAAGCATATAAGCAGCTCATAAAATGTGTTTTAAATGCTAAGCATGAAAGGGTGAATTCGCCTAAGGGGGCTGCTCAGAGCTCCATCGGCTCAGGGAAACGTGTTCCTTGTGAGACGTATTTATCATTATAGTTTATTTGTGTTACAGGAGGCACCACTGGGGACTTCGCTGTGTGAAGTGCAGCTCAGACAGTCAGGAGGAATCAATTCCCCCAAATACTTCATATTTAAACTGGTAAGAGAGGCCTAGTGCAGCAGTAAGGGAAGGTCTCCTCTCCCCATCTCAGAGCTGGGGAACTGAGGCTCTGCAGGAAGAAGTCCAGTGCCACGGTGGTGGTCAGGAGACAGCAAAGATTTTCAGCCCAGCCCTGCAGTGTGTCCTGCTCCACATCCTTGATCCCACATCATCCCCTGAGCTGTCCTCTGTAGGCGACCAGGATGAGGCTTGAGCCCTCTGCACCATTCCCATCTCAACCCTTCCTCCAACAGACTGGTTTTATGGTGAGGATCGATGGGACAAGGTAGAATAAAACTCCTCGCAGGTGTTGTCTGTGCACAAGCACAGCTCATGACCTAGCCATAAGCTGGAGAAGCATGTTGCTTTGCCCTTCCTGTCACTTTCACAGCCAGAAAAGAAAATAGGACACAAAGAAGCTACTGGTAGAAAATGGATGATTTGAGAGCGGTAATGTTGGAAAAAATGCAAAATGCAGATAGGTCCAAATTTATAGGCCTTAATTATTGACTGGATTTTTCAAGTCTGTGAAACATCCCAGAACATTCCCCAAATAATTAATGTTATACCCCACTCCTCAACAAATAGCCTTCGCATCTGCAGAGTTAGCAACCAAAGAAGCGTTGAAAACTGCATGTGTCAAAAGAAGAGTTGAATTTTGCGTTAAACTCCAAGCTGTTCTTCAAGGTTAGCTAACATTTCCTATTGTCATCTAACCAGAGTTTGTTTTCATGTATCATTTTCCTTTTCTGTTGATGTATTAGTCTGGTAGGTTGAGTTTTCTCAGAGGGAGGACTTGTGTGCAAGTTTCATTAAAATTATTTCACAATACCTCTCTAAAATGTGATCTGTGCTTTTGTGCTGATTGAAAATGGTACAGCAGCTTGTTAAAGCATATTCTTTTATATTTCATCAAAACAGATATGTTTTAAATGGAAATCTCAACTATTATGTTTCTCTGTGGAGATTAAAGCGAGATTTTTTTGAACCGTCAAAACAATTGCTTTGAGCCTGATGCTCTTGTCACATGCACCTCAGTAAATAAGGAGGAATTCTTCTGAAATAAACGGAACTATGCTGCCAAAAACCTATGCACGGGATAGCAAGGGCCTTTGCTTTTAACATGTATCAGCCAGGCTGTCTGAGCTGTCCCAAGGTTGCCTGTTAGTAGCATATATTTAACTAGAATATTAATGAAGGGAAAAGTCTAAGTATTTGTGGTTAATGTATTTCTTTAAAACTTCACAATAGGAAAGAACATGTTTCATATTACCACTTACCTCCTCTAAGGCAAGAGTTGTTCCAATGGGTAGACTGTGTGAGAAATTATGTAGTATACCACCATGGGGCCTCGTGTATCTCTAAGCAATCTGAAATTCTTTAAATCTGCAAATCAAAATGCTGCTGTGTATTATAACAAGCTGTGCTGTACCATCCCATCTCCTCTCAAGTCACAGGAAGAGATGAATAATTCACTAGGGTGTTTTTTAATTTCTAAAATAAATAATTTAGTGCTGTTCATTTTAATAGATATTGCAAAAGGTGACTGTTTTTTCAGATTCCAAACGCTCTTATCATTGTATCAGATTAAATACTTTGCATTCTTTGTCTTCCCAATCTGTGCAGTTTGTTTTTGGTGTCCGTGGCTGTCCAGAATCTTGAAATTTGTTACGCTTCTCTGCTGCTATGTTGCCTCGAGCACTCGTCTTTAAGTTCCCGTTTGTTAAGCAGACTTGGGCCTGTTCAATACTTGTATGGGAAATCTCCCAAAACATGTGCTGCAGGAAATGGTGTCATGTATTCAGGTCTCGACTCTCTTCTCCCTGATTTAGCCTGGAACTGAAGCCTCTTGTAATATTAGAGAAAATTTTCACTGCTGGACTTTTCTCATGAGCTGGATTGCTTATTCCAATTTCTTGATTAACTCATAATTACGGTGATTATGGTCTGCTAATCCAAAATTCCCCTCTTTAGGAGTTTCTTTTAAAAACAGTTGGTTTTTTTTCTGTCTTTTACCAACAAACAGGTATTAGAACAACCCACAGGTGCAAACTTCTTGCTAAATCAAACTTAAAGGAGATGGGAAGTTCAAAGATGATGTAAAATCTCCTCTGTCCATTTTTCCTGGGTTATGTAAACAACAAAGAACAAAGGGTTCAGGCTCATTATCTTTGTCATGATCTCTTTGCTGAGTAGATCTGGTTGGAAAGCAGAATTTCTTTTCATGGGAAATTTGATTCTTCCAGATTTGTTTTTGTTGTGAAAATGAGAAAGTTAGTTCTCCATTTTCTCACAGACCATCCATTGAAGGAAGAAAAAAAAAAAAAGATAAAAAGATTAGGAAATGTCACATTATTTTATTTTCATAATGTGAAATGTATTTTGTTTTGGTAATATGGCAATATTTTGTTTTGATATGGTAAAGATGTTTAGTTTTCAGAAGAAATCAAGAAGACAAGTTAATTTCTTTCTTTCTGATTTCTTTGGAGATGGGTTTATTTGTAAAAATGACTTTTTTGATTAAAATAAAGCCCATTTTCCAAGGAAAAGTGTTCTGTGGAGATGTTTATTAACCAAACTTGTTTTTGCTGTTGCTGAATGTTGCTCAAAACATATCATGCCCCGATTTTCAGCCAGTGAGTGAACCAGTCTCTATACACCTACATGAGTGTGTGTATATATGTTGCACGTGTAGGTACATGTTTGCATAGGACCAACATCTGCCCTCAGCTACATATGTGAATCCCTGTGGAGATTTCCATCGGCACTGTGCATCTATGAATGAAGGTAGAATTTGGCTCAGGATTTGTAATCAGTGTATAAGGCTTACTGAGTGATCTGAGATGCTTACAGAAAGCTGTTACATAAATGTTAGTCATTATTATTTGTAATAATTACCTACAGCTGTAACTATGGCAAACCTCCGTGTAAAAACAGCTAGCCCTTGACATATGGCTTCTGTGCTTCAGCTCCAGATTCCACCAGTGTGCACAATAAAGTCTTTCTTTGAAAGCATGTGCCTGAAGGGAGCGTGCAAACCCTGGCACATGATAGCAACCATAACGATGAGGAGAGAGTTATGCCATCCTTATTAACAGCGGCAGCCTGACTCTCACAGGAAGGAAGGGGTGTTGGATTGGACCTTACCATGTGAATAACATGCTCCTGAGATGTATTACAGCCATGAGCAATGTAGGCAGCAAATTAAGCTCAGGTTGTAACTGGGTCAGGGCTGAAGAACGTTTTGTAACCATATTTTTTCAATGTGGCTGCAGATTAGCTGGATCCTTATTTTGGCCATGTCTTTGTTCTCTTTGGTTTTACTTTTAAAATAAATAGATAATACTTATGCCCCCCCCCCCCAAAAGAGAATCCAACAACAAATAAAACCTTCTAAGTGTCCCTTTAACTTTTTTAGCTTGTAAGCTCCCATTACTGACATGGCCACTACAGTCATCTAAGAGATGAAACACAGAAACTGTTGAGCAGCACACAATGCTGCTACTCAATAGTCTCAAGAGGAAGTGAGGAATATGGCATCTGACTGAAACTGCTTGGGAATTTAGGCAAACAGCCTGTAATTGCCAAATTGATTTTGGCCAGGAGACCAGGGCTAACACCCACAATAAGTATAAAGTGCCATGGGATCTTTAATGACCCCACTGCTTTGGACTCAGTTTTACATTTAATGCACATTTTATGTTTGTGAATAATATACTCCATAAAATATATACAGTCAGGAAATGCCAAACATTGCCAGTTTCCCAAAGGCAATTTCAGAGCTTGCAGAGAGCACTCTCAGGCCTCGATTCATGATCGCGTTAAACTTTGTTTATATGAGGTAATCCAATATTTTATTCATTAAAATGCACCATGCACCTAACAGGAATTAAAAAAATGCTTTACTGTGCATTAAAATTGTTCTTCCCCCTTCAGTGAGGATTAAACAGAAATAGTTCATGGACCCCTGGACCTGGTGCAGGCTGGAAGGCTGCAGACGCTGGCCTCCGGCAGAGCAGCCCTGCCTGCTTCCCAGCAGCCTCCAAACCTGCTGTGTCCTCAGTGGCAAAGGCTGGGGCAGAGAAGCCTGAAGAGGGCAAAGGAAAACATGTGCAATGAGCTGCCCAGCACTCTGGCAGACCCAGGGTCCTCTTTGCCTCTGGGGAGGAGCTTTTCTCCAAAGGCAGTGGGTGAAGATCCTTCCTCACCCTGGGATGCTCTGAGGTTGGTGGTAGCTGAAGACAAGTAAAAAGAGATGGTTGGTCTAGCACCAAGGAGGAGGGAGCCAGAGCAGTCAGACAGCACAGTGCAGCACTAG
Organism: Dromaius novaehollandiae; assembly: GCF_036370855.1. NCBI lineage: Eukaryota > Metazoa > Chordata > Aves > Casuariiformes > Dromaiidae > Dromaius > Dromaius novaehollandiae. The sequence goes on along the minus strand of NC_088099.1, from coordinate 154,323,751 downwards.
CTGCTTCATGGCAAAATGGGGGAAATGTCTGCATTTCTAAATTAAGATACTTCTACTTCTGCAGAACATCTACTTCTACTGGCTGTTCAGCTCAGGGGGTTAAATATCACCGAGTTGCTATCATGAGAGTTCAGTGTTTTTCTCCGTGTTCTTGTCAGCTGTAACAGCCTTTTGTGTTATACTGATGGTAATTTTACTTAGGTGCAAATAGACCAAGATTTTCAAAAATAGGTCACTAAACTTAGGCTCCAAGGAGTTTATATGTAGACACTTAACTCAGTGATCTGATTAAAAAAAAAAAGCAATCTGAGCACCCAAGGTCTCCTGGAGTTGTCAGATCTGTAGCCAGGCAAACACAGAAAGCTATAATCAGGTCTGAGCAATTATGTACATATTTGTAATTTTAAAGATTATGCTTCTATTCTGGTAATGACTGGGTTTTTAAACAGCCTTTTGTATTTACTTTTTCTTTTTTTTTTCTTTAGGAAAATGATGGTGATGGTTTCCTGAAATCTAGATCAGGTCTTTTTGTGAAAGACACAGTCTAGTTCACCTATCGCACCCTGATCTGTGTCCTGCTCATCTGCATGGTGCTGTCTTGTACAATGCTCAGTGTTTGCTATCTGTGTCTGAAGTGGATCTGAAGTTGCCTCTGAAGCTGTGAGCTGTTCAGACAGTCTGTGCACAGCAAATGGATCAGATATGATTGCAAATACCATGCATCTGAGCAGAATGTTTCACATTTCCATATCATTTTTCACGCCTGAATTCCAGTGTGTGTAGAAAACTTTAGCAGTTAGAAAAACCTTGCAGTATTCCTGGGAAACAAGTGAGCACTGTCCTGAGAGTTCTCCCCATTGTAGGTAACTTTGAGTCTCTCCTTAAGATTTGTGTCCTGAAAAATCTTTCTGAATACTGATGAATGAAAATGTCATCCCGTGGCCTAGATTAAGGAAGGAAGGATCTCTTTTGCTTCTTTTCCATGAGGGTACTGAGTACAGATGTTTCCTGTTGGTCCCCATTATTGGAAAAGAGATGTTCTAGATTTTGAATGTCATCTGTAGCTTTAAAAGATCAGAGAATTGCAGCTACCCAAGGTATATTTCTGATGTGGATATGCTATTTGGAAGACGTGCCCTACGGAGATGTGGCAGAGACCTTTCACTAAGATTGACTTTGTTGTCTGATAAGAACTGCATCCAAACCAACCTGTTATGCACAAATGTGTGTGTCACCCATTTGTACTAATGTGTCGTTGCTCATCTTCCCAACCACTCCCTCCTCCTGCCCACTGAGTTGCCACAGGCTACCAGGGGGAAGGAAGTATTCCCAAGCCTCTGTAGTCAACCGCTGGGGTGGCTTATGGAGGGGGCCTCAGGTCTCAGGTCCCTTTTAAATAAAAGAGACATTTTTGTGCTGGACTCAGTCTCTGCCTGTGACTCTGGCGACTCAGTCTCTGCCTGTGACTCTGGCATGCAGCACAGAGGAGGTCAGGGTAGGTGATCTTAATGATTCGTTTGGCCTTAAAATCTATTACTCTTTTCTATTTCATTAGTCACAGCCCCAGGAGCATTAAGACAGGGGTGTTGCCATGATGATGTCTGTCGTCAGGAGACTCATACCAGGAAATGAAGGCCGAGACTTTCAGTTTCCAAATTTGATATAAAGTAAAAGGGAGTTTTTGTAAAAATGATCAAAGTGAAGACTGATCTGAACTGGGTATTTTAAAAAATATATTTGCAGCAAAGAGGCTGTGAGCACCCCTCACACAGTAGTGATACTTGAAACAGATTATTCCTTTTTTTTTTTTTTTTTTTAATGTCATGTCTTCAATATATCATTCAGCAGGAGATCCTCCTAATTAATTTAGGTTTTTCTCTCATGGGTCACACCCTTTATCACTTCCCACTCCGTATGACTTGACTTATGGAACACTTGGCTTCAGATGCAGTCTCAGTCCTGTTCTTTGCATGCTATTTGCACACAAATTACTTACATCCCTGTATTAGTCATTCTTCTGTTTTAGCGATACATTTTTTGTATGTTGTGAATCTGAGGCAGAAGGAGTATAGTTTGGCGATGTAAAATCACTCCCAGTATAGGCATAAGTCCTAGCTGTTGATTAAAATATAGCACTTTGATGCATGTAAAATAGCATGATTCAAGTCAACTCTACCTTAGCTATTTTTGTTCCTCTGTGCAGCCCAGGTCTCAATCTAAGCATGTTTGTTCTCAGAAGCATTTGAAGTACAGAGTGAAAAGGAACATTTGTGTTTCTCACGTCATCTGCATAAACATGTCTTGGGGCAGGGCATAATACCTGTGTTCCTCCAAGCCCAGGTGAATGCCTTAACCATCAGACCAGGGACTCAAGCACCAGTTTCCAGAATACAGCAATGTCAGGGGTTGAACGGTGGGGCTGAACAGTGGGGCTGAAAGCGTGCCTGCTCCAAGCAAGCCTGCTGGGGAGAGGACAAGGAGGGAGTGAATTTGAAGATTTTCAGCCACAAGGCTGGACGTGTGTTCAGGTAAGTGCTCAGTTACTGAAAAGAAGACAGAAGTAATCTCCTCTTCCTCCTGCTTTGTTTTGGTGTAATGCCAAAAACCACAGCACACTCTATCATGCTCAGAGCATTCCCTTAAAACTGGCCATCACAAGAGACATAGACTGGGTAATAACAATCTTAGGATCCTAGCTGGGATTACAAAAAACAGGGGTACACATGTCCTGAAGCTGAGGTGCTTTTGAGCAAATACAAGATTTTTGACAGGGAGCTCTACCAGCAACTAACTTATTCATGCCCAGGGTAGGGGGGGATCACCCAGGTGGATGTAGGTGCCTAACTTGTGCAGCACTCACAGCAGGAGCTGTGGATCAGCAGGGATCAGACTCTCGTAGCAGCAAGTCCTACACTGTGGCTCTAGCACGTGGGCCTCTGCTCTTCTGGAGTCCTGTGGTACAGGAATAATCTCAGCCCCTGCATATGGGGAAAGGCTTGGAAACATGAACAGAAAGCATCACACTTGCAGCACCGTAAGACAGAAGGCACTTAAAAAGAACTGGAAGTTTAGGGCTTCTAATACTGGGATTTTGGGGAGCCCTTGCTGCTGATTCTTAAGCACTCAGGCTGGCAGTACTAGTAACACTACGTAACAGAGCCTGGAAATGGGCCTTATGAAATCATTAGTTTGAGATAGCTGTTCACCAGAAACAGCTGGAGATAATTCTTCATTTTTCACCGGAAATGGCTTTTCAGTTTCAGATCAGTGCTGGGAGGATAAGGTGGCTCTGCTGCTCCTCAGACGTTCTTGTGTTTTATGGTCGACTGAAGAGCAGCACTTGGTCCTCTGCTGGCATCCAGGTGAAATTCCAAGGACGTAACTGTGTCCAAAGGCTTGGTGGATCTCTGTGGTGCCTGGAATCGCAGGACTTGCCTGTGGCTCAGAGGTTTAGTCTCTGGGAAAAATTAGGAGGGCTTGACAAATAATTGTAACATGCTGTTATAGAGAATCACAGGAAGGAATGACAGAATCCCCAAATGATTGGGTATTCTGTTCCTTTGTAACATTTTGCTTTTATTAATGAAAATTGAGTGCACATATGTTTTTCAGTGGCCAGTTTGCTACATCCCATGTTTGAGACTCTGTAACATACGTCAAAATTAATACATTTCTCTGCCTTTACCTCCTCTGTCTTCACCTGCAAAAACTCTTTCTGGAAATGGAAAGAGGCACTGAGCTGCAGATGATCTATTAAAAAATCCTGCAACTTTTTCTTATGTTTCAAATGATGAGGGTCCCTATCATATGACTTTACCTTCTGCTTTGGCTTCAAATGAATCCCATGAAGCAGAGCAAAACTCAGCAGAAAGAACCAAGTTTTCCACCCCAGATGGTAAATTGGTCCAGTTTTACTCGAAACTTGGCTTTTTTGCAAATGTTGTTGCACTTGGCCTGATAGATTATAACAAAATCTCAAACTAGGATTTCACTATGTAAATTACGTATTGGGCATATTCCATTCCTGGATGGAGTAAGACTTTCCAAGCAATCACTCCTCTTATCTCCAGGGGCTACCATGATATTTGGAGCTGAAAACATGGGGACTCTCTCTCCCATGGTCTCACTATTCTCACTGCTGGCACTGAGGTAATAGGGAAGAGAAGGAGAAAACAGCCTGACCCAGCACCAAGTGGAGCACTGCTGAGCCTCTTGGACAGCAATGGGGACACTGAATGAAGGCGTTGGCACAAGACTTGGGATGGAAAATGATGGGATAGAGAAATGCAGGTGGAGATCCAAAGCTTCCAGGGGTGAGGGCGAGAGAGACAACTGCAGTGAGAGCTGAGATGAGAGAACTAGTGAAATGAATGAGATGGAAAGTGGGATGAGGATTATGTAGTGGCAGAAATTCATCTGAATGGGGCAGAGAAGGTCTGCAGCAGTAGCTACATGCACTGCCATCAAATCCTTAACAGCTCTCCCAGCCCAGCTCTGCCCTAGGAGATATAAGATGGGAAATCGCTAGCAAAGGTGTGTTGAATGCTCACCATGGTGGCAGGCCTGTGCACAGGGTGACAGTGTGCTTCCACCGGTCACTCTGTTAGCTGAAGTGGTCAGGGCCTGTGTAGGAGCTCTCAGACTTCCCTGTTTGCACTCATCGTGGTTCTGTCTTTGGTTATAGGATCTCAGTCCATGACATCCGCTGGAGCTCTGCACTTTATAGGGTCAGTACAGATCAGCTTTGGAGAGTCCATGAGCACTGGCTTTGCAAGCTGACCATAGATTCTAGGCATAGTAACTTACACATAGTAATTATATAATAGCCTGGAGAAAACCTTAATCATGGCTAGTCCACACTTTTGTTTACTGACAGGAATTTCGTCCCAGGCTTCATTGCCAGAGATGATAGTAATTTTTTCTTGACTTTTGCATCAGCAATTCTATGTTTTGGGATAGGAAATTAGGTCTTGTTCTTCTTGGACATTGAGGAGCCAGAAGATGCCAAGATTTTTCTAAGCCCCAGAAGTAGAGGCTATAGAAATGAATCAGAAGCCAGGCCAAAAGCTTCTCTTTTGGACAACTGCTGCTGCTTTCCTACAGCCCAAGCAGACACTTTTGAATAGGCCGTCCTGAGAACTTTCCATTTCATCTGGCATAGGGGGTCGAGGTTCCATACAGGAGTTGCACTGGTTTTGTCCCAAGTTTCATTTTTCCTCTTGCCAAGATTAAGATCCTCTCTGAGGTTCCTATCCAGCCAGCTCTCCTGCAGGTGCCAGGACATGACTGGATGCTTTAAAGGCTTACTCTTTCTTTTAAATGACATACTGGCCAAGCTCCATTGTTGCTCCACAGAAGTCCAGAGAAACACATTGAATCTTAAGAAAAAAGGCCTGGAAGGGATGTGAGATGACTCAGTGCATCTCTCTGCCTCGGGCCACTATGCCTATGTCATCCACAAAGGTAGCATCTTCCAAAGCACTGAAGCCCCAATTTCAGTTACAAGTTCCCTTTGGTACTTTGAAAACAAAGACTTGGGCAGGCTAATTATCTTGAATATATGCAAGTTCATTAGGCATTGAGTCTACTGACATCTCTCTGGTTTGAGAGCATTTTTTTCAGCCATGTGCAGGAGTCAAAATACCTTTCTTTTTCAAATCAAAACCACACATTGCATCCTCCATATGTAGCTATGTCAGTTCTGTTTGGATGAGATAAATCTATCTCAAAGCTCATGTAAATAATCCCCAATAAAATGGTGAGTTATCCCACTAAAATAATATAATTGTGTTCTTATTTTCTCTTGTTTATAGCTCAAGTCGTGGCTATGTTTCATGAAAACCTGCCTTCAGACTGTTAGCTGCCTACTTGCTATTTAAAGTTATATTCCTCCTGCTTCTTACAAATGTAAATGTTTTTAAGTGAAAGGAATACATAATGTGATGGAAAATTTCACGTTCTATCTGACTAATACCAAAAACCTTTTGATTTGAAAGGTCACAGAAAAACAGCCTGGTGCAAAGCACCTCTCACAGATTCTTCAATGTTTGCCTGTGGTTTAATTTTCCAGCCTGCCTATTGTGCTACTTTCTAAGTACCATTTCCCTAATGCCTCTCTAAGACACTCCCTCTGCAATCTTAACCTTGTTTCTCCCAGCAGCTCTGCTTCCTTGACAACCTTCAATTCACTTGGGTTGAAGTGACAACATAATGGAGCTGCTGATGGTCAGGTTTCAGAAAACAATCAAGCACGTTATGAGAAACGATCACTAAAACACAAGCACTTATAGAAGCCAGAGATAAAAGAGCCTCATTTTCTTGGCAGCCCACGTAGATGTTCTGCAATGACTGATGATATGACTGTTATCTTGACACCATACTCTCCCATGTTGAAACTGTTTATGAGAAACAAACATCATGTGAGAAACAGATTGCCAGACACTAAGTAAATCACTCTGATGAGGAACGAGTCAAGTACTGCCAGTTTTACCCACACTGTCATTGTTATGATGTAACACATTCCTCATGACTGATATTGTATCCAAATTAGGGCACAAAACCTTCTCTTGATCAGTTAACCGAAATTCCCTGCCTTGTAACAGCAACTGCACACACACACGCACACGCATGCGCACACATGCATGCGCGCACACACACACACACAGACACACACACACAGAAAACCTGAGCTAGTACAAAATGAAACCCTACGTTAATGAAGTATTAAGAAGGTGGGCAGAAATTATGCAAACTGTAAATTTTATCCCCTGCCCTCTTTAATAAGCTGTTGCAATTCTCTGAGTTCTGCTAGTAATGATTAATAAACATTTGGTGTGCTGAACATATGGAAAAATCATCCCATCTGGACCATTTAAAACTAGGACGTAGACTTTATCTTTGTTTATTTCATCCTTAGCTAAAAGGCTTATTATGAATTGCAATAATCCAAGAAGCCAACCATGGAAGACAGACAAGCTCTTTAGATAAAACCAAAAAGGCAAGTTTTCTAACCGAGGACCAGATGTATTTTTGGGTATTGCCCTTGTACATATTTAGCTGAGCTTTTCAAGTGGTGAAGATTTGCATGTTTGTTTTGCAATACTAATGAATATGTTTTAGATTTACATTTTAGAAAATGGAAACTTTTATCTTCTTGGGGCTTTGTAAGTTAATGATTTCCAGAAGATAGTTTGGTATCCTCTTTTAACCCTTCACCATTGAAAACATATCACTTTCCGAGGCACAAGGATCTAGGGCAGGCCTGCTGAACTAAACCCGGGAGATATATGTGACTCTTTCTATTGTTTATTTCTGGAATTACATAAAATGTGGGTTTTTAATTTTCAATCTAGTGAAAACATATGTAAATGGCAAATTATTTTAAAACTAACTTTAATGTGAATCGTGGAGTAGGCTTTACTGTACACATGATCCTTTAATCAGATAAATAAGGAAAATACTTCTGGAAAAATATGATTTTGAGACACAGTATCTTTCTATTTCATTTCCTCCAAGATAAAGATTGGTTTGGTGTAGTAAGGAAAATGTGCTTCATTACAACATTTTTACTTCTGGTAAAAGGAGCAAAGTTGCAGTTTCATAACACAGATTTTTCCCCTTTGATTTTCCTTAGAGCGGTTACGTGAGAAAATAATTAATGAATAAAACATAATTTTTCAAAGGCTTACCCTCACTGGCAATTTTTATTTGACAAGAGCCCTATCAGAAATGAAAAATTCTTCCTTAGGGAACAGCAGAACATTTTAATACAAGAGATAACTAGAGCTTTGAACTTTGGGTGGCTGACAAATCAGTCTGAAACAGATTTTCTTCCAAATTTTTCCAGTCGTTCATGCAAAATATGATAGGAAACTAAGTCTGATCTTAAAAGAAGATGCTCTTTTTTCTGCTTATGCTATGAAATGTTGCAAATCCCTACCTATTTCTAAAGCTAAAGTAACAGTGTAGTGCTCCAGAGAGGTTCTGGCCTGGAAGGCTGTGTTGTCCGCACTGGAGAGAAGCTAAAGGAACTTCCAGTGAAAACACTTCTGTTATAAACATTTTGGGTATTGGGTATCTGTTGTATAACTAAAGACTCAGTGAGCCATTTGCTCACATGCAGATGTATATACGTATATAGGAGTACATATATACATATATATACACACATATATTTGTATGCATAGGTCAATATTAGGCTTGCTGTTGCACTTGTATTTTTAGGGAGGGAGTTCTGGAGTCCAGCTAATATCCTGGCCAGGCTATGGAGTACACTCGATAAAGTAACGTGCTTGTCACTTCTGTTTGTTTTTTTGGAGAAAGCCAAGTCTAAGCTACGGCTCCTCTGTGCTCCTGGCACAACAAGGGACAACACAACGTGGTGCATGCTGTGTGGGGCTCTTGCAGCAGAGCCTGTGGCCAGTGGGGACATCTCAGCACAGCTGTCTTCAGCAGCAGGAGTTGCTTGAGCTACTTGAACCCCTGCCTCGCCACCACTATGGTGACAAGTCAGCTTTGGCAGGGCAGGTCCTGGGTTTCTGGGGCACTTCTGACACCTGCAGAGGGTACCAGTAGGTTAATGTAATCTCAGGTTTGCCTTTCATACCAACATCATGTTAACTTCAGACTGCACATCTCAGCTGGGGTAAACCAAACCAGCTGCTGTGCAGAGTGAAAGCTCTGATGGTAAGGTGAGGGCAGAGTGTGGGACAGGACTCTTTGGGGCCGTGTGGCTGGGGTTGATAGGTAAGCATAGGAAGGGACTCTTACGGTCCTTTGCTTAGCTGCGGCTGGCCCACACTAGTCAACCGCAGGGCCCAGAGCCCGCTTTGGGGATCCCTTTTAGACAATGTTGCTATAGCTCTCAGTCCCTTCCCCCATGTCACTGATCTCCCCATGGAAACACAGCACTGGCGGCATGGGCAGCGAGGACCTGGCCGGGTACAGCAGTGGAGTGTACACAGCCACCAGCAGTGTGTTCCTGTGCATCTCAATGTCCACTCCAGGCCATCGTCTTGTGAAAGGTAGTGGAGTGGGGAGAAATGTTCTGTGGGTAGAAAATGGCCAGCCAAGGCCACCAGCTGGACCATGCTGACAAATCCACATACATAGAGAGTTCAAGCTGCAGAATGGCTCGGCTCAGATTTTATTTCAGGTGTACCGTGTCTGTCTCAGAGAAGATCCCATTACCTTGAAGCAGTGGCATATTTTTAACAGATCCTGAATTTTGACTTTGGTGATACTACTCTCCCATCACTGTAACAACTTTACTGGCTGCACTGGTATTGGTTTTTTTTTTCTACAAGTGAAACTGAGGTTGAAGCACAGTCAACAATCCTGCTTGCTTTGCTTTACTACTGTTTCCCCTTCTTTGTTCTCTGTAACATTAGTATCTCCATTTCCATCAAGATGTGCATCAATATGAGTATCGTTAGAGAACAGCAAACTGTGCTCTGGTGAAGCAATACTAACACTGTATTCCAATACTGGAGATTTATAGTTTGCATTTAATTGAGAGAGGCTCATGCACCAAGAAGCAGAGAGTCATTCACTGCACACTTTTCAGGGAACAGGAGCCTGGCCCAGACAAAAAAGTGGTCATGCTGTGGTTAACGTATACTAAGTAAGCTGGACTTAAATTCATCCCATTTCCTTGTGTGGATGCAGGGTGCATTGCCTTGGACCAGATTAGCTCATGTTAATTAAACACAACCTAAATGTGACGTCTCCTCTTGACTGGACAAAGCTGAGATGTTGCCTACACACCTTCTATTGTCCAACCTTACCTGTGTACGGGATGTGGCAGGAGGTTTATTCCACCTTGCTCCATTTTTTCCACAGGAGTCCTGATTCTTCCAGTGTATCTGTGATGGCTAGAAAATGAAACAGGCCTGTGTCATGTATGAAGCCAGAAGAAGTGGGCCAGTCTTGTGGATTGGCAATTGTGGTAAATGGCTGTGATCTAGGAGAAGCAAGTTTATCTCTGGTTCTGTCAGAAAGTTCTTTCGGGAGGCTGAACATAAGCCTCCCCACAAATTTTTAAAGGTAGTTGCCAATGTATTCTTCACTATTTTCTGGGAATTCCATGTAGGGCACTGAAGTCTGATTTTCAAAAAGGCAGCTGAAGTCAATAAAACCTGCAGATGTGGGGCGGCTCTGAGAATTCGAGGTCTTGGGTGGTTGACACTCTACATCCAGTACCAGTTGTGAAGAAAGAAGGTCTTAAAAAAGATCTGAGTTCAGTATCCCCCAGATGTACTGCAGACTTTCTATTTTATCTCGGCCAAGGCAGCTAAAGCCATACTCAGACAGCCCTAAAGCAAGTTTCTCTCCCTGGACTACATGAAAAGCTATAATCTGGCAAACCGAAAGGGCAGAGATCTGAAGATCATTTCTCTTTCGACTTGAGATGCTACAGAAATTGCAGTGTCAAAGATGAACACTGGTAGTAACTATCTGAATGTAGACCTCTGTTTTCTAACCTCATTTTTCTTCTGTACAATAATACAGTTATAAAGGTAACTTTCCTAGGACAAGCTGGCTACATATATAATGATAAGCTAAACAAGTCTGGCACTGTTCCCTGATGCAAGCTGGTGCAAGTGGCCTTTGTACATATCACTGAGCTCTCTTAGTCTCCCAAACAGGATGGCTGTATGCAAACTGAGCACGGTTCCTGAGCTGTGTTCTCTCCGAACTGTGCCTGGGAGTGGTGTGGAAGCGTGCTGCTCACCCCAGACCCCAGTCATGCCAGGGGCACAACCACAGAGATGGCAGAGTTGCAGTGCCTGGGAATGCTCCCTGGCATCACTTAATTTAATGTCCTCAACCTTCTGCATGAGAGGAGAAGCCTATTTCTAGCACAGACATTTCCTTCTTGCTCAGCTCCAGGCAGGAGGAATACATAGGCAGCAGGAGGAAGAAGGACTAAAATGAATAACTCTTTGACGACGCAGAATCTTGGTGGTACTTAAGGTCTCTTCACCGGCCAGCACCGAATGGAGCTGTCTCAAGCTATCTAAGCAAACCTGTGTATAGATTGTCCAGTTTTCCAGCATTCCTTCTTTTAGCTGACATAGTATGGCAATGCTTACATGCAAGCAGAAGCTCCGACACCTGTGAGGGCTTGGCCCTGCCACCTAATTAATACAGCTAGACCCGAGCTTGCTCTACCCATGTTCGGAGTTGATAGATGTAACCCGTCTCGGGAAGCCATATGTTGTGTCTGCCCCGGGAGTTGTGCTTTTCGTCAAAATGCATGTCAAGCCCTGCCTGATGCCAGAACCGAGGCAGTCTGTGCACCTGCCGTGTGCGTAGTGCATTATGCCCCACGGAGAGGCGGGCAGCGTTCGCGGGAGAGCTGCGCTGAACCGATGGCGCTGCGCGGTGTCTAGATGGAGCTGGCAAGCATCCCGCCCGCCTGGAGGCCAGGCAGAGAAGCCTGAGTGTGGCAACTTCTGTCACACAGGGAAGCCCTAATACCAGTATAAATTATTGGCATAGCAACCCTTCAGTCAGGATCATGCCCTCCCTTAAATCCGGCTGTTTGTTTGCCTGTTTATTTTTTCACACATTTTCTGAGGAAAAATCAGGAAACATTGCATAGTATGCTTTATGAGGATGCTCCAGTTCAAACATTGACAAGCACTGCTAATTTGGGTTTAAGTGATCAAAAAGCACTGTTTTATGGTCTCAGCCTAAACTCACTATGATCATCTTGAAACTTTGAGTAAAGAGAACCTGACAGGTGTCTGTAGAGGATAATAAGCAAATTTTGTCCCAAATTACAACTGTTCAGCTTGGCTGAAGACCTTGAAAGAATTATTGTGCTGATGGAATTTAGGGTTTACTGTTAGCCACAGTAAGTCTGATCCTCTTGCACTCAATAGGAGTTTTCCACTGAGTTCAATGGAAGTTGGATCATATTAATTTTCCTTCCATACAGCTAAAAGCAGTGATCAAAACCTTGAAGTCTCCTCTTGGCCCATTTTCAGGCAAAACTTTCACTGTAAAGCAACCAAGAGGTTTACCAGAGAAAGAGCCATTGGATTTATCCCATTCGTGTGATATTATTTGTAGTAGCTGTTTCTCATAGTATTTTTAATATTGATAATTTACGGCACCAAATTACACTTCATTATACATTTTTAAACCTGATTCTTCAGATTGTATGAATGGAAACTTGGCATAAAGATTGTAAGCCCAGATTTTATTTTAGTTTTTTAAAGAAAAAAATATTGCTGATTTATAGGGCAGCAAACCCTACAAATTTTATGGAGTTCTACTTACTTCTTTTTTTTCACAAACTCTGAACCAAAGCAGGTTTATTTTTAAATGCGGAAACTGATTTTTGTTAATCTTTCTGCAAGTTCCAATATTACCAGTTCATATGAGGCCTGGTAATTCTTATATCCCTTCCAAGGGTGTTTCCTGTAACTTGGGGCTTTCCTGAAAGGTGCTGAGTGCAGTCAGCTTTGATTTGTTAATACATTGGGACCTGATGTTGTTCTGGACAAAAACTAAAGGAGAAAAAGGCAGGCATGTTTCTCAGCAAATGACAAACCCGTTTTTCACCCCATTCAAGCAGCAGCTGTTTCAAGCATACAGCTGCATTTGCTGCTGTTAGGACAGTGACATAATCGTTCTGCACTGAGAATGGCTTCATTGGGCCAGAATTAGTCCCCAGGTTGGATACAAGGAAACCTGATCTTTCATGACTTTGACTGCAGATGGATATCTATACAGCAGGTCAGACATTTATAAGATTTGTAAAAGCAGTGGCAGGTCTCTCAGATGAAGTATCTGGAGCACACAGAAGTTTGGAGCCTTCCCTCTGACCCATTTAGGTGAATGAAGGATTATCCCCTTATATGTTTTATGGGAAAAAACAGCCTGACATTGACTCCAACTCATTAATACAGAAGGTAGAGGCCAAGAACATTGCTTGCCTTTCTCAGACCTCACTCTGGGAAAGAGAAAGTTAATTTTTGCTCTTATTTAAAAGCTCTTAGAACTGCCTGAGAAAATCTACTTTTATTTTGATGCTGTACCTCACAATAGTCACACAGATTAGTTCTCCCATTCAAAACACCATTAAAAAATGGGATTCCTGTGGATGTAATTCCCATAAGAATTTTGTGCAGTTAGGATAATACACAGTCAACTGAGGTTATTTTGCATCTAAGTAGATAGAACAATATGGAGCTATTCTCACTTTTTCTGGAACTTTTTTCACTGAGAGAACTTTAGAAAAATCCATCTAATTTATAGGACTCCTTTGGCCTGGGGACCACACATCAAGCTGCAATATTTAACATATCATAGCAGCAGCACAATACCATATAAAAATAACACAATAAATGATTAATAGGCTAACTCTCTCAAACTCATTCCCCCTGATTATTTCTTTACAATTAAAACAAGTTGGTAGGGCACTCTCAAAAGAATTAGTGATTGCTCTGTGAAGCTATCCGCTGCTGGTGTTTGTTTAAGTTTAAAAGAGTAGAAGCTGGTGTGGCTGCCTCTGCGCAGCACTGTGCTGGGCCATACAGACACCCCTGCCCGTTTCCAGACATACCTTCCCTGCTGCTTGCTGCTTCTGCCCCAGACGTAGGAAATGTGGCTTGTGTATGCCATATGCCGGCAGTCCGCTCCTGGCAGAAGGCCATTGGTCATTCCTAGCAGCATATTTTAGATTGCTTTATGGCAGGACATGGTCTGAGCTGGTCTGCGTCTGCTCAGAGGATGGGACTAATACAAAAATGGCTCGGAAGCCATTAAGCCCTCTCAGCTTAAGCAAATCCAGAGAGATACTCCCAGGCATCCCAAAGGCTCAAGGCAGTGATATATAAACACCTAGATAATTCTACTGTATTTATATTTCACTATTTTGTCCACATATGTATACTGGCACATATGTGCCAATAGCACAAAGCTGTAAGGACACACAGCTGTCCACATATATGATGACGCTGTGGAACTACACTGTCAGCAAATTAAATGAACATGAACTACAGTACATGTACATATCCCAGGGACTTTCATGGCAACATTAGATGCAACACATTCTGGGCTATAGCATATTGCTTTATGGGAGGTACTGCTGCATGAGGGGATTGTGGGTGTTTAAGGACAACCATGCCATTGTGCAATTTTCTCTGCCTCTGTGTCTCTTCAGTGTGCAGAACTGGATGTAACTGCGACATCCCCAGCTAACATTGCTTCCGGGCTCATGGCCACAGCAGGGAACAGTATATGTCTAACCTCCTAGGTCCTGAGTCCAACCGCGCCTTCTAGTCACAGCCTGGCTGCATGAATGTTGCAGTGGGATCTTGCAACGCACCGTCCCTCTATCAGAGGGAAACCCCTGCGTCTGAGAAAGGAAGAAAATGTGCTGTGCAGTAGGTCTGTTGGACTGGATAACAAGGACTGCAACACAAATCCAGACTAACATCTGCCCTGCAATGGAGACACAACCATTATGATGCATGGATGAAAAACTCTGGAATGATGAAAGCAACTTCTCTGGAAGCATACGCTACTGCCACTGCCACTGCCATGGGACCAGATGTGTTAGCTGAGGAGCTGCTGGTGCTTTGTAGTGGAAATATTGAATCCACTGACTGTTGCTTCTCTGTGGAAACCAGCTAGGGTCAGGAAGTCTGTGACAGTTCAGGATGTTGCTTCTTGGGGAGAGCTGTGGCTTTGAACAACACGGAGGAAATACTGGAGAAGCTTGAGGTGATGGAGCATGTGTAGGTATGGGCAATTGCCAGAAAACATGCTCCACTTTTTCCCCCTGAAATATGTCTGAGTATGTCAATAGGAGGGATACTTATCTGTTGCAGTACAAGCACTGACAGGTCATAGGCAATGCCTAACAAATGGTAATGTGATTAACTGGAGAAGGTACTCAGAGGCATATGTCTGAGTATGCAGATTTTTGAGAAGATGCTAGCAGGAATTTTGCACTGTGCATATAGAAAATCATTCCACTTTCCAATAAATCATTTTTGACATTGTTGAATGAGGGAAAGAAAATGCATTTTTTTTCTTCCTTTCTCCCATTGCACTCTATGGACTGGAACAGGCCACAGTCATTGCACTGACCCTTCTGCTTGAGATCATTTTTCTTCACCCCAGAAGAGTGATTTCTCCTCTTCACTCCAGAGCCTGGAGGCTTCCTCTGTGCAGTCACAGTCAAGAGTGAAAGGAGGTTACAGTTTTCTTGTGGGACTTCTTGTGGGGAACACATGACTGGGATAGATTTACCTATTTTGTTCTACTAAATCTCCCTGTCCTAAGTCTGGTGAATATACTTGGTCCTGGCCTGGATCTGGTTTTCATTTTGCTTGACTCCATTGAAGTCCATGCCTCCTCCTGTTTCCTAATAAGGGTCTCTATTCCTGCAGTTCCAGGGGAGTAGGATTTGCCCAGTCCCCGAGCCCTGAGGGTGTAAAGAGTGACGCTTCTTGCTGATTCCAGGCAGGAACAAGGGTTTAATGTACTTTCTCTTTGTTGTAAGCTAAATGTATCTGCTTGTATATAAAGCCTAGCAGGAAAAGAAACTTTTCCAAACCAAAATGTGATTTTAAAAAGGTACAGGGCAAGTGGAGATCTGATCGATTTAACCTCAGTAAGCAGACTTTGAAAAAGTGGCTAGGGCAGCCAACACACAGCGCTGGCGAACAGATGTTTATTTGCTGGACAACTATTGTAGCTAAAAAGCACTAGAAGCAGCTCACAGTGCCTTAAGGCTGATGACCCCTAATATATCAACCTTTGATATTTTGTCCTCTTACAACTCATTTATGTGTGTGCAGTGCAAGCATATGAAGAGATTTGCATTTGTAGCAGTAGGATTTGCCCAGTCCCTAATCCCTGGAGGTGTAAAGAGCTGCACTTCTTTGTGACAAGGTTTTAGTGCATGTTTCTCTTTGCTGTAAGCTAAAAGTCTGTGCTTGCACATAGATCCTGGCAGGAAAAGGAAGTCTGCAGAGGTGAGCTTACCCTTGCCCCTGCTCTGAGCAGAGCCCCTTGGTGCCTATCCTCTGAGCTGACGAAAAGCTAGGTGATGGGGGTAGCTGGGTGCCAAGACTGAAGTAACACACCTCGTCCCTCAGCAGGGTTTCTTAGTGCTGGCTTGGCTCTGTGCTAACATGGTCATAAACCTTTTTTTGGCTCCAAATACAATTGCAATACAGAGCAAGCTTGTGTCTGCCCATAATATGCCGTGTCAACAGAACTTTCTAGTGCACGTCAAGCTTCAGATAAAATCTTCAAGGTGTTGGATGTCCTCCTAAGATGTGCTGAATATACTTCATTCCCACTCACCTTTGTGGGAACTGAGGAGCCCTCAGCATTGCTCACGCTCTGTGTCACATAGTAAATGTTCAGGAAGTTTATGTGTAATATTTCTTTATACAATGAACTAGAGTAACATGTTATTCAGTTGCATGACAAGGTATAAATGTGTTTGATTTTCTGGGTGAAATTAGCAATATTTCTGAGCTAGCTTGTGAAATAGGGTAACTGTGTGGCAGACAGACACACCGGTGTGAAGGTCGTTGATTCCCTGGGCTTAAGGGCTGGACTGCAGGACCACGGCCTTATCACAAACACAAAACTTGTAGCAAAAGGTAATTCCTGACAGCAGGGCTAGCTTCTCCTCCTCACCTCCCCTTTCTTCTCTATTGTGATGCTGAACACAAATAAATATTTATTTTAATACAAAAAGAATTAAGCATTAGAGACGTCTAATATTTCTTTAGATCAATACTGAGCACCACAAATATTGCTGACGGTTTAATAATAAGGTGACATGAGGGACAATTACTTTCTTGTCATTGCTAATGGAGTATGAGAGGTTTCAATATTTAGCTTGTGCTAAGGAAATCATGTCTCGCTGTTAGTTATGCAGTGTGTGTAGACCAACCTAGTGAGATTTTATTGTCTTTTTGTAGAAAGATAAGGAATTGAAAAGTAACAACATATGGGCACATGCACACAAACACACATCCAGACCCACACAAATACAAATATATACATGCAAACAGCCCACAGCCAGCTGAAGAGACAAAAATAATTTCATATCTGTTATCCATAGCCTTCTCTTTCAACAGATGAAGAAGCTGCAACATATTATTTTTCAAAGTTTAAAAAACCTTAAACAATGACGGCATTTATTACAAGTTATGCCAAGCAGTATCCCCTAGAACACAGCTCTGGCTATTTTTGGATAAATACACAGGAAAAGGCCCTACTAGCAATATTAATCCTACATACCAAAATGGGCACTTCAACACGATAAGAAAATCAGCACGGCCTGGGAAATTGAGACACAAAGTACCTGACCCTCCTCCTTGCTCTGCTACCTCTCTGTGATAGCTGATCGCGTGTCTGATCTTGGGTGACCCACTCTACCACCGACCACTCTTCCTCCTTTCCTGCTCAGCCAGCTCCCCTATGTTTAATAGTGCACCAGTGACACCAGCTAAGCTTTGCTGCTGACTTTTAGAGCTATACTAGCTAGCCTGTGGATCCCAGTTCTCAAAGGTGGTGGTTATCTAGTCACCACCAGCTTCTCCAGCCCTAGATACCACAGGATAGGGCTACTTTTCACGATGCAATACAGATGCAACCCCAGCCTTTAGGAAGGGCCTGTTTCAGACCTTTGACTGAGGTGCCTTAGACCAGTTAGCAGCCTTGGACTCCCTTTTCATGCTCAGAGGAGATTCAATCTACCTAAGAAATGATTTACCCTCTTCAGGTGCCTATTTCAGGTTCAATGATGACTATGCAGTTATCTGAACGGATGTGATAATGTGCAGCCTGCAACACAACATGCCACTGACCTGCCCCAGACCACTGAAATCAGCCTAAGTTTCCTAAACAGATGAGGTGCTGTATCAAGATGCAGACAGGACACCTGTATTCTTACTAGAAGTGGAGTGGTAGAAAGAGCTGTCTTGAAGTCTAGTCATTCTGCTAAATCAAAGCTCTTTTGGTAAAGTAGAAAATGAAGCCTGCACCAACCTCTTTGATATCTGAGGCACAGAGAGCATTTATGCCACCTTTCTGGAAAATGTCACAGTGTACGGTGAAGTTACAATATTTTTCCCAATGAAGGAAGACAAGTGACATAAATCAGTTACTAATTTTACTGTGGATGAAGCAATTATTTTAAATAATTTGTGGTTCAAGGTTGCTTGCCACTGCACTTTTTTTCAAACTCATTTGAAGTAATGCTTTCTTAACCTCACTAAATAAAACTGGGAAAACCAGAAAGCAATAGATCTTCATTAGGGGTTCCATGTATAAGCATCAGCCAAGTCATTATCATTTACAAATCCATCAGGCATATCTAACCTTGGTCCGTCATTTAAATCTAATAAGCTCATTGACACTTTCATTTATGTCATTACTGAAGTTTCCTGAATCACTCTTACCACCCTTTTTTGGGGGCCCTCCTTTTGTGGATGCATATTCCACATTATCAGTTCGAGAGCGAAGGCAAAATTATGCTCGTGTCTTGTGTTCTTTCAAAGTCGTATTCCAATGCTTATTCAAAGATGACCCAGATTTCTCTCTCTCTCTCTCTCTCTCTCTCTCTTTTTTTTAGAAAATTACATCTTTTAGGGGAGAAACTGTAATCTTTGTGAACTAATCAAAGTGATAAGCAAATCTGAATACACTCATAAAATTGATAGGTAAGAACAAAGTGAACCAAGAGAAAAATGTCTGTAGTTCTCGAAAGGAACAGAAGAGCTGGTATTTGTTAAAGGAATTAAGGCTACAAGCCCAAATTCATTCAATAGGAAGAAAAGATGCAATGTCTATTAAGAGACTGGTCTGACTAAATCAGTTATTCTGTAGCAACTGTAAAACTTAAAAAAGAAATATAGTCAAAGTGAAATCCAGGTCAAGAAACCATGGATGACTGTAAAAGAATAGCGCAAGTATGTAGGACAAAATGAGAAATAAGATAAGGAGATATAAAATAAGATATGGATATAAAGGGTAAAATGAAAACACTGTATAAGTCCCTTGGCAGCGAGAGGAGGACCAGGAAAAGCACTGGCCAGCTACTAAATGGGATAAGAAAGCTAATAACAAAACATGCCAAGAAGGCCGAAGTGTTTAATGCCTTTTATTGCTTCAGTCTTCATTAAAAAGCCTGACTGTAATCAGATGGTTGACACAGTTAACACCAGCCACAAAAGGGTAAGAACTCGAGCAAGAATAGCAAAAGAAATGTTTAGAAACTACTTAGATAAATTGGATTTTTTCAGATCAGTCAGCCCTGTAATTCACCCTAGGTTACTTAGGGAACTGGCTCAACAATCTTCAAAGCCATGGTAATTATCTTTGAGAATTTGGATGGTGCTGGGCTAGAAAAAGGCAGACAGGGTGCCCATTAAAAAAAAAAAGAAAAGAAAAAAGAGGACACAGAGTACTGGCTGACCGGACTTTCCTTTCCCAGAAACGTACTTGGACGAGTGATCAAATGATCCATAAGATAGCAAAGTGATTAGTAATCAATGTGATTTGTCAAGATCATATCAAACAAGCCTGTTTGTTTGTTTGTTTTTCCTATGACAGGGTAATAAGTCATGTGGATAAGCAAGAATTTAGTAAGATTTTTGACACCGCCTCAAATTGGCATTTTCATAAGCACCCAGGGAATTGTGGTCTGAATCATGGGCCTCAGACTTCGCCGGGCTCATTGAACAATACAGAAAAACATCTTACATTGCTTTCCTTGTCAGCTTCAGTATGAAAGTCTCACGACTGCTCTCCTGCCTGAGAGCCATGGCTTAGGGACCACTGATTCTCAACAAGGCCACTGAAAAATACACACAGTGCTGCTTGGAAAATGATAGCCAAGAACCAGTTATCGGCAGTTCAGTATCACACTGGAAAGATTTATTAGGTAAGCCTCTGCAAGAGACTGTTATGGGTTGAGATGTGCTGTTATCACTACAATGACTTAAATGATGAACTAGAGAGTAAATATGTTAAATCTGCACATAACCCAAAATACTGACAAATTGCCAGCATCTTGGAGGACAGGACTGAGAAAATGGAGAAATGCTCTGAAATGAACAAGATACCACTGAATAAAAACTGGCAGGTAGACAGGATAAAATGCCTCCCTGAATACAGGATGGGAAATGACAGGAGAGGTAGCAAGGATCTGGGAATTGTAGTGGCTCATGAGCTCAGCATGAGTCAGTAATGGCATCCTGTTGTGAAAGAAGCAGATATTATTCTGGGGTATATAAACAGCAGAGCTGTACAAAAGACATATGAGGTAATCGTCCCTTTGGTAAAGCCTCAAGATGGGAGCTGATTCCAGTTTTGGGTACCACAGTTCAAGGAAAATTGCAGGGAGTCCAGAGGAGAGAAATGAGCCTGGTCAGAGGTCTAGAAAACATGCTCTACCGGGGGAGATGTCAAGAACTGTGCCCGTTTAATCTGTGCAGAGAAGGCTGGTGAGAATCATGCCTGCCAGGCTTTGAATAAATAAAATGCTGCTTCAATGTGGTGGCAATAAACCTTTCTGTCTCTCTTCATTGTGGATAATACAACAAGTTATAAGCCTAACAAAGATTTAACTCAGCTTTCAGGAAAATCTTTTTCTCTGGAATAGAAAATTCTTTCAGAGGGTATAGCATCCCTTTGATGGAGATCTTTAAGACCAGACTGATGAAATACCTGTCAGGAATGCTGCAGATAGAGCTGGTCTTGCCTTGGGACAGCATGATGGATTAACCCCATTTGCTTTGTTTCTATGGTAATGGGTTTCTTTTTTAAAATTCTGGGTTCAGATTGGTATGTATTTACCATAAATAATCTCTGTACTTGTCATGTAAACGAAGAAGATGCAGTGTGTGATATTAAACTTGTTGATGCGTAAATCAATGTGTAAGTCAAGCATATGGTTAGTCTACGTGCACTCGCTTGTTTTGGAGAACTCCTGCTTTCTTGCATGTGAAAAGCCATTGCTGGCAGAGGACCACGTGGGCACAACCCTGCAAGGGGCTGGCATGCGGCTGCACTGCTCCATCCCAAGGCCTTGGAGTCACGGGGTCCTCCTCATCCCAAGAACGGGGGAGAGGACACTGGTGCCAGCTTTGGCAGGGGATGGCCTCTTCATCCCGTGGTCCTGGCCCCATGGGCTGGCACCCTGGATGGGCTGGGGGAGGTGGATGAAGCTGCCCTGGTTCATGTCTTCTGTCCTTTCCCATGGCCCTTCAGCGCACCAGGCCCAGATACGTGCTGGTGATGTTGCATCTAGAGATTGTAGAGGTGCAGGGTCAGCTCCCCTCAGTGATCAAACCAAACATTAACTCACAGAAATAGGATTAGTTCGGATCAGTGAGATGGGTCAACTCCTCCATACCTGTGTAGGCATTAGGTCCAGTGCAAAGAAGAGGGCAGAAACCTGAAGCCAGATGAAGAGGAAAAATGCACTGGATTACTTCTTTCTGTGGCAGCCTGTAGTTAGATGAGGGTAAAGTGATGTGAAACTGTAAGTGTCCTCATTTTGGCCTGAAAAGACAGACCTTATCTTGTACATGGCTAAAAAAGTGAGCCAGGAGCCATAGTACCCACCTCACTAAGCAGAGCTGCCTTGTTTTGCTCTTTTTCCAGTGGAGGATGCCAATTCTTTGTTGTTTATTTGGATTGCTTTTATCTTATCCAATGTATTTTGCTCTGGGCAAAGATAGAGGCATTAAGTCAGCAAAAGGACCTAGGTGTTGCAACACTGAGCATTCGAGCCCTTAACTGTTAGGCGCTTTGACACATAGAGGAATCCCAAGCCCCAGCCGAAATACCAAGGCTCCCCAGACAAAGCATGGATTTTAGCACAACGATTTATCTCTAAGCATCACATGGGAATGTGTCTCTGCCATTTAGCCATTTATTATTTCCCAGCCAAGAAAGTCAGAGCAGAGGAAACTGCCTCATGTGACTTGGGGGAACCTTACACCCACTGCATAACAAACAGTGATGGGGGAAGGGGTGGAGGCAAGTGGAGCAGTTTGGAAACAGCCTAAGGGCAAAAATTTGACACAGCAGCTCTTTGGCACAAATTCATCAAGAACAGATAGGCTGATGGAGGAGAAGAGGGGTTCCTAAATGATTTGTGTGAAGAAGGCAGGGTGCAAGGCTATTTACATAATTTATTCACAACAGTTCAAGCAGCTCTACCAAGGACGTGGATACTGGACACTCCAAATGTCCCCTGCAGGAGAAGTGACTGTTTGAGCAGAGCCAAAGGCTACCGACATCTCCAGGAGCCTTTCTGCTTCCCTGCGTGTATTTTGAATGAAGCACTGTGGCTGTTGCTGCTTGGTACTGTGCACTGTGCAGAGTGGAAGTTGAGCACTCCCATATCCTACCTGCTGTTGGACTTCTGTCATTTTCTTTTTTTTTTTTTTTATTCACCCTCTCTGTTGTAAGTTACTACCCCAAATTCTGAACAGTGCATGCTCTGGGAATACACCATCAGTGACAATCAGTTATGAAATACTCTGAGATGCCTTTGCCTGCCTGAGCCTATTCAGAGTACAACTGTTCTGCAGCCGCAAAGGGAAGATAAAACTGCCCCACGCAGCAAGTGAATCCCACATTGTTCTGGGAACAGGAGGGTCCCTCACTGCCCTGCTGCTCCCTCCAGCTTTTACTTTTTTGCTGTGCAAAGTCACGTTGAAATGAATTAGATACTTGTACTCAGCATTTCAATGGGACTTCACATAATAAAACAGAAAGTCAGTAATATTACCTGTCAGTGGGTCTCTGGGAAGCAGAGAAAGTCCCTGCCAAGTCCTGCTGAATCTTGAGCAATCTGTGCGCGGCGTCGGCATGGCAACGCACAGATACAAATTCCATGCATCATTTGTCTGGGGACTAGCCTCTCTCCAACCTTCAGCTTGGAGCTCGACACTGGCCAAGTGTCTAGTTAATCTGAGTCATTGAATTGCTGGAAGGGACTATAGGGTTAAACTGGGATAACCTAAATAGGCTGATAAAAGACTATTCAGTAAGAGATGTAAGTGCCCGTCATCTCCCAGGTTTTAGCCCACATGCTCTCGAGTCCTGAGTTGAACTTAATATAAAAGAATAAAGGGTAGGCACTGGAAATTCCCCAAAAACTTGGAAAGACACCCAGTGTGATCTTAGTCTCTGAAAGAGTTGGAAAGATTTATTTTAGAAAGAGGTTCTGATGGTTAAATATTATTTGGAAGTGTGGTTTTATTTTGCAGTGTGGTACAGTGGTTGTAAAGTACAGTGGTTTTTTTCTTAGTTCCCTTCCTGTTCTATAATCTCCTCAGTTTCTTCAATGTAATTAGCCTGTTGTTTTCAAAAGGCTGCTGATTGTGTCTCATGCATGTGTGAATTGAACTCATTGTGCACTCATTTAGCTCTCTGGTCTGTGTATGTGTGTGCTGTGTGTGCTGCCTGTGTGGTGCCTTCTTTGACTTGCACCAGAAGAAACTTCATAGGCTTGGAGGTTTGCATGTGGCAGCGACCTGGGGAAGAGTGTAACTCGGCAGATGCCTGGCTCAACAGCAACAAGCCCGGGAGCCTTGGCTGATGGCTCTGGAGTCACAGACCGTAGTCCTGGAAGCATTAGAGTTTTCATCCAGTCTTCATCGTGGGCCAGTCCCACGATATGAGCCGATTTATTTGTAGTGAACCAAGAGCTCTGTCAGGGATCTGTTATGTGTGGTGTCTGAAGCCCAAGCCACAGACATATTTCAGTGTCTCTTGCAAGATCTGAAAGATCAGTCCCTGCAGAGGCCCCATGTTCCTAGGTCCTGCTCCACACCAAAGTCTTACCATACAAGCACTGGAAAAAATAAGGTTTCTGACTCCAGAAAGGCATAATTATTCTGGAATAGCGGATCCTGGGAACCTATATCAGGACTTCTAAGCTCTAAGTCCTGCTTGTGTGGGTGTTCTGAGGGAATGAACTAGAACAGGGCTTTCAAGGGGTTTTATACCTCCACGAATGTTTGGAAAGCCTGGCATGGCTCAGCTCGGCTTGCCTCAGCGCCGTAGATCTTGCAGCTGTGAGTTCTCAGAGCTGGTGTTGTTTGTCTGACAGAGCTCTGGCTTTTGGACATGCTGGCTCCCAAGGGTCTGCCTTTGATCTCCTGAAAGTTTGAGATAGTTTGGGCAAAATAGTTTGGGTTCACCAAATCACCATTTTTGGCAAAGCTTTGTTTTGCCCCCAGACTAGCAACTAGCTGGCCCACCCTTATGATTACCGCTAATTCAGAGCAATGCACATTGACTGAGGGAGTATATAAGGGAAATAAGAGCTTCCTTTTCATATGCTTTGAGTTAGGTTATAGGGGAGCTGTCTTGTCAAAGCACAACCTCCTATTCTTCCCAATCTGTGTATGGCCTGCTACTTTCTCACTGTTCCCATAGTAAGTGTTGTCAAATCACGTCTCCTCAGCATTAAGGTTTTAATTCACAGTGGTGTCGGGAAGATGCCACCCCTTCATGTCTCTATTGCACTACTAAGTTCTTGAAGTGAAACAGGCTAACAAGTATGGACATGTATTGTGAAATTTTCTTAAAAAGCCCCCTAATTTTTCTTCTGTGAAGTGAGCATTGTGGCAGTAATGCAAGAAAACTGAAGAACTGTAAATCCAGATTATGGATAGGAGCAGAGAGGAAGGGGGAGGAATGTTACATCCCTGTTGTCTTCTATAGAGAGTTACTCATGGAAAATCTGCTTATTTGGTCTCCCTGTAGGGCACTGTGAATTTCATCCTTAAAGAATGAGTAGTCATTCATTTGGTGGAGAATGTCAAACTCAGTCTTAATGAGATCCCTTCCCCCTTGCAGGGAGGTACTGTAGCTGAAATCAATTTTGTCAAACCTAAGTACTGTCTATGAATGCCAGGTTCCTATTCCATGTTGGCATGACAACTTTCAAACTGGTACTTATTTTAGTGGCTAAGCAATCAGGCAAAAGTGACAATTTCTTCTCGAAGCCAGCTTGGCAATCTAGTGTCTTCTATTGCCATGTTACAACTAAAATGTACAATATGAATCAGCACAATCACTTTATATTTTCATAACTGATAATGATAAAATATATCACTATGTAAATACAGGGTATAAATTCTTATCAGGCGTGCAGTACCAAGAGAAGAGTGATGAATAGTCACAAAGGGAAAATGATTGTATTATAACAGTGCCCGTTTTTCTTTTTGGAGCTCATTCCTGATGCCTATAGAAATTAATAGAGTGGCAGGGGGAAAAGGGATGTGCACAGCAGCTGCCACACCTCTTATAGTGTTGTCATATCAACCTTTAATTTGATAATTATACAATCAGTTTCTTTAACTTTGAATCAGATCATTTAGAAGGGAAGGACTCTCAGGTTCTTGCAGAGAAAAATACCAATGATAATTAAAACAAAATCTTTAGAATCAGTGTGGCCTCTGGGCTAAGGGTTAAACTCTGCCTGATTTGCAACTAAAAGCCATTTTTAGAGGCAAACAATTTTTTTATGAGCAGGAAAAAGAATCAAAAGATTTTGATTTACAATGACCTTTATGCTGGCAAGTTGCACCTTTCACCTCAGACTCTCAAACGGTGTTGGAAGAAGTTATTGATTCAGCCTATGACAAATTGTGAGGCAGGTGAGATCAGACCTATCTCACCTGAGAATCACTTCTGCTCTTCCCTGACATCTCTCACTGCCATGCCAGCGTCTCCCTCCTGGTTTGTCACTTTTGCAGACCAAGTAGGTTGGCCTGATCTGGTGACCAGCTTATTGGGCAGGAGGTGCCATGAAAAAAAAAGAACTGTAACTTTGCAACTACAACCAGTATAAAACTCCCAGGGTCCTTGCAGAAAAGGCACCATCTGCCAGCACAGCCAAAGGCATAGCTGCTCCCCGCAATGGTTGCCTGCATGGATGTCAGGGCATGCTCATGACTGCATATACAAAAGCATTTCCATCACATGATCCGTTGTTCATCACCAGTCTCGTGCTCCAACATGAATCATCCAGAAAGCTAAGAGACTTGGAAGGTAATATGCTCTAACCTTCGGGGAGGTCTGACCCAGCCAACAGAGCATCAGTCTGGGACTGCGATGGTTAGACACATTTTCCTTTCCTGACTGCATAAATCTCTGGTCATCTGGAGGGCAATTCAGCTGTCTAAACATAGGCTTGTGCTACCATTTGAGAGGCTTTAGGGTATCCAAGCTATGCACGTGAGGCTGGCATATCTGGTACCCACAGCAGACCCATACCCTTTTGGGTCAGCAACTGGAGGTCTGGTGCATACTTTAGAGATCTCAAATGGGATGAGAGGCCTATACACATTAATTAATAAGGAATGTGTGTGTTTCTCCCTTCAGAAATGCCTAGGCGCTGGCTAAAGTGCTTTGGCTGTATGAACTAATTAGTCAACATGATAAGCTATATGTCACGGGGACTTACCGTTTGGGGTGTCTACTAGCTCCAGTGTGTCTTGCCTGGGCTTCCCAAAGCTGATACATCTGTAGTGTTATAAGGACCTGGCACCTAATCCACACTGACAATGAAACTTAGCTGTAGAAGCCACTTAGTTCATGCAAAAAGAAAACAGAAATGTTTAAAATATTTTGACAGTACTACAACCTACAAAGTCATAGAAAATGTTTTAATAGCACCTGTTCTTCTACCACTGTGCTATGTTGGTGACAGAAATAAAAATGCTGCAGCATATCATAATGACCAGGGTAATGTCCAATGTCTCTGGAGAGCCTGTTCTCTGGATATTAAGCCTATGCAGAGACTGCTCTTTTTACCTGTCCCAGTATGTTTAGTATTGTCAGTTGTTTATTTTGCTGTATGGAGCTTCACTGTCTTTCTTTGCTTTTGTGTACTGGTGTAAACTAGACATAAAAGTAGTTCTGTTCTTCAGAGGTACAAGGCAGGGCTGTTAGACTATGAGGCACTGAGAAAATGGAGTAATGAAGGCCCAAACTGAAATGCTGGCTGAATGCATGTTCAAAAGCTCACACGAGGACTTGAGATTTTCAGAAATGGTTTTGCTGTGGTCTTCTAGATGGGTGTTACATTATACAGGGCAGTACCATTATACTTTTCTCTCAGTCTGAAGAGAAAAGGATACAGTTTATGAACTGGGACATAAGAAGGCAATTTGGAACCCTCTAATATGAGGAAGGAGGAAATCTACCCAGCAAAGGAGATCTCTCAGAGTAGAGCACTTCATATCTCCTGTCCTCAGATAGCAATGACAATATGTTCTGCGAGAACTCAGAAACTCTTGAGGGATGCACATCATCCCTCAGTGGAACCAGAGGAATTGAAATCTGGAGCGATTTCTGAGGAAGAAAATATTCACAGTCAAATGAACATAAATCTCGAGCCTGAAATGATTCAGATTAAAACCTGTGGAAACTGGAAGACTGAGACTATTAGCAAAGGAAAGAACAAAGGCATAGCTGGGACCTCTGTTGTGATGCAGCAGACAAGTTCTTGCTCTATCTTGTTAGCAATGATGTTCAGAAACTTAGCTAATAAGAGCCTATACTTGATACCGGAGAAATCAGTCCCCACAGTTTGAACCATCACAAGATATGATTTGTGTACAAGATGTTGAGAACTGCAAGGATGAAAAATATTAATCAGATAAACTGTAAAGTGTGACAAACTGTAGGATTCCCCTTTCCCTATTATCATGCCCCTGGGGTAAAAGAAATGCTCCCAGTAAGATATCATTTCAGCCAGTTAAATACTCATGTATTACTCATGTAATACTCATGTCTCATGTACACTTACAAGGATACTCTATCAGTGTAAAATAACTTTGTTCAGAGAACTAATGGTAGTCAAAATATGACCATGTTTGTTTAACACAGATGACAACACACATTTTTGCTAAACTATCTGGCCTATACCTACATGTGACTAATAAATTGTGGAAATGCCAGAGTGTGATAAAGAAAAACAATCAAATATCAATCAAATGAAACATTTTATGGTTTGAGCCAAAACAAGTGAACAAACAAACTAAGCAAAAATCCACAAGTGAGCTATGTTCCCTTTGAATATATGCTGTGACAAGACCCTGTCTGTACTCTGAATGGATATGCTGGTCAAGTGGTATCTTCTATACACAGAATCAAATTGCTCTTTAGAGAATGATCAGAAGAATTGGTGGAAATATCAGTGGAACAGAACCAGCTCCCACCCGAATCCTTGAGGGGACATAGGCAGAATTTTAGGGGTCTAACTCCAAAATGGTGATTCTAAAAACCCAGGTGCCCAGCACTGGAAGCATTGAAGCCTTGATTTTGACTTCATAGCTCCCCAGATGGCTAGAACTGCTCTAATCTTGACATAGTTGAGCACTGAGCTCACATTAACTGCACTCACTGCAATCATTAAACACTCACTGGATAAAATAGAGACAGAGATGACAGAGCGATGACCGGAGTGCCTGTCCCCTGCTCTCTGCTGAGTGCTCCAATATGGCACAGCAGGGTCTGGCTTCCTGTTTTTTCGTCTCCCTCACTCTTGAACTCCTACCTTACAGTCCCTTCTCATGCCCGCCCAGCTTCGTACAACCTCTAGGCTAGTGCACATCCCAAGGATATGGGGGCTTCGATCTCCCCAGTAGGCAAGAAGCTGAAAGTGCGTATGTGATCTCCTGGGAGTGTGTTTGGTTATTGTATAAAATTCTGCCTCCCTTTCCAGAGTGGTTCAGAGACAGAACGGGCCAGTCAGCTGTGTTCATCATGATGGCCCACATGTCTGCTGGTGGGGAAGGATCTGAGGCAAGGACTCTCGACTCATTGCAGAGGTTTACCTACCTCAGTTGCAGATGCACACCTGAATTTGAGGGAGAAGTGACATTTCAGATAGCACCTCCATAACTTCTCCTCTTGGCTAGGTGGGCATCTTCAGATGCTTCACAGTGTTGCTGCGCCTCCATTGCTGCATACCCGGGCTTAAAGGACTCCTATTCCTCAAACTGGCAGGGCCTGGCCAAGTGCACACAACTGTAAGCTTTCTCCAACCACCAAGCCAGAGAGATGGGAGGCAGCTCAGAGTGAGGAGCCACTGAAACATCAGATGCTGGAGAGTAAAGAGTCCTTTGAGCTGGTTTATGAGTGAGAAGTTGGACTGACCAGCTGCTTTTATGTTGTGCATGAGTCACATCCAGATACCGGTGGGGCTGGAGCTGGTGCTAGACTTGTGCAGAGAGTAATTTGAAAAACAAAGGGAGTGCTTGGTAGAGCTTCTTTTGTGGGCTGTTCTGTGCATGGCACTTTATTTTTTTCACTATGTATCTATATATCTATACCTCTACCTATATCTACATGTATAACCAAGCTGCAATTTTGCAGCCCTGCAAAGGATCATTTTAAAATTTCTTGTCTACTGTGCTTATCCAACTCTTCCATAGTGACGAGAAGTCTTAGTAGCACTATGTTTAACAACAGATCAACATGCACAATTTAAGAAACATTTATAAAAACAAAATAACAAAGCTAGATCGTAAATATAAGGAGTATTCCAGGTACCAGACCTGTTCAAAAACACTAGTGAGGTACCCGATATGTTGTCATGTCCTTATAACTTATTAATATCACCTCTCTTTTGTGATTCCTGTCCATATAACCAGTAAGTCCAGTCACTCCTTCTCAATGAACCTTGATGAAGCCTTTCTGTTAGGGCTGCACTCTTAATTCTTCCTATGTTTTTCTTCGTGTAATCTGCTGTTTTCTAGGACAGAGCCAGTCCTTCACAGAGAGGTTACAGATCATATCTGGCTGCTTCTTTCCAGAAATGCTAGCCCTGTTACTATTAGGATAGTCTAGGTTCTCAGTTGCTTTTCCCTTTCTGACAGACTTAGCTTAGTCCTATTCTTTCCAGCCAAGAAACTGTAGGAATGGCCCTTCACATCATCCTGAACATGCTGCGTTCAAAAGGGTACCGGCATTATCTAGAATGCAACTCATGGGAGCCCCAGGCAGAGAGCATAGGCTGTGAGCTTCCTGTTATACTTTACTTTCCCATTTTTTCATTTGTTTGTTCGTTTCTTAAGTTAAAAAAGCTATGTTTTTTGATGTCAGGCAATAGGGAAACTCTTCTGAGCTTATTCAAAATTTGAAAACAATCTGACTTCAGTCTCCTACTACAGATATGTCTAGACTAGAATTCACTCCCCTCCTGTAACTTGCATTTATTTGTTGTTTACCAATTAACTAGTAGAGTTAGTGAAGATATTTGCAATTGTAAAAGCTAATCTAAACCTTCCATGAAGATGAAGAATCCTGTCTTTCAGGATTCAGACATTTGTGGTTTACCTTAGGCTGTGCACTGAGGTAACTCGTAAGCATTTGCCTCATGGAACAAGCATCGGTGGAGTGCTTAGAGTCTTATTTATAAGTGTGTTAACTAACTCTAGTTAACTGGAAATCAATTAAGTTGGGCCACACATCAAAATGCATATAATACTTATGACTTCCAACTTCAAGTTGAATTAAAAAATTAGTTACAATCAGTTAAATGGTCATCACGCAGGAGAAAGGGAGCTATATGAAGATCTTAGCTCAGAAAGCATGTCCGAGAAATCTGTGGGCAGAGGGAAAATGACCTCTGGATGGCCTCCCTGGAGATAAAGTGGGAAGCAGTCAGGCTGGCTTCCTGAAAACCTAAGAAGAGGAATAGGATGCAACCTTTCCACAGTGGATAACAAATGCCTACTGTAACCTAGAGGTTTGAGGAAACAGGTTAAAATGGTATAGTTCTTTCGCAGAGAGAAAGTACTGGCTCTAGCAGGCCTGTTCATTTAATGGACAAAACTAGAAAAGGAGCCAATGTGTTCAGTTAAAGGGGGACAAAAAAGTTATTTTTTCTACAGTGAAGGTGATGGGCCATTGGATTGGTCTTTGGATTGGTCATTGGAGATAACTGTGAAGGTAATACATGATGAGCATGTTTTGGGAAGATACAGCTCAATTACAAAATGAGATCTACATACGCCATTGACATCACTCAAATATTTCAGAGTAAAAATAACAGCCAAACATGACTAGTACAAATAGTATTGAAATAAAATGGATAATAATGTACATACTGCACAAATAAATGCTTATATTTCAATAATTTGAGCATCCTCAACAATTTATTTTCATTCTATAGAAAACAATTAGAGGATGAGATGTTAAGAAAGATGTGCAATAAATGGTTTTCACAGCTTCTTAAATGCCAAAGGAAAGTGGAAATATTTGATAGCTACAGCCATTGCTTATGGAATCAAACCATCCCTTTCTCCACTGTAAACAGTAACTAATATATAACAAGTCACAGGATTATTTATAAGATTAAATAAAAAAGTGAGGAAAAAAAGTGCTTTTCTTACCTGATGAGATTTCAAAAGTCCCATGAAAAATCAGCTCAAAGGCAAAATTTAATTTTGTGCCTCAAGAATATAAGCTCTGGGAGAGTAAATGGGTGGTGTGGGAAGAGAAGTGTCGGGGGGTATACTGAGGAACTGAGAATGGCCGGTAGGATTACATGTGATGGGAGTTATGAAAGTCTCTCCCTTCCTCCGTTAACACTCTGACTTTCCCCCAGCCACACTGATGTGATCTTGTTCATGGTGAGGGGGCTGTAACCTGCCCCTGAGGTACTTGTGTCCCATAATGATTAAGGGGTAGCTCCAACCCAATGGCAGGTTTTGGCCAAGGAGGCAGCTTGGGGTGAAGGAACCTTCTCTTTCTTTTGCACTCTTCCACCCTGAATTGGCCACCATTGGTGACCACCCATGACCTAGGGACTTCTGCTGACTCCTACAAGCTTAGGGCAGCTTCAGATTTTCCCCTTTCTTTTCCCTCTGACAGCAACAGGAGGAAGGAAAAGAAGTTTTGCTTTCTTGAGGAAAGTGAGGAACATCATCAGCTGGGAGAGGAGCACAGCCACTCTGGGCAAGCAGCTGCCCTAGGAAACTGCCTACTCTCCATGCCTTCATCTTGATCCTGTGCTGTACTCCTGCTTTCTCAGAAATAATTACTCAAAGACAGAGCTAAAATCAATTAGCTGATCAAGGGAGTGACCTGTGTGGAAATTCAGTGATGTATCTGAACTTAGACTATGTCAATAAAAGCTTCAGTCATAGTATAAGTTGAGCCAAGAGTGAGGTACGTTTTCCCATAACTTCATGTGTAGCCAATTCCCTAGAATTGAACAGCCATGTTCAGCCCACTTTAGGGCGTAGTCTTTTCCACCCTGACTACATATTTCTATGGTAACTACTCTTACCAGACATGTCTGCATGTATATGTATATGTAAATAAATAATAGATAAGGTACCATAAGTGGTGCTAAAAATATACCAGTTCCTTCATTTTGTCACAAAAATCTCTCACTGCGTATTTCCAGTGCTTTTCTCTGCAATTCTGTAGAGCCTGCATTTAACAGAGGCTCAGAGCAAAAGAGATTTTTCGACTTGAAATCTTTGTTGTGGTTTACCAGAAGCAGAACGTCACTTCACCAGACTGGTGAGGAACATTCCACTCCCCGTTGCGATGCCAACAGGGAAAACTGGAGCTTCTCCTATGCCTGATGGACAAACCAGGCAGTGGTTGCAATTCTGGACAGAGAAAATAAGTCAGTCAAAGTGGTCATCCTGGGTAGTATAGCAATAAGGAAGATCTGCTTCCTAATTTGTCAGCTTTTGGAACTAGTATGTGAAGTAAAGCAGCTTTTCTGTCTCTAATAATAATTAAAAAATCATCAGGCGAAAAAGCTATTTTCTTCTATATTTCCATATTGTTTCATCTCATGAATCCCCTTTCTCACTGGATGAGGTGGGAGTTGAGTGGTGGAGCCAAGACATGTTTGACTGCATGGAATTCTTTTTTCATTTCTTGGATAATTTTTTAACTTTCTTTGCTTTTCTTGCTTCATATTTTCCAAAGCATAATGGTCTGAGAAGTAACAGGCTCTGTCATGCCTTTAAGAGGCTAGAAACTTTTCCCTTGACTGAGAACTCCATATCTTAAAGAATGGCTCTTAATGAATGAAATCCAAAATTCACTCAGTTATATAATGTCCAGATTAGACAGAATGTAGCTTACACCTGACAGTGGGAGTCCGGTCCCATCCACTGTTTCCCACCTAATCCATTCACATTTCTGAGAAATTGGAGACACTTCTAAGTTGCAGCAGAAAACTTACATAGCTTCCTTAATTCCTGTTGCTACTTTTGCCCTGAGGTCCCTTTCTCTCAGCTGAGCTAAATGCACAGGTAACTGCTTTCTGCCTAGGGCCATTTATAATTCACAAAGAAGGCGCTCCTCTGCCTTGCTCCCCCTGAGGGACATCCTCTGAGTTGTGCTCCTAGAACACTGCACCTTGCTGAACTCAGGCATTGCAGTTTTTGCCATTTTAATAAAAACACTCCACACCCACAGGCAGAGTGAAAGAATGATCAGGGTTGCGTATATGCTAATGGTCAGAAAACACAGAGGAAGGGAAAGACCTCCGTTTCAATTTTTCTTAGTGCAGTAATTCTCTAGAACTAAATGCACAAACAATGTTAGAGACAGAGATGAGGGAGTCTCCCCTTTTTAGCTGAATTTCCTAGCAATTAAACAGCAGAAGCAGGCTTCTTCCTGCTTGACTCCTGCTGGCACCATGCCTTTTGCATTTCTGGGTGCACACCAGCTTCAGCAGGAGTGCTGGAAGGAGTTCCCACTCCAACTGTTCCATAACCTGGCTGATAAGATATTTGGGGCTGGGGACGTGGGAGGTGTGAGTCAGACTCCCTGCGGGCTGGGGAACAGACAGAACCCCGCTCTTCCACTTTCACAGGATGATCACGTAGCAGGTGGATCCTGTCATCATGTGCTCTGGCTGTGAGACCACAGCAGCAGGGGCTGAGATTGGCGGAGGCTGCCAGGGGATGGCACCCGCAGACAAGGGACACCCAGGTTGTGACTCCCCAGCGCTTCTAGGCAGCCCAGCTTGGCCGAGGCGACGCTGCCTTTGGGTGTACACTGTAGCAGAACTTAAAGATTTAAAGCATATCTTCAGTGCCTACAGCCTCTCAGGTGCCTAAACAAGTTAGGTGAAGTTTGTTTTGGCTCGTTGACTTCTATGTAGGCATCTAAATTCTGCATAAGTTGCATTTTAGGTGGCTTGTTGTTTTCTTTGGATTTTGCCCTCAGCCGTGAGCAGGAGCACAGCTTTGCACTGGCACGTGCTGTAGAGGACAATGTCACTCATTGACTAAATCCCAGAAATCCACTCCCTGTTGCTTCCTCTTCTCTTCCAGCTTTTAAACCTCATGACAGCAATTACAAAACTCTACCTACCATTCTGTTACTGCTCTCCCTTGCAACCAAGTCTGTGAAGTCAACTTCCCAGTTGTTTGATCCAGTTTAAATCCACATCTGCCAAAATCATTCTCTCACTGGTAAAAAACGCCACTTTTTGCTCAGCTTCTCCACCCTTCCAGTAATCATATATACAGAGGTTCATTATGGATTATATGTTTCCTTTAGTAATAAACCCAGGAAAAGCGTTGCTTTTGTCTTTTAGGTGGCACCAATCACCCCAGAACCCACTACTGACCTGAGAGCAGCTCAGCTAGAGAACCAGAGGGATCTCCTTGCTTCAAGGTTTGAGTCAGGCATGACACAAGCTACACAACCTGGGCTTGTCTGATAACAGTCTGCACTTGTTTAATGATGATTCCTTCCTCCTGTTGAGGATCTCTGCAAGCTTTCTTTAACATAATTAATTTTCACTCCTATTTGCTTTCATGGTTGACCTTTTCCATCAAATCTTAAAGAAGGGATGAATTGTCTGCACAACTGAGGTTGTTCACTATTATCTCCCATAGCTGTGCTCCTTTCCTCTTTCCCAGGGAAGCAAAACCATTGAAGCAAGCTGTTTAAGATATCTGCAAGGGAAACTGCGTAGCCTTATTTTCCAATGTAAATACTCTGGCACTCAGCATAGGCCAATTAAAGCCCCGTTTTCATGGATATTTTATATGCAGTATTTGTATAAATGCACATAGGCCTCAAACTGCCTCTTGTTTTAGATATAAGTGCTACACTGTAATAATCACTTATCATTGCTAGTCAAAAATAATTCTAAACAGACTCACATTTTGTTTGCTAGGAGAAACATTGCTGACCAAGAGAAGAGCGCACAGAGGGCTCTGCCACTTGGGAAATGGTAAATTGAGGCATTTAATTCAAGCAGAAGTTATTTTTGTTGTTGTTGTGTCTGCAAAAGTCCTGCAATCTATGAAACAAATGGGAAAAACTACAAGATCAAGAGGATTTTAATGGATTTAAAATTAAGACAATTATTATGGTATCAGTTGACCTTTACACATAACTGCAGTAAAATGATATAGTAGTGGTTCACCCCTGTAAACTGTTTTTGGCACGGGAACCTTCAGCAGGGGTTCTAAAGAGTTAGAGGAGCTGTGACAAAAGTGTCTAAAGAAAATGAAAGAACTGTCATGGACGGGTACAGAAGGCACTGACAGTCCCTACTCTTAACCTTCCTCAGCTCTAACTATATTATTTTCTTACAAGAAGTTTTTATGCTTCAGTGTACTTTTCTGGAGACAAGCTTTTAAAATTTGATACAGCCAAACTATGGTAGCCTTTGAGTGGCTGTTTTACAGTTTAGATTGGTCTTTTACCTTGCCAGTAAATACAGTAATTGCTTGTTATGATTTCTGTTTGTTCTTCGTGAATATAATCACATGTTTTTACAGATAGTTACAGATTTATATATAGTCTAAATGACTTAATTAAGAAAAGTAACTTCCTCTGCCCCAAATATCTCAGTACTGAAAGATTTATTCACGGAAGCAAGCAAAATAAAATCACATTAGTAGACACTTGACCATACCTGAGAGATTAAATTTACACACACACACACACATATATTTTTTTTTCCTGAAGAATGATTGGAGATTTGAAATTATATCCATGTATGACTCTATCATCATTAGGGGGAAACCAGCTTCATGTAACAGTGGGCAGGACAGGACAACCATTTTATCCAGCCAAAAGAAGATTGTAGATAAATTACATCTCCCTGAATTTGATCAGGACAAGGAGCATGTTTCATCTTGTAAAAGGCTGTGTAGTATCTTTAACAATCACAGAAATTAAGACTGTATTCATATATTTCATATACAGCTTCATCTCCAGCATGGAACCAGCATTCAAAACCAGCCTATAGGGAAGAGGAATATTTACTGATTAATATCCCTGTAGTGTTTTCCTTAGAGCCTATGGCTATGTGAGGAGCACCAGTACGCCACTGGTGTCTTTGAGTAATGGTGTACTCTGTGTCATTATAATAAAATTACTCCTTAAAAGAGAAATAAGCTATTCCAATAAAAGTGCAATTTTGTGAGGATTTCTCCTGGCACAGTAATGTCGGACAGGGATCCCAGCTCTTCACACCCATAACCAACATAGCAGTCCTGGCAGAAGCCTATAGTGCAGCTCTGGCCTCAGATGCAGAACAAGACCAAGAATAGCACTGGGTGGTTCGTTGTGTGCAATACTGGAAAAAAAAAAGTATTTAAATTCAATGCTTTCCAAAAGTAGCTTAAACCAGGAGGTTGTAAATTATTAACCTGAAAGGCAGAAGGTTTAGAAGACTGCCACTTGTGTGTCCTGGAATAGTTTCTGCTACCTTTTTGGTAAGGAGCAGAACCTTTCATTTAGTTATTGCTTTTCAGCTGAATTTGCAGCAGCTGCAGTTTATCTAATCCCTGCAGCACATTTTCCCTCCAGAAAAAGAAAAAAGTAAACTATTTTTGCCTCATTATTTAACTTTGTGTTGTTGCAAATGTTACAAAGATTTTCAATGCTTTTAAATGGATTCCATTAATTCTCTGCTTGCCATGTCCTATCACTGTCTTGCAAGACCGTTTCCTATCTGAGAAGCGGAAGGGAAGAGAAAGTGGTAATCTGCGGTTAGAAACAGCCAAGACTAAGAAGCAGAGGCTACCTAATACTATTATTAGTGCTATATTTTTTTCCTCTGGAATCCATTATGTCCATGGTGTTTAAAAAAAGAAAAATGCATTTGAGGGAGAAACGTATCTGCTATAATTTACCTGCTATTACCTAAAATACATTTCTTTTGCTTTAAAAACATAGGCTTTTAGTTCCATAGTTGATCTATGGGCTACTGATTTAGGTACATTACTTAGGAAGAGAGAAAATGCAAGCAGAGAAAAGATAGATACTGATGATAGGGAAAAACAAAGTGAAATTACGAAGAGCATCCCAAATTGCATAAGTTTCATGTAAACTCCTGTTTGCAATGTCGGAAACCTGCAGATGAGAAAATGCAGGTACCAGACAGGGTAGAATTGTTACAGCTCCTTACCTGCTGAGCTGGCCCTACAAAAGTGTGTGTCTGTATATTTATGAATATGTATGAATGAAGGAA
Source organism: Dromaius novaehollandiae (assembly GCF_036370855.1). Lineage (NCBI taxonomy): Eukaryota > Metazoa > Chordata > Aves > Casuariiformes > Dromaiidae > Dromaius > Dromaius novaehollandiae. The sequence goes on along the minus strand of NC_088099.1, from coordinate 154,286,253 downwards.
AGTGTGTGTGTAAGCTTTATGACAAAGGGGATATGATTTATTTTTATATATGCATATTGTGTATTAGAACAGTCAGATCTGCATTAAAGAAATAATAGATAATATCAATGACTTCTGGTACTGCACAGATGAAATTATGACAGCTTCAAGGGTATAAAAAATAGAAAATTCTATTGCATTAAATATGGAACTAAGTAATGTAATCAGTGGAATATTCTTTCTGTTTGGTAATTTAATATTACCTTCTATTTATTTGCCTTCATATGCAACTTTTTAAATTGCTAATTTTTAAATTCAGAATGAACCATACTGTTGATGATCCAAGCTATTTTCTAAAGTACCAGAAGAGAAAGTACCAAATATGAGAAATATGAATATACAGCTTATTTAAGGAAATACAGATCAAGGTTCAACTATTGGTATACATAGGTATATCTGTCTTTATCAGCACATCCTATTTGGGCTATCTTCCCACAAACAGCTTAGGCATTAGTCTCACAGAGGCAGTATATCATTCCCTTCCTCTGTTTATTTTTGGCAACTACCATAGAGGATATTTGTTTTTGTAATACCATAATGATGAAATAGATTTACTGGCTGCAGTCACAGGAATGCTAAGCAGGTGTTTATTTGTTTAATCTCTACAGCTTTGTTATAAAAATTCATAACTGTCTTGGACAAATTGCTAGGAAAATCTGAACATTTGGGTTTATGGTTATGGGATTTTTTTACAGCACCAGAAAAGGTGTGGGAGATAGCGTGGGTACTCACAGCCACAGCATGATCCATAGGGAACCAGTTTCTAGTGTTGATGGTTCAAGTACCATGGCTTCATGGCACGATCAAGATACGATCAGCAGCATGTGCTTAGAGCTCGTAGGACAGACTGGCTTCACACTCTGGAAGATGTTTTCCACGTGGGTTGCCTTCAGTGGGAGGTGTATATGTTAGTCAAGCTGGCTAAATACCAGAGGAGACAAATCACTTGGTAGTTTCTACTTTTCAGCACCTAAGATGGAACCGTGCCCCAAATCTGGAGTTTAGCTTGATGGTGCCTTGCTTCTATCAGGATATAACATCAGAAGGGTTTTTTGGGCATTACCTTTCTTAATGGAAAAATACACCTTTGATGTGGTAAAGACCAAAAAAAAAAAAAAAAAAAAAGCCACAGTCCCAGATCACCACTAATAGCCACTATTTCTTCATGAGCCCAGACTCACCCTGCCTGATGCCAGGCGCTTAATGAAAGCTTTTATATTAGGCCCTCTCTGTACTGAAAGTGAATATCCTCCTACTGACTGTAGGGAGACCTAGAGCAACAGGGCTCCTGATCTGGGCTCCTCAAGGAAAGCTCTTGGAGTTAAGGGGGTTGAAAGCAGGTCGGTGTCCCAAGGCCATCCTGGGTAGCAGATCAGACTCGCCCAGACGCAGACTCTGAGGGTTGGCTTTATTTCTTCTTCCCTGAACTGAGCAGGCTTATCCTGCAAGCAGAGTTTACAAATCAATCCAAAGCATAAGACTCCAAGAGACGCAAGAAAAGAACAGCATGCTGCTCCATCTGCTTTGCTTGCAGTGCTACCACACTTTTTTTCCTTGCTGCGTGGAGTCTAACAAGCCCAAGAGCTACTAGCTACTGCTCAAACTCAGACGAGCTGTTTTCATCTGTCACCTTCTGCTTGTCTGCAGCTCAAGTGCTAAATCTCCCTTCCTGACTTGCCTGTAATAATTAGGTCAATCAGCCTCGGCTTCTACAAGCTAATTGCCAGTATCGTCCACCTTGCTTTCCTCCAAAAAAACAAGCAGGATGGACAAGACAAGTCTAGAAACAAAGGCTAATGTAAGAAATAGGACTTAGCTGCCTTTTTCTGCTTCCTCTCCATTGTTTTTATCACTGCCTCAATACTGGATGTGATATTTCTTCCTGCAAATTACAGGGGACCCTGCTGTACATGTGATGCCTTATGGGTTTGTACCACATCGAATGGATAATTTTCTTTTTTCATTTCTGCTCTTTCACTGAGCATTTTTGTTGCTATTTTTGTTTTCTTTAACCTTGCCACTAGATGCAGTATTGATGAGGGAGAAGCAGACAAACATCTCCAGCTGCTATAGCCATGAAATAAGCTTTATTTTCCAGCTTATTAACTCTGACCTGAAGGGCACTTGTTGAGGTTACATTTTTTTAAGGTAATATGCTCTCTCTGTAAAGTATTTAAACGCTACAGTTTCTTTCTGCTTCTTCCTTTGAATAGTCCTTTAGATTTGATTAAGACTCTACTAACAAAATATGTTCCTTTTATGTTTATAAAAGAACTCTGTCATCAAAACTGAAACATTTTGCAGAAATGCAGCATTTTTGACAAAAAAAAGTCTTTGCTTCAGATTGGTGACTTGAGCCTGGATCTGTCCCACAGGTTCTCTAACCATGGAAATGGTTGTCTCTCCCTTATTTTTAGGTGAATATTGTTGAAGTATCTTAGCTTCATCTCCCTGAAGAATGGAAAAATATTCTGCAGCATCAGTTTGAAGGGGAAATTCTTCTCTTCCTCCAAATTTATATTCATAAAATAACTGACAATGGGAGCTCTGGAGTGTTTATATCAGACCAACACAGTGGATATGTTTTTCAAGAACCTTTCTAAATTATACCTGCAAATTCACAGGAATGTTATTGTTCTTTACATAGCTAAGAGAAGTGTAGAGTCTCAGCTGAAAAGAGAGACACCCCTGCATTAAGCACTATGCAAATAAGTAATGAAAGATGGCTCTTGCTCTTAGTGCTTATGGTATATATGGCAGATGAGAGATGACAGACAATTAAAGGCAAATGTGAATAAAAGTGAAGGAATACCAGTCAGCATTAGATATACAATAGATTTCAAAAGTGGAAGGGATAAATCTTATCATCAGCTTTGAGATATAGTATAATGCAGATCTTCTGTTTCCCTCAGCTCCCAAGTTCATATTGTGTGGTTGCTGCCACTTACCAATTAGCATAGGCAAATCTCACTTTATGTTTATTCTGAAGGAAGTAGATTTTTTTTCAAAAGTGTCTTTGCTTCAGAAGTAAGAGAAGTTTACTTTTCTTTTTTTTCTTTTTTCTTTTTTTTTTTTAGACTGGCCTTGTGAATTCCACATTTGAGGAATTTGGGTTTTAATGATGATTCGTTTTATTGTTTATAATGTTAATATCAGTCAGCAGATATTATATGTACTATTGACTGTGATCTCTGAGTGACAGAGTTGAATGATCATGTTTACATTAGCAAATGATCCTGTCTTGCAGTCATGTAAGCACGTGTTTAGCTTTCCATCCTTCCTTCAATGGTAAGTCACATGGAGAAGTATCTGCTGTGTCAGTGACTCAAGATTATTTTCTTCAGACAATGAAAGACAGTTGCCCAGCAGAATTTTTAGGTTGCTCCAGTATCATAGTCTATTGCCATTTTACTAGTGTTTGCTTTCAATACACAGCTTGCTGGCAAGGAAATAATTTAAAACAGGAATTTAAACATGAGTATAGATTATATCTACTCCTACAACTTTATCTCCAACAATAAATATATACAAATTTTAAAATTCATCACTCTGTAATTCCAGCTAGTGCTTAAAGTAATTACACATTCTGTGGTGATAACACATTCAAGGTTTGTTGTTTTTTTATGATACCACAAGCTGGCGAGACACCTAGATCAAGCATGTTAATGCTAATTGGCAGATAAAGCATAAATCTGAGAGAGTCTGGATTCCTGCCTTTTTGCCAGTTTTTTGTTGATTGGAAACGGAATTCTTTTTTTCCTAGCTTTTACTATTCAAAAATGCCAGGCAATTCACTGCTGTCTTTCCTCTGTGCATTTTAATCCATCAGCTCTGTTATTCGTTTAATGCCTTGTTGTTTGTTTTTAATCCAGTAGACTAAATCAGCTTTCTTTTTAACTGCCTTTTAAAATCAATCATACAGGACTTCCTAATGTGAAAAACAATTGACTCTGATGACATAGTTATAACGTTGATGAGGTTTTTGTTTGTTGTTTGTTTATGGAAGTGCATGACCTAGCGATAATAGCAGTGATATACTTTGTTTGAAATATGATTGTTTACCAGCTTGTCAGGTGAATATACGTGCTTCCTGCCCCTATAGTTCTTATACTAAAGATTTCAAGTTTCTGGAAATTCATCTCCCTTCCTATTCTGTATAGTTTGACTCCTATTCCAAGACTTGAACTCTAAATATACCTTAGATCCTAGCTGAATTTATTCACCCTGTATTCTTTATCATTTTTTTTTTATTTTACAAGTAGATATAATTTTAATGCAAAGGAAGGACACCAGGGCCTGCTCTGAGCAGTGCATGGTGTGCATCTTTTTGAGAAGAGTTCAGTAACTCATCATAGATAGAAAAGGTTGGAATTCTCCTTTTGAAGCCAAGCTTTTGTGAAGTGAGCCCTGACCCTTATGAAAAATAGGTATATAGGCTACACATATATATATATATAAAATAGGCTGGCTATAACCGAAGGACTAGTGATCTAGCATCCGACTAGATGCTGGTGAATGTAGAAAGGCAATAACATGAAAGACTAGCAACTGATCACAGAAGACCAAATGACATGCAGGTTATCAATAATGGTAAGCTATCAAGACAGAGCACTTTAAAGAGTTACTGCCTGCAGATTGCAGAAGAGATCCATTGGCAGCTCTTGAAAATAATGGTCCGGATCCGGTATATAGCTCAGGAAATCCCTCCTGGGTGAATCTTAGAAAGCAGGAGAAGACACTGGGGAAATAACACTGTATTTGCTTTATTTCTTATATTTATAAGCATCCATGGAGGGCTACTGTTGGACAGAGAAAAGTGAGCAAGGTGGACTTCTGAGCTGACCAGTGTGGCTGCTCTTATGCTTATGACCTGTCAGTGGAGGTGCAGTAACTGGCTTTGTACACTTTCCCTTGCCATTAAAATAAATTAAAAAGAAATGGCAAGAATAAGTCACCTTCGAAAGAGGCAGCAACATCCAGCTGAGTGAGCTGTCATATCTATTATCAGTTCAACTCAATCAGCTTGTGATTTTCTGACCAAACTGACACTCATCATAGCACATAAAGGGGATTATGCTCTATTCAGAGCAGCCACCTTTGGTATAATTGTTTTTCTTTTCTAAGGTAGTATCTCCTAATGGCAGAGTCAGCATGAAATAGCAGCTGTTGGCTACTGAATTTTTGCCTCAGCTAGTATACAATGTGATACAAAAGTAAATTGAAAAAAGGTTAAAAGTTGCTCATAGACCTAATGTATGCTAATTGTATAGTATACGGCCTTGAACAATGTTCAAAGCTGCTTTATCTTAGCTTCTATAATTTATTGCTAATTTATCATGTGCTATTTTCAGTGGATTTTAAGACTCTTTGTGATCCAGATGTGGCTACATCATACAGCTCTACCAAATTATTTAAGTCTTGACTTGGAGAAGCTTGGCTGCCAGTAGAAAAATAACGTATCCAGTGTCTAGGAGAAATCGAATCCTTCAGGAGGTGTGAAAGCACCTGTGTGTACCTGCCAGAATCCCCAGACTTTTGATGGCAGCACGGGAGCCTCCTTGTTACGGTGCAGGCCAAGCTCTGAAGACAGCCCAGGTCATCTGTGACACAGAAACCTACATATGTCTGCATTGTATAGCTATTGCTATCCAATGAACTGAACACTATACACCACTTTTACATGAATGTACCCATCTCCTTTGACCATCCAAACAAAATTCCTAAAGTATCTTCTTTCAGTAAAGCATCTTGTCTGAAATATTGCTTTTCCTAGCATGTAGGAGAGTCGTGACCTGCCATGTGCCAGTGACCCCTTTCAGTGACGTGATCCATGCCATGGGATATGGTCTTGGGTTATGGTCTCCCAAGGGCTCCTGTGAGCTGGGGACTGTGCTGGCAGCATTTTGTCAGCTGTAGCATAGCACGCCATCCTCTCTTTTGGTCCATGACCTTATATACAAGGCAAAGACCATGGCTTTGTGTTACGTAATTGTGTTGGTTGCAGATAAGCCTGGATTTCATGGAAGGCAGAAATTAGTTGTGTGAGTCTCAGCTCACTATGAGTGAGTCTCAGACAAAACTACGTTGCAATGAATGTAAATGTTGAATGTAAATGAAATTTTTAAAAAAGTCTCATTTTGTCAGGAATTTGGATATACCAATGACATTTGGGTGCCAATATTTTCAAGAAATGAACTTTCCTTTCAGCTGAATTTTGTTCTCCAGTAGTCTTTTATTCCTCTGGGAGGCGGAACAGCATTTGGTTACAACTAGGCAGACTTCCTGATTCAAAGTTTTCTGACATCTGTTTGCTTAATTAGAGATTTTAACACAAATATCCTTCCCCTAACACTTTATTTATGGAACTGATAGGCACAGGTTCAATAAAATATTTTTATTGGTACAGTATTTTATTCACTATTCTGCAGCCATCACCATTTTGTCAATTTTAGTTTCACTGCATTGGATGGACCTATTCATTTCCTCAACTTGTTGGGACTTTTCTGTGTGTGTTTCTAAATAGTCTCTACTGCTCTATTCTCTAGAAAGCCTAGTATTTAAGACTCACTGGAAAGGAGTAGGAGCTGGTTAACTTACTATTACCTACTGTACATGGAAGCCATCAAGTTTAAAGACCATAGTAAAAGTCTTGAAACAAGAATTTTGTGTTTCTTATGGGGCTGGGCCATATCCTGAGCTAGAGTTAATAGCAAGGTTTGTTCATGCAGTGACACAGGATCACTGAACTGCAAAGCTGGAAAGGCTCACAAGGGGCTGTCTGATCTATCCTTTCTAAACTGGACAAATCCAAATAGGCTTCACTGGATGGATGACTTGAATAACAGAATGTACTGTGGGCTGTGATGTGCTCTTCTCCTCCTTTCACGAGCTGTGCTTATAATTCAACTGTTTTGTTGTCAAACATGAAACTTCTCATCTTCCTACAAACACTGAGGCAAAATGTCCCCATTCTTGAAGAGATGGTCCAAGTTCCTTCCTGCATTTCAGTCTGTGTACTACTCTGGACAAACAGCCCTGTCTATGGGAGTGAAGACCAAAACCAAGGTTAGCTTCCTGTGCTGACACCAAAGAAGCAAAATCCATTAGCATGTGGACTTCTCGCAATGATAGGTTCTGCATTGAGAGTGGTTGTGCCAACCTGCACAACATAAAATCCTTGATGATAAATAGTATCTGCAATCCACTTTAACTAAGCATGGGGATCCCTTTCTCCAAGTAAACCACACATATCAGTTAGGTTCTGTAGTAGCTATGCATTGTCTGACCATATTCAGTAATGGTTAGGAATATTATTAATTAAAACCCTTCCTCAGAAGACTCCAAAGTGCTTTGCAGAGGCGGCCAGTGCCATTATCAGGCAGCACTTTAGGAATCCTTTGCATGTGGGGAGATTCAGGCAGTACTGGTACAAATTAAATCAGTGGAGACTTGACTTTTAGCTGGGTCCGGAAAACAGAAGTACAAGGTGAACATAGATATCAACATTTAGAATGGTAATATTTGGGAAATGAAACCTGTGAACCTAGTTTCTGAAGTGGTGCTGTGCACCTTTTTGCAGGACAGGATTTGAACGTGTTTGCAACTGAAACAAGAGTGTTTTTTCAAGGGGAAGAAGCTAACATGATTGCTGTTCAATGGAAATCAGAAACTGATGTTACAGTATTGATTGAAGAACTGCATTGACAAATAAATGGACATTGTCTCCTGGATGATTATTTTCCTTCTGCTGTGGTAGACAGCTCCACTTTTTCTAATTGCTAATTCAAACAGATGAGAATTTTCAGGTATTCGCAATGAACCTGTTTTTGCCAAAAGCCACTGTTTCACAGTGATCTATGTATAACATTAATGAGTTGATTTTACATGCTTTCAGTATATACTCCTGAGCTGTATTTGTTCTACTACTACATGGGCATTAGACATGAAAAGATTCTTTAGGGCTTAACTGATATACTGATGCTATTTTTCAGGAAGAGGAAATGTGCAATGTCTCCTGTGCGGTAAAAGCAGGCAATTATGTCTAATTTCTATTAGATGCAAGAGCAGGGTTATCAGGAATATTAAGCCAGGTATAAGGATTAATTAGAACAGAATAAAAATCAGGCAGTGGGATGGATGTAGGACGGATGTGGGATGTAACAAACTCAGAGGGAGACCCTATGGGAGAGGAAGGTATTATTTCTTTTAAAATAAGCTGATTTCACTCTCACACGTGTGTTCTCTCCTAAATTACTTTCAGACCTACTCCCAAGCACCAAGACATGTGTGTCGAAGTGGCCTGGTCAGGATCACCTGTGAGAGACATAGAGGACAAGGGACACCAGCTACCTGGTCCTCTTCACCTTTCTTGAGTTCCTCTTGATTGGCAACAATGAACTGGTTTTTGGGTAGGTTTTTTATACCCTTCAGGAGTCAGCAGTTCTTAAAGGGTGATCTTTTGCCTCACAATCTTGCCTACTTCATCCTCCATAAATATTAATCAAAGGAGTTGCCTGTTGTCTTTGTTCCCTAGTTTGGGGTATCTTTATGGTTACAGCCCGCCTCGCTGTTGGGATAGCAGGCAGAGGACTGGCACACACAAAAGGCTGCGACCTTGTTTCCTCCCTCCTGCTATCACTGTGCAGGTGATAACTCTTCTGCTGATAACTCCTTTATGCCATGTGTGGCCTTATCAGAGCACCGTCCTTCTGGTCTTCTTGTAAACACCACGTTTCTCCATGTTTACCAGTTTGATTGCTGTCAGTCATGGCCTCGGATATCAATACATGCCAGTCTTGTAACCCCTGCTCAGTTTCTTTTGGTGTTTTCCCACACAGATATTTCTATTCATGCTCCGTTCATACCTATCTGCACATTTCCATTACAGAGCTCTACATGGGAAAGGTACATGCAGAAATATCAACCAAGGAAAGGAAATATTCTTGCTGGAGCATACTTCATAAATGCTTAAATAAATCCATCCAGATCGTTTCTCAGTGTTTGTCTCATTATTGCCTATTTCATCCTTTTCTGTACCTCACTGAGTTTGTAAAGCTCATGGCAACATGCCTAAAATGTTTTAAGAAAAAAAAAGAGGCATTATAACATCTAATCAATTTCCTCTTGTTCTAGGAACTGGGATGCTTTTATGTGAGGGAAGCTGTGTCCCATGAACTGTGATGATAAGAAAACAATAAAGTTCAGCTCAAAAGGCTGTTCTGTGGTTCAGTTTCTACAAGAGACATGAACAGGTTTCCAGAAACCACACTAAATTTATAATTTTCAAATTCTTGCTTTGTAAGCTTTAATAGGACCTCACAAGATGCTCAGATTTTTGAGCACCCTAATGCTTTCCAAAGTGACCAGATTATATAATATATCAGGTTAGACCAGAAGAAGGAATCTGATTAAGCTCCCATTATGGCAGATTATTCTATGTCCCTTCGATCTCTGTTTAGACTAAAGGACTTCTTCTTCCTATCTATATCTTCTCCTAACAGATATTCCTCACCCCAGTCTGAGGGTTTGACTGTTGAGGTCTAATGACCAAAGCTGGGATTTCAGCAGGATTCCTCCACAGGTCACCCTAAGGCGCTGTGGGTTAGTAGTTGTTTTTGTCTTGTAGGCTGCCTTGTGGATGCCTCCATCACAGTAGCAGTGCCGCTGTTGACATCTGTGTGGAAAATCTTTTTGGCTTAACTGAAGGTAGGATGGTTGCCTTACAAAGAGGACCTGCACCAGAATGAAATGCAGCCTCTGAAAACATGCCAAATTTTGCAGAGCTTACTGTACTAGGTATTTTAAGGCAGGCCAAGCATATATCTGGAGTGTTATTTTTTTGCTAAGCACTTGTGTTTGCTTTCACTTACCTAAATTGCATCCTTGACTTCTTTCTTACTGTCCCTTAGATCTTTACGTAGTCAGTATCACAGAGTATATCATATTACACCTGTACAAGCTCTCCACCCATCTAGGCAAAACTCTCGCCTCAGCTCTTAAGAAACTTGAAACAGCATCAGCAGAGCTGTCATCAAGAAATGTTGTTGTTGTAATCAGACTGCAACCCCAGCCTAGGCCCAAGAATCACAGTCAGATTTAAACTGATTATTTAATTTGTGAAAGAAATTTCACCAGAGTTTTTCATTACAATAATGCCTGATACGATTATAAGTTGTAGGAAGGGGAAAGGGCTGAATTCATGACTTTACTATGTTGATAGTATTGACTGTTTAAAAATGAAGGCATAGCCTCCAGGTGCTTACAAATAGATAGTGTGTACAACATAGCACTTAAGTTGCTGCAATTTCATTTCAAGTTAAATTGAATGTAGCATGAAATAGTCATATTGATAAGTGCTTTGTGCAATATACCTCTATACTACTGGGAGCACTAGTGAAATAAATTCCACGATTTTGAACTATCACTTCTCAGTCACCGCTGGTGGATCCAGTCTCAGTTTCATTGGTGAAACGGACTTTTAAGACCCATAAAACTGAGAAGCTTTGTGGACAAGACAGTATGTGGTATAACAGCAAGTTTTCCTTGAATCATTCCTGATGAGTGGTCCCTCGGCAATCAGTCCCACTGATGTGAGTGGTTCTGGCAACTGCTGCTCCTAATATGAACCAGAACCAGAGGGACAATGTAGAAACTGGGTCCACATCTTCTGCCTTAGCCTGTGTTCAGAAGCACTTCAGATGGTTCGCAGGGCTTCCTCTATACCTTTCTTTGGTATACTATGTCCAGTGCCTCCTTCTGTTAGGGGGAAATGGGAGACAGCAATGCTTCTGAAACTATAACCTGGAAAATCAGAAAATGGTCCTCCATGGTCTAGCAAACCATACTAAAGAGTAAGTATTGTGAATTAATCAGTTCCATGTAGTTTTACTGCTTATTTTTTAGTGGAAAAAAGCTTGTGTTGATTGTGGTTCACTAAACCAAAAGTTATGGGAGCCTGTTGAACTGTGAAAATCCCTTTGCACTGTAATACAGTCTGGCAGTGCTGAGAAAATGGGGATGGAGGGAAGAGTTACAGAGAAAATGTGGATAAAAGTGAGAGAATGAAAAATGAATGAAGTCTCCTAAGGAATAATCTTCCTGGAGACCTCCCAAAATCCAAAGGCTCTGACCATTACAGGTTACATCTGAAACAAGTTCTGTCAGATCATTGCATTAGTTTACCTCATATGTTATTTTCTTCTGTCTGGCTTTGATGTGCAGCCCTTGGCTATGATGCTGATTCTACCTGCAAAGGAAGAGAAGAAAGTGTCCACCTGACACTGAACAGGATATATTTGCAACTGTAAAGTCAAGTAAATCAACACCAAGGTTTGAAAGCAGTTTCTGGTTTTAAGAACTCAGTATTTTGTTTCAGACTGTGCGCAGAAACCTTTTACAGGACTATGTACACTGTGTTTCTCTGTCACTAACTGAAAAGGAAAAGCAGTGTTTTGTAACCATGACATACCCTGTTATCTTCCCCAAGTGATGAGCTCATCCAGATTACTCCAAGGGGATACTTATATTTTATCAGTGGCGCCTTGTTGCACAATTTCCAGTTTCTTTCTTGAAGATACAATAAAAGATTTATGTCTGAAGTACTATGATGTGGTTTCCATCTAAGAGCAAAACAATTCCTTCTAAAAAAATACCATATCCCCAAATGATTTCATAATTGCAAACAGTGTTGATGAGCTCTGTGGCTTAAATGAGTTTATAACATATTTGCTGTGTTTTCTAGTGAATATTTTTTGATGTGCTTAGTAAGGAAAATAATTAAAATCCCCCTGCCATTTCAAATTGACACAAAATAAATGTGATCCATTAGTTGATGTCTACTGTAATAAGTCATTTTTCTCATTTCATTCCAGATTTGTTTCAAAGATTTTCTCTCTTGCTCTCTCTCGTGTGTGTGTATGTGTTAAATAGTTTCAGGTCTGAATGTCAACCATGTTTCTAATTATCAGACATCAGGAAGACTTTCTTGCCTTTGTGTTTTCATGCCACTTAAGGATAAGCAAGTCTCAGAATACTGCACGTTTGGATGTATGGGTAAAATTCCCATCTTCTGTTCTCAGTGCAGAACTCTATCTGCACTGCAGATCTCAATTGCATATTCTGTTCTCATCCCCTGTGCGAGGCTCCGGTTGTTATCACCAGAAATTTCGCATGCAGAATATTCAAGATTGCTGCAGTGTGGACAGGAGAATTGGCCTGTATCAGTAACGTCCAAAGACATTGAGATATTTTAGAATACGGCTAGGATATGAATTTTCTGAAAATTTCTGAACCCATGCTGTTAGCTGAGAAGAAACATGAGATATCAGTTTGAAACACTGGAGAGACATTTTTAGCCAACAGTGTCTAGTTGGTTAGAGTTATTTTCTTAGACTGAATTATGGTGGTGGTCTTACCACTTCAGTTGTTCTTTTTCTTTTTACACCACTAGAACTTAATGTTAGAAATGTATTTTTTAGCCAGCCCCTGATAATGTCTATTGCTGTTACTTGAAAGACTTTTTGAGTGCTTCTTGGAAACAATTTATTATGAATCAGTTTTGCTTCCAGCTATACTATTCTCTTATTCTTATTGCTATGTACAACAGAACACAATGTCTTTTTCTTTTAGAAATATAATTCTTGACTGTCTTGGATCAAATCTGTGTTCCACCTTACTCAGGATAAGATCTAAGAGTGGGTATTCTGAGGACTAAATATGGCAGTCTTTGTCATGTCTATGGAAAATGATGTTCTCAGTATTACCTTGAAGCAGAGAATTCTATAGTTGAAGAAGAAATGGCATTTTAGTTGCAAAGGTTGGATCATGATGTTAATATGCTCAGGATTAGTTCTCAGTCTGTCCCTCCCCATGTTACAGACAAGAGACACTAATCAGTCTGGATCTGGATCAGAATCTAAATTTGCAAAAGTTTCTGGACCTTCCCATTTTGTATTTTTTGTCAAAGGCTTTCCCAGTTATGCCTCATTTCCCCTCTGTTTAATTTATGCCCACATCACACCTTAACTATCAAGCTAGAATATCACTACTATTTGCTGACAGAATGGGGAGAAAGGAAGGGGAATTTTAACTTTAGATTGGGAATCTTGTGGAATTTAACAAGTAATGCATGGACCCGCTGTCCCATTTTGTGATCAACAGCTGTAAAGTGATTCGTTGTGAGAAGTTACTGCGGCACCTTGCGAAATGAAGGCTTGGGAAGGTCCTGTCGTTTTGGGAAGTCACTTCTACGGAACACAGCAGTTTCAGGTAAAAGATGGCACATTTCAGTAGTGGGAAGTGTTTGCATGGTAACATGTTCTGGTTTCCTCCAAGGAAAGCTATGGACAGAGATGAGAGGGGAAGAGTAGTGAAGCAGACTATAGGCTTCAGAAAAACATCAAAGCTTTGCAGCTTCTTGTTCTAACTCCCTGAATACTGCATGCCTTTGCATTTCGATTCCTCATTCATGTAACTAGGATTGCAATGGGAATGGAAACAACAGAACATGAATTCATGGAAACAAAGCTGTTTGTATTATTCTGTGTGGCCCTCAGAAACTGCAGTTTGGATGCAATTATGACTCAAATGAAAGGACATTAACAAAGCAAATGAAATATTTTGTCTCAGATCTATTCCAAAAAAAGCTTTTATGATCGCAGAGTTCATAGATAGTTTTGGCCATTGGTTTTTAGAGCATTTTATTTGAAGCATAGGTTATTTACCCACATGAACTGATCTACCTTTACTGGTATCTGAAAAATTAGATTAAAAATGTCCAATGTACAAGCAGTCTGTTAAAATCAAGAAGAAAAATATATTAACGTCTGTTTTGTTAAGGATAAATATGTGTTACTGAGAGAATTAGGACAATGTTATGCCATGAGGAGTTGTATTCTGGGTTTACTTTGCTCTTCCAAAGATTTTTCAAGGAGGCAGAGAAACTCGGAACCAAGCCTTCTAAAGTAACCTCTGCTTATAGGTGCTTATTTTAGACAAAAGTCTTTGCTTCATCCTGCCTTAACTGAGTTATCTAAGCTAGGAGTATAACTGCCCTGGTTCCAGGATAATCAGTGGAGAGATACAGCCACCTTAAGAGAGTGATTCAGAGCTGAGAGGTGACCACACGGCCAAAGCCTGATTCTTACTTAGGTTAAATGGCCTTAATAAGGGAAACATTTGATTTGCACCTTTTTTTCATTGCTCATATAGAGGAAGTATATAGCATAATTAGCACTAAGATAAATGGATAGTAGCTCCTTCAGTTTTGAAGTTCCCCCTTTCTCTACTGAATATCTACAGTTTAAGGATTGGGTTCCGTTTCGTAGTCCCCATAAAAACATACCTGAAGTCTAGTTCCTGTCTTAAAGAGTCTGTTATTCAGGAAAACTTAATCGGGTGTTGAACTGGACACCCAGAATTAGAAATTAACTTAGAAACTTAAAACTTAACTTTTAAGTGTTTCATGTTTCTTGGCTATGAGGTGATAAAAACGTGGGCAACACAGGAAGAGTTTTTCAGGGTCACAGGGCGCAGGTGCATGCTACAGTGCACGGTGAAGTAATATAATTTTATAAGCGGGCTGGACTTTTGGAGGCTTACCATAGTTCAGATAAGGACCATATCTGAGTGACATTTTCAGCTTCAATTTAGACCTCAAAAAACCTGAATTCTAAAGTATCCTTGTTAAGGCTGCATTCAGATTCACCGATGGGCAATATGAAGCTAGGGATATGTCTGCCTGGTCCTTTGCAGACACACCTGTGTCCATTCTTCCTTCAACGCCAGCCAGCTGAACATCAGCCATCCGCTGACCGGAAGGCAATTCTTGGGCTCTTACTGTGAGTTCTGCAGATACAGCCCCAAAATAATGAAGCTTTTCAATTTTTGCACCAGCACTTGCTTGCATCCAGCTGGCTTGAGGCAGGCATAGGTCTGACTGCAAAAGGTTGTACAGATGTACCATACCCTGCAATCAGGCAGATTACTGCCATTTCAAAACTTGCTTCAGTAATGGCCTTACCCCTAGTTCTGAGGGCAGCCTTCTGGAAACCACTAGCTGTTATTCGAGCAATTCTGTAATTTGCTGGATATAGCAATAGATTGTGTATTGAGACACTTAAGATCTTTTCGTCGTTTAGCCCTGACTTTCTGAGAGAGTATGAGCAACTCACTTCCTTGTTTTGCAGTTTCCTCACTTCTGCCTCACAGGCAGTAATGCTAGGTACCTGCCTCTTGTACAAGGCTCTGAGAGCAACCAGTGGAAAGTATCACATACGTGGAAAATGGGCAGTTTAATAGGGTTTTGTCTATAAACTGTTTTGACATCCCGTGATACAGGCTATTGTCTACATGTTATTATTAAAATATTATTAATTAATATTTATAATTGAATATATTAAATTAAATTATAATTTATAATTAAAATTATTAAAATATTGTTTTGTAGCATTCAAGGTTATTCCCTTTTCCTATAGTGCTATTAGCACAGTTCTAAAGGGTGAGAATTTCCATCCTGAGAAGCTGCCCCTGCATTACTGGGTGGAGAAGCCACAGCTATGTGCCATGCCGGATTACATAAAGCGGTGTCAGATTTGGACTGCTGTCATCCTTGTTGATTTCAAATACAGAGTTGCCACTGGCACAGTCTCAGTTTGTGCCAGGAGAGCTGTCTGAGTTAGTAATCACTATTCGTCTTGTGCTTCAGCCTGGATGGCCAAATGATTCAGTTCATATATCAGATGGGTGATGCAATGTTGGAGGTGACTAGCCAGATGAGCTTGCTGATTTGTAGAACCACAGGTCTGAGAATTAGACTCCAAAATCTTTATCTTGCACAGTTTGGTGTGAATAACTCCTCCAGGAGCCTCTGGCCAGTGGGACTTTAGACACTGACGTTCAGCAGTGTAGTATGTTGTCTGCTGGATAATAGCCACCCCTGGATGAGTCTTCAGAAAGAAAAGCTGCAGGAATGCCATTTCTCATCAGCTGGTGTCACTGCTTGGAGCCAGATGTTAGCAGCTGGGTGTGGTAGTACAAAATGGTCTAGGAAAGAAAGAAGAAAATGTTTAATAGGAAACATTAACTTTCTGGCTAAGCTATGGGCAAATACAGCAATCCCTTGTTTACAACAATAACTACTGGAAGCTGCAGAAATAGATCTCTGACATTTTAAAGTAGTATGTTTACTCTGTTTGATCAGACAGGAGATAATGTCATGTGCTTATTTTACCATAAACACTCCTAATAAAGACTCAGCATTTCAGCTATTGGCAAGAAGGAAAAGAACTTGAAGTACCTTTTGAATATTCAAACACCAGGGTGTTTGGAAATATGCAGTTGTCTGTAGTAGTACTTTATATTTCTTAAACATGCTTCATAGTAGATGTCTTGATTTACAAATGTGTGATAAACTGATTACTGGAGATTTCAGAAGTAAGGCAATTTACCCTTTCTGTTTCTTTTTAAAATATCCCAGCTTTGTGAATGAATAGAGTTTTTGGTGAACAACAAGGACTATGTTAAAATATGAAATCATAAACAAGGAAGTGTCCAAATGGCCTTCATGAATGCAGCACACAATGCATACATAGTTCTCCCGTGTTTTAGGAGGATAGACATTCCCTTTTACTGGGAATATCCGAGCATCTCACAGTGGCTACTGAATCATCCCATGTGAAATAAGGTAGTTCTGGTAGGACCAGTTTGGAGAATGGGAATGGAGTCACTGAGAGTTAAGCACCTGAAGACGTATCAGAACCTGGGCCAGAGAGATGAAAGCAGCCACAGCAGGCTGCAAGCACTGCAGCGCTCGCTGTTGTTGCACTGAGAACCTATGCACCTGCTTATTAAGTGAATGTGCAGCTCTCAATTAGGGACCCAAGCTGCTTATATAAATAAAGACAGTTGGGGCTTCAGAATAGGATCTCAAAGAGCAACAGACCCATTTTGCTACCTGGTAAAAAAGGCTGAGCCTAGCTGGATATCTGGAATCCTGGGCTTAGGCTGAGAAACATGCTGTCCTCTGTTCAAACGCCTGCAAAGCCTTTAACTTTCTTGAGTTAGGAGCCTAAGAATAGACATGCTTTGAAAAACAGAGCAGAGATCTTTCTCCCGTTTAGAAGAGAGTGGCTGTGGGACAGTATTCCTTTTCATTATTATTTGTTATTCAGCTCCGTGGTTAGTATACTCATTCAGGATGTGGGTGACCCAAGTTCAGTTCCTTCCTCTGCCTGAGGGGCTGTAAACTCACATCCCATACTTCCTTGGAGAGTGCCATAACCACCAGCCTATGGACTATTGTTAGGGTGGGGAACACTCAGTCTGTCTTCTTGCAGTGGTTCCTCTTTGCATGCTATCCTTTTTCTCTGGCTCAAGGAACATTTAAGTATGCCATGCAAAATGGGGCCCTTTTCTTCCCATTCTTTCTTCCAGTTTAGCCCACAGCCTAGAGTTGAGATCAATTTCCTGAAAAGTGGGAGGCTTGAGTTTGATTCCCCTGGGGGCTGAGGAGTAAAATATATCTTCCATATTGTATGCAAGTGCTGTGATCACATAGCCATAAAGGATAAAACTAAGGATATATAAAGGACAACTCCTTTGGGGGATCTAGCTCAAAATGACTTGCCAGTGCAGGGAAATTTGTGTTCAGAACCCTAGCGACAAGACAGTCCAATTGTGTAAGTACAAATGCATTTCAAGAGGCAATGCATCATCTGTAAATGCACACACTTTTCTGGTGCCAGCTAGGAACCTAGTGCTATAAGACTAACATTTTATAGATGAAAAAATTATCATACTGGTTTAAATCAGTAACACAGCTTGTATTTTGCCTATTGCCCAGCCATGAAGATACAGATAGGAGGTGCTGAATGACAACGCTTTTGAAAATCTTCTCCTATGTGGCACTAATCCTACACTGCTTAGAAAAGAGCATTTCTAATTGTCAAGTATAACACAGAGGATGGCTGATCTCTGATAGCATTAAGGCAGCCTCGATTAGAGATTTTCAATGTAGTTACCCTGTGTTAGTCAAGGTACCTCTGACAGCAGAATGAATGTGAGCTCCCAGAAACAAAAAAAAGGAGTTTAAGAAAATTATTTGCTGGCCAGGATACGCTTGTGGTCTACGCTTGAGTTCACTCTTCTTCAGCATTCACTTCAGAAAAAAAAATACCCACCCCCTGCAGTGCCGTGGCCACACCGCTGCTCCCGCCAGGGACCAGAGTGCCACACGGCAGTGATGAGGGCGGCAGCAGCTAACACCCAGCACCTGCCTCCGCTCTCATCGGCTTTCACAGTACTGGGAAATAGCTTGTTGGAGCCCTAACAGCAAACTGCTGCAGCTCAGTCAGGAGGATAGGAAATCAAAGACCATAATCTGTCCTTTACCTCCAGGCTGCGCTCAGCACGAGTGAAACCCGATTTCCAGGGTGCATTGGCCCCCAGCTGTCTGAAAGCATCACTGTGTCTGGGCAGCCATGCATGGATCAAACATAGTCCACTAGAAAGTTAGATAACTTTTCTTACAACCCAGAGCAATTACATTCAATTGCTCTATCTCAAGCATACCTGCTGCTCTTAAACTGCCCAGTTACAAAGCTAAGAGGAGACGGATTTTTATCCTGGAAACTAATAGAGTAGGCATAGCACAATATGCTGGAGAGGCTGGGCTTCTTCATTGCCTTTAAATACCTTTTTCTCTGCTGGCTTGCACTGTTCTCTGCAGATTGCCCCTCAAATAAGGAATGCATCTGATTGATAACTGATGCTGAGTGTAATTAACCACCTTGAATATTGATTGAACTGCTGTTCTAATGAATTAGGGCGCAGCTGATAGGCCACTGGGCAACCTACTTAGCCTGTTAAAACAGTGATAAATGCTGTATCACTTGTTGAAGCCAAATAAGAAGACTTCTTAGGACAGCTGAGGCAAAGCCAAGTGCAATCTAGTCCAAGCCCTGATATATATCTTATTTGAAAGCTTGAAGAACTCTGATTATCATAGCTTGAAATTGCTCTTGATAACAGTCCACATACGATGAATTTATGGGCCTGTTGTTCCCACCACATTTATAACCTCATCAAGGTAGGGTTACAGTTTTTTTTTCTTTTTCTCGCTTCATGAAGAAGTCTCTAGGGGATCATTTCCAAGCAATCGAATTTAGTTACTTCATACAATGGTAGGTGAAATTAGTGCAAAGTAACAGGAGCTAGATTAATGTGATTTCAGGAAATAATCCATAAAAATCTTATGAGGCCTTTAGCAGGTTGTAAATTGGATTTTAGGCAAAAGGAGAGAGAAAGAAAAAGAAAAATCCAGAGCAAAATAATCAGTTAGTAATGAGGAGTACTAACATTTTAACACTTCACACCGAAATAAAATAGCGGAGTAAATAACATAAAATTGACTAAGAATGACATTTTTTAATGGCATGAATGATTAAAATTGTGATTATAAATGTAAATAAATGCCTCCTGCTTTCTCACCAAACAATTAATCCATTTACCATCCATTTCAAAGAGCTGAAAATATATAGAAAAAGGAGAGAGAAAGAAAATAAAAATTTCTCTCAGTCAGTCATCCATCCCATCCCTGTAGTGGAAAGATGATTGTTTTCATAATCTAAACATGAATTAGCAGTGTGCATTGGTCAAGATTTATAAGTAGGGAGCTATAGTTCTGGTATCTTCAATTTGAGGGATGACCAGCCTGTGCTGATTGAAAGGACTTGTTTTCAAATATTTTTCACATTTTATGGAACCTCTTTATTCCTTTTCTCTGGGTATGGGAACTAATTTTTTTGAAGAATTGTGTGCAGTCCTACGTTATATCTGCATTATGACTAGACCAGGATAGAAATGCCTCAACCAGCTTGGGATTTTGAATAAAGCACATCATTTTTGATATATTTCAGACAGCTTTCTTGTCTAGAAAAAGTGCTTGATATCTAGCTGAAGGCTTCTCACTAAGAAAGTGTCATGGAGCAGCTTAGAGGCACAACTGGTGATTGCCTGTGGTTGCCAGCTCAGCAGAGACACTTCTACACTGGATTTTTCTGAAGAGAAGTAAGAGTACAGCTGGCTGAATTTCATCCTCTCAGCACTAGCTCTTAGGAAAAGAAAAGTTCTGCTTTAAAATGTGGGTCACTTCTCTGACCAGGGACAGAGCAGATCCCTGTCCCACAGAAACAGCATGTACAGGGGACACAAAGAAAGAAGGAGCTCTTTGGTTGTGCCTTCATTAGCAAATAAAACAGACCATGGGCTGCTGGCCAATTTACGCGATGTGCATTCATTTGCATGGCTAAATTATCTTTTCCCCTCTCCCTAAAAAGCCTGGCCTTGTCACTACTATCTACAAGGGTCAGTCCCTGACCTGTGCTACCCCCAAACTGTGTGCATCAGATGGTGCAGTGATAGCTGGTACAGGTCAAAAATGTGTCAGGAGGTACATCAAGACCTGAGTGATGGTCATCTTGAACCAGCAATCTGGGATCTCTTGTTTTACTATGTACATGGCCAATGGAGCTACTCTGTCCTGATTGCAGATATCAAAGAGTTAGATGTATAAGGCTTACCAAGTCTAGGGTCCTTTTATACTCAGCAGCAAGAGAAGCTTTTCTCCAAGGTGTGATTAATCTCCTCCTTAGACAGGCATTTAAGAAAAGTGAGATGAACCATCGTTTTTCTCCTTTCACTGTACAGGGAGCCAATGCACCCAGCTTGGATTTAGACAACTAATTTTAGATGCCTTATATTAGCGCAGATACGTGCCCCAAAATATGCCCCAAAATATGATTTCTTGAAATGTCACGGACAGTAAAACTAAACTAAGATGTAAGATTTTTGTAATTTGAAAAATCTATGGTTCTGTTAGTATTCTGTAAGCACAAGGGGATGGTCATTAAAAGGAAAATCATTTCATAAAGGCTCAGAGCTTTGTTTTGTAGCCTTGGTTAGAGTTGGAGCCCAGAGAAAGAGGCGAGAAGCTGGAGATATAGACTGCAGGGTTAGAGGTGGACCACTGAGCTGGCTGCCCAAGGAGAGGCAGAGGAAGGGGGCTGTATTTGGACTGGTTAGCAGAATATGCATAAATCTGACTCGTACCTGCGAGTGGATGCCACTTGCAACACACAGCAAACAGCTGGGCCGGGTGGGGGGCACAGGCTTTTTAGTATGCTTATTTTCCATTTGGCCTAATCTACCCACAGAAGCTTACTTCGAGAATGGTTATTTCAAGAAGGATGATTTTATTATATAAAGTCATATGGTAAATGCCTTGGGAAGGATTTGGTTGTAAGGGTATAATAGTGACTTCCTTTCCCACATAGGAACAGGTCTATAGATATAAAAACATTAGATGTACTCCTCATGCCAGTGTAAGTATAGCCATACTGGAGGAAGAAAGGAAGGGTTATACAGTTCATCTGCTGTGCTAGAATATCCTAAACAATAAAATATCCCGGAATTGCCCTTTATCTCCAGGTGTTTATGGGTTTACCATTCACAAAGAATGACATTAATCTCCAAATGCCTATTGAGGATGAAGGAGAATTAGCAGAGGAGGTGCAGAAGAGAAGAGCTGAGCCCCTCCTGAGACCTGCACATTGCACAGATGGCCTCACACAGTGATGGACTCCAGGCCCTACCTAGGGAAAGGTGCTGAGTACATAATCAAAAATGCTTAGTAACTGAATACATCACAGTATGGGAAACTAAATAAACCAGCTGAGAATTACAATAACTGATCTAAATGCTGGCTGACTGTTTTAATAGAGTTTTATAAGATTATTAGAGAAATCCTTCCCTTTTTTTTCCTCCATCTTAGTGGAGGTGTGGTTCCAGCAAAAAGTCAGGAAAGCAATTTTCAAAGTCCCTCAAAAGGCCTCATAGGCCTTCTTGGGGAACAGAGGCCCAGGAAACACATCTGGGCCAGAGCTGAGTCACAAAATCAGTATCCTCCTGAATGAAATGTATATTGTTGCCAGCCAGGCGGAGCGTTGCATGGGGACTATGTACCTGAGACTCCCTGTTGAAGGAAAGGAGTCTCCTGAAGATGAGAAAGAAGATTTGGGTGCATACAAGAGAGGAAGAGTAGAGGAACAGGATGTAATCTGACTAACTGGAGCCTAGGAAAGACACCTCAGTGAAAGACTTTGGATAAGCTGACTGCTATGAGGAGGTAACACAATACTGTCCCAACAGATTAAAGAAGGAGGGCATATTCCACTGATGAGATCAGCAGCCATATTTTGCTGAGTCAGGAGGATCTGTGTTTTTGGGACTTGTTGAGGACAAAATTAAGAATGTTGGGGCAAGTATCATACTCTCAGTCTTCCCCCCCCCCCCCCCCCATTTCTGATATTATTTCAGAACTGCTAGACTCTTGAGTAACTTATTTTCTTGTGACGTAGCAGTTTAGCCTTGAGAAAAGCTGTTAAACTGAAAAATATAAGATGATAGATGATTGAATTTTCCAGTTTAGATATGATCTAATTGTATGACTTGGTAATAATGTGAAATGGCAGAAGTTTCCAGAAGACAAAAAGAAGCTTTCATGCGCATTTAAAATAAATAAAGCAAATTCTGAAGACTTTTGGGGTCATTGTTATTTTGAGGAGAGAATAAAAAGAATCTGTAGGGAATGTTTTTAGACTAAACCAGGTGGAGAATGTAATTTGCAAATAAAAGAAACTATGCAAGAACACTGGAGCCATAAGTCCATGAGTTATTATATCTGGCATATTTTGTGATGCCCTTATTTTCCAAGGAGAGAAAGAGTAACACAGCTCTTCCTTTCATTTATACTGCTCAAGTGAGGAACCTTAACTTTTGGACCTTCTCAGCATAACACACGTTCTGCCCTGGGCAGGCGGATTGCATGGGCAGAGCACTTCTGTCCATGTAGTTTATATGAGACTGGAATTTATTAGCACAGTGTTTTTAAAGTGCAATAAAATACAGTGCTCACATCTCTCTGGGGATCTGTACTATGTAGAGTGTTGTGACTTAAAAAAAAGTGCTGTCATATTGTACTGTACCACCCAACTTGCTAGGGCAACTGTGTTTGGGTAGTTAAAGGAGATAGTTTGATATCTGCAGGATAGTCCCTTTTCCTGATCAGGCCAAGTCTGTAGTACAGCTGAAAGAGGGCTCTTCCTAATAAAGGCAGCGATCCATCTGCTTGACCTTTCCCAGCCAACTATTGGACTGTTGTCTTCTCAAAAAGTGTGAAGGAGGAGGAGGAAATAATAAAGGCTATTCCTTCCTGACAGTGTTTCAAATGCTCAAAGGTAGAAATATTTAATGCCTGTTTGAATGAGAATTGTCCTGAACTTTCCTTCTAAATGCAAAGCTAAACCATCTGGGTGACTTGACCCAGGCAGTGAGTTATAATGCTAGAAGTCAGATCGCACTACTGGCTCCTCAGTCAGTCCTTAGGTTTTTGTGACAACTTGTGGTACAGTTCTCTTTTTCCCTGCAGCAGAAAAATCTTGAGTATGCTTGCATAAATTGCCCGTGTGCAAAAAGGTAGTTGAGGCTTAAAGCAGCTCTAGATTGCAGTGGTATTGCATCTAACTGGATGATATCCATGTGTTGTAGAGTTATTCGGTACATCCTCATTTTATCTGTCCTGGATTAATTATTTCTGTGCTCAGGGCTGGGCTTTCTAAGTCCTATGGTGGCTCTGCCTTTGTTTCTACCTCCCTGGTTTTAGCTTTGCCTGGATTGAGGTAAACTGCTACCACGAAAGAGAAAGTTGTCTCTGGAGAACTCCAGTCTAAAAAAATTCAATGAATATCAAAAAAATAGGGATGTTATTTGTAAAAAAATCTATTTGTGAGCTGGTTCATGCATGGTAATTGCCCAGAAGTATGTAGAACTTATCAGTGTTGCAGAATTCTCTTTGAAGGTCAAAAATTCTTTTTAGTCAGAAAAAGAACATAATTTTTCATTTTTCCTTTAGAATTATTGAGTTGCTTAGTTGAAGTGTTTCTCTTTGTTAAGATGGAAGTTTTTCAGTTTTTTTAACTTTTCTGCTAAGAACTATCATATTCTAATACATACGTACATACATACACACACACACGTATATGTGTATGTATGTATTTTTATATATATATCCTAGTGGCCGACCTTGACAAAATGAAGCTGCAGCTATGTGGTTATTCACATTAGATTTGCTTCAGATATATCTGTCTTGGTAGTTCAGGATTCAGTTTTTAATGAAAATGCTAAAGAAATAAGATAATGGAGGCTTATTTCCTTATTATAATCATAGTGGAAGAAATGAACTTTCCTCTCATTTACCTCCTCCCTGAGAAATTGAATATTCCTATATAAACTACTCAGTATGGTAGCATTTAGAAAACCTCTGTCCTGGACCCTAGTTTTTATTTGTTAAGGAACCCTGGAGATTTCACTTAACTGTATCTCTGTTTGCCTTTCCACCCTTCCTCTCCCTCAGCCATCTGAGCTCTCCAAGCAGAGAATATCTACCAGCATGCAACACCCAGCACATATCATAGTCCTAATTAGCATATTCTTGCATTTTCTTTTGTCAGATATCTTTGGGGAAGTAGGTACAAGTTTGCTCTCGTTAGTGGCTGTGTGAGTGGTTTTGTGTCTCTAAGAGGTCTGATTCATGATCCTTGTCAAATTTAGCTAAGGCAATTGAAGAGAAAGTGTGTATATGTGCGTGCCTAAGTTTGTCTTCTCAGCCTTTCCAGACACGATGACTGAAGCCAGTGGAGATCAAGTATCAGACCCTTTTGGCAATGTCCTAAGTTAGTCCAGATCCACAGTAGGAGAATTAAAAAAAAAAAATCCCTCTTGAAAAGATTTGTATTAGGATTCTATTTTTATCATAAGCAATGGGGCAAGAGTCCAATATTCCTTTTGTGATTACATCCTTCCATGTCTTGGAGGGGGCAGAACATCAGAGCACAGTTAGGTGTTTTTTTAATTCTTCCTCATGGCTCTGTCAGCTTGAGAAGATAAGAAGTACGAGAGGTATAACATTTTTTCCCCCATTATAAAACACTATAGGCAGTTTTCACCTTCCTCTGGAGTATTAGATGCTAGCCCCCATAAGATGCTGGATGTGACAGGGTAATGGTTATTTAAATGTTGTCTTCTTAAATCCCTCTTAGTGATATATCCTGCTGGGATATAGCAGCCAAGTAAAATGAATAATGTTGTTGTACAGTGATAGCATACCAATCTTTATTGCACTCTGCTGAACTGTTAGACCTTTTAATTGTCATCAGTGAGTGAACATGGTGTATGATAACACCTGTTCAAGGAAATATAAGTAGATCACAATAATTTTAATGTTATATTAATATATATGGGAATTAATTATATATTCAGAACAGGAAAAAAACATAAAGATTGCATAATTTAGATGTAAACATGTCAGGAAGCAAAAATAAGGATAAGAATTCAACTATAGCATAAACTTGTCCATAAGGAAGCAAAGCCTTAATATGTGAAGCATCAGGCAACCTTAATGATATGTGGCTTTACCAGCTGTTCCTTTAATTACAATATGGAATTTCACACACATTAATGGTAAGGTTTTAATCATCTAGCCAGAGAAACAGAAAACACTATGGACATGACTATATTTATACAGAATCAAAAATGAAATTGTCTCAGACTTTTTTAACCTTCCCTCCCTGCCAACAGCAACAATAACAGAAAATCATCTGTGTCCTGAGGTTAAATACTCAGTCTTTCAGCCTGAAATGTGAATGTTTTGGCAGTGCTGTAAGTCTATTAAAGGAGAAGTTTTGTTTGAGATTGTTTTGGAACCTGAGCTATTTGGAGCTCTATTAGGCCCCATTATAATGGAGGTGTGTGTGGGCAGATGTTCAAAACCAACAAGGTTGCCACATCTTACCAGGGTATTGCTCATCAGCTGAGTGATGGTAACTGGCTAGTTGCACAAACTTACCCTCCCTGGTTGTAAAGTAAAATATATTAGCTTAAATAATGAGTCATTAAACCAAAGTAACTCACTGCTTTTGCTTGTAAGCTCATAATCACAGCCTGAACTGGAGCTCAAGTTTTAACTGCTAGGCATTATGGGTAAGTTTTCAAAACATTTCATAATGATTTGGTGTCCAAAGTCGCACTTTCAAAAATGGCGTGGGGCGTTCACGGGCTTAGAGGTTTAGCTCTCATATAAGTGCCCACACCGCTTCTGATGAGGGGACCTTGCCTTTCTCAAGAGGGAGCTCAAGTCACTTAGGCCAGGATGAAAGTGACGAGAAAGATACTGGGATACTGGTGCTGGGATAGAGGAGGAGGAAAGGACGCAGAGGATCTTGACCAACTTGCGTGGTGGGTGAACACTGGAAAGGTCTGGGGAGTCTTCAGTTTCTCACTGAAGGGAGAAATTCACCCAACATTTCTCCTATTTTGTTATACTTTGGCTTTAGCTCCTAAATCATTCAGACACTTTGGAAAATGCTGTCCTAAACGTCCACTCCTACTCATTAAAACCAGTGTGTATCAAAGATTTTTGGTGGGAGCGGCAGAGAGGGCCCGTACGAAGTTGCAGTCCCCTTGCTTGTGACATGAGCAGAGCCTCCTGTGTGAATGTGGTGTGGTGTTCATTCCAGGGCCATCTATTATTCTCTGGGTAACAGCAAATACTATTTATTTCCATTTATGCAGACCATAAATCATAATGATATTAGCAGCATGTGATTTAATGCTGCACAGTGTGCATCAACATGAGAAGAACAAATCCGTTCAAAGTTTTGGAACACTTAAATGTCCCTTTTTCACTCCCTTTTTCTCCTTCCCATTGTTTTAAAACAGTTTAAATGAGACCTTCTACAGTCATTACAGGGTGGGCTTTTTCTCTCTGGGGATGAAGCAGCATTGCTGGAAACTGCTCTCTTCTAGTTTTCAGGGGAGGAAGCTTTTTAACAGCTCTCTGGTTTTATATTATCAGGAGGGCAAGTGTGTTGCAAATCAACCTCCCAGATGTGGCAAAAAATGATGACATTTAATAACAAACCACTGTATCCAAATTGGGAGGTTTTCAGTTATATCCTGGTTTTAATACTCTGAATCCAGCTACTACAAAATAAAAGAGAATAATGCCTGGTCATTGGTGTTATTCATTGATCACTAGCTGCTGTTGCTTAAAGAGGAGCATATTCAAATGCCTATGTGATTAAGGAACCAAAGTTAACACCCTGTTATTTGTGAGATGACACAGTACCTGCTCCAAAGCCATATCTCTGCTGTCTTCAGTGAGCTCCAGTGAGACTGCTGTGTCTGTCCCAAAATTAGCAGGGTCCGTGGAGGTGCAGAACGACTGCCTCCAGGGTCGTTCTCTTCCCTCCTTCACTTCCACAGGAACCATGGATGCCTGCGTGGCCTGACGCCTCCTGACTGAATGTGGAGGGATGGGTCCCTCTGTCAGCTCCTCTGTCTCTTGACAGCTCCAAAAGGAGGCAGAAGTTTGGTCTGGACTTGGCACTGGAAGTAGAGCAAGGAGTTTTGAG
Organism: Dromaius novaehollandiae; assembly: GCF_036370855.1. Classification (NCBI taxonomy): domain Eukaryota; kingdom Metazoa; phylum Chordata; class Aves; order Casuariiformes; family Dromaiidae; genus Dromaius; species Dromaius novaehollandiae. Next base: position 154,258,690 of record NC_088099.1, on the reverse strand, counting down.
GAAAAGCTACTTCAAAATAGTGATTGAAGAATGGAAAGGTGATTAGAGCTTGCCCAGGAGGTGGAGAGCAGAGCAGAAGGGCAAGTAGGAAGAGATGACAACAGGCATCTTGTAGGTACCTCCATTGGCACATCTCAGATGTAATTCTCTCTCCATGTCTTGGAGAGATAGGAGAGTGCTTTCAATACTTTACAAGTTGTCCAATACAGTGGAGGTTATGTGATATGCTTATAGTCTTGCAAAGGCTCAGTTGGAGGAAGGACTGAACCACAAGCTCCTCAGTTCTCTCAAAGCAGCTTAATCACTTGGTCATCCTTCATTTCTGGAGGATGACAAGCAGGTGTCCTTCAGAAGGAAGCCTTGAAGGGGACACTGGCAACCTGTGTGCAAGTCAGAAGAAACAAAATAGTAGTAGAGATGGAGCGGATTCTGAGGGATTTTTTTTTTTTAATATTAAGCAAGAGTTATGCACTCATTTTGGAGTGTTTTCAATATGCTGAAGACTGTAACGCTGCCCACTTTCCTTGGAGCATCCACATACCTTAAATCACAGTTACTTCAGGTCTACCTTATTTTTTTCTTTTCTTTTCGATGCTTTCATATGGATGATGTTACCAAACGTGCTTAAACATTGCATTGTGGGTAGGATGATTTTTCGTTATTGATCTATATTTCGTGTGAGCTTGGGAGTGCTTGTGAATAGATAGTCCTGATGTTCCAGGAGCTGTACACATAAATAATGAGGTGACTTAATGAATACACAAGTGCATAGATTTATAACACTCCCTAAACAGGCTTCCTTAATCCCACTGAAATGCAGTTAATTGAGACAACCCAAAAAGACTTCTATGGTACTTTATATCCGACTAATAAAACACACTTTATTTCTCTAGTAGAGCTCTCCATTTCATTCCACAGCATTCTTTAATATTCACAGCAGGGTGAAGGGTTCATAGAGTTGTTTCAGCTAATTGGTACTGCAATAAAAGAATATGAGACAGAAAAAGATCCTAGAGGGGAATGTTATAAAATGAGCATCAGGATAAGGTGTGTAAATGGGCCTGCCTGGTGCAAAATGCCTGTAACCTTAAATTTAGAGCCTCTCCAGCTCCTTGGGGGTGCTCCAATGGGAGATCTGAGACATCCCTATCACATGTGGCTGGGGTCAAGTTCTCCTCCCTGTATCCAGTGTGCTGGTGGATACCACAACCAGATAAACTGATATTCTTTCACTTAATGGGATGCAGGGGGCAGAAAGAGGTCCTACCTGAGTCTGCATCTCTTATTTTCTGTTTAGGCTTTCTGAACTCATCACACAGGAGGAAGAGCACTAAGAATCTCAGCTGTTGACTTAATTTTGAGTCTGGTGGCTGTGATTTTTCTGCTGCACATTTCTAGCAGGCACAGAATTTAGACTCCAATAACAAGAAAGACTCAGCAAAATCTGTAGGATCCTTTATTCCTGCTGACAGCCCTATTGTAGACATGTAGACACAAGTCTGTGATTCTGTCATTTTCTATTTTTCGTTTATTTGTTTTTTTCCCAAATACAGGAATGTCGTCTGGCAAGTCTGAGAATTCTGGATATTTATCTGTCATTTTCTTGGATACATTATAACCTGTGCAAGTCATGCGTGGTGGATCTGACATGCACTGGTCTCACTGCACATGCATGACACGCTCATGGTCACAAAGACGAGCTGAGGGAAGACACAATAGCAGCAGAGCATGGGGTTTCCATCCTTTCTCTAACACTCCTCCCACAGTGTCCTAACGTATCCTAGAGGCTGGACTAGTAGAAGGAGCAGACTCTTTTCTACACTGGGAGACAGATCCTTTCCCTGGGAAGATCTCCAGTTCTCTGCCAAGGTGGCTGGACCAGACAGTTGGGCTTGCTTTGGACCGCAGTGACTCGATGGCATAGCTGAGGCCTCGAAGTAACCCAGAACCTTTAATCCAGACAGCCATTAACTGTCAGGAAACACCTAATCTGGATGTCATTATTACTATTATAAACTGAAAATATTAAAAATATTAAGAAAAGGGTGATATTACCTTTCTCTGTGTTGAAAAGTTAAAATCTTGGCTCTCAGCTCTATGCTGCTTTTTTTTTCTCTCTCTTTTTTTTTTTTTTTTTTTTTTTTTCCCCCCTGAGTAACTTGATATCCCAGTTGGAAGAATTGGTCTTTTCTAATAGTACATCCTCCTTCTAGTTTTTGAGGAATTATAAAAGGAAGTGTTACCCAGGCAATCTTAGCTACAGGTGGTGTAACCATTTTTGCCTACAATCTTTTACAACTTTTTTTTTTTTTTTTTTTCCTAAAAGCACATATGTCTTGCCTCCATGTGGCTGGGAGCATAGTCAAGAAATTAGTTCAGTGGCCTAGGGAATCTGGATTGCTGAGATCGGCTTGCAGCTCCATTGTGTTATCACACTGCTGCAAAATGACTTTATGAAAGCTCTCTCAAGATGTATTCTTGCTCCTGTCAAATGAAGCATGGCATTGGCATTTTATTAAGAAATATTGAGAGAAATAAGATAGTCCCTTTTAATTAGCAGTAAACTGATCTGGGGCAAGTAGAAATATTTTATGTGCATGGAGCAACTCTTTTTCCTGGGATGTATATCAGGCCAGCAGTTCAGCAAACTCAGGAAAGACTGGACATTTATGTGGATGAGAAGGCTATCCTAAGCTGTAATAGTGCTAACACAAAAAGAACATTGGTTGGAGTTAATTCATGATTTAAAAGAATTTATAATAGTATTAAGGTTTTAAACTTTGTGGGAACAGATTATTCTGTGTTTGCCTGGGGTTTCTCGCATCTTCTTGCAAAATGTGGGGTAATGGCTGCTGTTTTGCATTATTGCATCTGATGATGCAAACCCTAGTCTGACAGTTGCTTATATGCTTTCATACCTTTAAGCTTTGGGTGTAGAAGAAAGAAGTTTTACAGGCATCTGAAAGAGCTGGGATACTAAAATGCTCTTGTGTAAACGTGGCAAATGCGTGACTTAAACAGTGTATTAGAAATTTGTCATAGCAGTTAGTTAACTGCCAAACTCTTGGAGTGGAGGAGAAAAAAGAGGTGAGTAGAGGGAGGTGCCAAACCAAATGTTGTTCTTGATAGCTTAGTAATCTAACAGCTCTTCTGCTAAAGAAAATTGCTGATGTGAAATTCAAAAGGTAACTGCGGTAAAATGGTAAAAATCTCAGTCACTATGTTGTCTATGAAAAATACATACAGTACTCTTATTAGAGACTTTTCCTTTGTGCTTCTGAAATCAGAAACAAGCAGTATATGGCAATTGTACAGAACCCTGTAATTTCTGATATAAATAAGTAGCATGAAAATTGCTACCTCTTTCCCGGAAATAAGCAGGACGTAGGAATGAACACAGCAATCAGGACAAAAGAGTAAGCTTAATTGTATTACAGAATAGTGAATGAGTAACACTGCTTGAATGATGGAGTCATTCATGCACTATGAGAGGATAACTCTCAACCTTTACTCATTCATTTGTTTAATATTTTACCAAATGCAAATGCCCAGTAGACTTTAAGTAGGCAAAGAAACACAGATATAATATATAACCTGAGAATATTATAATGAGTTTTCCCTGTCCCTGCTAGCTGGGGTGAAGGTCTGAGAGGCTAAGGGAATGGAAACAGGATTTTGGTGCTACCTGGTTTCAGTGGGGACAGGATCATGATGATAAGCAGAGATTTGTTGGTCCTGGCTCTGGTGATGCTGCTGTTTATTTTGCAGTGGCAGCCTCAAGCCAAGAATCATGATCCTAATGTGAGTTTGTGCCTATGGACAGAAGGAGAAGGCAGGCTCAGACCTAAAGACCTGAAATCTTAGACTTTGAGAAAGTCTTTCCAGAGGAAGTTTTGGAGACAACCACCAATATTAATGCACAGGGCGCTGAGTTAGATAGTACTGTGAAGACTTCCAATACGCAGGAGAGAGATCCATATCTTAACCTCTTCTTGGGGTCTCAACAAATTGGATGTGAAAACTGGGATGTGCTTTATTCTCCTGGAATATTCTCCTGCTGTCACAGTATCTCCAGACTTCTACAACCTAAGTCTTAAGCCTATGCGGACTTCACACGATCTCCAAAAACTCAGGTCTCTGAGACTACCATGAAAACTGGGCTGTGAAGATCTTTACCGCTGCTGCTTGTGTCACTGCTTTGGGCCTGGGAGAGAAGCAGCCGTACAAGGCTTCTTCTGCCTGCCATGTGTTTGCACATCACAGATTTCCTCTGAGAGATAAAGGTCAGGTCTCATTCGCTTCCCAATAATCAGTAACTGCTGGGGGGAGAAAAAAAAAACCCTACCAGTTTTATAACCCACCAGTTATGTTAGCAGTTGGCATAAATGTATTTGTAAACTGTATTGGTACAGTTAGGACCCTTTGTCTAAGACTCCTAAATAAATTTCCAGGGCTGGAGAAGTAGAAATCTGTGTTAAAGCCCCCTTTGTACTTTGTGATATAAGCTCCTCTGGCTGCAATTTAGAATTCATTTCTTAGTATATAACTTAACAAAAGACACTTTAAAAAGGCAAGGAAATATAATAAAACAAAACAGAAAACACCATGGGCTGTGATCATAATCTGACTTCATTCTGCCTTTACTCATAACTATTTTTCCTCTAGTTTCAAACTTTGGCATTTTCTAGACCTGGACTTAAGAGCCAAATTTTGCTAGCGTGAACCTATCTCTAGCCCAAGATATTTATGGTAATGTTGAAATCTTACTGTACTAGTGAATGAACGGTAGCATATTTTGTAGAAATAATGAAATCTCAGCAACATGAGACCTCAAGAAAGCACATTGTTGTTAAATCTTTGCTGACTGCTGTTTTTACGTGTGAATTATAAGGTGTGTGGATAAGCGAAGTGCGAATTAATGAGGTTTTGCTGTGCTGAAATGAAACTGTGGTGGGACATGAGCTAAAGAAATATGGTGTTACTTACTATTTTGTATTCAAGAAATTATATTTTTTGAGCAGCTGCCAGTCAGCACATGGGTGGCTATACTGAGGGCATCCTTGAAACTATTTTTGTATGCATCTTCTTGGGGGAGTTTTTATCTGTCAGTTTTATTCACGATAACCAGAGAGAAGGCTGTATAAATGAAAACTAAAGTCTAGGAGGAAAGGTCCCATAAGCATGAAACTTTGAAGTAGCCCTTATCTGCTTGGAGTGCTCAACCAGAGAGACTATAGGGAGGATCTGCTCCATTCCCCTTCTGCTGAATGAAGAAGTTCCTTTTGTTGTTTTGCCATGGAGTGTCACCCTTTTCCTCTTGTTGCTCAACCAACAGCTGGACAGCATTATTGCTGGGCAGACAGAAATGCCTCGTGTGAGGCAATCTGATTTGCAGTTCACTCACCGCCTCCTTAGCTGTCACTGTGATATATTGCATTAGTCAGGCTTGTAGGTGGTGGAAGACCTCATGACCATGACGTACAGAGCTTCTGTCTCTGTGAGAGTCTGTATATTGAATTTAACCTGTTGATGGAAAAACTCCTTAAAAACGAACAGAAGGATTTAGTGAAGAGTAAGTGGTGCACTGAAACCTTGCACAGCTTGAAGGTGAATGTCCAGGCAAGGGGTCTCACTGATTTGTCCTTCAGGCTTTTTGTATTGCTGATGCTAACTGAGGTATCTGCTAGCTGCTGCAGTCACAGCCGTCATTGCAACTGCTTGTACTTGCAGGAGGAACAACCAAGGGAAACTTGGGGCCAGATCATCAACAGCATTTGCTGTTTCTTTGCATTTGTTCTGTTTCTACCCTCTTTCAACCTGTCTTACCTGTGGCATGTAAAGCTAGTCTTCACGTTACTCTGCCAATTCTCTATTGCTTTCCTTACAACTTCACTGCCTGAAGACATCTGTCTCAGTCTGTGTTGAGGTTTGTAGGTCCCCTTGGCACAAAAAGCTCAGTATCCTATGGGCAATTTGCAGCTCCTTTTTCCAGACTACATGGACTGACTACGTGGAGTGAAATGGAGCCAGGAGCAGAGTAGGTGAAGTGTATCGATGCTTGCTTAAATTTGCTGGCTTAACTTTTATTTACTTATTTATTTCTTTATGGTGGGACAACCCACCACAGTGTGATTTTGTAGGTGAAGTGGGGCATGAACTGTGTTATAGGAGATGACATGAATGCTTCTGTGGAAGAATGTGGGCCAGAGGAACATTTCCCTCCTCAGCAGATCCCCTAAAAGAAATGTTTACTAGTTGAAAGTTTTTCCTCATCACATTCTGCATCATTGCTCACAATACAGTGAACCTTTATGCAAAAGTGTGATCCTTTTGACTAACTTGGTATTTTCTCTTCATGCCCATAAGCAATTTTACAGAATATAAATGAGCAGATAATGCTTTTAAGGAGCCACATGCCATTTTAGGTAAGTTTTTGTTTGGTTTGGGATATGATCTGAGGGACGGTATGACAAAGATCAGAGGAAGTGTTGACAGCTCACCCACCCCGTACAAGCATCCATGGGAAGATATGTGACCACCCAGCCACATAATTACCCTCTTGCATTCTCCCCTCCTTCCTGCAAGTGCACATGCATGCACACACACAGATACACTCTTCCATGATAAATCCTGTTTTACACGCACTCCACTTAACTTTATTTGGAAAGTAATTTTTATATATGTATTTCTGTCAGAGCCTGAGGGCTGTTGCGTTCTGCAGAAGCAAAAGACCAAAGGGAGGCTTGGCTCTGGGGGAGGGAGTCTTTGCTTGGGTTTTCACAGGAAAAACTTGTTTTGTTTGCTTATTTATATGATTTTTTTTTTGTTCTGTTTCCATCAGATGATTGTGGAGTACCAATTTTGTTTCCTACCTGGCTTTTTTGTTTTCCTGTATATATTTGATACTACCTTCTGGACAAAGCTATCTAGCTTTAGATGGATATAAAAGACTAGATGTTTATAAGGGCTAATTAGGGTTACGCATTATGTCCCTTGAGCCTGCCACAGGTCTTGAAGTTCAGTTTACTCTAGGGCACATCTGAAACAATGCTTTATTTTAAAACAAAACTTCATCTATTTGAATTAAACAGTATGTGGCCTTTTCCCCCTATCCTGCTCTGTTGCTATATTGGTGAGCTGGCAAAGACTGCGGATGAGCTAGCAGCGCTTGAAAGTAGTTTCACAGCCAGTGTGAATGGGTTGGAGTGAGGGCTCTGCTCAGCAGTGATGGTGCCCTCCTTCTCCCACGCCAGCCGTGTGTTCTCATCCCGTCCCTTGAGTGACATGAGCGCTCATGTGGCAGCCAGCTCGCAGACTGGATTTAGCTGAAAATTATTTTTTTTAAGCTTCTTTTGTGCAGTAGGCAGCTAACAGTGCATTTCACATACGCATAGACTGGCTTCATCTGGCCATCAAACTGCACCCTCAGAGAACTGTCCAGAAGCTGTTCACACATCAAGCACAAGAGCACTTTCATGAATTTCTGGTCTAAATGTCAGCCAATGCTGTAAGTACCTGAAACTTCTCAGAAAGCTTATTACTCTTTTCCTCTTAGAAATTCCTGCCCCAGACTATGAATGATGCAATACTCAGCCCATCACTCTTTTCTCAATCCCTCTTCAAGTCTCTTGCCTCATGGCACTGTGTAGATGTCACAGATTTCTCTAGCCCGTAGTATGCTCCTCCTGTAGCAGGAAGCACCTATATGGGTACAGATCTACTCTGCTAGAGGTTGCAGGACGAGACACGTGTGGTTTTGTGACATCCCAGAGCAATGCAACCGCTGCAAAGGTTACCAGCTTGCCAGCACTAAATTACTCCTAATTAATTTTACAGAACTGTAGCAATAACAGTGGACTCCTCATACACCTCTGCTTTCTAAAGACCTCAGCTGACATGCCACAGACAATGCTAATGGGGCATTAAAAGGCACAAGCCAAAGCCGTAGAGTTTTAACATGACTAGCGCTTTGAAACCAGCATGACTCACTTGTCAAGCATGGCTATTAGCCTGTGGAATATCCTTCTTAGGGAAATAGTAGAAACACCACTTTGGAGACATTTAAAGAGGTCCCTGGAGACATTTAAAACTAGACTGGACAAAGCACTAGAAAGTGTACTAGAGAGAACAATCCTGCATTGGCATGGGGTTTTGGTCTAAATGACCTAATAGGTCTTTTCTGCCTCTAATTTCTATGATTTTATGACTGGAAATAACTTCTACCTTAAGAGGATTTAGATGGCAGGCATGGGCATGCATTATTTACAGCCGAATTTAAAGTAACTGCTGTATTATGGAGTGTGTGAGCAGGGGTGGTGGGTAAGGGATTGTGCAGGTAAATGTGAAGAGGAAAGCATGGGATTAGGCAACAGTGGTGCAGCTGGGATAATGAGAATAGTTTTATTTGCAAAAGGAGTACTTCTAATTAGAAGAGAAGTGTAAGACTCCTAACTAGAGTAGGTAACTTTTGTTATATTTTTCAGTCATTTCCTAGCCTGTTGCTCTTGTTTTAGGGTTTTTTTTTTTCCTCCACCTTTTCAGGCACTGGTATTGGTCATTTTGAAGGTATGTACATGGGAATGATTAATCTTATTTTCTTCAGGAGCATGTTGCAGGGCTCCCTCTGGTAGGTGGTGAGTTCCTGCAACTCTTAAGCTCTTGTTTTACTATTTGGGAGTGACTAATAGTTGAAAAGAAACTGCTGTGCCAGACTGTGACCTATTGATCATGCTTTGGACAACTCAGCATGTAATGCAGCCAGAGAACAGTTTTCTTCACTGTGCTCACCTGTTGCCTCCTTATCAGCCATTCTTGACCTTTACAAGTAATCTGCTTTCTGAAGCACTCAAGGAGAATGGTTACTTATGAGCGCTTCTTTGCTTTGTGTACAGGAGCTGAGGAAAGCGGGGGGAGACAGGCACAGTGAGGAAAGTCAGTGGGTAGCACATATATACGTGTGGTCTCAGCTGAGAGCTGTGCCCTGACTTTGTGATTAGGCAGCCATAACAATTACATAGCTTATTTAATCAAGTAGCATCCATTCTGGTGTCTTCATTTTCTTTATTAAAAAAGAAAAAAGACAACACTAATTATCAGCTAGACATGTGGAGCTAATTACTGGGACTTTGAGGTTCTGTTTTTTGCTTCCTGACTTTTATGTTATGCCTTTAAATGCTTATGCTCAAAATGCACCTTTTATGTATGTTCGGAACTGGGAAACTTTGTAATAGCTAAACTGAAAAAGGAAGTATTTAGATTTCCTGTCTGTTTGTGTGCACATCAACTGAAATACTTCAACATAAAAATCCTGAAAATGTAGCAGGATTAAGTTAGAATAACCTTCCTCCATTTCTCCATTTTTCATTGCAAAGGGGGGAAGTGTGGGATCAAGATTTCATGGACAGAACTGGAATTACAGAGATTTAGAGTCTAGTTCTGACTCTACTGTGATCTTTGGTAAGTCATTTAACCTCTATCTGCCTTAGTTTATCTTTTTGTATATTTACATACATATATGTGTGTGTGTGTGTGTGCATATGTATGTATATAGTAATGTTTCCTTTGGGAAGCTGATGTGACACTCAATTCATGTTGGTAAAATGCTTACGAATCCTTAAATTAAGGATGGAACAGAAGAATAAGTATCTATTAATACCAGTTTCAGCAAAACAGGTGTGTTAACTTACTCCTAGAATTTACAGAAATGTTGGATTTTCCATATGTTGCAATTTGATTGAACAACCAATGTGTCTCTCTTCCCCTTTAGCTTCATTAACCTGTTCTGAAGGAGGAGAACAAAGAATCAATTGAAATATGTAAGACTGGAAAGTTTAACATACTACAACACTTAACTACAGTCTGCAGCATGTTTAAAGTGTGGTTCCACTCTGAAATTGGCAAGCCGAGGCAACAGCTATCTGGAGTATTAAAGCTGTTGGATGCTGCATTTTATTCTGTAGAAACAGAATTTCAGATTTTTGATGTTTATTGTCTCTCCATGATTTCTCTATCAGATTTGCTGTGTTGACAAATAAAAAGGGGTAGATCCCCAAATTCTAGGTGTCCCAGTTCATCCTGAGACCCAGAACTTGAGCTTAGTCTAATTTGTGCATTGATGGCAGCAATAAATGCTCTGACATTCAGATTAATTCCTTTTCTACCTATCTTCAAATGCAATGCTTCTGACTGCCTTCGTTGGATCTGCACAAGGGTAAATGGTCATAACATAGTGAGCAGTTGTATAGATGAAGCATAAATGGAAGTTGCGTAAAAAATGCCCTTTTCTGGTCAGACCAAATGGAAACCGTAGGATCCTGCATCTCCTTTTACAACAGAAATATGTCATTTTTAGTATTATGAGCTTCACACTGCACATCTAATGAAAGTGTCGTGCTCTGCTTTTTTCTACTTTGTTCAACTTTATCTGAATTTTGTCTCTTTCATCTGCAGGGTTGCACTGTGGGCTTGCTTTTGTATCTTCACTGATCGTAATTCAGAAACCCTCCTAGAGATCTTGCTGGCAAAAAAAGGAGCGGATGCACCTGTGTCAGGAAAATACTGAGGTTCAGTCAATCTTCCAGTGTGTTTCCATCGTTCAACTACTGTTAGCTGTAGGCAACAACAGTGGAAGGAGCACATGCATAAAAGCTATTAGAATAATTTTCTTATAGCTTTTTCTTTCTTTTCTTCATAGTTTGTACAGTTTGGAAATCATTATAAGCTACCCTACATGTTAATATACCTACACATTCACATTTTTTATTGGACACATAAAACCTTTCTCCCCTATGTGTACAAATCCATAAAAGCAATATAAGGAGTGGAAAACATGACAGGTCAGGAGAAACTATGCACATTAAGAACACCGAAGCCTGGGAAAGAGGAGAAAATATACAGATATTTCTTTCTTGGTATATTCTCCTTCTTCAGTGATCATAGCACAAACTGCCACTGTACGACAGCTGCTTGTCCTCTGTCTTTCTTCCACCAGCCAACACTTGGTGTCCTCTGCTGCATGAGGCATTCATCTTAGCCACCTATCCACCTCTTCAATATTATTAGCTATAAGTGATCATTTATACTGTAAGCTACAAAACGTTTCAGTCAAGGGAAGGACCAAGTGCTATTGGAAAACATTTTGACATCTTTACTCGTAAAGCTAGACACCAATTCAGAAGATATCAAAAGACATCAGTTAGGAATTTGATTACTGTGGTTGAAGCAAAGGTGTTTACAAACTCAGAAGAAGATCATGAGCTGAGAAATTAGGTGTGCATTGGTTCTGCTTTCAGCTCTTGTCCCCGATAAGCCCTCTGATAGGTGGTGCTGGGTGATGTCACCTGTGCTGGGATGCCTTATGACTTTCTGGCTGTGTAGAAAAATGGCATTTTGTGGCCTTAAAGAAAGGGAAAAAAATAATTTTCTGGGTGTGACATCGATCTAAAGAAAAGGTTGGATATATGATGATTATCTCTTGTGGCCTTTTTCATTTCCACCCCAGTCTGTACTCTTAAACAATTAGCCAGCCAGCCTTACTGCTCTGAAAATTTTTTCCCATTGATGAAGGGAGAACAGTAGTTAATGCTTGTATACCTTTGCAGTGTTTCCGCAGCCCTCTCAAGGAGATATCCACATTTAATATTTTATTATTGCTATTGTGAATAATGAGTAAATATGTCCCAGTGTTCAACAATAAACATCTTTGGTAGATTCAGGTTTGGTTATCTTAATCGACAAACTGAAACTATATCCACACAGATATGAAAATACTGTGATTGTGCTACAATGTCCTGTGGACTGAGTCCATTCCTTAAAATGCTAATTGTTCATTCTGGTATGAGAATATACAAAGAACAATAGCATATCTTCTGATGGAAAGAACAGTTTTTATATCAGATGACCTCCCGGAAGCTGAACACAGAACTCAGAACAAGCCCTTTGGCAAGAGCTCAGATGTTCTTGTATTCTTCCTTAAGGAAATAGGTCTTCTGTTTTCAATACTTTCTCTTTCCAAATTTCCAGTCTCAATGCATTTATGGTTCTGAATATTCCAGATCATCTGGAATGGGTTTAAAGAACAGATTGGGGAATGGAGCAGATTAAGACAAGCAATCTCTTATCCCACAGAGCAACCTCACAACATTCTCTATTTCTAAAACCATTCTACACATGAAAAATTGCATTAATTTAACTATTTTTAAACCAACACAGCTATATTATTGTGAAGCCCTTGGTAGTAGATTTTAAGAGTTCGAAGAATGGCTCATATTGGTGTGATTGAATTGATTTTACTTACTGTAGTAAGACAACAGAAATGAAGTACACAATGTTTTGTGTATATCTAATTTGAAACTTTTACTGCTTTTTACTAAACTGTTTAAAATGAAAGTATATGGCGGTTTTAGATTTTGCATAAATCAGCTCAAGCTTTTAGGTAGGCAAGTCTGAAAGCAGTTCAGATATGAACTCTTCTTTTAAAAGAGTACCCAAACCATTTCAAGTTTTTCCCAGGATCCTTTAGTTTCCTCCCAGCTGCTTTTGTATGTCTCTACTTTTTAGAGTATCTAAAATATGGAACATGCATTTTTACAGCAAAATTTGCTGAATAAAGACAGTATATATCCTTGGAAGACTTAATTGAAAGGCTGGTTAATCATAACTTTTGCAAATGATTCATGCAAGCTTTGGTGTCTTGTCAGATATGGTTTGGAAAATTCCCACCTTTGCTTATGATGTATTTCTGAACCAGAATCAACCAACTAAACGGCATAGGAAATTCAAATTAACTAACAATGCTAATTTCATGCTTCTGAGAGACTGCTGGAGATTGGAAAAAATTGCTTTTTAGTGCTATATCTGTCATTGTCCTTTCAAGGATTTTGATTCTGAAGGGAGTAAAGTGAGGAAGAATGTGTTTCTTTTCATTTAAGCTCTGTAATATTTGCTCTCCTTCCATGAAGTACCAGTGCAGGTCTGGAAATAGAGAGACAAGTATAATCCGTATACTTATCTCTGATGCAGATTTACTGAGAGAACTGCTGAGGGTGTCACTCCCATTGACCTATTGGTAGTGACTGCAGAAACATGTGACACAGTGGCGGCCATATGACTGCAAGTCCCATCTCTCCTTTCCTACCCCATTTTTCAGCTTTCCATCTAGCCTGGTATGCATCTGCCTGCGGGAAGAGTCATCTTGCATCCCAGTCCCCCACTCTGTGTTTGGGTATTCATTGTGGGAGAGAACAGAGAGAGAAAAAAAAAATACATGTGTACATTCAGCTTGTGTTGATTGATTGTTCCTTAGCTCTGAAACAATTTTCTGTACCAATTATGTCTTTGCGGATGACAACAGCCATTTAGTCTAATGACCATAATAATTAATTTTCATTATAAATCAGATTAGTTAATGATGCTGAAGTCTACATTCTTCATAGAACTAAAACACAGTATCTTGCGTGTGCCCCCGGAATGTATTGTTTGCTAAATAAGGTCCTGCATTAAATATTTTTGTTCAATAAGAATAGCATTGACTGTCTTTGACCTCCAGGGCTCAGTGGGAAGTGCTGCTCTCCCAGTGTTGGCTATTTGCTGATAGCTCTTCATTTGCAGCTGTGGGGACAAAGAACCTCAGGCTGAAAACTCACCAACTTTATGGCATGTCAGTGGGCAATGTGCCTTAAGCCATTATTTTTTCTCCTTCACTCTGAAACATTATGATAGAGCAGACAGTATTCTGGAAAAAAAGGTACGGCTTTCCTTCTGTTTTTTTTCAACATAATGCTCTTGCTGGATTTTTCTAAACTTGTGGTCCAGGGGTCACAGTAATACATCTAAAAGCAATCTGCAAAACATCTGTCTAGGTAGTAAGCAAACAATCAAAACTTAGTATAATTTTTATTTGGTTTTGTGTGCTGTTTTTTCCTTGGAAAAAGACAATCCATGATCTTTCTTCAGAAAGGTTACCGGCTTTCTGTATTAAAAAAAGGTGAGAGACTTTGTTCTATATGACAAGTCTGCAGGAAAACTAAGTTTATTATTATTTTCAGGCAAATTCCTCACTGATGTAATTTAGTTTTCTCTGTTATCAAAGGTCTTGTGTGCTGCACTGAACTAACTGCTTTTATTAATGGTAAGTATGCAATGAAGCATGTGGGTGATCAGCATGCAGCTTGTGGCTTTTGATGATTTTAATTTAGGCTATTAGCTGCCTGTTATTTTTGGTGTTAAATTGGCCACCACATCATGTGATGCTGTGGTCTAAGAGAATGCTTGCAGTCATGCAAAGTATTGTTAAAGCATAGATCAACAGACAATGATTGGTGCATTATGTACAGTGAATCATCTGGTTTGCACTGATGAGCGGAGGGGGAGCAAAGCTTTGTGGACGTAGTCTAAGCTGCTCTACCTACCCTTGCCTTTCTGACTGACTCACTGGACACACTGAGGGACTCCATCAAGTTAATTCACCTAGTTGAGGGAACTGCATTGGGGTCCAAAACAAATTCAAAGCATGTCTTTTTTTAAACAAAACCAAAAGAATTAGAAAAGAGAGACAGGAAAACAGAAAGTAAAGAGCTATAAGAAAATTAATGGTACTTGATTGATAGACAGATATTTCTGACTTCGTGTTCCTACAGAAGTTTAAGAAAAGAAATGGATAGATATAATAGATAACCAAACTGGAACCGAACATAGACAAGGAAAGAAAAGTGTGGCCAGGGGAGAGACGAGCTTAGAAAATAAGAAGAGTTAAGAATCACTTTTACTGGGGTGACAAAATTATTCAGGGGAGAGAGATGATCTGGCATATCTGTGCCTGACCAAAGAAAGCTGTGAAGTACCATTTCATTGCAAAGTGTCTTGTTTCTGTTCTAAGGTCATAACTGATTAGAATAATGTGAGCTATCTCATGAGCTACCTATATGAGCTGTCAAAGCCTTGCCAGGTCCTCTGTGGTATAATTACTACTAAATGTGATATTGTCCTCTACCAGTAACTCACATTGAGCTCCTGGGTTAATCCCTAGATTTAGTTTCTAATCCTTGCATTCCAGGAAAAGCAGAGTTGTTAAAAGAACATCACTGGCAGGACTGCGATATATTGCCTAGGTAACACATTGCATGTAGATATTTTTATATGTTGGACTATCTAAGCATCCTTGTGTCTCAGGTCTCTTCAGAGAGGAAGAGTTAAAACAATACCACAGCGCATATCTATACAGGTCAGGAGTGTCATATCCTAACAGAGGTGAGGGGAATGCGTCCCTCTCCCTCCAGTGGTGCACGGCACTGGCAAAGCTCCCACTCGGCAGCGAAGGCGCAAAGAGCAGCGCTTGCTGCAGAGGGATGTCGCTGCTCCACCAGGTGCGGCGAGCCCCCGGGACTCTCCTGGTACGTGGCTGTTCAGGCCACCTGGAAAACCTCTTCTTACATTTTAACTAAAGGCATTTAAAAAAAATTCTTCGGTTTCAGGCTGTTAATTTTAGCCCCCACATATTTTGCTGACCCACAATTGGGAAGTGGTTTCTTAATTAAAATAAAAAAAATAAACTTAGGAATGTAAGGGCATAAAGCAGACATGGTTGATTTTACCAATACTTAGTTTCTCATATGGACAAGGCTCTGCTATAGGTCTAAAAGTAGATACAGCTTTTGAAATATCTACTTTCAAAATTGGTCTCTGAAGGTACCTGATATTTATTATGTAATACATATCTGCTCTCTGTAGATGAGGGGCTTCTGGGGAGTAAAGCACTGAGCACAGAATGAAATGATTCATTGTGGGGAAAAAGCAAAAGCAATAAGCCCACTTTTATTCCTTCCAGCTCAAAACCTCTGTGAGTCTCTTTTCTGTGTCTATTCGCTTTAAATACAAAGAAAAGAGTTTTTCAGAGTTTATTCTCCCTCTGTTGTTAAAAAAAGTGACTACAGGGGGCTAAACAGGGGGAAAAGGCAGCAAGGAGTCAAATCACGTATTTTGCAGAAAAAAATACAGTTTTAAAGAAAAATTATGCAGTTGTTTGTAAATAGAAGAAGGGCTTCAGTTCTGTTCACAGTAAAATCAAAGGAAGCCTAAGTCTGATGTCAGTGTGTTCAGTATTTTGAGTTTATTCCCAAACAAACTGTGGCCATGAAAGGGATGAAATATTCCCTCCCCCCCAAGTCTTACCGCCCTCCTCTATAGCTCTCATTTATGAATGCCGTAGCTGCTCCGACATCCTTGGTTGTGCTTTGGAAATGAGGCATACAGAAGAAGGATGTTTTAACTGAGAAGGTAGGTTCAAATCCTACAGGAACAAGTGACAACTTGATCCGTCTGTGCCTTAGTTACCTCATCTGTAAAGTACTCTTTTATGTTAATTCTTATACCACAGCCCTTGCTACTGGAGCTGAACATCTGCCAACTGTGTATTAAGCTATAGGACTATGCATCATTCAAATGCTCTTGGTTCTTTCATCCTTTTGTTATAAGAGAAATACATGCAACACCATTTTGAGGTCTGGGTTGCCATTTGCTTCAGTTTCCAGTTGGTGTGGCCAATTTAGGTCTTGCTGTTGCTATCAGCCCTGCCAGGCCTGCTCAGAGTGATGTGCAATGAGAAGCAGCCATTTACCTGGGACCTTGGGCGGGTATTTTGAGATGGCACCCTGGTCTGAGTTTAGTAGGGTTCTTAAGTTTTATTTCAAATAGGGATATATGTCAGCGAAGGCAAGGCAAAGAACTGAGGCTGGAGTCTGAAACAGAAAGTGGTGAGATTTGTCATGGTCTTTAGTTTCTTGGGAGAATTAAATCAGAGTTTCGGTCTCCAGAAATTGCTGTCTTCCACACGGCGGCCCTTTGTCCTTAAGGCAGAAAGCTCCATTGTGCCAGGGGAGGGAAGGTCTTCAGCACAATCTACAGCTTAGAGGTTTGGACAGTCCTTCAGGTCTCCTGGGCTCAGACCATTGCATGCCCAGCCCCATGTTGGAGTAATGCTATGTCAACAAAAACCATTAATCACTGTAGGAGGTTCAGATACTGCAAAATAAAATGTAAGACATACTTTTCACTAGAAGAGAGTCTCCAAACACAACCAACCTGTGATCTAACAAGGCGGCACAAACATGATGAACTACCCAGAGACAGAAAGGTGAATTAAGAGTAAGGTGACGGCCAGAATAACTTTGCTTTTACTCATATGGGTTTCAGCATTAGTGTTATTTTAACACACACATATTTTCTAACTTACTCTTTCTGAACATAAAATCTAGGCATTGCTCCAAACTGCTACGCCACTCTTCACTTGGGCTAGATTGCCAGTCACTGCAATGGGTGTTTTTCCAGAACTTGAATTTTAGACTGAGCCACTACACAGTATCTCTTTTTCAGTTTTTCTTCTCTTAGGGAACATCCTTATTTGCCTATCTGGCATAGCTATTGTGAGTTATATTTACTGACTGGAAACTTGGCAAGTCCAATATTTGTTCTTGGTAACAAGATACTACCCACAGTTTTTACTTACAGGGCTCTGCAGCAACCAGGTGGAACATACATCATTAGTTTACTGAATAATGAATATACTTTAAATCATGATTCAAAAATGCTCAGTTACAGTATATTAAATTAGAAAAAAAAAAGTTTAATGTAAAACCAGCTTTCCATAGTAGAATTAACAGAATCAAAATAGGCTTTTTATCAACTTTATTGAAACTAATTCAACTTTCCAAGAACTAAAAATTGGTTTCCTGTCTTGACTGTTTTGGAATTACTTACTGTCATCTGTTTCAGACGTTAAAGGATATGATTTAATATCAGTAATAAGGCCTCTGTTCCTACTTTGGCAGGTGTTAATTATTTAAACACTAGTCATTTAAATTTGTTTCCAATCACTCTTTTGAGTGATTTGCTTTACACGTTCCTTCATGTGTATTTTCTGCACATACAAATAAAATGAGGGGGAAAGTCCCCCAGCCAGCAGTCCTATTTCTGCACCATTCAATCTATCTTTAGATAGGCAGGTAGGGATAGAAGGATATTTCATGTATTATGATCTTCAGTGATGGAATATAATATACAATACATCATTTTTATCTCCTTTGTAATAATAAAAAAGTTATTCTCTTAGGCAGAGTGCTGTGGTTTCTGCATGCTAATGTACTCTGTGTGAAGGAATTGTGAAATGGGTCACAGTTCCTGAAGCATTTGTTGGGGCTGGAACAATACAGACTGACTTCTTTGGAAAAAAATGGAAAGAAACCCCTAAAATGACTAAAGTGGTTCTTCCATACATATAATCCCACAAATTTGCTTAATTATAGTGACAAAAATACAGCTGTATGAATATTCTCTGGTTCCATTCAGCTACCATTGATACTGATGAAAAAAGGCTCACTTGGTGTATATGTCTGAATTTTCATCTACCATAATGTTAAAATGGTCCCACTCTTTTTTTTAATCTTGCTTTACAACATTATATCAGAGAAACAGAAATTCTTAGTGCTGTACAACAGCCTTCTGTCTTGTGTGAAGTGAAATTCTTATTCTGCAATAGATAACTTTGTAATTTAATACATAATTCTTGTCAGGAGAATAACATAAGGGAAAGCTAGACCAGAGGGAAAGCTAAACATAAGAGAGAGAATTTTAAGCACCGCTGGGAAATGAGAAGCTGACAACTATAGGTATTTCAGTTCTACAAGGCAAGTCATTTCATCCTGGTAATAAATGGAAAAGGTGGGTGTTTGTTTAGATTTGGGCCACTCAGTAATGATTTTAACACTCAGCCAAGCCTCCTGCCAAGACAAGCACTCCAAGGCCAAAATCTGTAATGAACTCTCATCTTCTCAATTATAGATTCAGTCCTGACCAAAATGATATCCAATATTCCACCTCTCCTGAGTGCAAGCTCAGAGGCTGGTCGTACGGACGTGCAAGCAGTCCAGCTCCGCATGGCTCCCCCGCCACTCGTGGAGACCCCTCTGCTGGCCAAAGCACCCAGCCGGGGTTGGCGGCTGTCAAACCGGCCGAGTCGTCTTCTCTCCTTTCATTGCACCCCACCCCTCGTTAAATGGAAAGAGTGAGAGCAGAAGGAGAGAATTAGTGACTTGAGATGCAAGGAGGGAGAAGGGGAAGGAGGAGGACTGAGGAAACTATCTTCCCTTTACCTCCAGGATCCTTCCAGTCCCTTCTAACACATGCAAGACCGAACCTATGGAGCCCATTTTGCCCCTGCAGCTCTTCAAGGTGATACAGTGGCAGGACTGTGCCAGCTGATGGAGCCTGACCACAGCTCCTGGAGTGCCGTGGTGGTGCATAGGACTCCGTGGTTCCCTCACATGTGGAGCTTGTTCTGCGTCCATCTGTTTCTTGGTGTTACTTCATGAGACCTTTGGTACCTCTGCTGCACTTGCACTTGTCACCAAGCTCCCTCTTTCTCTGATGCAGGTGCAGCAAAAAAATATAGAAGGTAGCTTTCTTTCCAAGACTTATCATTCATAATTAATCTTCCAGGCCTCTCTGCTTAGCTTGTTTTTTGCTGCCTTTTTCTATTACTTTTTCTTTTTCCCAGATGGTTTCAGACTTCACTATAGTTGTATTTTTTTTATCCATCCAGAATTGAAGCATTCTTCTTTGACCATACCTGCTGACTGATCCATCTCCAGCTTTGGCTTCCATTTTTAAACTCCTTGAGCAGTCACCTGTCTCATTCTCAAACACCTCAGACCCTAGACTCACCAAAGGCTTGATAAAACTACAGCGCATGTGGAGATCCCTAGGTGAGAAGCTGGAGACAGGATTTTTTGATTGGAAGAAATGTATAATAGCCACACTTAAAGTAAAAATGTAATCATAGCTGATGGGCTTAAGGAGTGGAAGAAACTCTGATGCAGATTTATACTTTGTTTGGAGTCTGTGTGGAGCAACATGACCAGGGTCTTTATGGTGATGCTGTGGCCGCTCACCTTTTATAACTAGTTGTGATCTTCTACTGAGCTAAATGAATCATTAGCCTTTCTTCAGCAGACTATTAAGATGATTGCCCACCTTCCCAAGAGAAGGTGAGATGTGAGGAGAGAAAGAAGGAGCAAATTATTTGCCAGGCAGAGGGATCGAAAGAATGGTTTTCCACCATGGAGGCAGAGACTGTGGTTAACTCGGAAAATAATACCAAAAAAAAAAAAAAAAAAAAATTGTGAGGAAATCAGAGCCAAAACCCCACAACCCCGGACTAGGTTTCTGTTATTCAGAAGTTCTGATTTTTACTCAGAACAATGAGCCTGTCACAGCAAGAAAGCCTTCCTTAGTCCCTTGTGCTCCCTTAAATAGCAAAAACTCCCTTTTCACAGCTTTGTGTTCTTCACTTATATGTATATTACAAAAGTGTTGTGCTGTTCAACAGCTACCAGCGGGTGACAGAACTCTAGAGGGTAAGTGCTATATATACAATATCTAATCCAGTTTGTCCAGGCTTCCAGTCATCAGTCATGGATAGTCATAGGTCTACTTGTGAGTTCAGGGAGATTCTGTATGACTAAGAATCACAACTTTTGGTCTCATGTTCATAAAAAATATAAAATGTTTTTAGCAAAAAATCTAGATGAAAAATGGAAAGGAAGTTTATTATAATTGTTATTCATATTCTCAGATTAATTCTGGTTTTAGTTCCTTTTTCTTTTAGTTACTTGCTTGTGTACAGCACTCTTGGCAGAAGGCATTAAATTGTATGTAGGTTAATTACTTAATGTTTCTGAATTGCTTTGAACATGAAGTGAGTGCCAAGTATTACTAATATTATGTGAGACAACATTGTAATAAGCTGGGGGTTTCATCTGCAGTTTCTTTTATCATCCATTAATGCATAGGCTTTGTTTGGCGCTATATATAGACTGTACATATAATTAATTTGGTTTCACTACAGCCTGAAATCCTTTCCCTCCCTCACTGCAAAAGGAGAGAGACATAACATGTAAAGAAAAGAATACTCAAAAGGAAGAGCGTTCTCACCATGACCCATGACTGTACAGGGCTCCCCAAGCCCAGGAAAGAGCAGTGCAGTCATCTAACCTCCAAAAAGATTAGGGAGTTTGTTTTAGAAGAGCATCTATAATTGGGTTTTAAAAATATCAGGTTCTCCTTCTAATAAGCTGATGAACAATTTGATTATCTTTATTGCTTGCAAATTGCACCTTCTTTTCATGTGAACTCAACTTCTGGACATTGCATCTTCAGAAGTAAGGTTGAATTTACCCTGTTACTTCCCTTGTCTAAATACTTCTGTATATTAATTAACTTCTTAGCTAACTCTTTTAAGACTCTTGGATGTGAATCACTAAGGTCTGTGTTTTGAAAAAGTTTTCATTTTTTTTGGGGCAGCCACATATCCTCAGCATTACAGATGGTAATTTTCTGTTCCAAAATAATATTACATGACATTGATATGCCTTATAGCTTAATTACAGATGGAAACTCTGTTGAATGTATTTGCCTTTTTTTCATCACTGTTTACAGATTTACCAACAATGCTAGCAGTAGATCTGCACCTGCCTGTGGTATTTCAATTATTAATGTCTTGGGTATGTTTAGGAATTTCTATGGTTCTTTGGAGATATATGTATGTTGCTTTTATTTTGCCAATGGTCAGGCTGTTATAGTGGTATGATCCATTTATTTACTAGTAGGAAATCTAAGTGGTCATTTTAATTCCTTTGAAGCTGTTGTGAGGCTTGGATTGGTTCCATCTCAGTAGTGGACATTTTATAATTTAAATAAATATTATTCCTCTTTTTGCTACCAGGCCTAACACCTTTCATATGACTAACTGGTCATATCTACAGACTATACAACAAGGGCCATTCCTGGTAGGCTGATATTCAGTGTACACATACACTTGTCCAAATATGGTTAGCAAGACATTCTGAAGGTCTGTTTCATGAAATAAAATTAGCTTGTTTTTTTTCCCAAGGAAACAATTTTTTTTAATCAGTCATGTTTCCTTTCCATGAAAACATTAACTTTTTGTCAGAATTAAGGAAAAATAACCCATGAAAAACTTTTTGAAAAACTATTAATTTTTTTCAAAATATTTTCATGGGCAAAGTCCTCTTTTTTTGATCAAAATTAATATTAAGATTAATGTCTGGTTTTAGGAGACCAAAAGCTAGAGCATGTGTCTAGCAGAGTAATAAGGTCTGTGCAAGTACAACTGTTTCCTTGCGCAGGGCCTGAAAATCAAGGCCTATGTGGTTTTTGCCTCTTGCACAAAGAGTAATTTAAGGGTTTAAAATGAAATCAAACTGTATGGTACATTGTCCAAATGTATTGAAACAAAAATATAAATGTGAAAACCCAACACATCATAAATAAAATGAAATATATCCAAAACTAATTAAAGTACAAGTCATGAATTAAAAAAAAATCAACATTTATCTTGTTAACTTGAAACCTAACTTGGGCAAACCAGTTTCTTTTTCTTTGGTTTCCATGAACATAAGATTTTATGAGTACTGATATCAAATTACTACATATTATCTAAAAGTGCAACACAAGATCTGTCTGGGCAGTCAGTAAGATGTCATTCATTATTGTTTCACCATGGGGACTGGATATTCAATCTGAAAAAATAAACATTCAATGTATGCTCCATCCATACAACAGGACCTTTTGTTATAATTTCCTTTCTGATATATAGCTTCTACCTGATTCTAGCTAAAGGGAACCTTATCAGATTCACCTAGGTTGTAACTTACTCCTAAAACACCCCAAATATTTCGCTCCCTGGAGTTACTTAGTTAAAAAAAATAAGTTCTAAACTATATTTTCATGGCAAGTATTGATATGTTAAGTGCTGCTTCCATTTTGAATGCTTGGTAAATGTGTAATGTCAGTTTTGTCTGATCTTGTGTGTTTATAAATTGTGTTCTCTCGATTCATTTCCTCTGGCAGCATTGCTAAGTTTTGCTAGCAAAGTAGTCAAATTTTAATTCCATGGCAATTTCCCTTCTTACCTATCACTTTCACAGGCTTTATACTGTGCAGTGAAACCCTGTGATTTAACTGATCTTCCTACTAGTATAAGAAGAGATTTAGGCCCTTTTCAGAGCTTTACTGCTGATCAATACCTTTTAATAAGGTGTTTCCAGCAATGTGGAGGTACAGAAGTTAGAAATAAAGGTGATACTGATGCTGTCTCAGCTGAATAGGCCACACACTCTTTCTTCTTATCCCTGCTTTCAGTTTGAGGATGCCTGTTGGCTCCTCTACAGGGCAGCCTGTTGGAGAAGAGATTTAGCTAAGTAGAATGACACTGTGCACCTGGGCTTTAGGTCCAGGCAAGTGAAAAGGAGACTTTTGGCCCACAGAAGAATGAGATATCACTGCACTGCTGGCATCCTCTTCGAGAGCCAGCATCAGGAATGGCAGACGAGGCCAGTCTCTCACTTGTGATGAATTCCTGTCCTAAAATGGAATCCATTAGATGGCAGAGATCTTGTATATGCAGCTAGAGGAAAGCCCAGTCTTTTAGTTTAATAACATCCTGAATAATAATGGCAGCTATTTGCATTGCTACTTTAAGCAAATTGCTTCTGTCTAGTTTGAGGTCGGACCCACATCCGCAGAGTATATAGGTCCCCTAGCTGCTTCATAGCTGCTTAGCTTATCTCATCATATCAGTGCTTCCTCCCATACTATTCGTCTCAGCTTGTGTACTACGTACATGAATGCACAACTGGGTCCAAGAAAGAGGCATCATAAAGGAAAACACATGTTGAAAAAAGGTTAAAACTCCAAAGCCATTTGAGATCATCTCAAATAGAGAGACAAATGGAGAAGAAGAACTTAAACTAATGAAATAGGCCAGGTATTAATGGAATTTAGATAGACTTTTCAGAGAAGCTAATTGAATTGAATAAAGTACAAGTGGCAGCAGTTTTAAAAGGATTTAAACTTTTTTTTTGTAAAAATATTAAGGGACCAAATTGCTAAGTCAAATAAAGTGAGGGATCTAAAAATAAGGCAAAGTAATTTATTATTTCAACAACCAGATATTGCTTCATGCTATCCATAAAATTAAGGTCAGATGTCCCAACAAAGAGTCTGTTATCAGTATATTTGGGTATTTGAAATGTGATATTAAAATAGAGTAGAGTTTGGCAGGTTTTTGCTTTAAATCTATTTTAGTTCAAAACACAGAAATTTGCCATGTGAATTTTTAAGTTACAGATTAAGTAGAGAAACTCCTCAGAGGGTTTGATGTATATTTTAGATCTTATGCCACCAAAATGGAGAAGAATCACTGTATTCGTACACAAACCTCAGCTGAAATCTTTATTGCATGTGAGAAATTCCAGGTGAAAATCCCCTCTATTAAAATCCCCATTAAATTAACTATTAATTTAATGGAGCAAATTAAAAAAACACTCTAAACAGGTAGAAAAGCCCAGTGGAACTGCATCCATTCACACTTTACTTTTGCCAAATACATTATCTGAAATTGTACAGTGACTGAGTTATTAGTAGCAAATTTTGGGACTTTGGAGCTGTTGCAGTCAGTTGCCCGACACCAAGAAAAGATGGACATTGGAATGGAGGGCTTTGGCAATATAGTGGCAGCAAGGAGGCTAATAAAGTGATTGCAAATGGTCTGTTTAGTGAGGTGAAGGAATGGAGTGAGGGTTTGAAAGGCACATCTTGTCTTGTGCTTATTTTCTTAATGGAGAAAGACAAAAATATCAAAATATGAGGAGACAGTTTATTAAGATAAATTAACAAAAAGTTCAACGCGCAGCCCTGGTTACTTTTCATTGAGATATGCCAAATATGGTCAAATACTTCATATTTGATTTTGGAGTCATACTTCAGGAGAGGGCAACATGATTATGAATTTAACCTAACGTCATCTCCTGTCATACTCTGAGAGCTTACGTCCCTTCCACATGAAAACCTGCGCTTTGAAGGACAGCTTCCAATAAAGAGAAGAAAAGTGGCATAGGTTCTGTGTATGTTCCAAGTGTAATTATCTTATTTATATACACACATTAGTTCTGGAAAAGGTGAAGCTTTGCTGTATGAGGGGAAATGCCTCTTTCAGGACTACCTGCCAGTGCGAATACAAGGCCTCATCAAGAGTGCATTTTATCAGATTTCTCTGCCTTTGTAGGTCTCTCTGCAAACACCACCAAAGACAGAATTTTAAATAGCAAAGAGTAGCAGTAATATTGAACATTTGCTCATATTCTTAAAAGATGTCACTTGGCAACACTAGTGGTAGGCATCTTTGTGTGCATCTTCAGCATGCACCATCTCTGTGAATTTCCGGTAAACCTTTTCACTGAAATGTTAATGAAAAATGAACATAAAAGGTGCATAAGCACACTGTGCAGTGTTTTTGCCTTCTCTCTCTTGTTTAGATTTCAGGTGCTTTATGGGGGAAAACAAGCAGCAAAGAAATGTTTGTTTCTTGGGGTGAAAGAAAGTTGCAGTGCTTTGGAAGGAAGGATGTGGTTTAAACAAATGCCTAGAAGGCAGCAGATAAGAATTCTGTTACCAGATCTGGCACAAAAGCTCTTTTTGACCTTGCACCAAACCATTTCCTCTCTTTGGGACCATTTCCTTGTAAAATGGGATGACAGTAATGCTCGACTCCCCTTCCTGACAAAGGAATTGGGAAGGTTTTCTTTTATCCTTGTTACAGGGTTTCAGAGCTTGAGAGAGATTTAAATTGGTTTCGGTTGGGCCTGCAAATTTAAGTCTTTCCTTCAAATAAAACATTTTATTTATAGTATTAGGTTTATTTTACACTAATTATGTGTATTAAAAAAATACCGAGTTTGCACTGATTTTCTCAGTTGCAAATAAGGAGTTAATTCCATTACTTGAAAGTTCTGTTTTCTGTTCTTGATGTCAACCCAAAGAAAAAAAGACAAAAAAAAGCAATAATTCCCCTATCTTGTGTATGCTCAAGAAGTTTAATTTCTGATAGAACATTTTAACATTATTAGCACGATCTCGATGGGCTGTTAGAGAGAATTAGAGGAAAACAAAGATGCTTTTTGCACCTTTTAAAATAACTTAGAGGAATGCTTTGATTGTCTTTTAGAAATAAGCACACATAAAAAGTGGCATTTCCTTATTTCTCTTCCAATGAGTTCTGGAGCTGAGAAATCCCCCAGGCAACACTTTCAACTTGCTTCCTTCCATCGCAGAACAGAGAAGAGCTGCTGAGGCCTGTAGAGCCTTCCAGCTTGTTTGAAGAAAGAGAAGACTATTATCTTGTATGATTCAGCACCCATCGGATAGACTGTCTCCCTCCTCTTCCTGGCTTTTTAATCTATATTTTTT
Source organism: Dromaius novaehollandiae (assembly GCF_036370855.1). NCBI lineage: Eukaryota > Metazoa > Chordata > Aves > Casuariiformes > Dromaiidae > Dromaius > Dromaius novaehollandiae. The sequence continues at coordinate 154,232,374 of NC_088099.1, read as the reverse complement.
AACTCTCCTTCAGACTGTGTCCCAAATAGGTCAGTCAGGCTTACGAGGCCGGCTCAGCAATGCTCACCCCTAACTGAAGTAATGTTTACACATAGTATCTGTTTAAAATGTGAAATGCCTATTGTGAAAACAATAGACATATTCAATCACTGTATCCCAGAACAAATGAGAGAAATATTCCAGGGCTCCTATCAGAGCTTAATAGGTATAATTTTGCTGGCGATATGGTAATGTACAGCAGCTTTCCCCAGACGGCTGTGCAAAACAAAGAAGTGGTTGTCAGCCTCTCAGAATCAGATGTTAATGATATTTCATGTCTTTGTTGAGTCTGTGGAAAGCAGCTACTGCACCTAAAAGGGAAATGACTTCCATACCAACCTCCCCCAGCCAAAGTCGTTCTGATTGGGAAAACTGGATGAGGTCCATATTTATACTTCAGAAAGAGGTGTAAAAGAAGATTTCAAGACAGTATTGACTGAGCTGTCTCCCAAGCTCTTTACCCAAATTTATATCTTATCACTGTGATGAAAGTTTTTAGTTCAGGGTAGTATGGTCTTTTTTTTCCCCTCTCTCTCCTCTCTCTCTCTCTTTTTCTTTTTTCAAACATATACGAGGAAAGAATGTAATGTAAGCAAAACTCCAATGTGTTTCTGGCAAATGAGGAGTGTTTTCTACATCTCGTATATTTTTGGAAGCATTTGAATCCAAAAGTAATACGTCTTCCAAATCGGGAAGAAGGTTTTTTATTAGACTGATGCCTGCGCACAGCAGAGAGAGGGTTGTCTGCCCCTGCTTTGCAACAAAAAGGGATTGTTGCTCTTTCTGTGCTAGTCTGGAAGATTAGACCCAGGCAAAAGAAGGGTTTCTGCAGCTTTATTGCTGCAACTTCATTTTGCTGTACTACTGTATGTCTTCACTTCTGCAAACTCTCTTTCGTTTGTTTTAAGAAGAGGTCTTAATTCCAATGCAAAATCCATCCAGAAAGGAGGGCCCCTCAGCACTGTATTCCAGCTGGTGGGGATTAGCTTAGTCCTTTTACCGGATACGTATCATTTTAATCTTAAGCCTTTAGACACTGTACAACATACTATTAAGTCTGTTACCAAATAAAACACTAAAAGGCTGATTCACTAAGGGTTACACACCCTTTGCAGGGAAAAAGCTAACATTTACAAAGGGATAACTGCCAAAAATCACTTAAATTTCATGTCTTCCCTATTTACTAAATCCCACATCCACCATGTGTACAGTAACTTCCTTCAGATACGCCCTTGGGAGAAGGGCAAATGAAAATAAAGGGGAAGTTCCCCCCCCCAAATATGTATACCCAGCTCTAAGAGTGATTTATATAGATTCACATTAGAAAATCTCAAAAAATGTGAGTTATGTTATTCAGGAATAATATGAAACCTTCCACAAAGTGTGAATCATGTACTTGACTTCTCTGATAACGAGTGATACATTTCCCATATAGGGGTTAGTGGTTAGAGTACGAAACTGGGGCATTAGCAGACTAAGGGAGTCATTTGCCGATGACCTTGGGCAAATAACTTTGACTAAAATTTCTGACTTGGGTGCCTACACTGAGGCAGTATAGCAGCACTTGGCTATTTGGAGAAACGTGAGTGAAGAACCACTGGAACTTGAACTGCTCACTTGAGTTGTTAATAGCAATCACAGATACCTAACTCCACTCCCGGTAGAGGCTATTAAACTATGTTTTATCTTTCTGTCAGAAGTGAAGCAAAAACCTCTGATATTTATAATGTGCTCTGGATGAAGGGAGTGATATAAACGCAAAATACTGCAGCCAGTGCTTATTGGTGAGCCTGTTGTTCTGACATAGGCTCAGAAGTATCTTGCCACGTTATAGCTGGTCATTTGAAGTTAATTGCTATAGCTAGTCATGCTAAGTTATTGTCTACACTCATGGGACCGTCTTAGGGCACGGGGATGATCTCAGGAGATCATCAGGTGTGGCAATAGCACAGTGAATGAAGCTATATTGATAGTCTGCGTCCTACTCTTTGGGTAATATAAATGATTTAAATTTTCTTCCAGGGGATTTTGTTGTTGTTGTTTTCAGTAAGAAATAACTCATGTGTTTTGGAAAACATTGTTTAATGTATAATGGAATATTCCGCTAGCACTGACAGGCAGTGCTGCATCACTCTAGGCAGCCAACCCTGGGAGCTCAATTGACGAGGATAACAGGAAAACTGGGTGCAGACATTTTACTAAGGCTGGGTTTGGTGCCCCCCCAACGGTTATTTTCCACAGTTCCAGCTGCATTAAAAGAAAATGTTCCTAGGCATGTTGGTTAGGAAAATTTAAAATCTGAATGCACACAAAGACAGTGTTGTTTGTTAGAGGGTAAAACAATGGAGAATAATAGTATACAGAATTTACGAAGTCTTTTTACATTCAAGATATTTGAGTAAGATAAATGGTAAAATCACCGTATGCGTTAAGCCCTGGGATAAAGCAGATTATTCTTGTTGCACAGATACAGAAGTTGAACTAGAGGCAAAGATTTTTGTGTGGGAACTGAAGTGAAGATTTTTGTCCCAAACATGATTATAATCAGAATTTTTTCTTAGTAGCGCTGTGCTCAGACCATACAATTCTGCCTAGCTTAATCTTATTGCAAGGGTCTTGATGCCTTCATTAAAGGCCTAGTTTGAGGGGTCATCTGATTTTTGTTAAAATGTCAGTATTCATATATTAAATAAAAATGTTTCTAGGCTATATATTGTGGGAAAAATTTGGAAATAGAAAACATCACTCATATGTAGCCTAAAGGCTCCAAGGACCACTAGACAATGTAAAAAACAATCGAAGCCAAAATGTGCTTATTTATGTAATGGATATGATTTTAAGGAGAATTTTATGATTTTAGAGGATCCAACACATGATTTCGTACTGGGACCTGGCAATACTGTTAACCTGTAATAGAGAATTTGTATTTGGTGGCCAAGTTTCCCTGTTACTTCACATACGGCTAGTTTATTTTGGAGGCTTATCAGGTACAAATGCTGTTATATGTTAACAGTGTTGTCAAGCTCAAGAATTCAAAAATCATGAGCTAGTTTATTCTACATGGCAGAACTATTAGTGAGAGAAAATGCAAACAACAACAACAACCCAACAAATTCTCTTAATATTTATTCTGTTGTCTCCTCTCTACGAGGCCTTCAACAATGCCATGGTTCAGTACCACCACCAGAACTCGCATATTTATCTTCAGGGATGAGAGAGATCTCTGAAGTCTAATGACAAAAACATGGGCCTTGCTTTGTGGTATCTGTAAGCTGTTTTAGGGGGAGCTGCAGTGTGAGGCATTTACAAACAGAGTCACTCTGAATTAACTTCACTGTTGCACAAATAGGAAGAGCCGTACCTGGGGACTTCCGTAACTGTGTAACTATATTTATAGAAGCACCATTAGGGGGAGCTCTATAATAGACTTAATGCCAGTAGTTTACAGCTGCTTCACCTTAAAATCTCTACCTTCGGTTTTTCTTATTAGTAGCAAACAAATGGAGTTTGATGCATTAGTAACCATACTCCACGTCCTTAGAGCATTTCCACTATCATCTTTTTCATTACTAGAGATGTGTGGGCAGATTTGTCACACTCGGTTCAATGGATAAGTTTGGCCAGTTGAAAATAACACCAAAATACTTCATCTAGAGGTCTAAAAGCAAAGAGACATTGATTTGCCCAGCATACAGCCCAATTAGTCCCCATTTTGCAGATGAGAAACTGAGGTGTAGAGATGAACCCAAGGCACCCATCGCAATAGGCCAGTGACAGATCCAGAGGGAGATGGCAGCTCTCCTGCTCTTCCCATGCCTGCACCTGAGTGGGTCACATTGCCTGTCTTCTGAATTCTCCAGGTCCAGTGTTTTGTCCTTTGCACTATCCAGTTTCATCTCAGGGAATACCTGTAGCCTTACAATACAAATTTTAAAATTTTCCTGAGTGTGCTTTTCCTCCAGTGGAGGAGAAATTAAAGAGGTCAACACTACCATCACTATTTAGTGAGATACTTCAAGACAGGCAGACACTGTGGTGATGAAATCATTGCAAGGACCAATGCAGAACAGAATGAACAGTCTTAGAAAAAATGGGGCAAATTAAGTGATTCTAGGATAGAAGATGCTGTGATTAGTTGTCTGATTTTGTCCTATTTCACTTATCCCTTAATAGCCCCGTTCAGTTGCAGAGTCTCACTGTAAATATTTGTGGGCCCCAAATGAGGTACTGTCTTAAAGAAACCTTTCCCTTGTTTCAGAAGTCTGTTGCTCTAGAGGTCTTGGTGCGAATTTCTCTGCAAACCATCAGTCCAACTGATTTCCCCTCTGCTCTGAAAGGTCCCATATTTAATCCTATGATGTGACAGAGAATGAACTAAGGAATTAGGCCTACTGTGTATGTGATACATCACATGATATAGTATGTGATATGATAGATCAGTCACAAAGTCAAGTCAGATGCATTTTTTTCATGATGGAAATCTTTGTTCTTTTTAGAAAGATAAGAAGTGCTTTTTGGCTTTCTGTTAAGTGCAGAACTTAGAGATTATGATTCGATGACCTGAAAAACTGCAGTAAAGAATGAGGACACAAAACAACTTGGATTTGTAATCCTAAATAAGACAAAATGACAGATAACGACTAAATAGAAGGATAAGATGATCTATATTTCATCTAGAGGAATAACAGAGAAAAAAATCTCACATAGCTGGACAAGATGCTGAGATGAACTAGCATTTTAGCATGCTGTGAGTGATTCAGAGTAAGGGAGACTGTCTAGTTTTCCTGAAAGATGACCAGAAAATAATTAGTTAAGCAAAAGAAATTTTACCCCAACATCCAATCAACAGTTTGGCACAGTAAAACTGAATTCATTGCTAAGATTGACTCTGATTAAGCTAAACAGGGCTTTCAGTTTTTAATTTGGCCTATTGTTCTTACAGATTGCAGTATTGGAGAGCCAAAGAATTAACTCTTGGTACTTTTTTTATACTGACTTGAGGCACTTCTTAAGTACTTTTAAGAATTTGCAAAATGTTCTCTCAGTTGCTTAAAATATGATGCGAGTGAACTGCAATGAGTTCATTCCCAAAGAAATAGATTCAAGACTTTACTGTACTATTGCCAGTTTCTGTAAAATCGCCTGGCAAAAGGCATGTAAACAGTTCATGCAATGTTCCTCAGGCCCTTTACAGAACAATGCCCACACGTAAAATAGTATACTTTATTCTCATTTTTACCAAGAGAAATTAGAGTGAATAGAGGTACAGTAGTGTGAATGTTATCAAAAAACCTTCTGAAGGGCAAGTTCTTGTCGCCGTGGGGCTTGTCAGGGTTTGGATGACTCTCACTCTAGTGCTCCTGGGACATCTTTCCTTAAAATCCTATAAGAAATTAGCCACTAGAACCTTTAGTTTCTGTTGCTTCCAAAATGAAAAAAAAAAACCCCAAAACAGTGCAAACTGTTTTATTCAGCCTTTCTGCTGTGTTTTTCTCAGTCTTTTTGCAGGGACATGAACTAGTCCCCAGTGAGTGACTGCTTCATATTGTTGATGTTTCTTCTGCTGTCTCTGTGGGCCATTACTACCTTCAGCACACTGTTTACAAGGCTAGATCATGAGTTCCTTGGGGCAGGGAAGCTGTCTTTCTCTATTTGTATTTTAGCTACTAAAGGAGCTCATGGATAACATACAAAAGCAGTGATGAACACTACAAGAGTACTAAAATATTTCCATTGTAAAGGGAATGACATTTGCCTGTTTCTAATAAATCTTGAATCCTTTGTGACAAAATTAAATATACTGCATTCCACCTACCGGAGAAGTGGTACAGGAAGTGCCTCCTACCCCAGTAAAAGCCCTGGTTATCTCTCCTTTGAACTCTCTCTTTGCCCTGTGCAATTGGTAGCCTGCAGTAAAACTGCTGCAAAACAGTAAATCTGCAATAAACCCATGCAGACTGCTGGGGCAAACAGACCCTTATTCCAAAAAGGCCAGGAACATCTGGAGCCCCGAGGCTGGGGCCAACCATATTGGATGGTGGAGGAGGTGGCTACTGACCACAGCTCTGGCGCACACAGTTATGCTATGGCATTAAATGTTCTGAAATTGGTCACTTGTTGGCACTCGGATCTGTTGTATGTCATGGTTACCTCAAAAAAACCAACTGTTTCCTCTGGACTAGAGGAAAATATCATGTGATCAAATGAAACTGAAGTTTTTAAGAGTGCTAGCTGTGTTCGTCAGCACAGAAATCCTCTACACTAGGCTACCTGAAATGTGTGAGAAGTTATCTGTAGGATTTCAGGGTATGTGGACTAAGAGTCCAAGAAGACCTTGCTTAAAAGTATAGCAGAGAGCAATGTTTTGATGCATCTTACCAATAACATGGGGGACTGGGCCTATTTGGCCAGAAAAGCTTCAGCAAGCAGCTATTTGGTTTTGTGTTAATGCATATAAACGTGGAGTCTCAACATCCAGCCTGTTATGCTTATTCTATCATGTTCAATAACTGTATTACTTGCCTACTTTACTTTGGGGTTGCAGCAGGCATCAGAACAGAACAGGCAAAGCTCTGCTTGAGACTGAAAATATATAGTCCTGAATCTGAGCTAGTCATGGTTCTTCTAGAAAAGCATGAAATGAAGCAGTAGACCTCTAGGAAAACCATGGGATACTTAAGCCAAAGACTCTTCTGAAAAGATCTTGAAGTCCTCTACTTGCCACGACTAAAATAACAAAGCGCAAAAAAGATGAAGGCAGTAAACCCCTCTTCCTTTCCAGTGCCTGGAAACATGAAGTCAGAGCAGGAAGGCAGAAGGAGAGATGGAGGGAGAGAACTGACTCAGTGAGAAAAAGAGCGCCTCAGGGCTCACAGCCTGCATATGTCACTGACACTGACCACTGAGGAGAAGCATGCCAAAAAATATTAAACAGACATTAGTTTAAATGTTGAACTGGAAGTTAGAAGACACAAGAGAAGGATGTGATGATGGAAACTTCAGGGGCTGCGGTGAATAGGTGAAGGCAAATCAAACTGAATTAGGATGTGCAGTCACAGAGAGAGCTGGATACCGTAACCTCAAGAGATCTCTGCCATCAATTGCTGTCAGTAAGGAATTTGTGGCCAGCAGAACTGGAAGGGCATTACAGAAGGTACATGGTGCTTCTGCCAAAGCTGGTCCCACACAATGCTGACTCCAGGGAGTATCTGCCTTAAGTCATGTAAGGGAAGGCATGAGGATCTGTGAGAAAGGTCTGTCAGAAATATATTTGCAAAATTCAGTAGCTATTAATTACAACAAAAAAGCAAAATAACTTTCAAGCATTCTGCATCTATACAAAATACACTGGAGGGTTTTGAATATCTTTTTCTATTCCAATTCCAGATTCTTTTAGGAAGACCTCTGAACTGCTTGATTATAATTGATTGGTTCCTTACACACTTTGTGGTAAAGGGTTTCATGACTAAATGATCTTTAAAGTTAATAGAAATCCCTGTTCCTCCAACTTGTTTTCCTGTTGCTGTCTGCTGCCAACCTAGACTCTCAAATCCATGCTGGCTTAGCTGCAAATATGAGAGAGAAAAAGAATATTTTAAAGTAAAAAATTTCCCCAAATTTAGCTTATTCCAGCAGACAAGAGGAAGTGTAATCTAAATTATTCATAACTTGCTCACAGGTCACCAACATAACCTCTGCAGACAGAAGAAGAAAGACGGAAGATGGAAGGTGGATAGAGGCTAAAATTTAGTCTAGTTTCTGTGATACAATGTAAGTTGCAGCAGATGAGAGAGAGGAAAAAGGAGGCTGAAACATTAGAAAATGATTATAACCAGGCTTCTTTTCTTCTTAGAAGGATCACAGAGGAGCAAATACTGGAGAAGTATGGTCAAGGCTGTCCAAGAAGTGAGCTACTACAGCCTTTGAGGGAAACCCTGACTTTAGCAGAACTGCTGTAGAGCTGTCCAGTGAGAACTAAAGCTGCCATGATGTCAACACCACTCACTTTCCCTGGGAGATTTTCACTCTATGGACTAGTCTGGAAGGTCCTTTTTTACGTATCCTCTTACTATGTTGAGAGAATCCGGCCTCTGTTCTATAAAGACGACAACACTTGTTCTAAAAATATGACAGTCTTTGAGGTAGTAGTGGGAGCAATTCTGCAAAACTGTACTGACCAAATTAGAAGGATCCATTCACTAGGTTTGAAAACATGGTCAGTGTTTCTGTAAGCATAAGTAATTAATTTAACAAAAGCAGTGGCTAACATCTTTGTTTCTTTGGAATGTGACATGGGATTTTTTGTGGGATTTGTAGTTGGTTTAAATCTCACGTTCCATACTGCATGCAAATGGGTTTCTTTTGCATATGATTTGCAAATGGCATAACTGTTATGTGCAGACATGCTTAAAAATCTACCAGTACTAACATTCCTTCTAGACAGTAAAATTCCCCAACAATTCCAACCACGGTTGTGTCATCAGCATTACTTTAAACATTCAGTACTTACTAGAGGGGGTAGAAAAACTGTTTCTAGGAACATTTTTGCAAAAGCAAATTCTTAAGCTTTTTTTAACTAATCACTCAAATATTTTCTTGAATTTATAACATTTTTTGAAGAAAATTTCACAAAAAAGTATAAAATAGTGTTGTTAAGAATTTGAAAACTTTCAATCAGATCTAAGAGAAGCATTTATTTTCATCTTTCTTATCAATTTTTTTAAATTGAAAATTTCAGTAAATACTAGCCAAGCTCTTACAGTGTATTTCAGTGATTAATCTGGTGTGTAACGTTACTTGTGTTATTTAACAAATTGCAGATGAAGAAATTTCTCATCTGATCCTTCCATAGAAGGACTGCAACCACCAATTTCTAAAATCATGCTGTTCACTGATATGTTTTTAAAGACAATGGTAGTTGTAATAAATATAATGAAACTTGCCAACAACCTCCTATTATGTCAGTAAAAATATATGTTCTTTAACCAAGCTGCCAATCCTGTTCATTTTTAAGTTAGAACGTCAAATTAAGAGGGTGTTGTGGGCTAGAAAGGATATGTTTTCTATGTAAAGATTATTTTTATACTACAATGTTTACTGCTTGAATAAAATGAAAAAGTATTTTGCATAATGGGCTTTCAAAGTTTCAACTTCTCTGTTCCTTGCATGTGAAGCAAAAGGACTGTATGTCTGTTTTTCCATTCCACTGCACCCTTAGTAGATAAATAAATCAAGAAAACTTTGAATGCTAGCAAAGCTTTAGAGGAAATAGCTATTATATTCCATTTTCTGGTAGATACAGGAAGAGGGATCCTGAATTTAAGAATTATTTGATGTGTGATCTTTCTGTGACTGTTTTCTTTCTTTTCTAGGGTTTTCAGAGTGGATAATTCTGAATAAAATGTTTGATAACATAGATAGAGGCCACACTTCTTGCTTTCTGATTCATCATGATCAACAAGGTTCGATGCATTATTGATTGGATTTATGTGGGATTTGCTGGTAAGAGAGGCATCTACTGAGCTAGATATGCTACCAAAGACCAGACAACTCAGGTTTGACTAATTAGGTGTGGTTGACCAAAAGTAACTTTCCTTCATTCTCACACACTTGCAGGGATGTTTCTAACTTCTAGTAAAAAAGAATCTAGAACTGTGCAGTACCAAGGACCTCACTCAGTCACTCTTACTTCCACTGAAAAGTACTCTATTGAGCAAGTGGTCTCATAAAAAATTCACAAGATTGAAATCTCCAACAGAAAGTTTGGAAGTGAATGGATAGAGGTATTGGTAAAGGTATGGAAGAGTAGGTCCAGAGTCATTTCAAAACTGCCTTCATTTCCTGTTCTGGGCTGAGTATGGTTTCTCCCTTTCCTTTCTCTTCCTATTTTGTCCCCAATGTCTTATGTTTACTGTGTAACTGGCTTCGTTAGCCTAAGAACCCTGGTGTCAGTAAATTTTGCTCAAGATTTATGAGGTTGCAACTGGGATTAGAAGCTGAATTCTAGAATACCATAAATCATGGAGAGATATGATTGGATTCATTTCTCAAGAAAAATTAGATGGGTAGATTTAAAATGTTTTCCTTTTTTACTACAGTAATAGAGAAAGGGGGTTGGTATGTTCATTCAAAATTATGGCCTCTTAATCAAATCTTTAATATATTTTTCAATACATGATAATTTTATCTGTCATCACTATCAAATAGTTTTTAATGTTATTCACTTAACATCATTCAAGAAACAACTTAACTAATGTCTCTGACAGAGAATTCATCTTCTGTTATTTCTCCAGCTGTATTTTCCTCCTTTCAATCCTCCAAATGACTCTAGCACTGACTCCTCCTACTAAATTACAATATCCAAACAATTTAAATTAGTATGTCATGAGATTGGAGTCGTTTTGTGTTTGACCTAATTATTAAAATTGCTTTCTGAGAACTAATGGCATAATTACTCTTATAATTAGTAAAATAAAGAACCTGTAACTGCTCAGACTGGGAGCAGCTGATATGATCAAGCTTTAAATTGAAAAAATCCAAAATTTTCTTGCCCATCGTTTGTAGCTCAGTAGGTTTCAAGGGGAAGGCTGATACATGCCTGCAATGACTGTGTTTAAACAATTAAACCTTGTCTCCACCTTAGCATTTGATTCATTAGTCACTGATGAACCTTTGTCCCTACTTGCCTGTTTTACTGAGAAAACATATAGCAGAGTCTACTACAGATACCAAAACATACCTGCCGCGACAGTAGTGATACTGCCCCGTGATAAAACTGGATAAGTGAAACTGGAAAAAGGGGTCAGGTGTCAAGATGTCCTTGGCTGGGCAGAGCTCCAAACCAACCAGACCACGGCTGTTCCCCTGTGAAGCTATGCAGGTCTGAAAACCCTTGGGCATGAGCTTCCTGACAGTCCTGCTGGGTTCCCACAGCCCTTATCATCCCCACTGACACATTACCTGGGTGTGCTGGGAGCAAAGGCGCTAAAGCTGGGGTGGAGGACTGGGAGTCTTTCCTTGCTGTCCTTTCTCTGTTGCCTTTATTCCTGGCTCTCTGTGGGAGGCAGAAGTCTGCCCACCTTGCTCATGGTGGTGGGACCTTCTTGCATGAGCAGCCCCCTGACTGACACTGAGATCTTCATGTACAGTCTGTGCGTCATGCCCTTTTGTATAATTTCCCTCCTGAGAAAATATACCCCAGTGTACTGTTTGGCTGGTTTGACACAGGAATGTCTATCTCTCAGATTAGATATGCCTCCTGGGGAAAAGTACCTTTTCATTTCACTTATTGTATGTTAGACACATTCTAGAAGACCTTTCATGTTTATTTCTTTGAGTATGTCTAGCATAATGCAACATCCAGACAATATATTTTATGACTGAATGAATGGTGGAGACTCCCTCTAGCTGGATTGTCTTTCTAATCTATTTATTTTGTTAACCAATCAGTCAGTGCATATGTCTATTTTTATAGAGTTATCTCTCATTTTGATATACAAAAAGGGTGTAACTTCCCTAAATAAGAGAGTGAAAATTCTGTAAATATGTTGTCTTTTCTGTTAGCAACACAGAAACTATTTTGCAAAGGATTATATATAACTCAAGATGGGCTTGGATCCTCTTTAATGCACAAAATACAGCTTTTTCTCCTGTAGCTGACTTTACTCAAACACAAAATGACTGACAAATACAGAAATCAAAATGGAAGCCCTACGCAGAATTGGATGTTTTACCCATAGTATCATTTAAAAGAAGAATAAATAACGAATGTACAAATAAGTTCCTAATTTGCATTTTCTTTTCATTCTAACACCTTGAATAAGACATAAAAAGAAAGTGCTTCTCAAAATTCAAATTGAGAAGGAATTGTTACCCTAATTAATATTAAAATACCTTCTACATCCAAAATATGCAACAGAAGATATTGAGGCCTCTATCATCATCAGCAGAGGTGAAATTCTCTTAGCTATAGAAGCTAAGAATGTCTGCCATGAGGCTGAGCAAAGCGGAGAGCCTATAGACTATTTAAAGACATCAGAGTGTTTTAAGAGCAGACAAGGTAGGCGGTTCTCCACTGCAGAGTGAAGCACAGCGCAGAGGATCCAGGTGTCCTTCCTTCCCCAGTTCTGTGTTGCCATCACGAGAACAATCTACTCTGAAGAAGTATTTATGGTTAGTCTTAATGGGTCATACTCTACTACCGGAGACTCAGATCTTGACCACATGTGACTACTGAAACTTGCCTTTGGTGTTTCTTGTAAAGATGGGTCAGAGCTCTATGGAAAAATGTGCACAAATGTCTCTATAATCTATACTGTGGAACTCTGTGAAGGACAGAAGCTTAACCTTATCTTAAAATGGTTCATTTCTGAATGAGGATAGGCTTAAGAAATCACAAAGTCCTAAATCCAGCCAAGATTGAGACATTCACAGGATTTTTCTTGATTTGCTGGGTATATGACATATAAATATGGGAAGTGGAAAATGCAACTGGAATAAACATTAAATTTCTATGCACTGTGAAATGTGTATCTTTTATGGATAATTAAAAATGGAGACTGGTGCATGGAAAGAAAACCTTTGTCATATTTGCTGTTGTGGCTAACACCTTGGAAAAATTTGTTGTGGTACATTAACTTGCATCAAAATCCTACATAAATCTGTAATCATACAACACAGTCGTAGACTTACAAAGTACCAGTTGTATTTCATGTTATCGTATACTGTTAAAAATGACCATTGCTATTAGGTGTTGGGCTGTAATGCATTGCAGGGTCTAAGTAGACTACACACTTGGGACTTCGGTACAGCAGTAGCTTATCGGAGGCAGTCACAGAAGAATAGCTGTTTTCACTAAAAAGGCAACTCTTAAAGCCAAACATGGAAATATAACTTAATAAGCAAAATAAAACAAAAACTAAAGCTTTCTGTTTTTTTAAACAAAATCCAGGTAGCCTTTTTGAGAGACCATCAAAGCTATAGGTACTCCTTTTTAAACTGTCATTGAACTTTAGACTTTTAATTAAGATCAGTCTTGCTGATTGCAGTAATAAAGAAAAAAGGAAGACAAACAGCTCTTAGATAACAGTGCTTCCAAATTCCAAGTGGAATAATAAATACATATAAACAACGTAATAAAATTAAAGATCCTGACACTGTCCACTCTACTCCCTGCTACCCTGATCTCTGGCTGGTGGCTACAAATGTTCGGTAATATTTTTCTGGAATAAATGATGTACAGCACCAGTATTTTTCCCCAGAGAACTGTGTTTTCAATCTTTAAACAAGTTTTAATCAATTGTTATACTTAGAGCGCATAGAAGCCATGCTTATGAGCTTCCTTAGTAAGGATTAAGTAAGCTTTTGTAAGTAGGATAGTATTGTTTATCTTACATGGTCCTTTCACAGCACCTTTCCCTTGCTATCTGAACTCTCCCAATGATTTAAGATAGAACTGGTGTTTCCTTTCCTCCCCATTCTCTTTCGTTTTTGACAAAGAGCTCCCTCATTGTTTTCTTTCCTAATTCATTCTGTGTGTGAGGGAGGGGAAGTGCTGCTTGCCTCAAACCTGTCAGAGAAGTTCTAGTCATAGAAGGGAGTTTGGCATTTTTGATCCCAAAGTGACTGTATCTGCAGCCATGTCTTGCGGGAAGGAGGCCCATCATCTGTGATCAGTTCCTGCACGTCTTCAATGCTCAGGACATTGCTTCTGTTCCTCTAGAGCTGAATTTAGAACAGCCCTCCTAGGGGATATAGTTACAGAAGGGAGAGCTACCCTAGGTGCTCTGAACCACTCACAAGGAAGGTTTTAGTATCTGCTTCAACAGAGCTTCCTGCTTCACATGCCTGGCCCCTGTGAAGTAAAAGATAGATACCACTACCCATGTCATGGGCAGAAACAGCAGTGCCACTGGCTGCCAAGCAAGCGGAAGAGCTGCACAGAGCTGCTGATGCCAGCCAAGGGCAGTATGGATAGATGGGCTGGAGAGAAGAGCCGAGAACTCCCGCTGTCCTGACAGCTCTCCTTCTCCTTGGGCGCTCATGAAAAAATTCAGTGGTGGCTTCAGGTGTGGTGCTGCTACCCGAACACCCTTGTTCCAGTCACTCCTGTAGTACTTAAGGTCATAGAAGTACTACCCCAGTGAAATACATTCAACAGCAGTTTGCATTTTAAATTCAGCATGCCTCTCCAGGTAGATTGCCTAAAAGCCACATGAGACAGAGATTTCATGAGGGAACGCTGGTTATTTAGCATTTCCTTGGAGAAGTCAAAGCCTCCAGATACAGCATAGCATATAGGATTACTTTAGTGTGGCTGCACATGGTTTCTGAGCATTCTTATCACCCACACTGTTACAGGTTTTAAAAGCCAGCCAGAGCAGCAGGGTAGCTATCGTAGAGTTCTGAACGGGCACAGCTCGAAACAGTTATTTGACATCTAATTTCCCCCTTGTGAATTTCATATTAGTTCTATGTGCATAAAATGAAAATTCTGTCAAAAAAAAAAGTATATTTTCTTACAGATGTATTTAAACAACATTTAACAGAGATTTTTGCATAGACAGGGCACTTTCACCTCAATCTTTAACACATGCTAAACATACAATTTGCTTGTCTATGCTATGACTTAAAAACCTGTTAGCTATTGAGTATTTCCTTTCTCACTGATACAGACGGGGTTTTACATTAGCTATTGTATATATAAAATGTGCTTTTTCCCCTAGTATCAGACATGATGTATAGATGTCTCTGACCATATCTGAGTTTGCCAGGAATCGAAGGTTTGGGCGGGTGAACTTTCCTCCCAATCCACGTGGAGACCAAATCCCAACTTCCCAATGGAAGGATCAAGCAGAAATTCCATAAGCACAAACTCACGAATACCCTATGCAGAAATAATCCACAGAGAGGACTATTTGGCTTTTACTACACTCTTAGCTGGTCAATCATAATAGCGCCAAAGAATTCTTGCCAACTCTCACACGCTTCTCTGACACAGCTTCTTTCACATTCTTTCATATTTTCCTCTTATCTACTATCTAGAAAACTCACAGAGGGGGAGAAAAAAGCCTTCTATATTTATTTAAATAACGTTAAAGCTGGGATGGAAAATACCAAGTCTGGACAGAAGCATAAGCAAGGCAAGTGACTATTAGAAAGCCTCCAGGGAAGCCTCAGCAGTTTTGCTCCCAGCTCTCTTATGGCTTTCCTCCCAAACTTACTGTGATTTACCCCTGTTTTTTCTAGCTCCTTAGAAGTCCCCTGCTACAACACCGGAGGAGCAGAGAGAAGTTTAATTAAATGTAGATTTTTTAATATTTTTATAGACTTGCTTGTTCATTTCTAATTATTATTCCAAGTGGCAGCTGAATTATCCTTGATTCCTTTCCATCTTAGGGATCAGCCTATGCTTTTGGGACTCTGTTCCTCTGAACCTGGCAGAAAAAGGCATCAGTTCAGAACATTTCTTCTAGTGATTTAAGACTTGATTGCCTTTATTCAGTTTCCTATTACGTAAGAACGTCCTTTGACACCTGTGGTGTAAACCTGGTTCAACCTGGTATGAGAGCTCCTGGGAGCAAACTCTGAAGTTCAAAGATCTTCTTTCTGCCACTTGCAAGTCCCAGTGGTCTGAGGGCAGGTATTCTTCCACCGTCCTGCTCCTCAGATTTATGCCGCAAAGCAAGCTCAGCCCTAGCGTGGCGTCTCACATGGCTGCAGCAGAGCCACGAGGTGCATTCCAGGGCGATGGAGCACTCCCATGCAATGATGATGAGGATAGAAAGGGTGGGCCCAGAAGATGGGAAGATGTGATCATCACACTTTATAAGTCCTGCACACATGGCTCTAAGCGCCCCAACCCATGCATTGACTCCTGCTCCTGGAACGAACAACCCCATCAGGGAATGATGTTGTAGAGGAGGGATATGAAGTGTGCAGGGTCTGGGCTAGCCAGGACATGGGCTTGTAATATAGATGCTTTTGCAACGTTAATATACGCCTGTTTTCTAGCCAGAGCTGAAGAGTGCCAGAATTTGGCCCTAAACATTTAATGAAACCACTGAGACATATAATCAGAGAAAAACAGAAAAGAAAATGAGAAAGGGGGGAGGGAAGAGGAAGAGCGAAAACTGTACAAAAGGCATCTGATTAAACCAGTGATAATTACTGACATTGTTCCACTCTGAGCTGGGATCACACTTCAAAATAAAAAGTGGAAGATAATTTTGTTAATAATTTTAATCAGCTTCCTTTTCATGAAGGATCAGAGAACACTAATAGATGGTTTTCCGAAAGACAGATGATTTGTAACACCATCAACTCAGTAACTGAAACAAGAGACCTATTCTCTCTCCCATTTATTTGAAGTAACGGGTTCCTCCAGAGGAGGAACAATAGGCAGAGATTGAAAAGCCTTGATTTTGCCTAAATGAAAGATATTTTTCTCTAGCAGATGCTTTATCCTTTAGTTTATTTTTCTCTCTCTTCCCAATGGGTTTTACAACCATGTTGTCCTGTTTGTTTTCAGTCTTTGTTTCTTTCCCTGATACCAGGTTGAAGCCTGAGTAGCTCAAGCAGTTAAGGGTATTCTCTGAAAGGAGTTTGTATGGGTTTCCTTGGCAACAAGAGCCACAAAAAGCTCTGTAAGCCACATTTTTGAGTGCAGATTTTTTGTTTTGCTTTTAGCCGTTCTCGCATAGACAACAAGGAGACAGGAACTGGTTAGGTTCAAACTGATCAGATAAACTGGAATGAAAGGAAGGGGATAATATTTGGCTGATTTCTGAATGTGGCAAACAATGCCAGGCTGTCACTGCTTTTAATGGTCCCAGGGTTTGCCTCCCAAGTATCAATAATCTTTATATCCAACAAGATTTGAAACAAGAATAATTAGTGTGACCTGCATGATTTAACTTTTATATAGGAACGAATGCCTCCTATTTTTGAAGGCTACATGTCTTATGTTAATGGTCCTTTCTATATAATTGCTTCCTGCCACTGTTCTCTTACTGAGAAAAGTCATGTAACGCCATTGCAAATGTGCTACCAGCTTGCAGTAAACATGCTGCTCTAAATCACGTATAGTACAATAAATCATACGCCTGCCATTATTTTAATGCTTTGAAAATCTTTACATTTGTTTTTCTCTGGAGTTGGAGGAAGCACAGAAGCACAATAGCAGTGTTGTGAAATCCTGAAGAATTTCATTGTCAGTAGAGCTGCTTGGGAAACTACCCTCCTCCTCTTTGAGAATAATTTACTACAAAATGATTTTGTTTAAGTTGTTAAAAAAAGTTTTCATTGAAAACCTGAATGCTGATAATATTCAGTTTTCTCATTGAAATTCCCAAAGTGAAAATGTATTAAAAGCATTTTTCATTTCTTTCACCTCATTTTTCAATGCAGACAGCTAGTTTCCCCCAGAAAAAAATTCAATCAACAATAGTTTTTATTTGTAAAAAGGGATCTCCGCCTCTGACACTCTTACTGCCATCTCAGTAATTTCTCCATTTTCTGCTACGGCAAATTTTAGAAAACTGTGTTTTTCTAGTTATTGAAGACAGTGTGGAATAATAGCTGTTATACTCCTCTTGCAGGCATATGCAAGTTTGCTTTTCAGGTTTCAATAGATAATCAGTCTTTTCTTTGGAAATTGAAAACTTTCTGAAACTAAATCCTTTTGTGTAAACTTTCCATCACTGGTGGCAGCCAGAGGGGTTTTTTTGGTTCGTATTAAAAGCATGAGCAAAATTTTGTACATCTTTCTAGAGGCTTTGAGTTTACAAGCAGAACAAAAATGAAATAATAAACCACTCTAGCTTTTCCTGTAAGTTATCATCAGAGTTATTTTAGATGACACTGAGGCAAAACTGGCTTTGCAGAGTATAGTCTGGACTCTTACATTTCAGAGTATAAAGACTAAGAGACAAAGTACCTTTTCTTTCAGTGGCACCTGATTTTTTTCAGCTAGTTTAAATTCTTCAGAGCCTGAAGAGGTTTACTAATAGTATCTTATTGTATGGCTGGAAACACTGGTGAATGGGTTAACTGATTCTCAGTGTCTTATGAAGCGTCCCACCACTGAGTGTACTTCTGAGACCGTGTGGCTTCCTGGTGCTGTCACTCCTGCCCTTGATATGGAGAGACAAGTTTCACAATTATTAAGAGAGCCCGCACCACGGATTTATTGTGTAGCTAATAATAGCAGGCAATTACGATTATATAATAGTAATTTTTCTAATGATCATTTATCCAAGTACAATAAATTGGCATATTTTGAAGTTGTTTAGACATAGCTTGATTATAACCCATTCAGTAGTAGAAATTGCGTAGATACTGTCTGAATGCATATATAGCAAATGTTTTTATTACATTTCAGGTCCCTATCCTTGTGGTTTTTGCTGGACTTAAAAATTGAGCTGCCTCAGTTTCAGAGCCTGGTATATCCTATTATGGACACTCGACTAAAGAGAACACTTCTCGCTGACACAGGGGCTTAACAGATTAATGAATTTGACTGTAATACCTTCTCCTTCTAAGGGATGGTTCAAGTTTTGCTGCTGTTACTTCGATTAGCACTATCTTCTCTGGTGCTGAGCCAGGCAATTCTGTATATTGACTGAGCTGGCATTTCTTGCTGCTGTGAGAGAAGCAGAGAAAAAAAGCTGTGCTATAAAGTTTGTATCGATCCAAAAGTAAAATTGTAAACATAGCCAAAAGAGCTGTACTCTGAAAGGAAAAATAGTGTTGTTAATGATGTGAAACAACTGAGGTTGCATCCAGCTCATCTTTCTTTCTTTAAATATATAACATTGCTAGTGTAAGCTGTTGAATATACTTTATATCAGCAGTAGTCCTCTGAAACTCAGTAGTTCCGTGGCAATATTGATATTATAAACCACAGCTGTTTATGTTATTAACTGCCCTCTGTTTACCTCAGGTTGTTAATCAGTGAGCTAGCCATTAAGTCCTGGTGACACACGATTTCTCTAGGATTATTGCTAACATTTCTGCTGCAGTCAGGAGGGTTTTTCTGGCTTAGCTCAGCAATGAGGAAGTCTGTAGCTGATCAAATGTGCTCTCGCGTGCAAGTGACACTGCAACTGATAGGAATTAATATGAAAGGCAAAATCTAATGCAGAGAACATTACTTTAAACCCACTATACCTAAATATTGGAAAGGAAAACAGGATTCTAGTGCCTGCAGTTCTGATTGTGACTGACCTACTCACAATTATAAATGGCAAGCTGGAAGATATGACATCCTATTCTGCCTCACTTGAATTGTCATCTTTAATTAAAGAAGTTCTGTGTCATGGATGACATTTCTCAGAGAAACTTCTCTCAGAGTCTGGGGGAGGAGAGGGAAAGGAAGGCTGGAGTAATGTGTTCTCTATCTGTTTGCTGGTTTTCCCATACAGATTTAAGTGGTCAGTGTTACAGCATTTAGAGTTTGGCTAAAAAAGTTCTCTTGGGCATTAGCAGCTGATCTTAACTCCAAGGCTAGGGTTTGGTGAATGCTTTAAGTAGATGTCCATTGTGGAGCTTGCCTGTGGCTTGCATTGTGAATTTGAAATATGTTTTTGGAGGTTATTTAGCAATTTTCTATTCAGTGGCTGTGAGGTAATGGACTGTTATCCCCCTTTTACAGATGGATTTTGGACCATGACAACCAACATTTGCATGCCTGTAGTTCTATTTAGCAGCATTCCTGGAGTCCAAATTCAACTGTTATCTAGGAAAACCTGTTTAATTTATAGAGATGCCTCCAACATCTTTGACATATAAAGTTTAAGGCAGAAATGTTACAATGAGACTCCAACGGTGCTCCTGGACATGCTGGGTCAGGTCCTTACCTTTGCTGATTACTTACCATCTGCCTGAGGCTGTTTGAAGTTCAGGAAAGAAAAATCTTTGTATTTCGGTCCTCCGTGGAGTTCACAGTGCTGGGTATGCTGAGAACAAGCACAATCTACTCAATTCAGGTTAAGGCGATGGTGATACCTGCTGTTGCATCCAAAAATCAGTGATCAGATGACTTATCCGCAACCTTGGTTTCCTGGAGCCTGCTCAGCCTGAAGGGGCTTGCAGGCACAGCTCCCAGCACCCTCCCACAAGTGAGCTGCCCTTGATATGGGCTATCTGGGTGAGGCAGAGTCCACCACTGAGCTAGGAATATGTGAGGCACGAGGCTAGAGAAAGAGCACGTACAGAAGAACGAGCCAACGAGCCTCCCGTTGAGTGCTTGGGGCAGTCAAGGAGACCTGAGGTGTTCTTGCTCTCTAGTTTATGCCTCTTCTTGCATAAAACCAAAGTGAACCAGGAAGCAAGGAGTGCTGTTCTCACAGTGGTGCATGCCTGCAGCCCTAAAATAAGCATTTAAGCTCCTACAAGAAACAATTTCAGCTATCCCTTACTTTCTGTCATTACTCTTTGGATGGGCTAGCCCTCCTGGCACTGAGGATGCAGGCTGTTGTAAATCCTATCTGTCTTAACAGGCCCTTGACCCTCCAATACAATGTACAAAGATATACAAGGTGAATTCTGTGACCCTGAACTAGGCATTAAACATTCACCATGCCAAAGAGGAGTAGAGGCAGCAGGGAAGTAGTTAAATTATTTCCCACACTGCTCCATCTTACTGCCTAAGCATCCGCAGCAACATCAGTTCATCCACTAAGAGGAGCCTTTAGGTCAGTATCTGACACCCAACCCCATTTGGGATTCTCATGCTGAGTGCACTTATTCCATAAATCATGTGAGGATCCAGTAGCTGTGCTCAAAGCGTGACTAATAGCACTGAGCAAACCACAAAAAGGGGCAGTCATAGTCACCTCAAGTACAAAACACTGCACATGGTGCTTCACTTTTTTTTCATTTTTTAATGGTAAATCCTCTGCCAAAATACAGAAAATTTAAGTTTTTTCTCACAGTAAGGGAATTCCAAACTTACCTTCAAATTTATCAAACAACAGCATATGACTATTATATAAATAAAATTATAAATAAAATGAAGTATAACAGTCCCATAGGATGCATGTAGGCTCATTTCCATAAGAGATGTAACTGATGTCAGTGTAGGATCTATTTGCAGACTTCTGTTTTACTGGATCAAGGCTGTACTTTGAACATGCTTTGAGGGAGATGGCTGGATTTAAGAGCTTGAAGTCTTGGTCTAACTTTGCTCCAGCTGAAGTCAAACAGCACTTTTAGATGCTGTTAGGTGATATTGTGAGTCCAGCCAAAGACCAGGAGGATGATTAACGGACTGGAGCATCTGTCACGTGGGGAGAGGCTGAGAGAGCTGGGACTGTTCACCCTGGAGAAGAGAAGGCTGAGGGGAGATCTTATCAGTGCGTATAAAGGTGGATTAAAGAAAGCAGAGCCAGACTCTTCCCAGTGGTGCCCAGTGAAAGTAAAAGAAGCAATGGCACAAACTGAAATACAGGAAATTCTGCTTAAGCAGAAGAAAAAACTTTTTTTATTGTGAGGGTGGTCAAACACTGGAACAGGTTGCCCAAAGCAGCTGTGGAGTCTCCATCCTTGGAGATACTCAAAACACAACTGGATATGATCTCGGGCAACCTGCTGTAGCTGACCCTGCTTTGAGCATGGGGGTTGGACAAGGTGACCTCGAGAGATCTCTTCCAACCTCAACGATTCTATGTTCCTATAATACATATAAGAAAAAGAAGATTCTATGATATAAATTCTTATTTTTTCACTTATTTTACAAGACTGTTTTATACTACAATAAAGCCCATAAGGATAGACTTTTTGTTTCTTGAAAACAATTCTTGATGTTTATGTATTTATAGATCCTTTATTTACATAGTCGTATTTTATTTAGTTATACTTAGTTATATATTTTAATTTACAGCTGCACTTATTTACAAACATCTAAACATATGAAAATGCAATATAAAATTAGATTTAACTAATAAAGAAGTTGTGATATCATTCTTTCACCTGGCTTTTAAAACTAGAATTGTAAATAAACAAAACTTTAAATTTCCATATTAAGGAACCGTTCCTTTATTCTTAGCTTCATCAGTCACTTCCTCCCCAGAGCTCTGACTTACATGACATGCATTTATGTGATTCAACTTTAAATTCACCTTCTTGAATGGACTTTTGCATTTACCCACTTGTAGATCTTATCGAAGAACTGGGATCACAGCAGACTTAATATTGAACCACTACTAGATTAGAGAAAAAAGTGGATACATTTTTCGGTGTCAGACTAAATAATATCTGGGGACCAAGCTGGTGACCATTCTGCACAAAGGCCAACTCTTCAATCCTGCACACATTTTGTAGGGGCAAAAGTGATCACCTTCCTGTTCTCCTATGTGAAAACAGCATCTGCATGGCAGAGCCAGTGAAAAAAAAGCCCCTGCCTGTGCTTGGCCTCAGACTGCTGCTGGTCTAAGGGGCTGCGCAGCTCTAAAGGGTTTGGGCATTGCAGCTTCTCTTCATTGCAAGCACATGCAGCTCTCTCTGGCAGTCAGAGCAGAGAGAGAAAGATTTGATAATTTTTTTTTCTGTCCTTTTTTCCTTCCTTTTATAGGCAGGGGCAGTAGAGCCTTGAATAAAAAAACTCAGAAAGAAGCCCATTGTGTACTGATAATGAGGCTTTATTTTCTACAGTTATTTAATCATACCTGTTTTCACAGGTTTTTAGAACTCAAAAGATTTTCTCATAGCTGCACTGGCTTCCCACTCTATTGCAGCAGTAGTTCAACCCTTTTACTCCTTTCTTTCTATTTTGTGTTGTCTGTTTTGCTCACTCACAGAGTCACAGAATAGTTGAGCTAAAAAGGGATCTCTGGAAATCATCTAATCCAACCTCTTTGCTCAAGCACTTGTTGTGGAGGTAGCTGTATTTGTTTTCCTTTTTACCACAGTCTACTTCCCCTGTGTTGTTTAATATAATTTTCCCACTTGTCATCATATTTTCTACCTCCTATCACCAGTATCGAAACGCTCTTTACTTCTCATCATCTCAAATGCATTAGCTAGAAATGGAAGGCGTTGATGACATTTTCACTTATCCTCTCAAAGCATATTAAATCTTTTAGTAAACTCTGATCTGTTTTAAAAACATGCTGTTTGAAAATAAGCCATTGCAAACCTAGAACTTGGCTTTAATGTTATTTTCACCATTTTTCTGGTCAAGTCATTCTGTTCGTTAATGCAATCAAATAAAATTGGAAATAAAATAAATTACACTGAAGAGAAAATCACTATTATACTATGCATCTGTTCTGCAAAGGGATCATAGAGAGATGTTTTTCAATTTTATGTTTATTTTATAAAATAACACTTCTTAAAATTTTTCAGACACAGTAGGAAAGGATGCTTATTGATAGTCTAAAATATCAATAGACTTTCAATTTGACATACATGTTGTGGATCTTGAGTATATTTCTAAATGGCACTAATTGTCAAAAGGCAGATACTTAGGAAGTTAAAGCTTCTGACAGTACAATTCTCCTTTTAAGCATCTTTTCTGCCAAGCTGTTTGTCTTTCTCTAATATTTATCTGCTTTTACTTCAGCACCTTTCTGTTCTGTCCTTTGCTGTAATTTCCAAATTATGTATGTATTAGAGCTTTCACGGACAAGATTTCAAGAAAACATTTAAAGAAAAGCTTGATTTCCTTAGTCAGTGGTAATTTAAACATGCTCAAAAGTTAGGTGTCTCCTTAAGTGCATTTTTAAGCAGAATTTTACTAACAAATACTGTGGCATTTGCTGCCTGTGGTAGTTCCTCACATGCTTCTCATGCTCCCAGAACAGGTCCATGCTAACAGAACCAGTTTGCCACGCCATTCTCTTCTAAAACTGACTTCCATTCCACGACAGTTTTACATACACCTCAACTCCAAAATATGGAGGTGTTTTCAGTGAATCAAGGTGTGGGCATGTTTGGGCAAATTATTTTAACTTTGTGTTATCTTTTCTTTTGCTCACTTATAATTATGTCAGGTTTAAGATACAAAATGTTCAGAACCAGATGATCTTTTTGTACGTTCCTTTACAGTTTTGCTCTCTCAAAGAAGAGGAATGGACACATTCCTGTTTTATCCAGTACTGTTTTTTTAAAACTGCACAATAAAGACATACTGCTGTTTTTCAAGCCAAGCTGAAAATATGTGTTTAGATGTCTTTACATTCTGATTCCTGCTCTATGATTTAGAGACTCACTTGATACTGGTAGAATCTGGTTGGCTGATATACAAGGCGGAATTCACTTTGCAGGTTAAAACACCTCAATTTATGTCTTCAGTGCACCCATCTGCAAACTGCTAAGCTAAGTCTAAGTTTCCATTGTATCTATTGGAGTGTAGGAGGCTATTCTAGGCTGATAAAAGGTGGGTGTCTCTTTAAGAATGACTTAAATAGTTCTCTAGATTCCATTGACTGTGTTGGCTATCTCTCTCTTGGCTTTAATGGGAATTTAGACAGATAAATTTTGACAGTTAAGTGTCTGTACGTGTGGCTGAATCCCCCACCTCTAGCGCAGCATGATTCTATCACTGCCACTACTTTATGTTCTGACTCCTCAAGCAGCAAGAAAGCACTCATACAAAACCCAGAACCACGCAAACCTGGAACCTCGCCTTCAGTCCTCTGAGTATAAGCATTTGCCTTTGCAGTGTCATAGAAGAAGGTACCATGGAGAGGTATGCTCACCCTCACCTTTGGGTTAGATCAGTTGCCTTGTGTTAAGGTCACTTTTCTATTACTTGTCACTTTTCTAGCCTATTTCTGGTTTTTTTTGTAGCCATTTTTTCCTCACTTACATCCTCTGCTAATTTGTTCCTCAAGCTTGTTTCCTGGCACGATTTTTCTCAGTGGGTGAGCTTCCAACTTCTCTGTTCACCAGGATCTGCTATAAATGTCTATTCTAGCTGTTACTAACTGTCCATCTAGGAGGTTGTCAATAAAGGGCCAGTCTCCCTAGGTTCCTGCTAAAGACCAGGGCTTAGAGCTTCCTGAGGAGCTTATCTTTTTCTGTTGACTACAGAGGCAAGGTACAGAGGTAAACCAAGTTAACTTAGCTTTTATAAAAACCCCTTTAGTCATTTCAAGAAAAGTAATCAATCTCTTTATTCGATATTTCTGTTCTCCATCACAAATCTCAGCTGTTCTTAAAATAACACAAATATTTTCTGTGAAATCCATGCTCTACATCCAGCATCATCTTTAAGAAAGATTTCAGCATCCTTCTGCCAGTGGACTATGCATTGTACCATTGGAAAGGAAAAGGCCATACTTTGAGGTACTTCTGTTTGGTTTCTACATGTCTATTGATCATTTCTGCAGGGTATCATTACAAGACTGATATGATTCCTAAGAAAGATGCCAGAGACCAAAGTGATAGCTAGGCATGCTTCCCATTATAGAATACAGAATGAATATTGTCACATAATAACAAAATTCCCTCTTCGTCTTGTCTCATGAAAGAAAACAGGTCTCAGTATATCTTCCTGTGAAATTAATGGTCTTACAGTGCAGAGATGTTATCAGCTTGCCTGCTGGCCACATGTGTAAATGTAGTGCCCTGTAAAATCTTTTCACTTTTAAAGTCATTATATCTTTTAAGGAATTTCCTTTGTGGGAAGTTAGCGAGTGATCTTCTGAAATGGGAAGGTAACATTTATAACAAAACTGATTTAATTCACTCATGCTTATTTTCTCATAGATTTCACTCATGCTCTCACACCCACATACTTAGAGGCACCAAGATGCCAAGTGGTCTGGCCAGGATCACCTGTGAGAGACACAGAGGACAAGAGACACCAGCTACCTGAGTCCTCACTGCATTACTTGGGTTCCTTCATGACTGGCAATAAGAAACTGGATTTTGAATGGGTCTACACCCTTACGAAGTAAAAGAAGGTGATGTGTTGCCTTAGATCCCACTTTCTTCATCTTCCATGAGTGTTACAAGATCATAAGATCACAGGATAATTCATGTTGGAAGGGAGCTTGGGGGGATTTCTGGTTAAACTTCTTGTCAAAGCAGGGCCAACTTGAGATCAGAGCAAGTTGCTCAGGGCTTTGTCCTGTTGGGGCTTGAAACGCTCCCAGGGAGCAGACTGCACAACCTCCCTGGGCAACCTGTTCCCCTGCTGGACTGTCCTCATGGGGAAAAAGCTTTTCTTTATATCCAGCTTGAATCGTTTGTTTCAATTTATGCCTGTTATTTCTTGTCCTCCAACTATGCTCCATGCTGTTGATAACCTGCTCGTAACCGCTGGGTGCTGCTGTTAGCCATCCGCTACTCCTCCCCAGATGTGCCCGTAAACAGCCTGGCTCCCTCATCCCCTCCTCACAGAGAAAGTGCTCCAGTCTTGACTATATTGGTGGCCTTCTGCTGACCTCATTACAGTTTGTCAACATCTTAACCAAAGTTACTATTGACTTCATTCCCTAGTTTTGGATGTCTTTATGGCTTCCTGGTGGGATAGCAGAAAGAGGGACAGTACTCTCAAAGGCCTGTAACCTTGTTTCCTCCCTCCTGCTATCACTGTGCAGGTCTTCTGCTGATAACTCCTTTGTGCCATGCATGGCCTTATCAGAGCACAGTCCTTCTGGTTTTCATGTAAACACCACATTCCTCCGTATTCACCAGTTTGACTGCTGTCATAGCCTTGGATATCAATACATGCTATTCTTGTAACCCCAGCTCAGTCTGTTTCTTCTGGTGCTCTCCCACACAGATATTTGCATTCATGCTCCATTCATATGAGTCTTCACATTTCTATTACAGATCTGTACTTGATAAGCTGTGGGATGTAAACAACCTGAAGAAGGAAGTAATAAACAGGAACATTTCTTAGATAGTCCTCAGGGACATGTGGACTTGTGTCTTGTTCGTATGTGTGCGATCTTCATTCAACTTTTTTTCTTGGTGTTTCTAAAGAATTGTAAGGTTTACCCATTGAAAATAATGTATCACTATCACTTAAAATGTAGTCTTTCCAATGAATGCAGGAGATGACTATATAATCGAATTAGATTGGTATATGTTGTATCGATGCAGCTGCAGAAAGGAAAGAATATGACAAAACATTGATCAATTTAATGTTGAAAAGTTGCTGAACCACTATATATTGAAAATGGCATGACCTTGAGGTCAGTCTTGTGAAAGAAAGGGGAAGCTGAACATCTTTAAGGCAGCTCCAAACCTCTGTGCTTACTAGGCTTTTCTGTGGAGGTTGTAGTACTTTATACAGGTACTCTCTGGCTTCTTAAACATAAGTGGAAAAGTAATTGCTTAGTAGTATTAACTTTATAAATCTCATCATAGGGATAGACAGAATAGCTCTAATTTACTAATAGCATTGCTAGGTTTCCACTAGATTTCTTTCTCTTTGCTGTGATTTCTTCTCATCCTGAGCCTGGATCAGGCAGAAACAAGCAGAAACACAGAAGTGTCAAAAGAAGCTTGATCTTATGAGACATCAGTTCCTATTTTTCTGAACCAAATAGTTTGGATAATTTTCATAAACACTAACTGTTTATCCAAAGTGAACCTTTAATTCAGTTCAGTTTAATTTTGTATTATTGTGTGTCATCTTCCTGATTTTGAGAGTCTTTTTGATGTTCATGATAAAGTGTATTTGCCCAGTGGAAATATTGGGAAATTTTCATCCTGTTTTCAATTAGAGATAAACAGGAATCAGATCTCTGGATCTGAACATTTCTGAATTTTGAGGAAACCTAGATTGGAGCTAAAGACTGCAACTCTGTTTGGATACTGTGTTAACTCTGGATGAACTTTAAGGTCCCTGCTTTTCAAAGTGATGACTGAGTAGTGTGACTCCTGTCAGTAGAAACAAGACAGACAAATTCCAGCATTTGCCCCTGAAAATTGGGGTTTATCTTTGGGGGAAAGATTTAATATTAAAATTTTGATCATGAGGTCATCACTCGGAGAGAGGTGCCAAGCAGATAGTGCCCACAACCAATCTGAAATAAATATGAGGGTTTGTAATATAACCGAAATGGGTGGAAAGTAACAAGAATTTTCTCATTGTCACGTCTAGACTTTCTGAGAAGATAAAGATACCTTTTTTTCATACTCAGCAACAGGTCAAATTTGAAATTTTAGATGAGATAGAGATACAATTTGTCCTTTAAATTCATTTTAACTGTATGGCTATATAGTTGAGTCAGTTTTGAAGAGGTCAATCTGAAGCTGGAAATCAAGGTCAGATGAGGAAAACTAGTTGGTTTTCTGGTTCAGCATAAAGACATAAGCATACTATTTCCATAAATTTTTATAGGATCTGACCACCAATGCACACAAGATTGCCCATCTCATTTTTCTGTAAATTTTCCCTATTAGGAAAAAGGAAGAAAACCCTGGAACAGTGCTACATTTCTGCAGCACACAATTAAATGCTGAAAGAAAGAATAGTCAGAAAAAAACATTTTCAGTGTACAACTGTCCCGCAAAATTTAGAAATTATGCTGCATATTTTTGAGTGCTACCTTCCGGCGTTTAAGTTATTGCCTGACTGTTCATATATGTGATGATCTCTAAAGTACTCTTGTAACCTTAAGTGGAATGGATGAAAAGATCTGTGTCTTACATGACTTCTCTCCTTTCAAAATTGCAAGGAAAGGTGATGGTTAGAGAGGGACGAGAGCTGGCCCTATCTGTTCCATGTCAACCCTAGTTCTGTTTTTTTGAATTTTATAATCATCATGACCTAACCAAATTAAAAGTTATGGAAATTAAATTAACCTCATGTTTGCTTTAACAATAAAGTGAGAGGATTTTATGACTAGAGCCATACTAGAGTAAGAGGTGAGAAAGAGAGCTTCCCTAATTTTTTGCCCCAAACTTTTTGTTTTCCAATATGTAGAATTTGAATATACATGAAGATATTGCCTGTGAAGATTTCAGCTTCTCTGATTTCTGGAGAGTGTTTTATGTCAGAGAAACGGAAGGAACAGATGGTGTTCCTCAGACAAGGAGATCATTTTGGGGCGTTGACTCATTAACCTACTAACAAGAGCTTTAAACTTGATTTAAAAGCCCATGGGGCAAAAGTCCAAAGGGAAATTAAAAGACAAACAGCAGCAACAACAATTATTGATCTAGTCATGTGGATGGAGTCTGACAAAGATCAAAAATCAGAAATGCTACTGGAAAGACAAGGGTGAAAGAGAACAGCACAATCTGCTGAGAATTTGAGACATCTATGCACAAGATGTAAGGATTCAGAAGCTTGAAGAATGAAACAATCATGACACAAATAGAGTGTCGGATGATAAAACATAATACAGATTGGGAATGACAGTTGTAGAAGAACCTGGCTTGTACAGAAGATAAGGAAGAGCAAAAATGAAAAGGTGCTACTATACACATCGAGACTAATCATGGAGATTGGATTGTATGAGCATTTGAGTTTTTTTCCAGTTATTTTCTATGATTTCTGTGCTTCTGTAAGTCCAGTTTGGCCATTAAGATTGATTGCAAGAATAAAATTCAGATGCTTGTTTGTCTAACAACATAGACTTAATATATATTTTTTTTTAATTAAGAATTTCTACAATTAATACTGTCAACCCCATGAGATATATGATTGAGCTGTTTTGGTTTGATCCAGTAGAGGGCAATGACACCCATACACAATAGCTATTTCATTACACCATGAATAAACACCCTTAAAGATACAGTGAGAATAATCACTCCCCCCTTTTAACCTTTCAGACATCAGGTTAATTAGGCAGAACTCCAGTTCATACATATTATCCCGAGGGAACACGTTACTGTATATTTTTCCTTTTTGATGTACAGCTGAAGTATTAAGTCAGGCATGATTTACATATATGATGCGATAATTAGGCCTAGGAGCGAGGATGAACCCATATACTGTGGATAGCTGGTTTAGCCTGAAAAAGATAAGCTTGAAGATCTTACATGAATATCATTTTTATGATTGAAAATGTGATAAATATGGCATAGTGCTGGAAATGTTACCCTGTGGATGTGCTAGTGGCAGTCTTAAACATCTAATCCTCTACAGTGCAGGTTTATTCTGTTTCTTGCAGTATGTATAATTATTATGCATCATTTATTTAGCATGGTCTGTCTCCTAAGGAATTTACCAGCTAAATTAGTCACAGATAGGTGGGTATTAGGTAGGAAATATTTGAAGGAAGACAGGAAGGATTTGTCTAGCCAGGCCATAGACAGTGCATTTCTGAAACATCTCCTTTAATAGTTCATAAATATCCATTCATATCCATTCATATACAGCCTCTCCTATTCTCTGCACTACTTTGGCTAGCAACATTCTCCATACACTGGCAGTAATTATTATTTTTAAGTTAATAAACAAGACATCCCCCTAATTCAAGGTACATTTTGTGATAAAGTCTTTGGCCTCTAATACAGCCTCACTTTGCCTTTCCTTGCTGTGTTAAATTCCAGGTTTATTACAAGTTTATCAGGCTAAATCCTCCTGTTCCAGGCTACTTACAGAACAACTTCCTTCATCATTCCTGGAAGTGAGTCGTTAGGGCAGTTTATGTGACTTATGTTACCTGAAAACCTAATCTAAATTAAGTTATCCTGTGTTTTTACACTACTGTATGAGGCCAGAATTTCATGCAAATTCTCAGAGTTGTAGAATTATCTATAAATTGTGCTGTTTCCATTATGGTATATGTTGATTATTATTCAAGCTCGGTGTTAAAAAGCTTGTGCTGCATTCCAGTACAATGAGTAGACAAAAAAGTTTAGGAGGCCTCATTCTTCAATGAGTATGGTTGATAAGTGTGCTTAACTGTAAAGAAATAGATAAAAGGACGAGAGTCCTGACATGAAGATTTTAAAATCTGCTATTAGATATGGTCTAGTGGATATGAAATATGGTGAAAACAGTAGAGGTGTTGTCAAGAATCTGATCGTATGATGATTCATTCTAGTCATGTGTATGTGTTGACCCCTTTTTCATAAATAAGATGTTTTAATTAGAAGAGACCTTCTGGCGTTTCAACTGGAATTGTTTTTGGGGAAGGATTTGAAGACAGTCAGATTCTGGGAGGCCAACTTGTGCATAGAATCAATAGTGTGGGATGGAGGTGGAAGAGGTCTAGGAGAAGGTAATTAATGGGATATCAAGACTGGCATCATTTGCAAAGTAGACAAGGAAATAGAAAGGTAACAGGAATGAAGACAAAAGAAATAGTGAATGTACTGCCTATCTAAGGTTCATTCTCATTTGATCTTTGGCACTGGGACAAATTTGCCTCCCTTCCTTCCCATGCAGTTTGAATCCAAGTTCTTATCTGAACAATTAGAAAAACCAAAGGCATTTAGAATCTGGGCTTTCATCGAGGCTACCTCAATTAAGAATGAGTTGTCATAGTTAATAAATAATTCTCTGTTATTAGCCATGTGAATTTTAATGTTATTTAAATAACTTGGGACTTTGTTGGAGATGGTATTTTGTTTTGTTTGTTTTTCTACTGTGGGTACGTTGAGGTCACTTCTGATCAAACTTTGGAAGGTTGAAGACGTATGCAAAGCCCAATTTCTACAGCAGTCTGCTTTTGTATGAAATGGGTAATATATACTTTAGAGTTTAAAATAGACATGAGTCAAGCAAATCATATGTTTGCTATTTACAGAAACTTTTTTAAAGGTTTGGGGTTTTTTTTGTTCTGCCTAAAGTTATATTAGAAAGAATTTCCATAGACCTACTGCAAATCTGAATAAAATCTGTAATACTAAACTTCTCATCTAAATTTGTCACAAGTTTTTAACTATTTCATAGAAATCTGTACTTATATTTTTAGCAATAAGAACTGGGTTATGGTTTGAGATTTAAAGTGTGTTAAAGAATTAACAGATTCCTGATGAATTCAGGATGATTTGAATCAACATATAGGACTGGTCAAAATCTAACCAGTAATAAATGTCTGTGCAGCTCCACAGCATAATCCTGATTTGTGATTTAGAGGATGATACATTTTTGCATATAGTGTGCTCAAGCTCTTATGCAAACAGGCTGGCTTTTGTGTCAAGACAGACATCACACACTGAGATCAGTTAGTCATGTCTAGATATGCAAAATTATGGCAACCAAGATATACTCCACTTTCTCTAAATTAGATATTGTTCTTCAGATTTCAGCATAGTGTGTCCTGCCAATAAACCAAGTATGCTTGTTTCTGATTTAAGTAGTTACATACTGAAAACTCTGTAACAGACCTTGTGGGCTTGTGATAATGACAACATTGGCTTTTGTGCACACTGGTTTTGCTTTTATTCTTATTTTAGCATGCATCTTTTTATCTTATGGCTGTGCATGTGCCTTTTTGGGATAGGTGTGGAGTAGCTCTAAGTGTCCTAACATGTTAACAGAAAGAAACATGTTCCAGAAACAGTATTTTCAGTCATGGACTTCACATGTTAAGAATGGGAACAATTCCTTAATGCCTGTAAATTCCGTAGTTGTAGTTAGACTTATAGGGTTACTGATAACATAAATGTTTGCTTCATTTTGCGTAGTTGAGACTGAGATTTCTGAATCCAGTCACATTACCCTGTCAATCCAAATACTGGGTGGAACATATATTTTCTAGACTTATCATTTTGCATCTATTTTTAGACTTTCACAGATTATACTATGAGATTGATGCCATGGAGGAAAAAGGGTACAGTCTGTCTTAGCTCAGTTTATACCTTTTCATATTTCTTCTGGTAAATATCCCTTTTGTCTCAAGTGTCATCCTATATGCCTTCAAGTTTTGGAAACTCCATTCTCATTGTTTTGCTGTGCATTTAAGAGTTCCAAAGGCATGGCTCATATTTCTAAGTCTTTCAATACAAATATTGAATTCAGATTTTTCTAAGTAAAAGCCCCTTAAAATGTATTATTTGTATGTTTAAATAAACACATATTTTGTTAATCATCTGGGATTTTGTTTTTTATTTGCAAAATTTGTATACTTGAACCTTCACATAAAATGCCAAAATATGTGACTGTTATTAAAATTATTAGTTTTTTATAAATCTATAAAACTTTTTTTGTTATAAACTTTATTAACAAAAGCAGTAGTTAACAGATATAAAAATAAGCAAGTTACATAACCATGGCAGGCTCCTGAAGTCTTTAGCTTTTCCCCACAAATGACATACACAACATTCTTGGCTGGAGCTTTATTCAAAACAAATTTCAAAGACACAACTGTAAAACATTAGATCCTTCCAAAGAACAAATTGACTAATAGGAAGAAACAAGACAGACCTGCTATGCAAGACAGAAGAAGTCTCCGCCTAACCGAAATTCTAGTTTCTAAGAAAGCCACCAGCTATCTAAGTCAGGAAGAGACAATTCTTCTCTCAAATTCTCCTACTAACTTGGGGTAACCACAAATGACTTTATAAAGTCTGTAATCTCCCTGTTGATATCCTTCCTTTTATTTATCACATTCATGTGTCCTGTGAGTGTCTGAACCTTCCCAAGACAGGACATCAGAGAAGATTACAATCAACCTACAGTTTGACTACTGAATAAAGATGCGATCATTTTCCATTTTAAAGATCATGTTCACACCCAAGAATATTTGCAAATTGATGTTCTAGCATGAGGTGGAGCACCAATTTACTAGGTTTTGTTGTTGTCATGCCCATGCTAAGTTTGAGGTTAAATATTGCTGGACTCATATTCAGTCAGAGTCCAAACAGCCTGTACAATAATTCCTAATTTGTCCTTTTTTATGCCTATTAATGATGAGCAATAACTTTTTGTCAAGCTTGTTATCCTTTAAAACTTGTTTGGCAAACCTAATACAATAGTGAGGGAAGGGAGAAGAACCACTCATAGATCAGCGAGCTGAACAGACTGCTGAATCTTCTCTAATTCTCTCAAATATTTCAGACCCATCGTTTGAATTTAATTAGTTTGCTGATTTTTTAATTATAATGTGGTCTTGCTAGAGCTCATAAGCATTATCTGGACAGATCAATTTTGGGTAGGAAGATTTCCAAGGGCGACCTGGGTATTCAAGGGAGATTAGCACCTTGGTCAATAATAATCATATCTTTAAGTGAGTATTGACCTTCTGCTTCAGGAAGGCAATAAAGTGTACATGGTGGTGACAAAGCTACCACCTTTGTACTTACAGCCATTAAAATCTGCATGACCGCTGATGGCAAAAGCTGGGATGCGCTGCTCCCAACTCAGGTAAACTTCTACCTTGATAACTGCGTTTGACCTACCTAAATTCTTATCGAAATTTTGGTCACATGTAAGGTTTTTTTTTTTCCTTACAGAAGTCTTTATGAGTCATTGTCAGGTTTTACAAAACTTAGGAGTTTAAAATCAAAGATAGCTATATCGTAGTGAAGAAAATCCATTTATTTGTTAAATTGTTTGGGAGTTCTGTATAAGTTTAGGTATATTCTTTTGCCTGACATGCAACTGTCATTCACCCAACACTGATAAATACAGTGATGAAAATTTTCAATGGATCACAAGAATACAAGCCATCTTATGATTACTGTGTTATTCTAATGATTGGGGGCAATTAATGGAAAATTTCATCAGCCTTAAGTTTCTTGTTTGTTTATTTTTGGAGTGGGATGGAAGAAGAAAAGAAACAAGGGGGTATTGCAAAGATAAAAAGTTTGTCATAAAATCAAATGCTTTAAATATCTGTGAATCCTATCAGACAGAAGTGTAGGACTTGTGCTTATGAAGGAAGGACCATTAAATCAAAATAACTAGCTTCTTTTTTTCTCTGTTGGATGAAAATATTAAGAAATATCTGCTGAAATGGGTGGTGAATGTGCAAATGAAATAAGCATTCTTCTGAAATTTGTGCTGGTGAGCGTGCAAATGAAATAAGCATTCAGATACATCTCAGAATTTCTCCTCAAATTTAGTACAATTTAGATCTGAAGTGCTGGCTTGGGCCTGTCTTTAATCTGTGTGATTTAATTTCCACAATCAGAATTTTTGGACTAGAATTATAAATAATAAGCCAAGTCTGGCCAGCCTGTTTCTTTTTCCATTGTGTGCTGAAGATGCTGAGATTAAGCAGGAAGTTTAAGGTCATCTCGTATCCTGTAGGATCATACTGAGGCAGTACCACACTTTTGTTCACTTTTACAGAGACAGGATCTATTTGCAAAAATAATGAGAAAGAGAATGAGAATAAAGTTTGAATAGTCTGGAACAACACAAGTAATTTATTTCAGCTGTTATTGTTTAACCAGTTTTCCAAACTGCAGTAAGCACTGAGGTAGCCCACAGGTCATAGCAGTTCTTTCCTGACTGTAAATGACACTAGGTCAGAAAAAGCCTTCAATCTTTTGTGAGCAATTTCATTTCTTTTTCATGTTATTACATAATTTATTTTATAACATTTTACTAAATAGAGAATTAATCACTGATCTGGGCAGATAGAAAAATAGCACCTGCTTGAGAGATGCATTCTAAAAATATCGTATCATATGCCAAACTTGCTACTGAACCAAATAAAAATGGAAATATGCCTCACTCAGTCTTACTGACATTACCTCATTTAAGATGAAGAATAATTGGTATTCACAGACAAGATGAACATTTTCATACCCCTAGTAATGAGCAAATTAACAAGACACCTACTGTGTTGTCTTAAAAAAGACACTACACGTAAAAAGAACTAATTGCTACTCACTCTGGAATACAAATCTCCATTTGTAATAAGCTCTGTTGCTGACTTCATGTAGGCCATGGAGGAAAATACAGAGGAGGTGTCTGCTTATCAGACACCATGCCCTTATTGATGCCTTTGACAGTGGCAATCCTTCAGCGAAGAAGGGAGAGCAGTCTGAAGACTCCCTCTATGTCCGTCCCCTCATGTTTGATGGTGAACTTTTCAGTTTCTTTAAAGGTTCTTTTATACCATACACATCAGCATAGCATCTGATCCTCTTCCAGTAGTTGCATTAGGAAATATGACAAATATCTCACATTTTTCTTCCCTCTTCCTCTCCCCAGGGGAGAAAGGCTAAATGAATATAGATGCACAGGGATAAATTCAGACCTGCTGTAAGTAATTGTGATTTCATTGATGTCAGTGGAGTTGCACCCTACTACTTTTGATTTGAAACTGGAACAGAGAACTCCATTGTTCTCTGTAAAATAAAAATAAACAGTATGTGAAGATGTTTTCAAACAGTTCAATAATATTATCTAGGACAGATTCTGTCCCTAGCTAAAGCCCTGCCAAGTATTGAGTTAAAGGCATTGCACAACTGTAAACAGAACCCGAATTCAGCCCTTATATAATCTTACGAATATCTGTGATTGTTAGATACACATTTATAGATGTACACAGATCAACATGCAGACCTGCAAATTTCATCTTCTTTCTTTTAACAGATAGGTCAGTGGGCTCAAAAGTCTTTGGGTAAACAGCTCTTGCAGTTTTTGTGGACTCTGTGTATTCTGTCAATTGAAAATTGAAAATATTTTAAAGATAATTTTGCACATCAACTGCTTAGGACTTACTGTGGCCTTATGAACCATACGGGGGCCACTGAACACGTTTTGAGGGTTACTGGGGTAGGATATACCTATAATTCAGTTCACAGCTGGATGTCTTAGAGCCTTTTTCAGAATATTTGGTCTAGGAGTGGTTTGTATAGCATGAAATTGCCAAATATACAGGCGCTTCTTTCTAATAATAGACAGAAGATATAGGCAATTTAATAACTCTGTGAAGTCAGGAATACATATGGAAGTTTGTAAACTAACATAAGGCACTGTAAAGTAAATCGCTGAGATTTCACTGGTGCATCACTGAGGCTTCCAGAAAATCATGGGTATGATGATGACATGCTCTCCTAAGAGGAAAACAGTGACCATATTTCTCATCACACTCTTGTGTGAATTTTCACCTGAACTAACGTACTGTTAGATGCATTTTATAAATCAGTAAGATTTTTACTTCATATCTAGCCTAGTAAGTTAATCAGAACTTTAAGATTTGGAAAATTCCATCTTTTAGGAGCAGACATTGTTAAAGAGTCACCTTTATGCTTGTTTCAACCTCTACTTGAAAAAAAAAGCATAATTTTTAATTTTGCCTAACTCTCAAGAAAAAAAAAGGAACAAGCAGTTTCTTTGCCTTATTTCTCTGATTCCTTATTTCTCTGATTCCTTTTAGAATCACAAACAGCTCCTCCACTGAACTTTCTAATATCACAGCCTGCAAGCCTGGATAATTATACCTTCTTTTGCAACCAGTCAGAGGCATAGGCACACACAGTTTATCTTTTCCATGGAAGTTACGGCCTTGAGCAGTCCCTCATTCTGCTTGAGGAAAAGCTTCCTCACACTTCTGCATCTGCAAGAGCGTTCTTAGTACATTCCTGGCTGTTAGTGAGAGCTGTAGTTGTGTTTGGGCCAAAAGCATACTTGAAGACTGCTATTCACACTTCTCCTTCTGGAGTCCAGACTCCATGATAGAACTTTCCAGCTCTTAAATGCAAAGGTATGTTGTTGCAATGGCTCAGCTCCATATTATAACAAGGCCGGACTGCATGATAATCCTTCTACCACCTCTCAAGGTTTGGGAAACTCAAGAGCATGGGTTGGAGGGGGTTGCTCCAGCAGGTTCTGAATGATTTGGATAACCTGCGGGTAAGACCGGACCCAGTCTACAAGCCTAATTCTATTTTCATTGCAGTCAGTGAAAATTGCTACTAATTTTGAAGGCGTGTGGTTTATGAACTGCACTAACTTAGCTAGATGGAACTGGAACACAGAAAATTGATCTGTTCATGACACTTAGACACAAAGAATTCCTAAACTCTAAGCTGCATTCCTGAGGATAACTTCCTATGAAGACTGCAAAAGACTCCTATGGAGATCTTTGGCAAAAGAAAGACAAAAGTTCTATCAGAGGAATATTACATGGAAGAATTAATAAGTGAATTTTGGAGATGAAAAAGACTAATATTGCCGATATGTTTGTTATCATCAGCATCTTGACTTTGGATGACTTGCAAGTTATCAGTGCTGAACCAAAGGTCTTGGAAATATCTTTTCAAGATTAATAATAACATGTTTTCCAGAAACAGAAGATCGTTACGGTCTTCCTTCGTTGGTAGGCTCTGTTGTCAGAAGATGCTTTCCTGCCTAATGTGTTTTTAGTTACCTACTACGGAGGAATTCTTTGAATCCTATGTTGACCTATTATTGATCATAAGGGGTGGTCCTTTCTCCAGATTCTGGCTCTGGTCCTCTTAGCTGGGAGCAAAGCTTAATAAAACTGAAACAATAAATATCTTATATCTACATAACACTTGAATCCAAAAACAGTTTAAAAAGCAAGGATGAATTCATTTACCACTGAAATGCCAGCCACCTCTGGGGTGGAACACATGGTTCTTATTTGCACAGAACTAAGCAGCTGTTTAACAGTACAAAACAACAGTACATTATAGTTTAAGTCATGAAATGAAGACTAATCCTGTATCCAATTGAGATGTAAGATTAAACTTAGATGGGGGGGGAAATAATTACCCAAATTGGTAAAATGATGAGAACACAAAGACTAACCCCACTAATCTGGCATACTGGGCCACTAAAACACTGAGGACTGAATGTGGTAAGGAACATAATTTTTCATTACATCTAAAAGCTGGTATCTCAAGTTAGTTTGAAATTTTTTCAACAAAATGATTTCTTGTTAAAAAATGTCAGTCCATCAATACCCAGCCTGTCTGTGGAAAGTACATGCTGTTTAGGCAGGAAGGGTTTCTTGGAGTCTACTGTGGAACTTCTGATCAAAAAGACAGTGAGCCAGAACCACTAGTAACCTGACTGTTATGAGCATCTCCCAGGATGTGGAAGCATGAAATTCAAGTCCTTGTTTAGATTACTTCACAGTGTAGACTTGGACCTGGGTTTCCCATATCCCAGAGGAAGGTCCTAAATTACTGGACTTGCAGCTATTCTGATCATGTTTTCTTCTTATTT
This sequence comes from Dromaius novaehollandiae, assembly GCF_036370855.1. Lineage (NCBI taxonomy): Eukaryota > Metazoa > Chordata > Aves > Casuariiformes > Dromaiidae > Dromaius > Dromaius novaehollandiae. The sequence goes on along the minus strand of NC_088099.1, from coordinate 154,193,325 downwards.
TCCCATGGAAAAAATACAAAAAATTGAAAGGTCTTGGGTTTGGCTCAGTGTAGAATGTGAATTTTGCAATTTCAAAAACTTTCCTGGAGCAGGAAAGTTATTTTCCACCCAGTTTACCTCCCGCTGCAATGTATTCCCTTGTGGTAAGGTGAGCAGTTACTGTAGTATTATCTTAGAGGGACGATAATGAATCTGTAGGGTTCATATGTGTTTATGTCATACTATAAGGTATACATTCATCAGTGTAGGCTATACATCAGGCAAGGTCAACAATAAATTTAATTTAGAAATTAGTAAGCTTCTAGCAATCACAGCAATCAACTTCTGCAACACCCAATATAAGTAACATGAACAAAACACCTACTTGCTTTTAAGAGGGAGTTAATAAACCTCTACAACCTGTCTACGATAGTCACAAGGCACACACTACAAGACAGGCAGCCCTTTTTAGTCCTTCAAGGACCAATAACATGGTAGCGCCTGTCACCTTCTCACTGGGCAGTTTCAGGAGTCAGAGGACGTTTCTGGATGTAGTTCAAGTGGCACTAACACTTACTTTCGCTTTTGCCAATCACTTACTTCTTATAACTTTCGTGTTCTGGTAGATGCTGCTTCTGGTAGATGCTGCTTCTGATACTAATAAAATCTAAAATCTTTTACTTATTGAACAACTGGAAAATAGATTTAAGACTGTTTACCGGTTTCAAATAGCTCCAGGTCAGACAGCCTCAAAATTCAATGACTCAGAAGCAATGTTGGATTTGTTTGAATTTGTTGGATGTTGGATTTGATTCAGTGATGAGTTTTCTGTTCTATTATCAGTATACTGAATCTTCAGGTCTAATGAGGTCTATTAATTTCTGTGGATTGGTAATATATATTAATGTGTCAAATTCATTAGATTATTGTCATATTACCGAAAGAGGTGGTAAATAATTTTAAATGTCTGTTGCTTTCAGAAAGGTGGTTATTGCCTAGTTTATGGTCACCAAAGGTGCTGGTCCCAGGCACAGTGAAGTCAGTGGACACATTTCACTAAGATTTGGATGAGCTCAAAATATTTGTGCAACCGCATTGGCAAGGAAACCCAGCATTGAAGAAACTTGAGTCTAACGATGCCTCAAGTCTCTTGTTCTCTCAAGGCCAACTTTTTTCAAAGTCAATGGGAGGCTAGTTTCCAACAAAATTAATGACTACATATTAATGGTTATTCAGTAAATCGAATTGTTTGGTCTTTGAGGAAGACACTAACCCTTTCTATTATATTTAGACCACAGGAAAAGCACCAGTGCTATTCAACAAGGTGAGAATAATGGTCTGGAATAAGAAAACCTCCCATAACAAGAAAAAATTTCATTATCACAATGATTAGTCAGAGAACAACAGAAAAGAAATAATAGTGTACAGAGCTCCTTACCAGAAATAGTTTTTATAGTCTGATAGGCCAAATGCTGAGGCCTTTATAGTTAAATCAAACTAAATTGTAGGCATTATATATACACACACATGCGTATCTATATGTATTACATATAAAAAGTCTATACAACATAAAAAAAATACTAGATGTTCTTGTTAAGAATAAACAAACATTGCCTTGTTTGGCAGAATTTTCAAATGAGTATTGCTTCTTTTATTTATTTTTTTATTACAATAAAAATGTGTTTTGTATTAAATCCATTGTTATAAAGAAATTAAGCCCTGAAATCTGCCAGCGTGGCTTTTTTCCATAAAGTGGAAAAAAAGCCCTCCTGTTTTAGATACTTGAAAACATTAGAAATCTGAAAATGAAAAGACCAGCCTCTGCGTAGCAAATTACTCCATAAAAATAAAAAGAATTCTTCTGTGTGAACTTAAATGGTTTGAAAGCAGAACATAGCAGAAGAGAATAGCGTGCCTGGTCATAAAGAGAAAACAGAGAGGGTTTAAGTCAATCTTTACAGATGTATCAAAGTTGCTCAGGAAGGAAAAAAAAAGAAAAAGGCTATTTCCCAGAGATTTGGATCTGGTCTCCTCTCTGCTGGGACAAAGATTGATTCTTCACAAATCCTCACAAAAAGGCCTTTCCTTGATCTGCTCTTTAGCTTTGAACACTGGGGCCAAAATGTTATGACCTGGTTGCTCATAGTTAGGCATTTACATCTGTTTTAAGGGATACAACCTGTAAGACCTGAGCTTCCAAACTTAACCACTCAGAGAGTATACTTTCTCCTTTTCCATCTTCTTCTATGGTTTAACCTATGCTTCATATTAGACCTTATTATTCCCTTGTGTCCTTCCCTTCCAAGTTTTGTTATTATTATTAATTCCATGTATTAGCTTATATATAACTCAGAGATATCAACTCATATGTAGATTTTACTCTGCAAGGCACTTTACAAATATCTATTAAGAGACGATCCTTCCTCCGGGGAGCAAAACACTGGAGGCAGTAGAAGATAGGAAGGAAAATTATAGTCCTACAGATTGTCCTGTCCAAGATCTCAGAGTTTGCCAGTGGCAAAGTCAGAAGTAGCATTTTATCTTCAAGGCCCTGAACACTGTCTGCGCTGTTTCCCATTGCCTGATTTCCTCTTTCTCCCTCAGGAACTTTCTCAGAGTCTACTATACATATTTCTAAACAGTCAGCTTCTTAGGCAGGAAAAGATGATCCAGGTGTAATGAGCAAAGTCACTTATCAAAGAAGAAATAGTCTAAGTGTTCAGAGGGAGGAGAGATACTGAACAAAAGCAAATGAATACATGTCTTACCAGACTTGTCTGATTATTTCTTTTTTCTTTTGAGGAAAAAACTTGGCTGATAAAAGAAGGGGACAGGCTTGAGATCATTTATTTGCATTTTAGCAAAGCATTTGACAAAATACCTCTTGGGAACTGGTAACTAAGGTCAGCTATGATGGCATCAGTCGCAGACAGGTGAAAAGGCTTAGTAACAAGCTATGTGGCAGCATACAGAGAGTGTTAATCTCTATGAAGGAGAGGTTTCTGGCTGAAAGTAACAAATGATAGGCCCTTGTGGCTTGGTACTGGCACCAGCTCTGTTTAAGATTTATGTATAGATTTAGTGCTTGTGCATCTTTCTTGGCTGTGAGCTGGATTGCTGTGGTGTCCCTCCTTATCACTATGCAGCTGTCTTAGAGACTTCCAATGGATATTAAGAAAGAACTTAAAAAAGTAAACCAAAACAACAGTGGCACCAACCATACTTAAACTACAATTCTTGAAACTTTTAGATTACTGATCCCTGGCTTCCTCTGCATTCATCTTCCTGTGTCTTCATTTTAGCCCCAGGCACTATTTTTGACGCTATAGTCACTATTTGTGACAACCTTGGGCTGTTACTGCTTAGGGGAGGGGGAAGTTTACACATAGTTCTGTATCAAAAAGACTCTGGCTAGAGTGCCACTGAAATCTGGGTATTCCTGGTTCCTATAATGGTCTTTAGAAGCCACACTTATCTGAGTAAAAATTGTAAAAGGGCTGTGGTTGTTTTAGACTGCATACTCCAAGGTGATCTGTCCTTATTCCGCGATGGTTATCAACCCAGCATAGTCAAGGTGTCACTCATGCCCTTAGCAACAGCACATGGTGAAGTGATATTAGCTGTGGTCATTGACTGTTTAGCTTGCTTAGCTAGCTTGAAAACCTACAGACATACAGCTGGTTACCATTTCATGGCTGAAAACAGTCTTTGACTGTCTTGTTTGACTGTCTTAAATTATGCTTGTGTTCATGGCCTTTCATCTACTGCAGAATGCTTCTGCTGTGTCCACACTGCAGCTTCGCAATGTTGACTTGGCTTTTGCATTGTCAAGTTAGATCATGCTGTAAAAGGAATATCAACTGGTTCTTATGGTCCAGGAAATATAGCAATAGCAACAAGGGGCTTCCTTTAAGAATGGTCTCCCCACATAATCCCTATAAAAGTAGGCTTTTTCAGAGACTGTGTTGAGTGGGCTGGTAGAGGCAGGAGATACTGCTGAGCTGGGCTTGGATGAACAGCTTCCAGGTGGCAGGGAGCGGAGCTTATTGGAGGCAGATTTAAGCAAGCTAGATGAAGCCACCTCCAGCATATCTTTGCAGATCTGATTGTGGGGTAGAACAAAGATGGCTTAAAACCAATTTTTCCTTTCCTTATGGGCAGATCTTGAGATTGCCCTAGAAGTGAGGAAAGCACTCCTGAACAGGATTAGCCTGGTTCTGGTCTTGAACAGTTTTCTCCCAGCCAGTTCATAGGATGCTCTTCTTCATCTCACATAAGATGTCCATGTGTATAATCCTTTGCAAGACAGAAGAGGCAGAACTTAAATGAAATCCAGTCTCAAACACAATGGGGATGTGCTAGCGAGCATGGTGGCCCACCCAGATTTTGGAACTCTCTGGTTTGCAGTCTGAAGAACATGCATCAGTATGGGAAATGTAAATTTTGATGAAATAACAAAGCCTTGTTACTATGAAAGCTGGTGTAGAAGGCCTGGTAAACTCTTGGTATCATTTTCATGTAGCAGCTACAGAGCTGGAGGTCCAGTCTGGCATCATATCTCTCAAAACAGATGACAAACATCAAAGAGAACAGTTAATTAGGTTAGCCGTTTAGGACTCTGGAAATGGGTTATATTCAGTTTCCTATTCTTCCACTGGCTTGTTTTTCAACCTCTTGCAAGTCACCTGAAGTATCTTTAGATCACTTATGCATATGCACCCGCTATAGATGTCAGAATGCCTTAAAAACACATTTCATGTCCTGGCAGGATAATTCCTAATGCTCACACTAATTTTAGCAATCTGATTTTGCCACATGTAGAATGTGTAGTCTTTTGACCTCTTCACTACCCTTGGATGTAACTCAAGACCATGCTGGTTGGGTATGGAATTATTGCACTGTATAAGGTGTAGAAATCAGCACTTCCAGGCACTGGGTTTAGGAAGAAAGTGGCTAGCTTGTTATAGGATCTTGAAATCAGGCAACACATCTGAAGAAGACTAATTCTGGATTAAAGACAATGTAGTGAAAAGGTGCTGCTATGATGAAGGACACGGCTCCCCATTCTGAGGACCAAAGAACAGGAAGATACATAGCTTAAATGTAAGACTGGGTATTATTACTGAAGAATTTTAGGCTGACTGCCATTCCTTCACTGCTGAGCTGTTGGGACAGCATCCAGATAGCAGAGGTAGTACTGTCTTTTGTCGGGAGATTTCCAATTTTCTTTTAAAAAGCCTTCCAAAATAGCAATTTCACAAATCATCTTAGAAGTGCCACAGACAAACAGAATTATTGCCTGTTAGGAACATGATACTTACTTGCTAGGAAAACAACAAAGTGAGAGTACTAGCAATTCTAGTTGAATATTTCTGGTGTACACTGCTGCCTTCATCAAAACCAGAGAAAGTACTTTGTGGGAAAGAAAAGAAGAAGAACAGCAGAACAAAAAGCTTAGATGTTAATGTGCAGTGTTCTGGTTTATTTTCCAAAAGACTCAAGTATGATTAAGCCAAGCAGACATGCCTTGGACAGAGGGCAGAACACTGACATTCTGGGAGAAGACAATACTTTTTAAAAAGAGGCTTTGAATTTGCATATGACATAATAAATTACATTCAACCCTCAGTGATGATCTTTTTAAAGCTTTGAGAATTCAGCGTATCTTCAGGTTTTGAATATACATGCACATATAATAATGTATATATGTATGTACACACACATACAAACAAACACTTGAATATTTTTGTTGTTGTTGTCTGTCCAAGTTTCCGAAGTCCTTTCTACTATAGGCCTTCCTTTGTATCACGCTTACTAAAGAATTCTGTGCCCAAGATACTAAGGATGGTTGAAAAATCCATCTATATAAATAGGAGCATTAACTAAGTGCAAGAATAATTCATGTATGTGCCTTTGTAAGAATGCAGGTATTTTGTAAATCCGGTTTTGAAAGAGGGCTGAACATGTCCGTACATTTACCAGATTATCCTTCTTTGCTAATACCACAGCTCCAAATCTCGATGACAATAAATGACTTCAGCCAAAGCAGGTAAAACTGCCTGAGAATCCTATTCTCAGAAAAGTATTTTCATCTTTACAGACCCTGCTGGCAGTAATTAACAAAACTGAAAATTTTTGCATTCAAGTTGAAGTCTCATTTCCTTAGGCTTTCTATAGTCAATGGAAAGACAGTTTTATCTAGCAGGTGTTTCAGAGCACTTAAATTAACTCTAGTGACTATCCGGGAAGTTTAGTGAAAGTAATGTCCTTATTTATGCACAAGAGTTACATGCCTGCATCTGGGCAATGTGAACTCTCCCCAGTGTTTGTTATCCCACTGAAACATATATTCCTTCTTCTTTTTTCCCTTTTCTTTATTTCATAGTGAAATATAATTCCTTAGTGGTTAGACAAATGTAATAGAACCTTATTATGTCCAGTTTTGTGAGATAAGGAATCCATGAAAAGGACGTATCTGGAGTATATAAGAGAATGCTGAATTATATTTTAGGAAAGCTATTCAAAGTACCAGAAGAGAATGATTTGAGAGTAGTCATCAAAGAAAATTCTTACATGAGGTTGCATAGTAACCAGTTTTACTTTTCTTTTCTTTTTGTCCTACCAGATATTAGCAGGCTTAGCAGCTATCCACAATATTTTGAGAAGCCACCAAAAGCCATCAGACAAGTAACCACATTATCCAGATTAGCGTCCAATCAGGAGAAAAACACTAACTGAACCATAGAGTTGAGAGTAATTGAGCAAGGGTACTGAGGACACCTAGCTAGCGCATTAAAACAACACAACTAATTGGTAGTACTGTAAAAAATCAACTTAGAATAAAATATTTTTATTAGCTGAGTGCAACTTAATGCTTGACTTCAAGCAGCTGTAGTAAAACAAATTGTTGTTTTAGAAGGTTATGTAGTAAGGCTGTGTTAGAAATAATTTGCCTGTTTATCTTTGGCTGAAGAGTGATAAGAAGATCTGATGATTTGATTTTTTTTTTCTTTCTAATATTTAATGTTTTCTGAGAAGTGTTTAATCATAAATGAAGAGTAATAACTAAACTGTTACATGTAAAATTAGATAACTTCAGCTCTTCTTAACAAGCTTATCTGATTTTCAGGTTTATATTGGCCATGTGTAGGACTCATATAAACCTCAAACCTCTGAAAATCAGTCCACTAGAATATACCCAGGTATTGAGACAGCACAAGTTAAAACTGTGGATGAGAGCTATAAAGAAGTGCAGGAATCATAACCTTTGGAGTGCTTTGGGTATCTCGACATTCAACAAAACCCAGAGGTCTGACTTAGGTTTTGTTTCCCTATAAACCACATTAGGAGAAGCAAGCATCTAAGATTAAGTCTGTCCAGTGCGTGATGAAACCTCTGAGCTGATCCCATGTGTGCTGACCCTTGAAACGGAAAGATTGAGGTACCTTGTGTGGAGACACTTGACACACTACTGCACTACAAAACCGGACTGCACAAGTGGTGTGGACACATTTGTATTGTGCCATGTCCATACTAAAATAAAAGTGTCTGAGAGTCAGTACAGATCTGCCAGCTATGTTAGGACCCTTGCCAGATCTGAAGTGAAACATCTCATGTTGCCGTTTTGTGCTGTGTGGAGGTGTTGGCTTGGGCTGAAAATATCCAGTGTGTTTCTGCACTGTAATCCATTAAGCACTGCAGTATTCTTAAACCAGCACAGGCTTCAGACAGCCCTTTCCTAAGTCCTTTCTCAGAATGGAGGACATTGCTGTGGCCTGGATAGGTCTATCTTCAGTTGGAAATGACAACCCAAGACACCATCTGGGAGTGAAGTGCTTACTCCAGCTCTTTTCCACCAAAAGAAGGATGCGGAAATGTTTCTTTTCTTTCTTTCATCCCTCTCATGTTATGACTTGGCCATCAGAGCATCAACCTAAGATGGAGAAGATAAAGATCAAATGCCTTCCTCTGTCTGAACCTGCAGCTTTCACATCCTATATGCCTGCTGAGATGAGAGAGTACAATTCAGGTGGATGCTTTCCATCGCTTCTGATGAAACTGCTCTATGCTGCATGTAATGACCAAATATGTAAGGGACAAGAGTGTAAGCATAAATCTATATCCTACTGGTTAAGATACATGAGTGTTATCTGGGTATTAGTCACTGATACAAAGGCTTGGATTAAATTAAATCTTCATTTAGAATACTTGAATATAAATTGAAACAAGGACTTAAATCCAGACCTTCACCTTGTCAGGGGAGTTTCCCCAAGTGCACATTTGTCTGATAGAGTTATAATCATACATTCCTCTGCTCTGGCCCAGTGAATATTTAATTATTCCATGCAAATTTAAAGAGAATGAACAGAAGACAGCTGAGAGCATTCTGCCTTATAGTATTTTATAGTTTTGTTGCTTATATGTTCACCAACAAGGTAGGAAATACGGCTTGTAATTCCCTAGGCAAATGAGGTCATAGAAGTCACATCCTTCACATCTTGAGAAGGATCATTGCCACAAAGCTACTGGATAACAGGGAACACTATACCCAAGACTTTCTTCCTTTTTTTTTTTTTTTTTTTTTTTTTTTTGTGAAGTCTGAACGGTGTGCATTCTTTGAGAACATCTGTACCCTAGACTTTGCAGGTGAAATATTATGTGACTCCCTGTGCACTTTTGTGCACAGCTGCTCAGGACTAGTGCAAATATTTGTCTGCACAGGGTTTTCAAAAGCACACTCAGGTACACATAGACGTTCAATGTCTCATGGGCCAAGCATCATTAAAGAGAAAGAAACAAAACTGTTGGTCTCAGTGTTGGGTAGGTATAAATGCCAATGTCTTTTGGTGGAGTTGTGTATTGAGTCAATGTCAGCTCACTGAAATACCTATTTTACACTGGACACTAGAGGTGCATGGTAAACCAAAACTGTTAATACTCAGATAAAATCATACACTAATTTGAAAGTAAAGAATGTTTCAAACACAAGTCTAGTATTACATGTACTAGATAAATGTATAAAATTAACGATACAAGGATATGAAAAGTTATTTATCAAATACTGACTGAGTAATGTGAATACAACACACTTACAAATTAATCTGATCACATATTGAAAAGCTCAGCACACATCCTAATTGCTGATGGTGAACCGTGATGACCTGTGGTTCCCACTCAATCTGGGCAGTGTTTTCAACATAAGAGAAAATAAATTGGGTCACACTGTGTTCTCATTTACATGTGTATAAAGGAGAAGAAATTCCATTAAAAATGATGGACCGAGACAAAGATAGCAATGGTTTGAGATCATAATAGGATCCATGAAGTGTTTTGCTATATCCAAATAAGCCTTTAAAAGAGATGAAGTTTAAGTGTCAGAAAGATCCTTCTTGAAATGCATTATCTTTCGAATACTAAATTTCTTCTGAAAGTATTACTGTTAGTTCAAATGCTGTCAGAAGGAAAGGGATGCAAAGAGAAATACAAGTCCAGGTTTGCACTAATATGGGACATGAAATTTAACAGGCTCAAAGTAATAGCAAGACTATGACATCAAAAAAGAAAAAACCCTTTGATTTAGCAACAGGTAGAGTAAAATTATACTTGGATAAAAATATAGACCCTTTTTCATCAAATACAGTAAAAATATGTTTTCATGCCCTTAAAAACAGACTGTTCAAACTCTATATTATGAAATGAGGATATTAATCCTCATTAGCTTCAGCAGAAAACTTCAGCCAGAATGAAGGATGAAAAATCCTTGGAGGTGAGAACTTTCCCTTCCAAGTGTTCACCAGCAGAGTGTGGGAGCCACTGCCACTCCAAGCAGAGATGCTATGGGCATAGCCCACACATCTTTCTCTTCCTTTCAGGAAAAATTTATCAGATGACAGCTGATTTCCTTGGCAATAGGCATGCAGGCAGGAGAGTGTATCCAACATGCCTTCTATGCACACATAAAATGCACATTTATCCTGCACAGGTGCAGAATTGGACACCATTACTCAAATCTGAAATATCTTCATAATTTTGGGATTACTTTAGTTCCAGAAATGACAAGAATCTATGTCAACTTCTGACTCATAATAATACAAGATGTTGTGACACCAACTAATTTTGTGAATTTTGTTATTCTTAACTAAAGCCTCATTAAAATTCCTGTGTTTAAACTTACCTTACTTTGTAGCTCTTATGGCAGGAGCTATGCCTTAAAATTTGTCTAAAAATGTTTCTTGACAGACAGTAAACTCATCACAGTAGTATCTGAAATCAATCTAAAAATTCCAAATATGACTGAATATGGATCATGTTAATAACTGGTAGGGCACAGTGCTGCATAAGCACAAGAAAGCAAAATTAAAACTGATATCTCCTCTTCAATTCCTTTTCTGAATTGTAAATTGTAAATGAAAAGAAGATTAATGTGTTCCTTACTGTTACGTTTCCACATTAAATAGAGATATTGATTATGAGCGCCTTTAAACGATAAAACCTATTTAGGATATTATGTCATGTGTTATTAAAATATATTTGGCAGTGTTCAAATTTAGTTTGCCAAGTAATCTGCTCTAATATTAATGTGTGATGTACTGTGGACCCTAAAGTGGTTTTGTTTAGGGTAAGGTCTCTAAAAATCTTATCATGCTTTGATTGCATATAAACCAGTGGTAGGCATAACAGATATTCATGGAGGATACAAGATCTTATTAGATATAGTATTTCCAAATGCATAAAAACAATCCAATAGTCTGGACATCTGTAATTTGAGAAATATTTTAAGAACTACAGTGAGCTATTCGTCAAAGATTTAGACATTGACAAATAATCCCTTTTGAGCGTGTGAGTTCACTGACATTCAGCCATTCAGCTGAACCACTGGGAAATTGGAACTACTCGCAAGGACCACAGGCAGGGGAACTGCTAGACTCATTTCATCACGTTCAGAGTGAGATCATGTGGCTTGATCTCATTCAAAATAGGATTATCTTTGTTTTGGGTGTGCCTTGAGTCTTGAATGTCAGGAAAATTGAAAAAAAAGGGCAGGGTGGAGGATCATAAACTGGGAATTTTGAAGTAGAATCATAGAAAGACAAAATAATCAACACAGCTCGTTGCATACAGGTATCTGCTTGCTGATTCACAAGTGAGTTTGAAAGGGCTCAAAAGAAGTAATACTTCTAATTAAATGTATTAATTATAACAGATTAATACATTATGCCAAAAAGGGTGGCATCTCAGGAGAATTTGGACACCTGCTGAAAGTATGTCATTATTTAAGCCTTATCAGTTCCCCTCTGCAACTATAATTGTCTTTATAGCTATCATTGTGTTTACAGTGCACGTACAGTATAAACCAACACATGGAGCTTCTCTGGTTTATTTAGTTGCATTATGTCTTTGAACCACATAAACAGAGATTTTAAAGTTCTCACCTATGCCAAGATTTGGAGATGTTATAACACTGACTTAATTGTTCGGTGCTTACACTATGAACAGACTTATTTTATTCTAGATGAGGTCTAAGAGTGTTGTCTTCTAGCTCTTCGGGTCATAACAGTGAAGTGGAATTAAATAAGTGTCTGGAGATAATGCTACCAAAGCAAAGGTTTGTCTCTGTGCAGTTAGGATAAAGTCTATGAGCTGGGCTCTCCAGGTGTGATCTGACCGACAGGAATGAGTCGTTAGGTTTTTTGTGATGGTAGGTAAGCATGCAAAAGAAAGAAAAAAGCCAAGAGAAGAAAAGAAACTAATCTTCTAGAGACCATGAACATGTTTTAGTGTTCTGATAATTATAAAATCAAGATTACTAAGAAATCAAATAATCTGGGGGATTTTTGGTCTGATTTGAAATTTCCCTTCGCAGACAAATATCCTTACTTCAAGGCCAAGGTGTTTGGCAGCACATCCACTGAGGGAAAAGTCAGAGTTGTCTGATTCATATTCCGTGGTGTTATGTGTTATTTTGGCAGTCCAAGGAGGTGTTTCGGTTCATTGTGTTTTCTGTTTTTCACATGCTGCTGACAACCTGTGGTGAAAGGATCAGTGCAACTACATTGCTCCATAGCAGAGAGCTGGCGTAGCGGTCCCTATCATCCGAACAGAGGCACTGAAGCAGCTACCATTACTCACCACTCTGTCCATCAGACAACTCCGTACTTCTCTCATGCCAGCCCTGCTCCCCCCTTCAGCACTGACTGTGGCTGAACAGTGACAGGATCATCAGAAACCCCAAGTGTCAGTGTGAGTAACGTCCCTAGTTCTTACTGCATCTTTAATAGGCAAACAACCCATTTCTCCCTGCATGGGTTATGTGCCAGGAGACTGTGCCTCTGCACTAGTCCACTGAAGAGCAGCAGTTTGGCACCATTACCTCCAGCTCTGGCTGGAGCAGGAAAGAGCTACGAAATGTCAAGTAATATCTGCATTTATGGCTTGAGCTCTACTGAAGTCTGCAGGTTTGTGGATAACCATAATAATAAAAAAAAGAATGTTTTCACTTTTCTAGTGGCTCCTATAACTGCCTGCTGAGGCTCTTGGAGGTGAACATAGTAGACGTGCAGACTGGTGCACCAGTCCACCCCTGCTCTCTGCAGTGAACTAGGCAGAGCTCCTGTGTTTTAAACAGCACTTACTATGCACTGCTGTGGTTTCGGCAAAGTCATATAACCTCATAACGTACTGACATTAATACAAATCAGTTCAATTAATAGACATAACTTTGCTCCTGTTGGCAAACTGTCGTTTAAGTGTGGTGTGTGAGGGGGGAGATGGGGGGATTTCCATTGACCTGTTTTTTGAAGATGCTTAGATCTTTTTCCTAAGAAGTTACAACTTGTCATTGATAAATGATGTTCTGTACATCCCAGCATTAATTTTTTAAATTCCATTAACTTAATAATAGTATACAACAAGTCTGGCTGCATAGCCTTTTAGCTTTTCTGGTTTTTATTAAATTGGTGTTTTGATTGATTTCGGTTATTTTAATATAGAGTAAAAGTGGGGCTTAGGCCATGACCCTGCAAAAACCTTACTACCCTTTATAAACTCAGGGTAATATTTTGTATTGTGGGTGAACCGCAATAACAACCCATCGCTGAAAGGGAGCGATCTCACTTGCTCTTCCCTCCTCTCCCAATTTACCCTCTTTCCTCCCTTGCTTCTCACTCTGTTCTACTGTCACTTACTTTGCTTTGACCCTAGAAATTTTCAGACATTTCGAGAGGTCATTTGTTTTCATCAGCCAAACTGAAAACCTTTCACATTTGTATTGATGGCTTTCTACAATTGGGTTCATTTTCCACCAGGTTAGTGAGCTGGTCTGACTTACAGAGGATATAATAACAGGCTGAGATGATCTGGAGAAACAACAGAAATGTGCAGTTTAAGAACGTGAAAGATGATGAGTAAAAGGTACCTTCTTGGTTCTCGCCCTTTTGGCTGTGACAAGGTACTTGGTCATGTTAACCATAGTGAGTAACTTCATTCTTAGCATCCAGAATTAATACCCATTAATAACATCAGGACTCAACTCAATGGGACTTGAGCATTTTCAGAATGTAGATAATGGCTGCTCAGTTTAATCTTAGCAATTTTTTTCCAGCTGTTATTAAATTGGAAATGCTTAAAATTGACCACTTTTTTGTCTTATTTCTTCTTAACACAACACAACCTGATATATTTTGCTTTCCTTAAAAATATCACTTTAAAATTCTTTTCAAAGCTAATGTACTGCACTACACTGTTAAAATAAGAATCAACAGAGACATAAATGAAGAGACAGTGCCAAGGGAGGAAGCAGTCAGCTGGGTCCAGGTACAGGGTTGAACCTAAAGCTGAGTGGGAGCCAGAGATGTTTTGGTCTAAAATGGAGACTTCTATCAAGCAAATTCATGCTCCTATTGATAGCTGAAGAAAGCTGGGATAGCCAAACAGGTAATTAGCTTCCCTACTAAATGCTGCATTCCTAATTGGTTTTATCTAGAGCTGCTTCTTATGTATTTCTGTATTTGGGTCTTTTATATTTAGGGGATACAATACCTGACAATGCTGAAATGGTCATTTTGCAAGTTACAAGAAGAAAGCACATTTCTCTCCCCATTCACTGTAATAATTTCCCACGAGTTTATCTTTACTCATTTCTGAGCAAACAGTACATTTCTTCCCATTAAATGATAGCCATATTGTATTCGTTTAGCACTTTAGAAGTTTCCAAGCCTCTATATCCAGTTTAGAAACAGCTTATGTTTAACTATACACTGAAGATAACTGTGCTCTGCCATACAATGTCTGGCATTGGTACAAGACTGACGCTAAGGCTGACCCTCCGCCTTGTTTAGCTGTTATTGACTGAGACAACTGACCACATGATCCCCTAGTCGTCTTCTCCCTGGTTTTCATGATTCCCTTCTCGTTTTCTTCCTACTGCCGTCACAGCATTTCTTACAGTGGGTTCACTCCTCAGCTTTTTCTGTAAGCCCCTTCACAAGTCCTGGTCTTAAAAAACTAACAATAGTGGTAAAAAAAAAAAATCTGGGTGGCTTCATTTGCCTAATTTGAATCTGCTAAACTGAACACACAGCCAGCCTCTTCTGTGGCTGTTCCAGGAGCACGAGCCTGCGCAGTCCTTTAATGTGCCATACAGTGCAGCTTGTTAAGATATAGCTTGGCTACCTCTATAGTCTGCTGTCTTGAATAACAAATACACCTCCATGGAGTCACACCAGAACTTGAGCATCTCTTAAAACAGAAGAAAAAGCCCCCCCAGTCCTCAGGATCTCAATTGTCTACATGGCAAATGAGAAGAAAAATAGCAGTGCCTACCTCAGAAAACAGTATCCGTAAAGTATTGTAAGGAGGCCATTAGACAGCCATGATTTGATATCCCTATTTTGTTTTCAGAACTGACATAATGAACCTTCTCATACTTGCATAATAACTAATTAAATACAAAGATAAATGAGAAGGATTTTTTTTTAATTAAAAACCTACAAATATAATTATTTTTGCAGCTATGACACAAAATGGCAAAACACTTTGTATTTTACATTTCACAGTCTTGCTGGAGTAATTAATTTTGAAAATAAAAAGGTCCATTAGGGGAAGGGTATATACTGCTGTATTATTCATCCCATACCTTAAACAGAGGACTTAGTTGTTACAGTGATCAAATAATGTTTTTTGGAGAAGAGATATTCAGCTAGATGAATTATTTATTTGCTTCTGTCAGTAATTTGTTCAGCTAGAGTGCAGATTTTTCTAAAAAAGCACACATTTAATTTGTACTATTTGTAACAATGATAATTTAGCAGCCCACTGTTTTATCCCTCTCTCAGCTTTAAGGTTGATGATATTAAAGTTGTGTTGAACTGTTTTCTTGTGTTCAGCCAGCTTCAGCATGGCCAAGAGTTTTGCAGTAGGAATGCTCAGATTTATTCTAAATACATTACCTCGTATCATATCCCACATCTCATCCACACGCTGGGCTTTCTTGGTTCCTGGCTGGAAGGAAGATGGTGGGTTGAAGGTTGGAGACCTTTGCCTGGAGAATCCTGAAAGTCTTGACAGCGGCTGGTGCAACTGTTGTGGGTGAGGAGGAGCCCAGGGCCCAGGAGGAGTGGTGTAGAGCCAGGCAAGCTCAGGAGGAGCTCAGGAGGGATCGTGACCCCTGAAGCACAAACCCTCATACAGATGCCCAGCACACAGGTTTGCACATGTAGGCTGCGCCATCCCTGTGATGCATCCAGCCAGTTCTACAGGCTGGTGCAAAGGTGAGTGGATTAATGGTCTGGCTCTTTTTCACTCCTTTGAGGGAACTTGGGAAGCCAGGAGAGACCAAATCTGCTCTCATGACAAGATTTTCCCATTATCCACATCACACAAGGTAGCCACAGCCTGATTTCTAGAGCTTTTTCAGGACAGGTGCAACCCCTGTTCACTCAGGCTGGAGGCACTGGTCATGGGTAGGGCCAACCATGCTACAGGGCATGATTTCCTGAACTTTGCTCTTCTTGGCCAGGGCAGACATCTGAGCCTCAGCTACAGCTGAACAGCATGCTGTGGGCTGAAAGCCTGTGCGTTGTGGTGCTCAGCTTCTGCCTTAAACCTCCCCTCCACCATGCAGTGTAGACGAAGATGCTTTGTTTTCCCAAGGGAATATTTGCTTCTCTGTCCCCTCCAGGAGAAGGATTTACTAGGAATATTAGACCTCTAAACTTTTCTTCCTTCTCCCAAAGATATGTACTAGAACAAGATGTACTACAGGCTATTGTTTTGTGACTTTCTCTTTTCTTTCCTACTCAGGTGGTTGATTTAACATCTTGCCTAACAAAATGCATAAAAAATAAATCTTCGCAATGTCTTTCCTGTACCTAATAAACATCCAAGTGATTGAAGTTTCAAATAACCTAAGAAAAGTAAATTCATTTCTTTAATTTGCACCTCCAAGTGAAACGGAAAGCCTTTGGGTCTTTGGCAGAGAGGACGTTAGTCTTTATTTTAAAAGATCAAGATGACTGAATCTTTCTTCAGATTTAGAAATGTAATCTCCTATCAGTGAAGGCATGAAGTTCACAGGAAAGCAAATTCAGGCTGTGTGCTGTGGCCCTGAAACTTGCAGAACTAGTAAACAGAAGATGACCATGCAGTTAACTATGCAAGTGTATAACAGCAAGTTAAATATTAAATAATATTTAAATTAGAGCATAAATATAGCTATGTATAATTCAACAGCAGGATGCCTTTGCAGTCAGAACAGCGAGGAGGTCAGTGCCCCTTGATGATAGTTCTTTCAAACGTTCTTTCAAACAAAAAATATTAAGGCTTTGTAATGAAGTCAGTCCTTGCACAAGGTAAATTTTCATCCTGGATGGGGAAATAGGTGCATCATCCATTTCAGACACATGTGCAGAGCATGTGGTTTGAATCTCCCTTATGCGTAACTTGATGATTAACTTTCTCAGCTCACCACATTCGTATTCAGAGTTTGCTAATGTTATGCCTTCCATTAGCAAGGCTATGGTGAAAATATATCATGCATTGCTCCAGCATTATAACAGCCTTACCTTGCCAACTACTTCTAACCCAGGTAGAACTATCTTTTATCTTAAATATTTCTAACGCGCCTTTCTTACAATCATATCAAGAAGCTTCATCAGTTTTTCAATTCACTTATCCAGCTTATAAGCATATCTTTTATTGCCATTCTTGCTCTGTTATAAATAATCTGCCCTGAATACAGGGCATACATATTGACACTATCTGGTCTACAGTGGGTAGAAGAGGTCTGTACTTTTACGGCTCAGCACTCAAAACGGCTGAGAAGCAGTTAAAACATATTCCATTTTACAGTAATTCATTTCAGCCCTTGACAGATTGATTTCCATGGGGTTATTTGCTTCTTTCTGCACCTTGCTTCATAACAATGCTTACTAGAATGATTTATTAAGTCAATGCCAAATTCTTTGATACCTTAATAGTTAGATTAACTTCAGGACATGAGGCTAAGTTATTTTTTTCCCAGGTGCTTGGGGTGATGCATTTCAATAATGAATGAACAGGGTCATGAACTAGTAGTACTTTGGTGTTTATGTGTGCCAAAAATGTGCTTTCTCTAGGACCATTCAAAGCAGACATACACAAGCTGGATAATAGATGTTATTCAAAATAATATAGTTATTCTATGCATATCAGTGAGCACTCAAAGAGGGCACCTAGCTTACAGATCTGCTCCATTCCACTGCTTTTTGGCTTCTTCATTTGCCAGGACAATATGAAGCAGCCACAGAGACAGTGTCTATGAAATCAGAATAGGTTAAATAGAGCTGTATGAATAATTGCTTTTTCAGTTCGCATTGTTGAACTTTAAAAAAAAGGGGTTTTTTTTACCTTAACCCAAAATAAACATTTTAATTCTTTTACAGAAATGAAAAACAATTCATCTTGGTTCAAGCAAAACTCATTTTCAATGTCTTGTTATACTTCCTTCAGTTAAAAAAATGTAGACAAATTTCTAAATGAACTGTCAAAAATAAGAGTTCAAAATGAAATATAGACATAGCACAACAAAACATTTAGATTTTTGAAAAAGTCTTTAAGAGCTTTCTTTTAAAACAAAAAGTTGTGACAAATTCAGAAGACTCAGTAATCATTCATGTTAACTTGAATCTGAGTTTATGGCGAGTAAAATATACGAGCAGTAAAAAAGAATCACTCAATGGTCAGCTTAAACATCTGAGTTCTGCAGATGTGGAATGAAACTAATAACATTATCAGAACATACCATTTATATTCCTATCTCAGGCTAAAAAGTTTTTTCTCACAACCTTCCAGAAGTGCCAATTTAATGATGTTGACACATCACTTCATTTTCCAGATAAACGAGTGCAAACTCAAGTAGCATACCACTGCCAAAGCCAAAGTTTTAAGATATACATGCTAGGCACGTTCAGGAGGTAAGGAAACTGTTTAGAAGCTGCCACTGCACTATGATTTTGAGTTACTTCCTATAATCTTGAGATTTGGGAACTCGGTACCTTTCTTATATATGCCCTCAGTGCCATTTTATTTCACAGTCATCAACAACACATGGTGTAATAACATAAACTGAGGAATATTGATGAACAAAAAGCTTAGCCAAGATCATTAGGTTTAATGAGCCTGATAAAATTTAGCATGGTGGTACATGCTGATCTTAGATGGCACTCTAGCTAACTGTGCTTTTGGGTAAACACGAGTTAGCAGGTTAATGAGTGAGGTGACCTGAAAGTAGATGGAGATGAACAAAAAGCTCTGGCACTAGAGTGGACGTAGCGAGCTCTAACCATGGGCCAAGTAGAATGGAAGAGCATGGCTAGTCTAATCTCGTGCTCAAAGCAGGTCCAGTTACAGCAGGTCTCCAGGAACTTGCCCAGTAGCATTATGAATATCTCCAAGGGTGGAGATTTGGTTGAAGGAGCAAAGAAGGAGGAAATGTGATATGTTTACCATACATATAAAATTATAATCTCTTTGGTAACTTACAAAACTAAATGCTAAGAATATTCATCTTTGTCCTCTTCAGCTCTGCCTTTTCACTTCTTTCTCTTGGACTTCACAAACTACATTCACCTGACTATTGTCATTCTGTAAACATTAATCGGACAGAGAATTATCCCACCTTCTTCTTTAATTATGAAATCTATCCCCTTAATGATGCCAATCCAAAGTAGCATCTCAGACTAGGAGTAGTTTTTATATGCAAAGATGGATATAATTTTATTATCAAAAGCTTTCGATTTTGTATTTCATTGATACTGGGAAATTTTTTATGCTGCAGAAAGTTTCTGTTTCTTTCAGCCCTGGAAGATCTTATTACAAAAAAACCCTTCACCTAAAAAGACATTGTAAGACAAAGGAAAATTAACCAGTAAATAAGCTATGAGACCTTGACCTTCAAAACCATAATCATAGTTGTGGCCACTTAGCATCTGTAAAAATCAAGTATATGAAAATCAAGGTATCTGGGTTTCCAGAGGGGAAGATATTGTAAATACAAATTTTCAGTAAGGAAAACAATGTGCAGGTGGATATGTTGTGGCAGATATTTGGAAATGTTTATATGTATAACAGACCTCCTGAACAGATGACTGTGTGGAATACTATCCACATTTTATTGTCGTTCCTTTGAAAATGACTGGCATAATACACTACTTCTGCTATTGATGCAATTTTCAGGTGATAGAATTATAGAATAATATGTCTTGGAAGGGACTTCTGGAGGTCATCTGGTTTAGCTCCCTGCTCAAAGCAGGGCCAGCTTAAACCCTGGCTTGCTGTCTTCTAATACTAACATCTTCACTGCTTAGGAGGAATAAAAAAGGTAACTTGAGGAGTTGTGCAGTTGTAAGGATGCAGTGCTTGCAAAGTGAGGTGAACCAACAGTCTTCCATTTATTATTGTCTATAAACAGGGGGATAAGATTACTGGCGTTTGGTAAGATGATATTTGATATGATTATGCATTTACTGGATCTGCATGGAAAAGTAAGTCCATGTCATTTAAAGTCTTCAGTGGTATCTTACAGTTTTCAACAACAAATGTAGTATATACTTTTTTGCATTATTGTATCTTCTCATTTTTTCAAACAACTGCTTTTTGTTCTTTCTGGACTGGCTTTTCTGACTGGAAAATTGGTGCACAAGGACCAAGGGAAAAGTGAAAGAAAGTGGGTAAGAAAAAGAAGTTACTTCCTTTTTTTCCCTTTATCTACTCTTAAAAGTTCAGAACTGAGTGGCTTCCTGTCTCCTAACACCAAAACTGACTATTTCAGAAGTGGCACAGTGAAAAATTCATATTTTTCTTCTCTACTAAATCCAGAAACCAGTGATTTTGGTAATCTTTTCCCCTTTTAGCTCTGAATGGAAATTTATATTGATAAAAACAGAATCTGAAAATAAGAGCGTAGACTTGCTTCACATGGTCCACGAGACTGTAGCTAGTGGGCAGCCACAGTGCCATTGGCCAGGCCAGACCTTTGCACTGGAGCAAGGTCTGTGCCCTGTCCCTGAAATGACACCCAGCACTTGAGTACCCCCTAACACCTCGTGCCATGATGCATGTTCCCTTTCCGCAGGTCTGGCTCCTGGTGTAAATCTGCTTTCTTATGTAAATGATAGGGAGAAATGAAGTCTGATAATCTACTCTGATCTTCCCTGCTCAGGTGAACTTTTCTCAAAGCCCCATCTGCTGACAGGGTGGGTTGTGTTTTTGCCTGGTAGCATATAGCATTTTAGTCTTAGAGGGAGAGAAGTTGGTCTATCTCTAGGACTGGTTGTTTGCAAAAGCTGGTTTGCAGAGTGCTTTTCTTTCCCCTGTAAATATTTGGTTGCTATGCATTAATTCCAAATGGCAACAGCTATTCTACAAGGTATTTACTGGTTACCTACCTACTCCTTTTCTTCCTTTAAATCATTCTCTCCTTCAAGATAAACTAACAGCCAAAGCTTGGATTTACCTAGGGTAGGACGAGAGAGAGTTGTAAATGTATCCTTGTCTTCAGATGACCTGATTATTTTCTTTTCAAACAAGTGGTGGAAAATCAATTCCTGCCCTTGTACTATAGACCGATACATCCAGTAGACAAAAGCACAATTAACAGAGTTCCCAGTAGGCATACTGCATGGTCAGAATATTGGTATTATAATTCTCCAATTTCTTTTCAGTGGGAAAGCAATCATATTGACTATACGAATAAATAGCTCCTGAACAACTTTTTTTTTTCTTGGAAATTCAACTGGTTTCATATTCTGTACTGTTCTGATCATACTTGCACTCAGGATAAAAAGTCCAATTTCTTCAAAATTTGACCAAATGGGGAAGGAACACAACACATAGTCTAAAGCTAGATATTTCAGAAATAGTTTTCTCTGTTCTGGGTTGTCTGCCTTTTGGCACTTTGGCTTGTTTTCCAGAGATACAAATGACCTCAAAATTCCATGGAATTCAGGTGGCATTTTGGGTGAACTGCTTTTTGACTCAGGGTGTTTCTGGTCTGGCATCTAAAGGCAGAGATACCCATAACTGGTAGCCAGTTCTAAAAAAAACTCTCTGGAGTGGCTCTCATTGGAGACTACAGATACTTATTCAGGAGCAAGCTTAGATGCAAGCAAAAAAAATGCCCTCATTTTGTAGGTTAGAGGCAAATGCACTAATTGACTCTATTGTGTTGCATCTTATTAAACCGAGTTGACTTCCATGCACAGAACAGCTACAGAATCAGATGCTGTGTGCATTTAATTAATTAAATGTGATTATTTTGATTCACAGAAAAAAATGCTCATCCATTGTTCTGGGTGCTTTCACATTAAACAATAAAACATTCTAGAGCTTTTTTGCTCACCCTTTTTAACCGAGCTGTTAGCCATTAATGGGCATCCCAGACTGACTCACTCATGAGGGAGCATTTTGTACTGTGAAGTACAATCCTGCTCAAAGGTCTGGTTTGTGGTTTTTATTTAATTATAAAAAACTGTATTATAGTTCCAGGAGGAACTAAAGAAGCAAAAAAAGGGTGTGAAGTTGGGTGTTGGTATGCTTTTAAAGGAGGCTCAAGCAGCCTAGGTAACTTTGATTTTTCCTTTCAGCATTTTAATTTACATTAGTTGCTTATAAAAGCATTTGATTAAATGAACCACTGCTCTATGCCTATGCTCATCAGTCAAGTTTGTCTTGCTGTATTACATTTATGTTGTGACTCAGGCCAAACTGTCCTGAGGGAGAAAGAAAAGAAATATAACACTGCCATAAAGGCACTGTCTCAGCTACCTTGTGGTTCAATGGTATTTTGTATTCTGTGATTGGTCTGACTATGGACTGGGACTGCAGGATATGTAGCTCTGCCTGCTCACCTAGCTGAGGCACTCCAGTCTAGCCAGTGATCTCATATTAAACAAAAAATCCCCTCAAACACTTCCATGGAAAATCAGCATTGGATTTTGCAAACCAGTCTCCTCTTATCTGTGTGACAAGGGCGTGCATGTGTTTGTGCCTGTGTGCGTGTGACCATGCACACACCTATGTGGTGGCCTGAACATCTCTCAAACAACATTCCAGGTTGGAAGAGCTCAGTTTTGCCTTTGGTATTCACCCCTCTCCCTTCTGTGGCAAAGAACCTCTCAGATCTTTTAGTCATAGCCCAAGCATAATTCAAATAGCCTAACAGCAAGTGGATAATACTGATCTTTAGCTGTTTTGGCTTGTGGTTGGCTTTGCATTAGTGGCCTGGAGGTGAGCAGTCAAGCAGATAGATAGATAATCTCTTATTAATCCCAAAGCTAGTTGGGGTTTACAAATATCATTTTATGTCCTGAGAGTGTAATAATTTATGTGCTCAGGAGAAAAAAGTCTCTATTCCTTTCTGTTTACCTCTGAGAAGTTCCTGAATGCCATAAGGAGGAAACGAAGTCCAGCGCTTAATCATACTTGTATTAAATTGGTTGCAGCATTTTGCCTCAGAGTCATTAAGTGAGTGCTTTATTAAGAACTGCCTGATGTGACACAGAGGTCTGTTCTTTAGGTGTATACACATTATATTGAATAATGAGAAAGGACTTTGCTTACTCATCAAGTTTTTCAAATTAGGAATGTCCATCTCTATTAAAGGGCATAAATGTTACATTTAAAATGGTCTTTTTAAAAGTTTCTAAGAGATTTGCTTGACATTACAGCATGGCTTTTCAGATCTGAGTTCAAGCAAATGTGGGCACCATCTGATCATCCTCGTATTAGAACTTGTTATTTATTGCTTTGTGCTCCCTAGAGGTTCTGCCTGACAGAGGGGCCTCATCATCCTAGATGTGGTCGCAGTCCCACCTGAAACAGACTGAGGTTTTATTTCGTGATATAGCAGTGAGAATAGTTCATAGAAGGGGCATGAGGAACCAATGCATCAAGTAAGTGCTGTTCAGTCTTCAAAAATGAGATTGCCGTGGTGGATCGGCAACATCCAGTCCAGCTGTGAGACTGGCGTGAGCTCTGAGAAGGATTTGGAGGTTAACACAGTTACCTTGTGGATTTCATTTGCATAATGAAAATTTGCTCATAACTGAAGAACAACTTGGATGTAGCTCACCAGTGGACCTTTACTGCTTCCTATGGAGAAATAAAACAACTTCTTGGCTGGTGACTTTATAACAACTTCTATTTCAGACTCAAAATGCATATTACTGCTCCTCCAGCAAGAGCTGGAACTTTCATAGGAACTCTTTCTCCTCAGCATTTAAGTAGGCTGCTGTACCAATCTGCAGAAGGAAGATTATTATCCTTTAAACAATAATTAGAATGCCAGAAACCTCTGTTTTAAGACCAGGCAATATATACTGCCTTTGCAAAGCAGAGGCAAAAGATGGCTAGCAATATTTTCCTTCCAAGAAAGAGCTGTTTTAAAAAGTGTCTTTGCAGAATTGTATTGTTGATTATTTTATGTTTACCCAGTTTGGGGAAAAAACTTTCTTCTGCCAGAGGAAATTTTAAGTATTCAGAGCCATGAAGCTTCTCCAGGACAAGCTGCATACACATACTTTCGTATGTCTCAGAAAAATGCACCAAATAAGAGAAACATCACGTTCCGGCAGGACACTGACAACAAAGTTATACATCCTCTGCCAGGCTGTTTGCAGCAAGTAAGTCAATTTTAGGAATTAAAAGTAAAGTGAAATAATTCAGTTCTTCCTCAATCTATTGAGCATTTGGCAAATTAGTGTTTGCTGTGATCCAGGAGCCACTTCATCTCAAAGTCAACTGGGCACTTGTCCGAGTTATTAATGTTTCTAGATAGAAGAACAGGACATAGAGTTATTTTGTTTGTGCAGAACAGACTTTAATGTTTTCTTTTTATTTTTGCCTAGTACAAACTTCCTGTAGAGAGAGGTTTCTAGTATTCTTTCATTTTGACTAGATCATAAATACCACAAGAACAGTGTCTACTGCAGTATCCCCAGTTTGCAGAGAAGCTAGGAAATGAAGACATGTTGCAAAATACTTCCTTAAAGAAATTCACTAAACTTTTGGAACAAGATTTCCCTTTCGAGAGAAGTCTTGGCTTTTTTTAAGATTTTGTGAGGCGCTCAGAAACCAGACTATCTATGTATGTGTTAGATATGTGTTTTTATGCAGAATAAAAAAGTCATCTTACTCCTCCTTTTCATTACAGTTGTATCTAAAATTCTGCCTTTTTTTTCCCTCCAGTTCTGTGTTCTATGTGTAAGTGAGTAAACAGTCTGTAGTGGCCAGCACAGCAGTTGTAAATAATGGATATAAATTCTCTGTATTCAAAAAATATTTTTGTGCCCAAAAGCATATCTGTCAGCTATATCGGTTTGTCTTAGAAATTATTTCTCTGTGCAGACTTTGCCTAAGAAGATATCTGTAACAATTTGTAACAATTTCAATTCTGTACCTATGATCTGGCTGGACACTTTTAAAGTCTGTCAGCTTCATTTTTTCAGACATAGAAAATTTAAATAAATTTTTTATTCCAGTCATGGTCAACAGGCACTTTAATAATTTCCATTTTATTATAGATCCTCAGTACAGCAAAGTGTTCTGAGCTCTTCTCTCTTTCCCTGCTGAAGTCCATAACTGTATTTTTAGCAAATTAGAAAATGCCTAGAGAGCTGATTTCAGTGGGGTTACTCAGAAAGGTAAAACTGAGTGTGAGCCTAAGTGTTTCTAAACTGGTGCTTTAGCTTTTACTTATGACTATAATTTCTTCAAAAAACAGCCAGAAATGTGATTTTCAAGTTTACTGTATACTTCTAGCTGATAGCTTAAGATACATACAAGTGATTATGTTAGCCTATTGGTGAGATATGCACAAATGAGGAAATGATCGGATTGTGTCAAAATGAAAATTTGCCTTTGCCTTCAAGCAACCCAAACTTTGATGGAGTTAAGACTGAATTCAGGTCCCAACTTTAGGACTCAGGTGCACAGAATCTAACCCAAACTTTTAGCCCACTATTGTCATTTCAGTCATCACTATTTACTTCACTGACAATGTCAGATTTGGCAAAAATGTTGTTCACTTTGTCCTTAGAGAGAGGCATGCCTCTCTAAAAGAGAGAAATGCAATGAAAGATCCAGGCTCAGAAATGACAATGTACCAGCGAATCTTCATGTCATGTGGGGAAATACTTCAGTTTCTCTTAACCATTTTTAAGATGATACCACACCCAGGAATATCCACCTCCACAGTACAGCAGGAAAGCAGACTTTGACCTTAGCAGATAAGCTGGTCATTATTCTTTCAAAATTATTACAGCAAATTCAGGAGCAAATGATGCTTTTAGGTTTGATTTTGTTTGGACATGTTTGCTGAAGTAACGAGTCACTAGGAAGTGTTGGGAAGTATTCTGGGCAGAACTCTGCAGTTCTGCAGAAATGGGCACAGGAACTTTGGAGAGAAAACAGCTTTGTTTTTATTTAATAAAGCTGCTGCTTCAATGTTCGAAGAAATATTCTCTCACAGGGATTTTTTTTTTCTTGTTGTGGCCTGATAATCTTGACTTACACTATCTTGGGTATATAAAAGACTTGCATTAAAAAAGAAAAAAAAAGACATATAACATCAGATTTAATATTCTTGGACATTCCACTTACCCGTATGTGGAAAAAGGACGGTGGTGTCTGGTAACTGGGAATACTCAGCCAAATAATCTGTCTGTGGAGTGGAGTCAATAGACAATTCTTAAATGGCTTGTTCTGAAGCCACATTTTCACTCTGAGGCTTTGTTGTCACCAGCTAAGCAGAGATATTTGAACCGACTTTTCATTCAGCATCCAGCTTTAAATTGTAGCTTTACAACCCTGCTGTTTGATGATATCACAGGGCAGAAACATAACCCTTCTAGGAGATCTTTTGTTTGCCGACTGGAAACATCATTTCAGAGATGTGATGTTTGCAAAAGAGGGGCCAGGGCCAAAAAATTATACCGAGATAGAGTCAGACATCCTGTATCATAAATTCCAGGAAATGGATAGGAAGTCTAAAGACATGATTGCAAAGTACAGTAGCAATCACAGGAGTGTACTGGTGCTGAGTTCACCACTGACTCTGCTTTCCTTTCAGGAGTTAATAAAGCAGGTATCACGGGAGAGGAGGTGCTGCCTCTGCTCTGCTAGTTCAAACCATGTATCTGTATAAAATAAACTCTGTAAGAGATGCACCTGTGTCATATCAGCCAAGAAAACTGCTGTCTTTGTGGTTTCTTATGAAACAACGATTGATTCTTGATGGATTTGAATAACAGCTCCTGAATTTTCATCAGTGAATACCTCAAGCCCAAACCCTTAAAAATTCACATTTCAGCTGAGTAGGCGGAGAATACTTACTGGCTGGTACTAAGGTGACTTAATATTTGTCCATGATAGTTGTGAGATAACTAAACGGCAATAAAACTAGTTAGACAGATACTCTGTGGCTGTTTTATTGCAACTAGTAGGTAGTCAGTCTGCATTTTGCTCAGCATGATAAAATATTCTGTAGTTTATCTCATTTTCATTGTGAAACAGAAACATATTTATGGATCGCTTGGTCTACTGGTACTAATATCTACTGGGCATTTTTCATTGCTCCTCAGTAAAGAAAGGTTTAACATTTTTTCCCCACATACTATATTTTTTACCCTCCTTCAGCTCAGTCTGGGTCCAGCCAATGGCTGCGGAATGACTTCAGGCGAAGCTCTCTCATAGCCCTGCCATGGTAGCTGGGCTGGCTGCAGACCGAGGTGCAGGAGGTTAACAGATGAGACAGCCTTTCATCCTGCCCTCCATGTGGCTTTGCCTACTCGCATGCATTTGTCTCTGTATATATTGGCAGTCTTCTGGAGTAGCGACTCTCCTGACTGGTATGTAAAACCTTAAAGCAAGCCATTGTTTTTGCCGAGTTTTGAATCCCAGCTGGGGGTGCTGAAAATTAAACTTGCAGTTTCTGAATGTGTAGCAAGAGCTAGGAGCCTAGCAACTGGCTTTTCAAATGGATTTACCAGATTTGTGTGTTATTTAATAGCTTGTGTCTTGAAAGCCATTAAATTTACATTATACTTTATCACATTACAAACAGTAATTGTTCAAAGTCACTGTTTTGCAAGAAGTCAGAAACTTGGGTTTGGATACAATTTGTCTTTCTCCTCTTTTGATTAAAAATAATTTTTGGAATACTGCTGTTGTGATAGAAATGGAACTCAAAACTGTCTTCTTTTTCCAAAAGAGTTATCTAAGCAGCTGAGCAATGCTTTATTTGTAATAAGTTTTTTGCATTAGTTTGTTCAGTGTACCCCATCTCATTTTCTGCAGCCCTTGGAAACTTATTGAAGCAGCAATGTAAGATTAGACCCTTAAACAATGTCACCAAGAACACTGTACTTCTAGCAGTGCAGTCCGATGTGCAAAAGCGTGAGTATGAAAATGATTCATGCCATCTATTAAAGGCTAATTTAAATACTGGAATACTGTTTTACCATTCAGATGCTATAAATTATTGCATCTACTGTAGTTTGAGTCTAAGTCAAGCCAGCTTTTCCAATCTGCCAACAAACGCCAACCCCAAAGGATTTTAAAAAAATTGTAATTGTCACAATAGACAGATTCTTTTTTATTTTACCTATATGGGTAATAATCTTTCATACATTTTAATACAATCCTAACGAAATCTAAAAAATAAATTTCATAGTTCATCTGCTGGTTTACTGCAGAGACTGCAGAGCAGTATATTAAAAATGTATTTCTCTTTCACTGTTACTCTTTTTATATTATCAGTCAAGTAAATCAAACTTAGAATTCTAACTTATTAGCATAAAATCTCACCCAGACACAATCTGCCTGATGAACAGGCTTCTAACTTTTTTGTTATGGGAACATAAATTATAGTGATATTACCAGGGAAAAAAAAATCCAATACTTTACTGAGTGCCTTTGACAAGATGCTTTATCAGGTTATGACTGTTCAAGAAATATAATGTTTTGTTTGAAAAACACACATCGAAACTGATTAGTTTATTAGTCATAGTACCTGTTACTCATGTTTCCTGCTTAAATGTTCTCTAGTATAAAACACTTTAACAGTCCCTTGTGCGTGCACACACACACACATGCACGCATGCACACATGGGTGTAGGTATCTCTCATGGCACAGGAGCCTGCCAGCTGTGTATATTCGTGTGAAAGTCTCTGGATGATTTTGTTCAGCTGCATAGACCATTCCACTTAGTATCATTTAAAAAACATTTCTTTCTTTGGGCCCAATCCTGCACTTCTTGAACACAGAAGGATTTTTGCTACTGCTATAAATTAGAAAGGGATCAGGTCTCCATTTGTACGCGGGTATATTTACATCTCCTGTATATGTAGGGATCCGTCCTGTTAGATGCTGAGTACATTCAGCAAGGTTTGGAGGACAGCTTTGTTTGAACTGTGATTACAGAGGCATTAAATAACTGCTGAGACTGAGCCTTAAGAAATCTCTGTTGATTATGTACCAGGTATGTCACTGAGCATCTTTACAGAGAGGGGTTGTTGGGCTGCTGACTTGGTCTTCTCATGCAATTTTTAACATCTCATTTATACTCCTTGTTCACCTGTACAAGAAGTAGATATGTCTGACTATCAACAGAAACTGCTCTTCTGCTTACTGTATCTCTCCCTTTCTCCCTCTTTTCCTTTCTTTTCTTTTATTTTCTTCTCATTGCTGTCTTGGAATTAATATACAAATAAATATTAAAAGATGAGTTGTACTTGTACGGCTACCTTTCTTTTCTCCATAGTAAGCTATTCCTCTGTCTACACTTGGAATTCTTTAGTCTGCCATAAAAGTGATTTTTAAAGCATTCCTGCACACTGTAAATGTCCTGCTTTCAGAAGAATTCAGCATCCACAATGAAATACCTTACTGGTATGAGTGACCATATTGAACTTGCTCATCTCTGCCAAGATGTCTCACTGTAAGCTGATCAAGTTTAAAAATATGGCCCCAGATGAAGGTGCTCAGCACTTGCAAATCTGGCCCTCGAGTGTCCAAACTGGTGACTGCCTTCCCATATATTCATGGCGTTACTTATGGGGTGAAGTGCAGGAATGTCACCACCGACCTTGACAGTGTCAGTCTCAGACTACTCAATCATTTATCTTTTAGGAGGATCCCTTTGCTTGTCTTTTGAAAAGCCCCTGTGCCATGAGCAGGATCACAGGCTCAGACGTTATGTTACCCTTCACTGAGGAATGCAAGAGATACGGGCGTGATCCTGCCTCGCTCTGTGCCGATGTAAAGCACTCTCTGTCAGCAGTCTCAGTACACTGTAATGGGAAATTAAAGTGAGAAACATGCTGCCTGCTGTCAATACCTCCAAAGGAAGTTTCTGTTCCTGCCTGCCGTACAGGGGAGTGACTCATCCCACATCTCAGATGCTGTCAGATTGTCAATGACCGTGATAAGGCTTTCACTTATCCCAGCTGGGGAGGCTTAGAAGCAAATAAGAATTGCAGTGGGGAGCAGCTGCTCATATTTCTGTGATGAGCAGGCTCATAGGAAGATTTTTACTCAATTTCTGTGCCTTGCATTATTTAACTTACCACCTGATGTTCCTGTCATGCAGTAAATCTAGAAAATTACTATTTGCTGAGATTTTCACTGTGTCAGTTTGTGCAGACACAGAAGATTGTCTCCCAAGTCTCTCGAGCATTTAAGATTACATGAAGAAATCTTACTGCGATATTTTAGCTGGTTTCTCTTGCATATAGTGGTGCTCCAGCAGCGCTTAGAGCTTTCATGTAAGTCTTTGTTACTGCAGCCTGCTAAGGATCTACAGTATA
Organism: Dromaius novaehollandiae; assembly: GCF_036370855.1. Taxonomy (NCBI): domain Eukaryota; kingdom Metazoa; phylum Chordata; class Aves; order Casuariiformes; family Dromaiidae; genus Dromaius; species Dromaius novaehollandiae. Next base: position 154,163,007 of record NC_088099.1, on the reverse strand, counting down.
TCATTGCAGTCTCTGCACAGACAAGTCCTGCAGGCTGATAATAATCAGGTACACATACAGAACAATGATCCTGATAAGAATCAGTGTAGGAAAAACAATTTGCCTGATGATCACAAATGTTATTAATTGATTAGCACGGTAGCTTTACCCTGCAATTTAAGACAAAGACTGAGATTTTTATTTAAAAAGCAGTGACTTAAAAATAGAGCTCAGATAAAAAGGGAATAAAAACCTGCCACTCAAAACTAACTGTGATCTAATTATAGCCAGATAGCACCCTTGGCAATATTACTAAATTTCTATTGTATATAAAACATTGCATCCACACACAAAATGAGAGGAAAAAATATGAATAATGTATTTTAAAAGTCAGAATTTAAGCTATTTGTTAAACAGCTACATATCTTACAGGCAGAATTAAAATTCATTAATCCAAGTATTCACTAAAGTTTCAGTAAAACTCTCAAATTCTCATCCAAGCATTAGCATTGACTGTGTGGTGTTAGACAAACTGCTTAACCACACTGAACCAGATAGTGACACTTTTATTCAATATGGATCATATCTTTTACTACATGTACAGCTACTACTTCTGTAATTGTTCAAATATGGTACTATTTATGACATATAATGCTTCTTAGTGTGAATGTGGTTATGAAAAATGTTTCCCCAGCTACAAAACAGGCAAAGCGAGAGCTTCTTACCTTGCAAGATATTATGAAGATCAATTAATTTACCATTTCCTTTCCAAAAGTCTACCTTTAGCCATGAGCATGGAGAATCATAAGTATTATCATTTTTTTAATAAACTTTTGAAGAGCAAGGAATAATTCTGAATAAAGGGGGGGGGGGGAAAGAGTTACTGTCTCCTTTGTAACAAGGCAGTATTTGGGGGAGTAATTTTTCAACACAAATCCTTTGATGACACACTCAAATATGATATCTTGTTTTATATACTACCAATAACATTTCTGACCTATAGTAAGTGAGAAGCCTTCTACAAATTTAGATTACATCCTCACGCTTTGGGGAATTTCTCGTGTCTTGAAAGCTAGATGCAGAGTCTGGTTGTAGGAGAGATCAATCATTTTGGTACAGGAAGACTTAGAAAATGTTATCTATCGTCTTGAATGAAGGAGCTGGTAATTCAACCTTTCACCCTCCTGTGAGTCATCAAGCAAATAGTCCAGCAGATGGATCTGAGGTTCTCTAAGACTTGTGAGTTCCTGATGATCCTCAATATGCTCATTAACCTTCTGCTTTTGAAGAGAAACCCAGTCTGATGCCTGAAGGCTTTCTTTATTGACATTTCTGTTTCCAGTAGAGTTGAAGGAAAATACCATTTGTTTTTCATGGGAAAGTCGGTAAAGGAGAAAAAAAAGGGTTGTTTTCAATTTATCATTGAAGCTGACATTTCCCACAAATGAAAACAGGAAACCAGTTTTTACACATTCATTATATTTTTAAAAACTGGGTTTTCACTATTTAAGACAAATATTTTCCAGCATTCAGTTTTTGACAAAGAGAACCCAGCTTCAGTGAAAATCATTTTGGCGGGGAAGGATAAGCATTTTCATTTGCAATGGATAGACATTGTGTGTATGAGTATTAGTTCAAACAACTATTTTACCTCTTACTTGAGCTTTGGTGATTTTTCAGATTTCATCTCTCTTTCTTATGCAGCCACGTAAAGCTTTCTTTCTTTTCTTTTCTTTTTTTTTTCTTCAATAAGAGGACAATGGTGGGAAAAAGAAGGCTGATGCTGAATTTGCCCCTTCACTATACCGACCTGCCAGAGAGTCCATCCCTGAGTGAGGAGGCTGCACGAAAGATGTACTACAACCTCCAATTTTCCTTCCCTATGTTCATGGAGGGACCCTCAAACAAAGCCTAGTTGCTTAGGTCATGTCTTTGGAAGCCAAATGCCTATTGCAAATGGACACACTGTTGAATCTAATGTTAACCTCAGAATATGATGTCTCTGATCAGGTGTGTCAAGAACACAACATTGTGCACCAGGAATAATTAGAAAGCTCTTTCTGCTGTTTTCTTAATGCCAATATATATATGTGACTATTCCCTGACTCATCTGAGTTCCCTCTGTAAGGTGCTCATTGCAAATTGATTGGCTGAGAAACTTCGTAACAGTAACACACTTGTTCAACAGGACTCTTTGAATTACATTACCTTTGATATTTAAGGTATTCCTAAACTGCACAAAGACCAGTACATTACTTACATGTAAATGAAGGCTCTCTATAGGAAAGAATAAGGGGAAAAAATCAAAGAGGGTCATCTCTCAATTTTGGAAATGATCTCCGCCTAGCTTACAAGCTTCCCTTTTCCTCTTAAAATGATATGCTTGAAGTGGTACTTATCTAACTGCAAAAGAGATTAGATAGCTTTTTTACATAGGTAGCTATTCAGAATCACTCTTTCTTCAAAGGAGAAAAACAAATGGGATGAATAACACTGCAAAAGTGCCCATTTGGTTCTTTCCACGTGTCATGGAAAGTGGTGAATCACATCCTGCAGATGCCTGTTCCTCTCTACCAACTTTAGTGGAAATGTAGATGACAAACTTAGACGAGATGTAGAAATTTTAGGTGGCAAAAGTGAGGTGATACAAATTCTGCCCAGCGAGAGGGCCATACCTCTTGGTCTCTGCCCAGGCTGAATCGACGCTGATAGGGGCTGCGGGTTTGCCTAGGTTTGCAATGTCCCTCATCCTTTTTGCCTGGGCTTGTTGCAGCTGCTGTTTTCTGTCTGTCATAGCGTCTTTAATCTCCTGTGTATAAAGCACAGAAACTAAGACAAGCATCTATGGCCCCAGGAAGAGCTGTAGCCATGAACTAGGCCAATATTTTTTAGTTCTACTTGTCAAGACTGCAGCAGTTTACAGTGCCTGGCTATGTTAACTTCTAAAATGCTTCAGTTAGTAAAGATAATGACTAGTGTTACAAAAATTGACAAAGTCTCCAAGTGATATAGAGTAGCAGTGGGTTGAAAAGCTAAAAATAAGAGTAGTGTTATTTATTCTTTCTAAGGGAACAAAACAGAAAATGAGAAACATCTTGGTATAGCCTACCAGAACATTAACTTGTATAACATTAGTTCGTTGATGCTGTTGAGTGAAATGCCGCACAGAAACTAGCACAATAAAAGGTTATTAATGTATTTTTCACTCTCTTATTTATCTCAGAAGTTGTAGCTATACCGTCACACACTCACACAGAGGTACTGTTCTCCTCCTAATAATGTCTACATTTGTGCGATGGACAGCTTTTTAGCACAATGATAATGATTAGCAGCATTCAGTGAAACTGTTCCTCATTACACATTTATCCTGCTGCTTCTAGCTGAGACTCAAGTATCAGTAGCAATAAAAGAATGACAAGAAGTGAAAAATGAAGTTGGGATCAAGAGAAAACAGGATACTTCAGTAAAACAGCTCAAAGAACCCCTTGGGATTACCCTTCTAGTTCCCATTTCTAAATTGGATGCAAACCATTCATGTTTTATTTTAATGCTTTATGGAAGCATAAGTAAACATCAATGGAATATAGCTCAGCTGCCTTTTATATTTATCACCTTTACCTTGTCACAGCCATCTTACATAGCGGCAGTTAGTGTAAGCAATAAAATATAACTATAGCACTTCCAGTATTTCCTAAGCTGAGGGATTTAGGACCAGAATTCCAGCTCTGGCAGCCAGGCATGTGTCCCATTTGTTCCTTCTCTATTTTGACACTAGAGTACCTCTTAATTTCCACTTTTATCCCCCCAAAATTCATACAGTAATCGACATAGCTTATGTACTACCTGGTATTACCAAATGAATCACACTGTGAGCTGCTGTCTGTGCTTTGCTGAGTCTCATCATTACATGATAATAGCGGAGATCAATCAAATTGACAGAACATATGTTTGATGAGTATCTCCCAACGAGGCCCCATCTTTGATTGGTATTCATAGGCCTCAGAACGGACATCATCAGTTTAGCGAGAAACTGTGCTAGGCCTGTTACCCCTCATAACTTGGATATTGGGTGTTGTTACGGTGGTAGTCATGGAGAGTTGTAATGTCACAGAAGTAGCTTGATATCTATATTTTGTGAATTTCATTCTGCACTGTATATTTTAAATATGTGTAGCCGTAAACGACTAAGCGCCCAAGGGGATGACAATCCCAAAATATTCTCCAAAGGTGACATTCACTACATATTTTCAAAGAGATACAGCTTTATGTTAAAATCCTGTTGTCCCACTCTCACGGAGCACTTGACGGCAGACGCAAATCAGTGAGATGAGAGTTTCTCTTGCTGCAGGGTCACTCACTGAAAGGCCTCCAAAGAGGAATCTGCTGGTGATATCTGCATAGAGAAACTGGGAAGTGAGCTTGTTTGCATCCACAGAGGGAAACGAAACAGTTGTGTGCGTCATAGTTATTCCTCATTAAACTGTTTGTAAACAAGTTGTTTGTTCAATCTGCCCTGGAGTCTGTGTTTAAGGATAAAATGTTGCTGGTGAACCAGCTACCACAATTATAAAGGGCCATAAGAAGTTGCTTTGCAGCACAGAGCTGATCATGAGCAATTTACCATAAGGTGAAATAATTATATTTATTTCTTGCTTAAGTCATCAGGAGGATCTGCTTCAGGGAACTGGAGCATTTTCAGTGGAGAGCTTGACCAGTCAGAATAATTGAAAGCAGTTCAAAGATATCCTAGGAGAGTAAAACTAGTCTTGGGAAGGAATAATGTGGGCGTTTGTGAGTTTTTGGGCAGACCAGCAAAGGAAAGTTACAGGGTAATTTATCTAGATAGCTTCTCATAGTGACTGAGAGGCTAGTGAGAAAGCTTTATATGAAAAAACTCTGGGATTCTTATATTAGTGTAAGAACAACTCTAAAAACATGCTCTGAGGGATTCTATAAATTGGGAAATGCTGTATTTTAGGAACTCCTTTCCTGTTTCAGGTAAACCAGTCTCAAAGTGATCAGCAACGTCAAGAACTTTCAGTACTATTAGATGTGGCAGTAAGCATGTTGTGAACCCTGAAAGTAAGTGCTATAGGTGCTCAAGATGCATGCGGGCATCTAATTTCATAGTGAATTCACCCAAGAATGAACATAAAAGCAGTAAGATAAAAAGCACCTTTAATCTCAGCAAAGGATAAAAGAAATGAGTTAGTGAGAATGTCAGGTAGATTAATTAAAGGAGTCACACTGAACAATATTAGGCAGTAAATAACATTAGGGCATAACATAATTAGCATTTCTAAGAGTTATTTATCACTAAGTAACCCTTTTTGGTGTAGGCCAGTCTTAATCCCCCTGGGCTCATGTACTTTTCTGGAGCAGCCACACCTTTAATTATGTAAAACCTCAGCTTTCTTAATTTTTAGGGCTGATCTGTGCTTGGACAAGTTATTGTTTCATTTTGTATTGTATCCTTCCAGCCCTCTGGCCTGAGTCCTTCATTGCTTTGCAGGATTTTTGAACTGGAGGCTGGGGCAACGCTCTCTCTGAAGCATCAACTCTTTATAGCTCACTGGGCCGCCTGGCCGGGGTGCTCAGATGCCACCAACAATGCATTTCTCAGCCACCTGCTTGTGGCACTCATTTCCAGTTTGCTTTGAAAACTTTTTTTCTTGCTTTTCTACCTTCTGTCTTGTCAAAGTGGCAGAACCTGAGGGTATCCTGGAAGGAGAGGAAATAGTTTCCCTGAATATCTGCTCTTTTTAAGAAATAACAAACCTTTCGATTCTGATGTAATATTGTCCTTTACATTATCTTGTAGAACCAGCCAAGCAAGTGCCATAGGCTGACTTGCATCTTTCCGCTCAACTCCCAGAGCCCAACTGCCTTGTAGGTCTCTCTTTTGCCGAAGCAAAATAGTTCCCAATGGAAAATGTTTATTTGGCTTAATGAACAAGGTTTACAAATATGGATTCTTTACCACATTTTGTTTCAGAAAAATAAAAGCATTTTTGAGGTGGTCAGGAATACTCAGGCATGTTCCAGTTTTGCATTTCAAAAGATCCTTTTTGTAACAGAGTTCATTGTCTTTATGTATATATAAAAGCTTACTAAAACATTTTAAAGGTCAAAATAAGACAAGAATGATCTGATTTTACTGAGGCAGTGCTCTTGGATTAATACCAAAATAAGTTTTTAAAAGCTACTTTAAAAAATTGATTCCTCAAGATGGGTCAAAAATGGTGTACTTTTTTCCACTTGAGTGGGGGAAAGAAAAAGCTGCTTTTCCTCTTACTGGAAAAGCGTCTTTCCTTTTCCCGAAGAATGTCTCTATAAAGCTATTATGTCAGTAGACCTTCTTTACCTCTGCTCTTCAGGTTCTGGGGTTGCATCTGGGGTTTCATCTCATTTAACTGATCATTTAAAGGCTTAGTTAAAGCTTGTTGCTTGATCTTCCTCTGGAGTCAGTGAAGAAAGCTAAAGAACCCCAGAGAGCAATTCGTACTGGCTCAAGAGAGCCAACACAAGTAGGAAGGAAGACTTTCTGGAGAAACTACCTGCCTTCATTGCTGTAGAAGGAGCCTAAACAACCAGCTGAAATAAATGCTAGGAGATAAGCATTAATGGAAACCTGTTTTGTTGTAAGGCTAGCCATAAGTCCAAAGGAAGTAGTACTAGTCTTGCCTCTTCTTTTTTTTTGAGAAACAAGGAGAAATGAAAATACTAAATACTAGAAAATCCTAAATGGAAGAAGATGACTTTTTCTTCTCCCTTCATCTTTTCCTTACAGGTATATGTGGCTATATATATATTTATGGCTTAATATATCAGTTAGTTAACGGTTTTATTTTTGCCAAATGACTTAGGAACTTCTATCTCCATGTCAGAAGTGACATAAGCCTTCACTGGTGAAATTACATATGTTCTGCTAAAACTAAAATCTGAATAACTTTTAATATAAATGCTCAGTTTACTAAGGGTTTCCTAAACACTTGAATGATAACTGAAAGTTGAATTTATGATGTTAAACCACTATATTCTTCTAAAAACTTTATTCCTGTTTATACAATGATAAAACTGCACTTCTAGTTATTGTTTTATGAGGCCTTGTGTCCATTAGGCAAAAAAGCTGCATTTTTATCATATGTTGGTTAAGATTATAATAATTAGCATGAAGTGAAGACAGAAGGCATATTACTACACTCTAATAATGTAGTTAATAATCCCCAAACTCCTACCAAAAGTTCTCAGTTTGTTTAAATGTGAAAAACAGGTCTTCACTAGGATTCTGTTTTTTTCTTTTTTCCTTTTTTTTTAAACCTAGCATGAGGTAAGAACACACATTTTTCCTAGTCCAGGCATAGTATTATATCTGAAAAGTCCAAGCGCCTAGTGTACTTTGCCTTTTATGCCAGTTAAGCTATTGAATTAATTCTGAGAGAAGCTCGTCTTTATCTTGGTAAGTTTAAGACACATTAAGAATAACCCGATCTGCCTACACTATACTTCTCACATGCCTTAATTGGAACCCACTAGCAATATATTTAGAACATATTTAAATATTCCATGCTAGGGCTCCCAATACTTAAATGCTATAGCTGGAATTCTTAGTAATACTGTATAGCCTCTTTCCATATAAAAGGGCCTTGGAATGGTTTTAAGTGACACAACAATATGAAGAAACTTTCTTCTTCATGAATGAGAATCAGTCCCTGTGGCTGCAAAAACAAACAGAAATGTAGTTCATAGGAAGAAAAAGTGTAAGTGGCATGGAAAGATTTACTTCTGATATCAAACTAGCAGTGAAAATACCTGCGTAAAGACGGAGCAATGAAATGAACATCAGAAAAGCACTCATTAATATACTATGTATTTATAATAATATTCCGCATTATTACAATACAGAACCTCTGCTATGTCAACCACACTAGTTTCATTTCTTTTGCAAATTGACCAAACCTTTGTATTACCTAGGTGAGAAAATACAATAATGCCCGATCAAAAATTCTATTTACTTGTAAGCAAAGAAGTTGAGAAAGCCTGTGTTCAGGATGGTATTGAGCATCAGGCAAGATGACACTTGTCTTCAACTTCTCGAATTGTTTGAAGGCACTGAGCATAAGACAGGATTGACCCCTGCATAGAGAGGCAGCATTCAAGTCAATATGTGGGGCTGTGTCACACTTCCCTTGAAATCTGAGTCTATCGGTCTAAGAATGGATATGTTCCTCTCTTGAGAAAGGGCTTTTTTTCCCTCTGTGAAAGAGGTGGTAATATGTCTAACATTCTGCAAATAAATATTTAACAGTATGCTTCATTTGATGAAGGATCCAAATATCACTGAAGACAAGTTGCTTATAAGTTAAATATATTCATTGTTTTGACTTAACTGTTCCAGAGTTGCCCTGGGCAAAGGTCGGAGATCAGAGCAGAAGACTTCGCATCAGTCCCTCCTAAGAATTCTCATCACGCCACAGCAGGGAGAGGCGTGTATTCTGACTAACTTCAGTGGAAAGACCTGCTTCATGTATCAAGTTAACAGTGAACCATTCCTGGAGCAAGTGAATTTGAGGACAACATTTTGGCCTGTAGACTAAGTTCAAGACAGAAACACTGGAGGAAAGGCAAAATGCCATTCACATTTATAGTGCAGTATGAATAAATAATATTGGTGGAAAGTGAAACTGCATTGAAAGTCATCCTTGCTTTTGTACAAACAAGGAGCTCCTTGTGCAGTGGAACGAATGAAACCTGGTTTCCTATGGATTTGTGCCTCCTGGTTGGATTTTCTGGTGTCTAGTAAAGTGTAAGCCCCATTTAAAAGTTTTTCTTGCATTTCAGGCATTTAGACCTTTTCTCCTCCATGGTCTGAGCTCATCTCCAGCCTGTTTCTAAATGGAACTTCTAAGGAGTTGTTTTTCTTCTGGACCGTAATACCTTTTTATTAAACTTGCAGAATTTTATCAGTGAGACTTTTTTCTCTGACTGAGATTGGCCAACAGGTTCAAAAGTTACAGGTACAGTCAGGTAAACAGAAAGATTGACAACTGCAGATGCAAAACAAATGCGCGCATCTATGTAGATAACGTGATCTTGTCAGTCAAATTAGTCTGGGCTATATGCTGGCTCGATGCCTGCCCAAAAGTGGCCTGTACGGAAGAAGTTGTTACAGGGCCAGGTGAGCTCTGTGGCCCTCTCACAATAGATTTCTGTCTTGCGGCTGAGTTCTTTGCTTCTGGCACAAGTGGCCATTATGAAACACCTGAAAATACAGGCGGGCCCATTAATGATGCCTCTTGTCCATCCTCTGGGTCTCACTTTTGTGAGAGTTTCCCTCTGTTAGGGGATTCCAAATCTCTCCTCTTTTTCTTCTGTGGTGAGACTCCCAAAGAAAGCCTGAAATATGTTAAAGCCCATTAAAATCACAGAACATGCATTTTATTGGGAGTTATTTAACCCTTTTAAGATTAAGGCCATTTTTTCCCAGCCATTAGTACCCAGGAGTCTCTTTTGTGACATATCTGTCCATATTTTCACTTTTAAAAATAATTCCTTGCTTATGGCTTCTAATGGCATATCCTGGAAATTTTAGTCTCCATCAAATTGCAGAGAAAAATGGAGTTGATGTGAAAAAAGTTTATTAACTAACAGAGCTTAGGCCCCCATCTGAAAATTCTTCTGAGATCGTGGAGGCTTGTGCCGCCTTCTATCCGTAAGGTTATGCTGTGTAGCCAGATTGTGACGAAAAAATTGACTCAATTATATAAGACAAATGGATGTTGCCAGTTTATGATTGCTTTAAAAACAAAGTATCATCTGGTCACTGCCAGTTATTAGGCAATTTAACACAACATCAAAAAAAATCAAAGCAGTTACCTGATTTCTCCCATATCTGCTGAGTTAATCCAAAATCATTTCTGGCCAGTCTTAAAACAGAATGAGAATAAATATTGCAGGAATAAATTAAAAGAGATCAGTGAGAAAGGATGTTAAATGCTCCTCATTAATCTGCCAGGGAAGCAAGATTAAAATAATTACAGTTTAAAATTTTACACAGGTTTCATTAAACTGCAACCAGACTTTTCAATAAAGGATTACTGCTCAATGACAATTGTTGGAGATGCCATCTAAGAGGGCGGATGTATTATCTGTATTTTATAGTCATGTAAAAATGTAATAACTTTTGGTCACAATTAACTAATATAATTTTGAGCAGAAGTATTGATCGGACATCACACACCGCAGCCTTAGGTGATTAAGAAGGGATGTTGGATTCATCTAATGTTAGCTGGACATGAATATTTTAAAGCTCTCGTTATCCTGCAGGCTGGCTTTTGCCTGGGAAGGAGAGCAGGTTTTGCAGGGATGGTTTCCTTTTTCTACCCAGGTTGGAAGAGAGAAATGAAGTAATGGCTACGTGAATACTCAGCAGAGGCAAACGGATGTGGAGGAAGAAGTGAGCATCATTCACGATCCGACTCCCTTTCTCCCAGAATCGGCAGGGGAGGAAAGGGAAACATGATGCTCAGTTCATGGCTGGTGTGTGCAGATGGCACGGCTGGCAGTTTGCGGTGGCCTCCAGTGTGCAAGCCGGGCTTAGCAGAACTAGCAGTGAGTAGAGAGCAAACAAACATGCACTTGAAGGGAAGAGATAATCCCATTTCTAATTCTGTGAACATTTTGTGAAATGAAATCTGTTAGAAGTTTCACAGTTAGGAGAAAGCAAAACTGCCAGTCTTTATCTTCTTTGTTGGTTGACATGAAGTTAGGATAAGAATTTGGACTTAAAGCAAAATTTTGCATCTATTTTCAAGGGATAAACCATGATTTTCCCTCAGGATGAAGAAAATGAATCAGGTTGGCAACACTTACAAATATTTTCTTAAATCCCTTTACTATTGTTTATGTCATTTGTTTTTCATTTGAGTTTCCTCTTGTCCTACTTTATTCATGTTGACATCGTGCTCTCAGTGGAATATATCCTTCCTATAAAATTTGGCATTTAGAAGTTATTTGAAATGCAGAGTTCCTGAAGACAAAAATTAAAATCTTTTAGAAGTTGGAAAGTAATAATTACAGTGCTAAAATAAATATGGAGCTTCAGCCATAAATTAATCTAATTTTACCATAATATTGTTTTAATTTAAAACTAGTATTTTTTACAAAGGCAGAGTTTGTTGCCCTGCTCACAGAGAAGATGAAATGATATATACACACTTGCCGGCATCATTCTTAATTATATCCTATTGGAGATTATCATGTGTCTTCCTCCATTTTGATGATGATCTTTTATTGTATTTCTGTAATGCTGCATTTCATTATTACAATAAAATATAATTAAAAAATTAAGGAGAACAAGAATTAGAGTTAGAAAACTCCTATTACATGGGCCCATTTATTCTCCATGCTAGTGTAGGATGTTTTCTTTTCCTCCTAGTGAAATGTCTGAATCAACTTTTTTTCCAAGAATAAGCCACAAAAGCAACCTACCAAAATTTAAAGTTTAATCCTTAAACTCTTCGAAAAAGACAAGAAATTGTTAGTCACAAAATCAAGTTTCATATAATAGAAGCTTTTTTTAAAATTTGCTCAAATTTAAATGAAGTGCCATATTTTTTGTGTTATGTTTCAAGTACAATACAAAAATAGACATATACATTGCTGAAATGTTTTGAAAATAAAGTATTCCGTATTGCATTTTTTAACTCTGTATAAATCCCAGACCTGACATTGAGGGCTAACTGAACTTGACATGTTTCTGATTTCTGGTAAATATCTGTCATACTGTACAATCCTGTCAGATTTATTCCTGTGTATGTGAGGTATGTATTTCTTTGTTTAAAAGAAAAAAAAATGTAACTTTACAAAAGTAATAGCTGTCTTTTGAAGAATAACATCAAAAGGCATAAGAAGACAAGGCCTTTTTATACTTCTCAGTAAGCTCAGTCCCAGCAGCAAAATCCTGCATAGCAGTCAATTAGTTTCTTCTTGTGCATGTAGAAAATAAAATATTTGATAACAAGGAGTAACAAAGTGGTAAACAGAAGATCCTCTTCTTTCACTGTGCTGTGGTGTGCTGAAATCAGTGCAGGTTCTATCCCTTCTAAGTCCATACAGCTGAACTCAATTTTACCATATTACAAAGACGTGGGTTTTCAGTTAGCACCTACCACATCCAGGCTCCTTAATCTGTGTGTTATATAATGGCACCTCCCACAGTAAAAGTTCAATACTTTTGCAGAACCTCAGACTAATTTTTACTGCATGACAAACACATGGAACCACATCTCATATTTACTAGTATTAGCTGCTTGCACTAAATATATTTAATCTTGTTCTTACTGCTTGATTTTCTTGTTTAATATATCTTTCTCTGAAATAAACTCCCTTCAAAACTTAAGAGTACTGTTTCTTGTATTAAGGTACATTTTCAAAAATATATCTTCAAAAAAATCAAATTTCTTTTGAAGGTAAGTATTGTACACTGGAAGCAGGAATAATAAAGAAATAAAATAATTTAGTAAAGTTCTTCCACTGATATCTTTCTTTACTGCGAGGGCACCTATATTCACAGCATCAAAGACCGCACATAGATGGCTCCTTTGTGCAGCTTTCCTCAGACCTTCAGGCTAAGCTGCTCATGCAATCAGTCCCTAACGCATTTTACTCATCATGAGTCAGACTAGTTGCAAAGTTCAAATAGGAGATGTTTGCTAGCTTGATTTCAAACAGGTGAGGGAGAGCTCACATGGAGAGCTGAGATGACAGATTTCAGGGAGGTGACCAACACTGCTGGGACAATACTGAGCAGAACAGGCTGGAAGGTAAGCCTCAGGCCGGGGTTAAGCAGCAGCAGCAGCAGCAGCAGCAGCAGCAGCAGCAGCAAAGCCCTCACCTTCACTGCATATCCCTTGCACTGAGGTTTACAGCCTTGCCTGTCAGCAAGGATCAGACAACATTCTTCTGGGACCAACAGTCTTTCTTGGCATTAGAGGTGAAGCACAAAGCTGAATACATCTTAACTTGAATACATCCTAATTTGGTTGCTCCAATGTGGGATAGGAGCACAAAATGTCATGGGTCATTCCCCACCCAGTGGTAAGCCGTCATGTTTCAAATTCAGACCCCGAATGATAGGCTCATCATTGATGAGGCTTATTGATAACCAGACACTCTTGCTATACCTTCTGAGTCTGGGAATGCTCAGGCTCAGAGTCTGGGTTCATGCACATCTTTGATTTGATTCACACTTGCTACTTGTGTGCTTGCTGCCAACATTGTTTAGATAATGCAGCACATCTGACAGGCTCTGTAGGAAAAGTATGTCAAGCAATGATGCTCTTTGTTGTGGCCTGGCTGGAATGTTAAACCAGGCTTTAAACTATAGTGGAGTCAAGACGTTTTTTTAACAAAGGCTTCAAATGCAAAAATTAAGCAACTTAGTCCTTCCACATCACAACACTTGTATCACTGCCAGGGTAACATTTATAGTGTATTGCAGGGGCTCATTCATCCTGCAGATAAAGAGATTTTCTGTTTTGTTTTGCTCTGTTTTAAAAAAGGGAAGGGTTTTTCAGTGCAAAAATTTGATCTGCCCAAGTGTGTCAAGATCACATGATCTGTTAATTCTTAAAACATTTTTATTGCCTATGGGAATATAACAAGAAAGATATTAAGCTCTTTTCACTGTATGCTTTTGCTTTGTATCATTAGATTGCTACGTTTGACTCCCAGTTTGTATTCTGCTTCAGGTGAGCCATCTAATGTTGATTTAAAGATCTTCAAACCAGATCCCACAAAGACATACAAGCATTTTTGAAAGAATGGTACAGGACTCATTCTTAAAACATGATTCAAGAATAAAGTGCCTTTCATGTAAGACTGTAGTGGTTACTGCACTCGGGAAGTGTGAATACTTGGAACTCTTCACTCCGGAGGCAAAGGAGTCTCAAACTGCTGTTTTCTGCTTCTGAGGAGCGTGTTCTAGTCATCGAACAATAAACTAATTGATGAAGGAAGGGGAGAAGGGAGCTTCATTCTGCTGAAGCCAATTCCTTTCATCAAAAGAAGAGCCAGCAAATTGGCACATAGCTTTATGCCAGTGAAAAGGGTACCCAAAGTGAGGCTTTGGGAGCATTTTTCATAAGAAACACAATCGGAGCAAGAGAGGACTTTATCCCTTAGGTTTTACCTGAATAGGTGCCCCATAGATTGCAGCCTGGAATTTATGACTGAATAGTACCTCACTCTTGACTTAGATGCCAAAAAAATCATTTCTCATAGGAAACAGAGCATGAGAGAATCCACCACATGTCTAAATAAACTAAGTAATATTAAGATGTAGGTGCTTAAATGCCCTGAACACAGTAGAATATAAACTATTGTTATTTGACTAGATATTTCAAGATATTTCAAGGAAAAAATGCTTTCTTCTTCTATAAAAAGGAAAAGAAATTATATTTTCTTTCTAAAATTTTTCTGAAAGAAGAACAGCCAAAAAGGACACCAATAATATTGACTATGAAAATGTATATGTTTGTGTGAGTGAAAGTGTCCTCTTCTTCACAGGCTGCAGCAATAGAGAATGGCTCCTGAACACTAAATAATTTTAAGATTGAATGAACAGATACAAATGCATCACACTTTCTAGCTATATGTTCATGTCAACAGATGATCCAGCTAGCAGGCTAAATTCCACAGTTTGAAGTATATATGCACTCAACAGTCACTTGGCAGTCTTTCAAGTGTCCCTCTGGCTTTTCAGATGTACGGCTCTCACCTCGAAGCAAACTAAGGTAGAGTCCCTCCACCCTGTAGTGCAGCCAGTCCCACTCTGCCCTGGTCACCTCCATGCTTCATCTTCAACTTATATTCAACACCAATATAGGGAATTTTCTGCATTACAACCATGGGACATGAAGTCTTTTACCTGACTCATTCACCCATTGTTTTCTAGCAGGTATTGTTGGGATTAAGCACTAATGAACTATATTCATAAATGAATAAATCTCACTCCCAGAGCTAAAACTCCAGTCTTTAATTGTTTATAACTATGCAGTTGGGCATTTCTTTCTACAGCTAAGTCTTTACATTAAATAATAGACTTACTGTGGGCTTTAAAGCTTTGTGTAGAGGACTCCGACATAATAGTGCTGTAACATTTGCAACTGTATTCAAAGGTCTGCTGTTTTTGCAACACCTTTCTTCATGCTTTTTCCTATTTTATATTAATATTATCTTTTTCACAAAAGTTTTGAACTTTCATTGAGTTCAATAGCAAATATCTTAATTTACCATTTGACCACAAGTATTGAGTACAGATTATGTTGAATATTAGAGTATCTAATAAGGGTTATTAGAAGGGTAAACTGTTTCCATAGAGAGTAATTGCAATGTCTGTTTGGTAGTGTCATCTCAAATTGGAACGGACAAAATGATTAAAAATATATAAATGACATTTAGCAGTTATATTCTAGTTGTCTCAAAGTGCCTTATGAATATAGCTGAGTAAATAACGGGATGTTTCAGTCTGGTGGCTCACATGCCTGACAAAATATAAGCAAAGAAAATCAGTTATGACGAAAGCAGAAGTTTCATTTTGGGGAGAGGGAAAAGTAACTTCCCTCCTTGTTAAGTTTTTATGAGTTCAAAACATGTTTTTTCAGCCCACAGTTAAATATTTTGTTTATTTACATACAAGTTTCAAATCATTTAAATCCTTTATTTTTCCTTCTTTCATTTAAATTTTGGTGGTCTCTTTAATGAAAAATGTTGCCTGACACAAAACCCCAAAAGTTTTACTTGAAAATATCAAAGCACTGTTTTTGACATTTCTTAATATTCCCAGCTATATTTTTTTCTTTCAGTAAACCTTTTTTCAGATAGTTTTGGTTTCCAAAATTTTTTTTGGCAAATGTACTATTCATTAAAAATTGTGCCACACCTCATTTATAAACATAAGCATTCCCACGTAACACCCTTTGAGGTAGCAAAGTGTCATTGGCCTATTCTAGAAAAGCAAGATGCCAAATTATTTCTGGGGAAGGAAGAGAGAAATGAGTTTCATCCATTGAAATCACTCAAGTCACTCAGTTCAGCTTTCCACCAAAGGCTTCTGGCATGCTGCAAGTTTCAAGCTCTTACTTGTCTACAAGCTTCTCACTCTGAGGTTTGGTGTTCCCAGCGGTATACCTATAGGTCTCGTCCCCTGATGATATATCACAGCTCCCTTCCAGCTTCCATACCTGAGTTTCCTTCCCATGTAAACTGGATCAATAGGAAGGTACATACCTAAATCTTACCTTGGAACATATCTGGACAGCAGCTAGGCTCAGGACCTGAGACACACTTGCAGGCCAAACACTAAAAACATACAGTTGAGTCTGTCCGTCCACCATAAGCTTCCCCAACACCTTCCTTCTACACGTTCTCCAGCTGGTCTCCTAGAGAAAGGAATGGCTGGAGTGTCAGCTGTCAGGGGCCACAGCTTGGATGGGCATCTGCTTCATGCACCTTCTCTTCACATAGGACATATCATTGATTATTATGGGACAAGAGATAAGAAGGTGGAAGCATGTCTTTGCCCAGACAGGAGAGTGGATTAAGTATGAGATATGTATGCCTAGGGTGGAGGAATTTACTCCACCTGTGTACACACCAGGATGAGCTGTGTGCACATATAGGTCTTGGGTGGGGATCACAGTCTTGTCTTTATCTCCATTCAGATAAACAGAGCATGCTGTTCTTGAGGTCGAAGGTAAAGCACGGAAATAAAAACAAATTCATTTGTAAGTAGGAAACTCAATTCTGGATACACAGGATCCTGCAGTGACAACTGACAAATGTTTTTTCATGGTCTCCTGAAGTATTGTGCCAAAGAAGAGACACTGAGGGCCTATCTATCCAGGCAAATGGATATAAAATGCACATATGAAACTAATGAATTGAAAAATTGTGCTTTCTATGAACAATAAGCTGACTATAGCATTGTTTGACACAGTCAATGACAAATAGGAGTAGTAGTGCACTTAGTAGCAAAGTATTTGACCTGACCTACCTGGCTTTAGAAACTGGTCTCAATTATGTTCTTTAATTGAATGAGCCAGTCTTATCAATTAGTTTACCTGTATGAGTTTTTCCTGTAAATGATTAAACAATGTGACGTGATTTGAAATGGGTTAGCACTTGCAAGGCAATCCAATTTTTTTACCAGCTTTTATATCAGTCAGCTTTCAGCTACAATGCAGGAAATCCATGCAGGCTTTGTGACATTTAGCAAATATTCTAAATTTGTCTCCTGCAAATGTGAGTACATAACTTACAAGAGTACATGCTGTGGGATTAAACAGAACACAAAACCTAAGCCATACACTGCCTCAGGACCATCTCAGACACTTAATCACCTCCTTGCAATGAGCAGCTGCCAATATGCTAAAGTAGGCTCTGTGCTTATGATATATTTGCCTGACATCCTGTCAGCTAAATCACTCGTTTTAACTTGTTTTTCTTGTGTGCTCCTTCTTCCCATGGGTTAGATGGCTCCAGGGACTGCTAGTAGAATACAGCGTCTTTCGCCTATCAGGTCTTTGGTCTGTCTCTACAGTAAGCTGAAAAGTGCAAAAGCCTCCTTATCTCTCTGCATGTTCCCAGTGCACGTATTGTTAACAGAAGGCAGAAGGAGCCATTTTCAGTATACAACAAAATATTTAATTACTTCTGCAATCCTATGTGCTGGCTAAGGCTAAGCACCTTAAGGTGCAACGAAGGGCCTTGGTGCTTTAGCTGAATCTTGCATAGGAGAAGCAGCCCATCACTTCTGGCTCTAATTGGAACTCCAGCAAGCAGTTTTAGCATTTGTCTTTCTACTCGGCACTTCAAGGTTCACCATTGTGCTGCCAGAAAGATACCTTCTACCTGGTGACATTGGAACAAAGTACCAGCACACCATGGAGAAATTACTGTTGACTCCATCATATATAGCAAGACTGTATAGATTTAGTGGACTTTGGATTCCAATGCTGTCAATCTGGATCATTTAAAAAACAATTTATAAAGTCTGGAATGTTTTAAATTGCTGAAAAAAACCACCCTCATATATAAAACTGCTTCTTATATGCGGGCTTATGGAAAATGTCAGTTTTATTAAAAGAGAAAACAGAAATAAGAAGAGATACCAGCTTAGAATCCATAGGGCTAGAACAGAGGTTTCTTAAGCAAGAAAAAGATTAAATGAGATAGAATAGTCCTGCATGTATTAGTTTAACAGTTGCACTAGTGGAAAGAAAAGGACCAAATAGGTTGAACAGCTTATTCACTTTCCATAGTAACTGCATATACCTTATCTGTAAACAACTACTAATGCTGATATCAACTACTAATGCAGATCACAAGATGATGTGACAGAAAAAGTGGACTGCTTAATGAAAAATTAGAGTAACAATGAGTAATTTAAACAATTACATCTATTTCTATTGATGTTTCTTCCTATAGATTTTTCTACCCTCTCCTGCAGAATTCAGCAAACATCCTTATTTACGCTCTAGAATTCATGATAGAGGCTTAAAAATGCAGTAAAAATAATTATATTAAATTCTACAATATTATCCCATGGCAAGCGGAAAGTAGATACTGTCTCTGCTGGCTGAATGTTGTCCTCTTACATGCAGTTTTGCCCTTTCTCTGTTAGGACTCAAGAACTACCATTCTTTCCATGAGCTCCAAGTCAGGCTCTTCTCTTAACTGGAAACAGTAGTCTCTATGCAGTCAATATTCTTTCTAAACCTTTCCCTTGAACTAAGAGCTGAAAAATTTTCCAGGTAAAATTATGTCTGATGCTGTCAACACACTTGCTTTTCAGAGGTGTTGCCAGGTTTTGACTGTAATAGCAGACAGGAATGCTCAGACCTCTCCAAAAAGCAATATGCAAATAGTTAAAACAAGACACTACCAGAGGCAACAGAGCTTTCCTACTGATATGAAACACTGTGCTTTAAAGAACCCATCTGAACAGCTAAGTATCAAGAAATAAAAATAGTGCTGTGTACAGTACTTGTTTATAGGGATGTCAAAGCACTGTTGACTCAGACTGGCCTATAAGAAATTACCACTTCAGTTACAAGAGAGCATGCTGTAGGATTAAAAAGAACACAATACCTAAACCTGATGTGCTGCCTCAGGACTATCTCAGCCACTTAATCACCTCTTTGTAATAAGTGGCTGCCTATATCCTGAAGGAGGCTTTATTCTTTCTTTATGATAAAAGAGTCAAGCACACTGTCAGTAAGTATAGCACCAGAGCTGGAGAACTTGTTTTTCTGTAAATATTTGATTTCTCATTCTCAAAAATCTAATCCATATAAGTCTTTCCATAACTGACTGGGAAAAAAGTTCTCTGCTACTAATAATGTAGCTGGTGCCTTGTAATGCACCATACCTGGGGACATGGATGTCCGAAGCACTTGTCTAGATATATAGTTGGCTCTATATGGCAGGGGTCCAAGCTGGCCTCATCTGAATAGTCTTCATCTATTTCACTGAAATAAGTGCTCCCCACGGAGAGCATAGTTAAAGTTATAAAAACTAGAGATAATAGCTATATATGAAGGCCAAAGCTTTCAGACTTTGCTCAGTCAAATCTCCCTTACATTTCTAATGGTATTTGATCAGCACGATACAGAATTGAATGTCTATTTTCTGTCCGATCCCCCTGAAACACAAAGCTTATCTGCAGTAGTAGCTATACACTTTGGTTCTCCTCTATCAGTTTAACTTCAGTTCTGCTGTACAGGATTAACTTGCTAGTATGGCAAGTGTTGGGAAGGGTCTGACAACTTGAACAGGGAAAGGCCAGGCAGTGTTCTTGTTTTTGTTTTAACTCCTGTAAAGGAAGAACTAATCTTTCCTTTTTTTAATGGACAAGGTCTTTGTACATGTGACAATAGGCTCCTTTTTCAAGAAAGCTTGCCTTGGTAAACCAGATGCTTCCACAAACAATGAGACACATACTGATTCCCACTGATTGCTATTGGAAGGGGAATCTGGGAGTGGAATTGAGCAGAGAAGGGCACTGAGGCGCTATAGAGAGTAGTCAAATGATAGATCCTTGCCCCTACAAGATCTGCTATAAAAATGATTTGAAGGAGATAAATGTTCAGATGATCCTCAGCGAATTTGAATTTGAACCTATCTGTTAGGCTGGCAGCTGCACTAAAACTGGGTACTAGTCCTCTTGTCCAAGCATCATTCCTTTAAAAAGTACATGTTGTGAAATAAGCCCATACACATGCTGGACATGCTGCCGAATTCTCATATGCTTTTATTCAGCCTGGGCCCGATCCTGGGAAGAACCAAGTCATCACAAATTTCCCTTAGTTCAGTGGAAACTGAGGGCCCCAGAAGCATTCTAAATATTGTGCTTTATTGTAACTTTTTTTTGGGGGGGGGTGGTTTGGGGCCTTTCATTTTCAAATCATCTTTGAAGCCTTGGTGCTGCTGTGGTTTCAGATTTAAGGAATGGTTGTGCTCCATTTTAACCTTTCACATTTTATTAGCAAAATCAAAACCAGGACAATTAGATACCTCCTGATTTTCATTTGTTTTAATACCAAGAGAATGTTTGAAATGGCACAAGTCTTGGAGAAAGTACTTCAAGCCGTGGTTGCAGCAGCACTGGAGTTCCAGACACAGACATCAAAGATAACTTGAAAAGAAGAAAAAAATTGAAGCCAATAATTTTTTACATTTGGGGATATTTTTGTGTAATTCTGTTTTGTATATCAAAAAGAAGACGAAGAAAAGGGAACTCACTACTCTGAAAGACAAAAATATTTTAAATTTACAACTATGCTAAGACATTTTCCTATTTCATCTTCTTTGTGAAGGACATCCTATATAAAACTTTCCTGCCTTAGTGGAAGGTTGAGTAAGCAGATGTTTAGGGACTGGAGAATCTCTTCCACTGACTTGCTGTATGGCCATCAGAAAATTCCTTCATATTTTGTTTTTGTTATTAGAATAGGATTTCTCCACCTCTGTACACTAACAGTTACTAGTTGACTAGTCTTTCTGGTAACTGTGTGTTAAAGAAAGATCTGAATATACCATGTCTTCAATGCTTATACTTAGGAGTGTGTGCTTTTTATTGCTCTAATAATAGAACACAAAAGTAAAACATGGCAATGAATATGTACATCATTCTTGAAGTTTCTCTTGTTCATATTTCTTGCCTCTTATGCTTGGACCTGAATAATACAGCCCCATAAAGATCAAAAAAATATACTAAAGGACACATTATATTATTTTCACTTGTCTCTTCATTCATTTTACTTGCTGCAGCTCATCAAAACTTAATTTGCAGGCTCCTTAGAATGGGGACCAAGGGTGCAATATGACCTGTTGGGTTAAATGATTTTTCTCATTCTACAGTATTTGTAAGTACTCAGTATCCTTTATGGTAAGGCTTTAAGAACATTAAGGAATATTCTCTTTTTCTCTGTTTCCTGAAAATGCTGAGCTTTTGAAAGAGGATGTTTTGAGGAGCTTACAGGCATGAAAAATAAAAAAAAAATATTCAGTGAGACCTGAAAATAGCATTTGCCTCAGACATATCTGTGCAGAAGCAAAACATAAGAGCAATCAGCAACTAATATGATGTTGAAGAAAGTGAGAAGTAAGTGAGCAGATTGGTCTAACACTAGCAGAGGTAGCGAGCAACAGTCAGTGATTCTGGTATTTTATTAAATACCTCTTTCAAAGACAAAAAAAAATGGAATAATTTGGAACTTTGAGAAGATATTTTCCTTACTATTCTTGAACCTATTTATGTAAACATTTTTAGGTTAGCAACAAGCTCTCTCATTGTATTACATTATCAAGAAGAGAACTTCGCTGTTTAAAATGAAACATGCTAATACATTAGTTTGTCACTTTTTGGGGAAATTATTTTCTATTTTAAGAGTATCTGAAATTGAATTACTGTGCTTATATAATGCTTCAGACATGTCTCAGTAAATCAGAAAAAAATATGATCTAAATATTTGGACAATCTTATCACCCATTTCTTTTGTACCTCTCTTAGAACTGTTGATCAGATCTAATGAGAGTCTGTAGGATACCCGTGGGCTAGCAGAGACTTCACCTGAGCTTGACATTTTGATTAAAGGTTTCAATAGACCACCAAATATCATTGTGTTTAGTAGCTGTGTTTTGCTGATTTTCACTTAAATCGGAATAATCTCAGTCTTGGGGTACTAATATCTCATTATAAATTCATTATCAACTATTAATAGTGAGATGGATTTTAGTCATCCAGGATTAAGAGTCTAGTGCCTGTGCAGCCAGAAGAGCTGGGTTACAGCACAGGCCAGGACACGTACATCACAAGAGCATCTGCATGGGACCAGGGCTCCATCTAGCCCAAGTGCTTCCAGCCTTGAGCATTGACCTGGTATTTTCATATCTCTATCTATAAAACCTCCAAGATCTCCTTAACAAGTGATGAGCCTGTTCAGAGCCCACCATTCTGTATGTGTAAAATTAGGATAGTCTCTCCCTGTATCCATCATTTTACATTTAGCTACACTGACGTTCATCTGCCATTTAATCATTTAATCTCCCACTCAATCTGCAGCCAGACCTCATTGTTATTTTCCCACGTAGTTTAGATACTTAATTTAGAGATACTCCCAGGAGACTGGGTTCAATCTCCTCCTCTGCCTGAGTACAGTCTGTAGAAAAACATAGGTGATTCCATCCCAGAAATAAAACAAATCAAAATAAATAAATGAAGAGGAAAGTCCTTCATCTTTCTGACAGAAGTTTTACCCTCCCCATGGCCTTCTACTCCTATGGATGGCCAGTGTCCAACAATTCCTTCTCCCTCCTCATCTATCCCACTCAAATTCATTTTCAGCCTGAAGGGGCTTCCCACTGTGCTTGCTCCCTTTAGCTCTCTCATTCCAAATGTGTTTTCCTTCTGCACACCTCAGTCTCATTGATAACAGCGTCCGTAAGGCTAAGAGGCCTGCACACGGAAAGGAGCCACCCGGCCATGAGAAGGAAATGCAGCAGGAGTAGAGTGAGGTCCCACATGACAACCTTGGGACTGCAGGTCTAGTGGCACTTGTGTCACCGACAGTCCCTGGCATCTCCATGCTCCTAACGCAGACACCACAGCTTCCAGGCATATAGGTCCAGTCATTCACTCTTTCTGTAGGAGCTGACCTCCTGAAATCGTCCCCGTGTGCTTCAGCAGCCAGGAGGATTCTGGATGCTTTAGTGGTAGTATGCTTTTTGGTGGCTGCTGTTTGGCTGGCAGGGCAGTGGGAGATGATATGGACTCCCCAGATCTCAGCTTTCCCTCTGAGCAGATTTTGTGCAGAAAGCAAGGGACACGGTTGTCCCATTTAAGGTTGTATCAGGGGCTGTGTCATCCAAACCTCTCATGTTTGTAAGACATGAAGGTGCCAGCTTTGAGCTGAGCTTGATCCCAGGAAGGTACCCTGTCTCTGTATCCCTTTTGCAGCCAGTCACTTGACCTCCTGCACAGACCCTGTATTCCATCTACTCAGACTAGGTGATTAAGAAATAAACTCATCAGTACTCCTGTTCCTTTGTTGCAAGAGCTCCCACAGATAGGTCCTGGATTGGTTCAGGAAGCAATTTCTAGGGAAGGCATATAGAGTAACAGAGATGATAGGATCTGACTAGGGACTTGTAGTCCATTGCAGCTGCCAAGCTGGGCAGCTAGAATGAGCCAAATGCTAGAGGTGTTTGCTCACAAGGAGGCAGCTTGTTCCTACTGGAGATGACCCTGTTCAGGATCAGGCTAGGTCTTATGGCAGCTGAGGTCATTCTTAAGCTGCTCTGCTGCTAATGGCAGAAGTTTGTAGTTATGTGAACATGACAAATGTTTCATCATTGGCTTCTCCAGGAATTCTCAATGGTGAGTCTCTGCCACCCCTTGGCAGATGATGGGTCCTTCTGCCCTAGCAATTGTGTCATAGATAGCAATAAGGTACCTCTGAATATTTTTACCGCCCCCCGCCCCAGGCTGCCCATCTATGGAGCCGTTACAGTGCTCAGGAAGGTGGTCCAAGTGTTAAGCAGATGGGATGAAGAGGGAACTTGGCCTGAAGAGAAACAGTCAGTAATGGAACAGGACAAGCTCAGCTCTTGGCAACTGAAGTATTTAAAAATGCAGTCCTTAGTGGCTTGAGGTACATCTGAGAACAGGTTTTGATGATTTATATTTTGTACTCACTCAGCAGGCTGGGATGATTTTAAATGCCGTATGTCTTGTCTAAATGACAAAGATTTCCCAGCAAAAACCCTGGCATTGACACAACTCTGAGAAAGAAGAGTTTTCAGGTTTTGGCACTCATAGATGTCATATAAGTTTCTTAGAAAGGCTCCTGTCAGCAAGTAGTATAACTCTGCTGGGGGTCTCTGCTGACATAAAGGTGCTGCTGTAACCATAGTGGAAGGAACATTTTAGTGTAGAAAAGGCATTGATCTTTTCGTGATCCTAACCCCTCCTCTAACCTGAGCTTCCATTCCTGACTTCTAACATGAATGTAATATTGCTCTAATTCTACTTGTTTTGAGGATAAAATCTGGTAATAATAGGTAGACATTCCTTTGATATGGTAGTAAGGATCGTATAGTTCTGTATAGATAGACAGACATGGAAATTTTCTGCAGAAACAAGATGTTTTTCATACGCATGACATACACGTCAAATAAGAAAGAATACATGAATAAAGGAAGACCATCTCTGTTTTATTTTTCAGCTCTCTTTTATGGAGAGATCATCAAAGAGGAAGATTTCTTAAGCATGAGAAGTTTATTTGCTTATCAGACACAATCAATCTTCTAGCAGTTGCAAGGTTATATACAATTGGTTTAGCCTTTCACAGCTCTGCAGGTGATATTACGCGCTGATTTTCTTCATTTTTCCATTTGCTCAGAGACACACAGCACAGATGATCTTTACATAGCAGTTCAGGGTTGGCCTGTACCACTACATGTAATCCCTCTGTAATATATTTTACTGGCTTCTACCCCTATCAGAAGTAAAGATAATTTTCTCTTTTCTTTTCCATTCTATTGTCTGTAACACGTGGTGTAGGTGACACTTCAAAAAATGTGTCTGAAAATTATGCAAACTAGTGAGAGGCTGTTTCATTCTGCAACATTAAACAGCTGAGAAGTATGACATTAAACCTATGGGCATTCACTATCTCAAATTCCTCAGTTTCTTGTAGTTTACCACCTGCTCTTTTTTGCTCATGAACATCTTTGAAAGTTAGATATTGCAGCACCTTATCAGTATCCATCTCTCTTTCTTTCTTTAAACAAGAAAGGAAAACTTGAGTCTCAGTTATTCTACACTATAAATAGTTTTGAAAAGTAATTAGAAGATATGATAGGAAGGTATTGATTTTGGAACGGACTTGTCTATATCCATAGAACTTGCTGAGATTTTCCACCTTGCAAAGTGTGGTGCTTGATGTTCCCTGACAAAACATGAACAATAACTTTGGATGATTCCTTAACTTTTGCAATACAAAATAAACATTAAACATTTTCTACACCCAACTTCTGCATTCCAGCTGTGATATGAATAATACTTTGGCTAATCTGATATTCTCAAACAATGCAAAAATACACCTGTCTGACTTACCAAAGCCTCTAGTGTAATGCTTCCAGTCTGTTTGGCTTGTAGGATAAATCTTTATTCTTTCACATGGCAGGTGAACCATGGAGCTGTCTCCCACAGTGACCTCCACTGCTCATTGATACTGTTTTCCAGATCAGACACAAGGCTGGCAGTGTCTTCCTGCTGGAGATCTTCAGCTGTGATTCTTTTCTGTCCTCCTGCAGAATAAATACTTTCCAATTACTGTATCACATAGATAACCACTTCAAGAGGAAAAGAATGCTTTCTCTGTGTCTTTTCACTGTCTTTCTATGAGTGTTGTCCACAGGATCTACACTGCATTACCAGTGAAGGAAGTATTTGCACCTAAAATTCTAAAAATTGAAGAAGCAACTGAGTTTTCATGAAGGGTAGTAAGGAGGATGAAAAGATATAGACATAAAGATGATAATTATTACAGTTCTTATTAATTCATTTAATCCTATGCAGGGCATATGGATACCAGTGGTCAAGTCTGTGTGGACACAGTAGTCACGACAGAGAATTTATTACAGAGTAAATAAGATTTCTTTATTGAAGGTAAATAAACATGAAATATTCAAATAGTGAATAAAATCAGTCAGTTTTTTTTTTTTTAAAAAAAGAAAAACACGTGTTGCAATAGTTCAGTAACTGAATCTATTTCTATGGCCTGTCTTATGCAGGAAGTTATAGTAGTTGTTCCAGTGATGTCTTCCAGCCGTAATCTCCATGAATACAGTTGTACTGGAGCTCTCTTTCATGCAGCTTTTTCAGCCTTTATCTGTGCCCAAGTAAATTTTTCCTTTTTATATTTTTTACTTTCCTTTTGGCAAAAGTACTACTTTTGCTGATCGGTCAGTAATTATTTGGCTGTCTCAAGTAATTCTTCCCAAAGGACTCTATTCCTTCCACCTGGTTCCACTTCCTGAATGACAGAGGCTACATTTGGACTAGAGGACCTAATATATCAAGTTATGTGGTGGGGAATGGGATATTCTGGCTTAAAACTGACTTTCATCTTCCATGCTTTGGTCTATGTTCCACCTCCAGCCAGCCCCAGCCATAGCTCATTGCCACTCTCCCCCACTGCACGCAGGGTATTCCAGACTGGGCTGGTAACAAGATACACACAGGCCCTGCAGTGCTCAAAATGCAACCCTATCTAGAAAGCAAAATGGTCCCACTGCTCTAATGAAGGTAGGGCACAAGGCCAGTCCGGTAGAGGACTGGTTTTGTTTCCCAGATTATGCCTGGCCATTAGAAGTTTTGAAAATATTAGAAAGTAGACTGGAATCTCTAGAAAGATTTATTACTTTACTAAAACTTCAAATGGAGCCAATAATCTATTGGCACTTAAAAAAGAAACAACAATCGGGAAAGCACTGAATCCATTAGAAATATAGTTTTGTGCTGAGGTGTGAATGAATGTCTATGACAGGCTCTCTTGGAAGTTGAGGCTGAAAAGAGGGCGGCTTTCTGTTTAATTCTCAGGTCATGTTTGTGTATGTGTGCTTAGACAAAGCTGGTTGGTGCATCGCTGACCAGGTCTGCCAACATACCTTAGTCTGACCTGTAAAGTAAATCCCACTTTATATTTATTCAGTCACTGGGCTTGGTCTCCTCTGAATTATAAAACTACCGCTTGGGCAAAACTCTGTGAGATTATAATGGTGTTTTAGTCCATAAATTCACACCAATATTTGTTTTTATCAGTATTAGATCAGTCCTGGCAGTTCTTCTTACAAATGTAATCCCTGTGACAAGGTAACTGTTTTTATTTCCACTGAAAATAGCTTAGAAAATTTTCAGTAAAAGATGGGTCTAAACCAAAATGCAGGTTCCAAATAGATCTGTGCACCTTCTTGCCCTATAGCAAATGAAAAAGAATATTTTCTTTGTTTTATTTTAGCAGTCAAATTTAAAGTGTCCTACAAAAGAGATAAATGGGTTCTGCAGAGTTCTTTTTGTGGTTTGTTTGAGAAGACTTAAAAAAATGATTTCTTTTGGAGTATTTTTGGCAGGTTTTGCAGAGCTCACTTTTTCTAACACTGTACAGATCAGTGAAATGAGTATGCCATGCAGTGAATGTAATTATTTTTGAGGAAAAAAGTACACATTTAATTGTGGCTAAAATATTGAGATTTTCCATTTGTTAACACATACAAATAATAGTTGGATGAAAATATGACTTTGGGAAGGATTTAACATTCTGTTTTTTCAATTAAAATCAGAAGTAGTCTATAATCACACCTAAGATCCCTAATGGGTCTTCTAGAAAACCATCAAAGAGCAAACAAACAAAGCCTTAGATCTCTGCTTGTTCTTCTTTTTATTGTGTAACAAGACTTCAGAATCAAATTAAAAAACTTTCTAATGCTTCTCACAGTCTGGAAGGATGAGTTTTGCTTGGGTCCAAGCAGTGGGTTCAGGACTAGCCCTTAAGATGTGTGTGATAACCCAGCTGATTTGTTGTGTGGGTTAGGAATCAGGAGTGTAGATCTCTCAGTACAGAGGACCCAGCGGAGCCACGATCAGTAAGTCTCATAAATCTAAGGATATCACTCCTGATACTTAAAAGAGATGACTTGGCACAGTTCTCATTAATGTTTAAGGACATCATGTGTTTAAATCTCATTTCTTTGGCCATCTGAGGCTATTTTTTTGCCTGCACTGCATTATATACCCATCTTCAGAAGAGAAATTGTAACCGTTCTCCCAGCCACTGAGCTTACTTATCTTCCAAACGCTGGAAGTTTTGTTGCCCACTCAGGTATGTCATCGAATGGCTTCAACAGCACAATCTTCATTTTCCTCTTACTGGCAGTTGCTCACATGTTCCCTGTGGTCACAGCCATGAATAGGAGAGCAGGCCTTCTAGCCGTGAACTCAGTGCAAGGATACTTGCATTACAACCCAAGATACCCTTGAGAATATAATTTTAAGCCTAGATTAGCCAAAACTTATACAGTGAAAATTAAAATCCAAGCTGATACTCTTGTCGTAAATTAGAGTAGGAAGATAATATGTACAAAAGATTGAAAGCGTATATATTTCTCTTCTTCCCAGGATGTAAATGCCAAAATGTAATCCAAGATTTTCACCACTAATTGAATTTCTGTTCTTTGTCTGCTGAGGCCAGAATTAAAAAATGTCTTAAAGAGGCTGTCTGGAGTTTTGTTTTTGCTTTCGTGTG
Organism: Dromaius novaehollandiae; assembly: GCF_036370855.1. NCBI lineage: Eukaryota > Metazoa > Chordata > Aves > Casuariiformes > Dromaiidae > Dromaius > Dromaius novaehollandiae. Next base: position 154,134,157 of record NC_088099.1, on the reverse strand, counting down.
GACAGAATGATCTGTTTTTTAAAAATCTGTTAATTAGAAATTAGATTTTTTCAGTGAGAATCCTGTGGCCCTCTGAAAGACTATTTTAGCAATGGAAAAGAGTTTATATTCAGACATGTTTTCTCAGATGGTAGCTATTCCTTTGGTTTTGTCTGACACTGTGGAAAGAAATGATGAGTTTGTTATGTCCATAGATGAGTGTGTTTTTATAGCTGATTCGCACAACATCTCCCCTACATTCAACAGGTAAAAGATGTATAGCACTGAGCTGTGACTCACAAGACTTGGCCTCCTTCATTAGCTTCCTGAGAACTGTAGGTAAACCAGCTTAACATTCCTGTGCTTCAGTTTTCCTGTTTGCAAAATGGAGGTTGTTATGTGCCCTTCCTTGGTGAACTGATTTGTCATCTACCAGTCAAAACAGAGTATGTTACCGAGCAAAGATGGAGAATATTCATTTTTCAAGGCATTGTTTGGTATTTATTTTCAGTTCTTCGTGATCCACTGGGATTCTGTTGATCACTCTAATTTTACAAATCACATATTAGAAAAGAAATTAAGTTTAGAATTTTCTCTTTCCATACCCTAGTCAGACACACATCCTAACCCCAATAAGAATCTCATCAATCAACTGACTAGTATGAGTTGGAAATTTATCCTAATATACCACTTGTTATTAATATAACAAAGATACGCACAATGAAATATATATACAGAGCCTCCCATTATTTTGTACTCATTCTAGAGTAAATAACAGTATTTATTATCTCTTTTGAATAATTAAATTATTTTCATTATTTCCATAGCAGGGAAAACGTGGAAGAATCATTTTACAGAACTTTCTCTAGATTGGCTAGCATTCAACTGAAGGCAATATTCCTGTCTCTGGATGTTTCTGACATTAAAACTTTTTTTTTTTTCCTGTAAGAAACCGACTTTGATTATAACATTTACTGGAAAGGCATTTTACTGGTAAATTCTGGTATTCAGAGAAAAATCTTACATAACAGATTGCTCTCTAGCTATTCAGTTGGTGAAGAGGGTTTCTTTCTGCCTGTAGTATAAGCTGCCCATCCATTTTTTTCTCTGAGCTTGGCAAAAGCAGGTTCATTTATCACTCTGACTCTTTTGGCTTTCAAGTCAGTAAAATAGAGTTTGAACACCTCTTACATCTTTTTCCCCTTCCTATTTTTGAAAGACAGCCACAAGTACTATACCGAGCACTGATAAAGACAGACTTTCTCCTGAAGAGCTTTACAGGTAAACACTTGAAAGACTAGACATTCTAGGAAATCCAGATGTTTGGAAGAACATGAATGAAGAAAGGATGGTGTCTTGGCTGAAGCTAAGCATGAATGTTTTTACCAAAATATACTACTAAAATTTAGCCTAGGTGGCTCAACAAATTTCCCTTTGTTACCCAGAGATTTCTCACTATTATGTTTTAGCAACTCTAGAGCTCATAAAAGGGGCCAAATGTACAGCTTTGGGGACCAACAACTCTTCGCTTATTCACAGAGTGTGCTCCAAAGTACTGGAGTACTACTATTTCTTAACTCTAACTAGGAAGGGATCACTTTCTCATAGTCTGAGAATAATCCCTATGTTCGTTCATATATTCATCTCTCTTTAAACACTGCCAAGTTAGTGCCAACTCAATAGAGTTGAATCTCTCTGGGTTTTCTATACTAGTAAAGAGCCCTACTAGAAGCTTAAACAGAAGTCCTCCATGGATATTGCTATCCCATATAGTATCTGTATGTAGCTAATGCAATCAGGCAAAGTCCTGTGCTCCCAAATCTATCAGATCGTAGCACTTCAGGTTACTCTTAAGATGAAGCAGCATGTGATGGTTCTTACTTTATTCTGCCAAAATTCCCATTGCTTGTCAAGAGCGTAGTAACAAAGTCAGGATTTGGGCCCTGTTCTGGATTTGGACAAGCTTCATGTCTTGTTGCAAATCTCCTGATGTCCATTCGTAATACTGTTGCATTTATGCAATCTTATGCAGGTGCTGTCAGTTGTAAGTGCTAAGGAGCCTAAATCACTTCTTCCTCACTGTGGATTGATACTGGTGCAATCTCAGTGTAGTTCTGTGACTTCAGGGTAGGCAGTCCTGAGGATGTGGCCTCAGAAGGCTGGTCTGCCCTTGAAATTTATAACTCTCCTGGGAGTTATACAAGCACAGTTCAAGAAGAATATATTCTACATTTGCATTGCAATAAATGGGATAAGAAAAAAACAGACTCTTTAGACTTTTTGGAGTGTCTTGACAATTATATCAGTGTGAGTATGAATAAAACTTTGTTCCTTGATTGTTTTAAATTGATTTTTATTCCATAAATATTTTTAAATCAATTAGCAAAGTTTTAGGGAAGAAGTACCTTTTAATGATGAAGAATCCTTCCAAAACAAAGGAGTAACTAATTGTTTGTGACTTCTAAAACACATTTCAGGGTTGTGTTATGGGTGAAAAACCCTTACATATGGAGGTCTCAGAGGAGCTGCCACTCATTAATGTTTTAAACAGATGCTTCACTGAGCAACATATTTAATTAAATCCACAACCGTTGTGCTTAAATAAGAAAGATTTTTACTAGAGCAAGCATAAAGTTGAATGCACAGCAACCACTAACCAGAATTATTTGTGCGGTGTGTTCTATCAAACAGGTAGAGCAGCTTTTCGAAGGCAAGTTAATTTAAGTGTTGATCATCATTAAAAGCCCCAAAACAAAGCTCAAGATCAACAGCATAAAAACTGTAGGAGGCTAATCTCTCTGTAAAGTCTGATGCTATTTCCACGGGACTTCATGGGAGCAATACTGGGCTTTTGCAGATGTCAGTGATACATATATATATTATGTTTTGTGCAGATCATAAACAAGCATGTATGGCACGATTGTTTACATTATAAACAAGCAAATAGGAGTCACTTGCTCTTGGTTTCAATATGTAACCCATAGGAATGCTAAATGTATCACTGACTAAACACACGACCCAAAGCCAGAAGCCCTAATTACACCGAGTATCACACAGGTATAGCCAGGATTAGAATACAAAATGCCAGTGACACCTTCGCTTACCTCAGCTCTGTGCCACAGCAATCTCATCAGGTTCAGAGAAATTGCTCCAGATTAGCACAGGAATTGCACTGGTGTTGTATCTGGGTTAGTCTACCGACCGCAGTGGAGTTCCTCTAGTGTAAATGGTAGCTGGATAGGGCTAGGACCTAGATTCCTCTGGAGATATCACTCCTTGTACTCCTTTGTCTTTTCAATAGAGTGCTTTGGAAGAAGCTTTTTCTCCTCAAAAAGCACAACATTGTTCTACAGCACTGGAAATTTAAAGACTCAGTATTAGTGGGGATTCTGTGCAAATTCGGAGAGAAGGTTGCGCTTAATCTGCTGTAGCGTTGTGACATGCACCACACTCTACAAACCATGTGAACCAGCAAAGGAACATGAGGATTTATTTATTGCAAGAAGGCTTAGAAGTACTTGCAGACTTTATTCTCTGCAGGTACTTCACAGTCCTTAGTGCTCATACATTTGTGAGGATAAAATGCACTGCAATCCACACTATTATTTTTGAGGAAATCTTAATGTTCATTTGTGCCAGCATTTATATAAACCAGAACTGTCTAGTACTAAGGGCACAAAATAAAGACTCAGGAGATTCTGTCCCTGCTCTGCCACAGATTCCCTGTGTCAGCAGAGGAACAAATGCCTTAAGCCCTCTTGATTTTCCCAGTGCCTTCTAACTCATCTTTTCCTCTCCTTAATTTGGACTGTAAATATTTGGTGAAATAATTTTTTTTGTATTATGCAAACATGACCTCATTTTTGTTCAGACCAATCACTATCATTCTAATACAAATAATAGCACAATCATTCTCTTTTTCATGAATAGTACCGTGTGCACTATTTATTCAATGTTCCGAAAGCAGCCAAAGCACTGCTTTTACTGTGTAAATGACAATATGCTGCTGTATTTCTGAAAAAAAGGATTTGTGTCAAAGCACTTGTTGCTACACAGCCTAATAATGCTGCACATAGAAGGAAAAACCTTATGATTACCTTATTTATTTATTCTTTAACGCACCAAAGAAAACTAGCTTTTCTCCATTCCAGAGCAAAGGTCTATCAGATTTTGCCACAAAATAATTGCATTGTCTGGTAAAATGACTGAGTTGTTGCCCATGACAAAAATCTTTGTTCTTTTGGGAACATGTGGAGAAATTTTACCCTGGGTGAAATTCTCAGTTTTGGTTAATCCTTTGTTGTTGTTGATATTATCCATATCTATAAGAAAAATTCAGAGTGAGAATGGTAGTAGTTTCACACTTTCTACAGCTCAATACATGTCTGAAACATCATAGAATATTTTGGTAGCTTGTGCTCCAAACAATACATAAACTAAAATTTATCTTTTGGTATTTTCTTACACTATTTACAAAGGTCTAGAGAGAAAAATAGGGATGTTATTCTGCTGTTTTGACAGATTTCTTTCTGATTATTAGGTTCTGAATATAAAATAACACATAGTCCAAACGAGTTAAAATGAACTACCTTTGAACATGTGGAAATAAGGGACCCTTTTCTTCTTTCTTTCTCTCCATCGTTTACCTTCTCTGTGAAACGTTAGAGTTAAATAGGAGAATAATGAAAGGTGTGAAGACTGCCAAGAGAGTTGCCATGGTTTTAAAAGCAGTTGTACCCAACAAAGCCAGAAAAAAGCTCAAAAGAGGAGAAATATAAGGAGTTTAAGGAATGGTCAATAACATTTTAGGATATAAAGTCAGGATTCTGACCCACTGCAAAATGCAGGGCCTAGTCCTGGTCTCCTTCAGATTTAATGGCAAAAATCCCATTTACTTCAATAACACAGGATTGGAACTTCTATTTGGAACAGGATTATCATAATTATTTTAGTTGGCTGAAGTTCTTGTTTTCATATTTCCCATAACTTGGATGTAAAATGACTTTTCAACAATAGATGCAGTATACTATAGCAGCAGTATTCTTGTTTATAGTAGGAGGTGTCAAAGAATTCACAGTCTAGAGATAATTGCTCTTTTCTACCTGCAATTACTACATTTAATTTTGTGATGCAACACTGTGTTTTCAAGCTACGCTGTATCCCACAATACCATACTACATGTCTATACATATAACTAAAAGGTAGTAGGTATTAAAGTTCAGATTCAAGATACACACTCCTCCTATATTAAAGAATCTCTAACAGTTATCCTGTGTGTGTATATATATAATATAAATATAAATATAAATATATAAAACTGAATTATCTTAGAGGCCAGAGCACAATACAACAAAAAAAATCCACAAAATATGTATTAAAAGAGCAAGTCAGCCACAGAAAGATGTCACAGAAAGAAAAGTTTAACATTGTCACTTGGCTTGTGATGGGGGAGGTCCCAGGTAATACTGAAATTTGATTAATAATTAATAATATAAGATAATAAAATTTTCCCTGACATTAAAAGCATTATTTATAATACAATAATGAATGGACTGAGGCAGGTAAAAAAGCAGCTGCTTGTTCAAGCCAGTTGCCTCTAGAATTAGTTGCCATAGAGACTATTATCATTATTATTACACATACTGCTCCTGTTGCTATTTTCATTATTTCTATTTCTCTTCTGTAGTGTCCTTAAACAAAATTTTTTACTTCCAGCCATTTTCCAGCTTATCATGCTATGTTCTTCCATGAATGAGTTAATTTGTTTTAAAGAAATAAACATTTCACAAAGCAATAGCAATAGTGCCTGCATGTATGGTCAGTCACACAGTGCTTCCTACATTGAATCCAAATGGGAATCTTTGATAGACATAGCTATTTAGAATAAAACCTCATTCTAACACCAAGTATTTGCTGACCTGGCAATTAAAGGGTCAATTGAATTTATTGGATTTAATTTTTTACTACCAAAGCAATTTTGATAATTTTTAGTTTTAGTAAAAAACTGTGAATAACTACTTTGGTTATATATTTTGAAAGATCATATTTTCAGAAACACACAGATAATTCAAAACATCTGGACTCTGAAGTATGCCTTTGTACACAACCTTTTCAAAGTAAGTTCCATCAGTTCCATGGTATTTACACTGCCCTTTGCTGTAAACCACAACAGGTGAGGTGAGTAATTGAGGCGACTAACGTGACAGGGTTGCTGCAGGCAATTGCATCCATTGGGTAACTGAGGTGACCAGGGATCCTCGAAGAGAGAAGGGACTCCTGGTTACTTGGGCAAACCAGATGATTCACGTGGCTGAAAGACCTACATGACCTGGGTGCCTTGAGTCACTCAGGTGAAAGGACTGACCTACATAACCGATGTACCTTGGGCAAGCCACGCTCTTCTTGCTGTTATGACAGAAGCAGCCAAACACAAACTTCTGCTTTCTGTCCGTAGACATTAGTTACAGCACTGATATTACTAAGAAGGTCTGATTGTCGTTAAACTTGCTTTGAAACTCTAAAAATCCAATGTTTGAGCTGCTTAAGGCTGCTTGGTGTGGTCTTCCAGCAAAAATATCCCTAAAGATGATTCAAATAATTAGTATGAAATAAACTTCATTGATTCCTCTGCTGAAGGGCCACCACTTTGATTCCCACAGTGCATTGACACCATCACTGACACTTAGACCGTCTGCAGGAGAAGGACATGTGGCAACATGGGTACACCAAGCACTGTTGACAGCAGGCATAGTTCGAATGAGACCTTAGAGACTGCAAAAATCCACATTGGTGACTGGACTAGTGCAGATGCATTTTGGTGGTAATAGTGGAGAAAGAAAAAGATGCGATGAGTGGATGTAGCTAAAAATGCATCCCTAAGTGCAATGCACTGCTTTACTATTGATTTCTAATTATTTTAATTCCTGCCTTTCTGTGACCAAAATGTAACATGACTTAGCAAAGGAGTCCAATAATGTTCTGAATGAAATATAATCATTTTTATTTGCTCAAGCCAAAAGTATATTTAGACTTGGTACAATAAATCTGTGCTTGTACTGATGGGAACAGTGAATAGACATTTTAATCAAAGCACACATTTATGAAGAGATAAAGTAACTATCTCTGGAAGCTTGTGCTTCTAGCTTAATGCAGGCTTTTTTTTCAAAGTTAAACCGGTTCTGGACAGTGGACAGCTCCTGTTTTTGTTTTTGTTTTTGTTTTTTGTTTTTCCAGCTAGTGCAACAGAATGGTTTGTGAGCATGAAAAGTAGTGTAATACTTACTTACCTTTCATGCTCACAAACATGAAAAAAAGAGTGCAGCCAAGTAAAGTCTGCCCTCTAGTTTACCCTTTTATATTGCACCAAGCACTGCACTTACACCCTGAGCTAAACGAATTTAGCGTTCCATGGAGATACATTGTACTATTATTTGTCCCATTGCCTCCTCTTATCTTTGCTTATTTTGCACTAAGATGATAAAAATAATAGTGTGCTGGATACCATCTGCTTAATATAAAAAAGAGGTTATCCATTAATATATTTAAGTAAATATTTAAATCATTGTTCTCAGCATGAAGCAGACATTTTAGACTAAACTCACAGAGTCTTACAAGTATTAAATCATCAAGGGTAAGTTTCCTCTATTACACTGTGGAAAGTGTAGCAATGTAGCAGCCACTCATAAGTGGTGCTGATCATCTCTAGGGAGATGTTAAACAGCCTCCACTCTCATTGAAGCCATTGATTTGTTTTGGGTTGGTTTGGATTTCTTTACATATGGTCGGGTTGTACATCCTAGTTAAAGGAAGTGAAAATAATATTGGTGCAGCTTGTGAAGATTAGTTTTCCACCTGGCACTGTTGAGAATGGAAGGTTTTGTTCATGTGTGCAAAATCTTTCATATTATAAATCATTCCTTTATCTTATTATCCAGTCACAACTGAGACCTGGTTTGCTCATCTCCTCCTCTGAGTTTGATAAGACTGTCTCATGTGAAAACTCAACAAATGTTCTATCAAAATGGTATGATGATATAATTGTAAGATGAATTTTTGGTGTCTCAACTCCTGGAACCGTGAATGTACTGAACTTTTTATTAAATATCTTCTTTCACAGCTCAGATGATCTCTGTACTGAAAACTGTAATGAAATTCAAGATGTGCTTGCAGGGCTGAACAGCCTGGAGTGAAGTTGGTTGTGCAAGAAAGGTTTATGATGAGGGAGGATGAGAATGAATTAACAGTGAAATTGTATTATATCATTCTCAGTAGGAGGAGTATACTTTAATTGACCTATATATGAAAAACAAAGAAATGTTAATAGCCTTATATACTGAAAGATATCAGATGTATGATATCTTTGTCTGCCTCTAACATGGCCATAAACACTTACGGTTACAGTCTTCTTTATTCCTTCCCTCTTAACATAACAGAATCAGCCAGGTTTTAAGCCACGCTGGGTGATACTGTGATAAACATCAGGGTGTACCCACACACTGCAGCAAACATTAAAGGGGTTGAAGGCATGAGTCTGCTGACTTTTACACCCTGTGCAATCTCTACTGATTCCTCCAGGGTGTGAGTGTATTAGGAATATGGGAATTGGGATTCAGGTCTTTTACAAAGCAAATGCAGAAGGAAGTGTATTTATATGCCTGACTGCTATAATTACAGCATCTTTTTTTTCAGCAAATCTGAATCCAGGAAAGCTGTTTGATGATGTGCTCTGTTTTACTCATATGTGTGTCAATATATTCTATCCTACTTCTGTATTTATTTGCAATGCCTGCTTTATCCAGTTCAGAGCACTTTTCAAGGCATTTCTATGTTAATCATAACATGTACAGCTATTTGAGTGCCAATAGTAAACACTCTCCTCTGTCACTTTTCCACTTCCTACTCATGTAGCTGTATCACTTTCCTAGATTGTCCCCTACTTCTTCAGCTGTGACTCAGAGCCTGCTATGACCTTCTTCTAGCTCACCCTCCTCTCCTGTCATCCCTGAGCACAGCAGGCCGTCATGGCCAGAGTCTCCAGGGAGACTCTATTTCCACCATCATCATGCCTACAAGAAACAAACTACATAGTGGGGTACTGGAGACAGGTTTTTTTTATATACTTTTTATTGTTTTTATTGTAAATTTATTGTTTTTGCTGTGAGGAATACCAGAATCGTGTTCCAGGTATTTACCCTAAATGGAAAAGAGATGTTCTGATCATAGTCAACAAGGAGTTTAATGATGGCAGAGGGTTCTTTATTCCAGATAAAGATGTAATGAGGTACAGTGTCTGCAAGTTGAAGATAGGCAAATTCAGAAAAGTTAGAATTCTTTTATTTGATTTTTAACAGTGTTGGTATTTAAGCATGGGAAGAACTAGCCTGAAGTTGTGGTAGTTTTTTTGTGTCGCGTGAGATCTTTCAATGAAACATCAATATAGTTCAGAAAGAGGTACTGTAGCTCTAAGAGAAATGAATTCACTGCAGCAACTGCTTAGAGAAATGGCTTGTGTTATTTCAGGAGGCAGACTGGATGATCATAGTCATTCTAGCTTCATCTATGAATTTATCATCAGGAAGCAGCTAGTTACCATTTAACAACTCTCCATTTTTGTTGTAGCCCTTTTTTCTTGTCCTCCATTTATCTTTAGGCCATTATGAATGTTACTGGAAACAAATAAAATTCATGTGTAAGAAATATTTTGCAGCAGACATAGCTATTCCAAACAACACAGCAGGAGCAGAAAATGCAATGCTATTAACATCATTATTTGTGCTGATTTTTCATAACCCTGTCTATACTGTCACAATCACCAAATTAAAGATAACCAGTGATAGCCCATGAAGACATTTTGTATTTCAGGTTATGACATTTTGTGGCATACACAAGTGCACCAAAAAAAGAAATATATTAAATCAATAAATAAATACAAAAATTGCTTTTAACATGAATGTAACCTATTTTCATTAAAAAAAAGATTTGGGGATATATATATATATATATATATGTATAGCCTACATATAACTGTACATAGTCTTCTGTCTAATTAAACTATATCTTCCAGAAAGACATCAACTGGAAGATACTAGCATGCATCAAAGGCACTGATCATAATAAATTAGGTATGCAGACATCTTCGTCATTAATGGGTTTCAGTGGTTAATCTGTTAAAAATATGTGTTTTGTTTGTACATCGAGTTTCTTCTAGCCATTTATTTTATAGTCCAGTCATTGTTTCTTATTAGTTTTACTCCTGTCCTAATACCTACAGACATATTAGTCTCTAATCTGGTATCTCTGATATATCATGCCACTGTAAACCATGATCTGCTTTATGGGCATACTCAGAAAGTTTCTGAAAGCTGCATTTTGCATTTGGATCTTGCTTTATCTGACTATTGAAAATCTTAATCTCTCACAAAAATATCACAGAAATCATAGGATTTCTGATTCACTGCACTAGTAACTTCTAGAACCAGAACTTTATGAAAAGACTGCATTTAATTCCTCAGGACATAGATTTTGTCAGTAATTGTTGTGAATCTTCTCAAGGATGTGAAATCTTGAGGTTTTCCTTTGTTCCACTTGCACCAAGTTGAGATGCAATGACAGTTCTTCATCTTATGTAAGTGCAAGGTGCTGTGGGACTCACATTGCTAATGATCCCAGAGAAGAAAGGAAGAAAACTGTCATGGCTGCTCACAGCCTCTGCAGCAGCTGAGGGACCAGTGATTCCAGAAATGACTTCACAGTGTCACACTTGTCATCTGCAAAAACTGCTGCATACTGGACTGATAGTGCTTTGGTGGTATGATACAGCTTTTAATCTATTATCAGGACTAAATAAGAATCTAATGCAATTTTTTGCAACTTTTTACCATAAAACAGATTGCTGCAGTTAAGAGGAAAATGGTTTCATGTTCATGATACTCTCTGGCATATTGCCAGTCTAATCAATCTTTCATTAGTCCATATACGTAAAAGTTTTTTCCTGGTCTTCTGTGGTCATTTGTACAACTGTCTGATATACAGTCTACCACCATTCCTATATATTTCCCCTTCTTTTCTTCTCTCCCCACCCCATGCTTTACATCTGCATCGATATTTTCATGAATAAATTCCATGACAGATTAATTCACTGAACATGCTGGAAAAACATTAGTAATAGAGAGTGAATGCATGAATATTGCATCAATTTCATACATTTGCTTCATGCCCTGAGGACACCTTTATTTGTACTAGATAGTGTCTCATGAGTAGTTCTAGTTATTGAAGTATGTTTGTTGTTTGGTTGAGTGGCTGTATCCCGGGATAGTCACAGATGAAACCAAGCAAAATACATAAAAATACCTCCTCAGGGCACCGTAAACTTTTAGCACCAAATCCTGGTGTCAGCTACTCATGTGCAACTCCCAATGATGTCAATGGAAGTTTCATGAATACATCTAAAAACAGATGATGTCCTTTATCATAGCAAGGGAAATCATGAGTCAACAAAGTTTCAGTGAAACCAGAAGCTGAAGCTCATCAGTGGAGCAACCTGAGAACTGTTAGTTCCACAACATCAGTCACCTTCATGCGCAACTACATGATCAGCAATATTCTGCTCCTTAGCAGTCAGAGAGGCTGATTACTTTCTAAAAATCTCTACTTTTCCATAGCTCCAGTTTATAGTCCAGAGGGGAATACGAATCAGGTCTGAAATGCTCTGGGCTTCCTGGATTCCAGCTGGGCCTGCTTCGCTCTCTGGCACTCTAGGCATACACGGTGAAGCCCAGAGAGTTTGCAGTCATGGGGTCTCGTCAACACATATTTCATAAAGTGAAGCCTCTGCCTCTACCTGGAGATTAATGATCCCATGTCTTTCTTTTCCTACTGCTGTTTCAGTCAGCTTCCCGTAAATGCAGACAGCACCATCTGCACAAGCAGGTAGTCTGGATCCACCCGAGCAGCTTTTGGCAACTAATGGAGACTTGGTGGTCAGTGATGACAGGCAATTGCTTCTAGAGGCAATTCATCTTATATTTGGACTGAATCTCTCTCTCAAGGCACCTGTTCCTCTTCATCAACTGTAGAGAGAGCCAAGGAACCTAATTCCTAACTGAGGCACCATAGTTTGGACCCTAAAAGTTGGTAGGGTGAATCTAGAACTGTTTACATGACTAGTTTTCAACTCCAGAACTAGTTGCACGCTGGTGATATTATGCAGATATACTGCAATATATGAATGTTTGAGTTGAAAATAAATGTAGCCTATATATTAATATACTGTTAATGGGGATACGAATGTATATATGGGGCTACATCTTGCACTGAAGCAGGGATTTGCTCTGGGAGTATCTCCTTGACCTCATCTGGTCATACAATTGCCGATGCCTATTGCAGAGTTTATCTGAGCGCTAGAAAGAGCAACAATGCTTTTTCATGACTTGACTAGCCCTGCTGAACTGCCTGCCTGGCTCCTCTTTGACAGAAGGAAAACTCTAGTCCTACATGTTAACAGAGCAGTTGGAGAAATTACACCAGGATCTGTGGGTGAGGAAAATGTTTTAGTACTGGTAACAATTGCTTACTCAGCAGTGTATGCAGTCAATGCATTTTAATAATTGTCTATTTATTTCCGCACTCTTTGGCTGTTGAGACTTTGTCATGAGACAGGCCAGATGGCAGAGACATCGGCACCTGTAATTAAGAAAGAAATAAAGGCTGCAGTATCATGGCTCCTCCTCCCTCTCCCCTTTTTTTAATCCTTTTGGCTGTGCTTAGGGGTTATGCAGTTAGTGACACTGAGCTGTATTCTGCATGCTAAATTTCTTAAAAAGAACCCATAACTTTTGTAACATGGCTCCTAGGAATCAATTTTCATTTCCTAATTTAGCTGATGACAGGCTTGGGAAGGCCTCTTCTAAGACTCCCTTCTTCTTGCACATAAAGAAGAGAATGTATTTAATGTAACTAGCCATTCAGTAGTGTTTAAACAGTGAACTTTAAATGCAGTCAGTGATGAAATTCTGTAGACATAGCCCCAGCTGATACATGTAAGATCACAGAGTCAACCACCAGATTCAATTTTCTACAGAATTTCATTTTCCTTTTTAGGTACATGCAAATATATCACAAGGTGTTTTCTTTAGTTTGTTCAGTTCTCCTAGAAAGCAATGGAGGATGCTGCCTCTGTCATAGACCTTAAGCGCTTGTGTTTCAACTCACAAAACATTCTGTTTTCTCAGGTTGTAAAAGTGGAAACCCCTCACAATGCCACATTTTCCACTCCTTTCCCAAAAAGAAACAAAGGCTTTTACCAATCAAGTAAAACTTTGTGAAAGTGACTGATAGCACTGAGAAAAGAATTGGTAAGATCAAGGGAGAAAATACACACCGTTCCTGAGTATATTTTTTTTGATCAAAATGCCTGAACATACACATTCCACATTCCCTTTTGAGTTCTGAAGTCTGTAACTAAGAACCTGCTGTAACACCAGTACATTAAAGCACCTAAGCCGTTTACATTAGTATGCAAACTGTTTATTCAACCAAATGTACTACATATAGGATGTTTACATACCTCGCTCTGTTTATATAGATCATTATTTGGTTTAAGCAGAGAAGAACCAGTTAAAACTTCCATAAGACAGTGTGTTGACAGTCTGGGATTTCTTTTCCCTTTAAATCTTCCTTAAATAGGTGTTCATCTAGTCTCTGTAGATGACTTATAGAGGCAAATGCAGAGCTCAGATCACTTTTGCCTGTCACCCTATGCCTACAGGACCTATTGGTCCGGGGGTAGCATTTCAGTTTCCTTGAGTGTTTCTGGCTTGGTGTGGTATGCTGTGTCAGTCCAACATATGCCTTTGCGTGCTGACAACTTTTCATTTCTCCATCCCTTAGGTTGCTCATCCATGACATGAAAACTTCCATCATACTGAACTCCATTATCCAAATGAGATGGGGCAGGGAAAGAAACCTTAGTTTCTCCTTTTGCATGTGCAGCTTGTAGGCAGTAATGCGGACACAATGAACTTATTGGACTTGGGAGTAATGGTGTGAGATTGCTCACATCATTACTTTAGATGGAAATTGAGTCTGTGCTGTCTGCACTGAAGTCTTCTTGAGGCTCTCTTTTCTGCTTTATTTTAATTCTCTTTGCCTCAAGGATAATGAATATGAAACATTGCAAAGATGACCTTTCCAGCCAGCAGTCATTCCAAAGCATCAGTTATGTAACACTGGGATTTTTGCCTGTGAGAAGGTTGTTTATTTATTTGCATTATATTTCTAGTATACTAATTACGAGCTACCCTAACCCTCTGGAGCAATCATTTTACAGCTGAAACTTAGTAGCAGAAGCTTTCATTTAATCAAATTTTCATTGTTCATGCATTACAAATTAAGAGCTTGATTCTCTCCTATTCACTTATTATATATTGCAACTCCAGGCTTTTCTCTGTCAGTGAGCTTTGGAGTTCATTTCAACTCTGATCACTGGCAACTGGAACTTTTCACTGGTACCATTTTACTATCATCATTTATTTATTGTGTTATGGTATCACCTGGGAAACCCAGGCCCCATTACACTGAATGCTGTATTAACACAAATCACAAAGACAATTCCCAGCTCTATCAGCTTAAAATGGTGCAGTAAGTTTCTTTAAATGCCAATGATAAAACAATGTGCCTAGAAGATAATAGTATATTATTAATTAGTTAAGTGTCCATGAGAATATAGTCATAGATCAGGATCCGATTCCTGGAAGAAGCTTATGGAACCACAATTAAAGTACAATAAATGAAAAGTTACTATCAGGCTGTGGCTTAGATTCAGAAAATATGCACAGATATAAGAAGTAAGTATCTGATGAGAGAGAGATAAATATGTGTAAAAATACCTATTTATCTAATACCCACAGATAGGTATTCTACTTTCAGATGACCAACCTTCTTAGCAAAACAGGTCTTGCTCCTTGACAAACACATTTCCTAGTTCAGTTTCCTGATACTTAATGCATTCCGTGTCCCAAACCAGGAAATTAATTGCATCAGGAGTCAAAAATGACCACAATCACATCACTTTTAAAATCAGATCTATGATTCACTTTGACTTTGTGTTGGTTGAACAGGTCCTTTGTAAGTCACACCACACCCACTTACATAAAGGATAGAAGCAGATCAATAAGCAACCTAGAAATTATTCAGTTTCTCTCTTCTACAAGGACAAAATGAGTTGTTATTTATATTCTTATATTCTTGAATGATATTCAGGTTAGGAAACAGATGCAGGTTTGTGTGTATGGTGGGGGAGATGTCAGGGAGATGAAGGCAGATTATCATGCAAGATTCACTTTAGATCCTAAAAAGAAAGGTAGCTCTGACAATTTTTGTTTTGCTTTGGATAATATTTGAAGTTTTTCTAAGAGTTTGAATTTGTTATTTGTCATGGTAAGCTGTACATTTAAGGAAATGCCTGTTACAGAGTTGTATAGAGTTGTACTAAACACATTTCAAATCTTAATGCAAGAAAGTGAAATCTTGAACTGTTAACATGTTTTGTCCTCATGTCATCTCATTGAAATCCATCCTGAAGATGTATATGGTTTAACAGATTGGAAATTCAGTTCATTTGAAGGAGATGGTGTGTAAAAGCCATCTTTATCTTACTTTGTGAAAGATACATAAGCTTAGATATGCTGCATAGTCAAAGCTTTAAATTCCTTTACTTCTTTCCCTGAGTTTGACGTGTCTCATGAATGCATGGTTTGATTCACACGGGGGACCCTCCCTTGCAGACTTAAGAATAATGCGCTCTCACTGCAGAATAATAACACTGAAGCTGAGCAGATGTTATATAAAGTGCAAAATCCATAAGTTTCACCAATAGCTCAATGACTTAAATCCAATATATCCCAAAACACTGAATATCTCTTCTGCTGATTACAGAGAATTGCCCTTCTGGACTTGTACCATCTGCTGATCTGGACTCCCTCTCTGGCCTTCAGAGCACTGATAGCAGAGGAAGAAGGCGAAAACATATAGCACATGAATCATAAAGAAAGTAAAAAGGAGGAGAAAAGCATTCCAGCTAACTGTATCATTGAAAAAAGCAGCCTGTTCTTGTCTGTATCTGGTTTTTTTTTTTTTTTTTTCAAGAATTGCATTAGGAGAACATAATGGATTCAGTGCAGGAATAAAAGTTTAGGGCCATGTCCTCACTAGAGTGAGCAGCAGGGAATCACAGAGGCACAGACAAACGGCAGAGCAGAACAGTAATATAAATGCTGTAGTGTTTAATCCCAAACCAACGTGACCTAGAAGAGTATTCACCTTGGCTGTGGCCCTTGTTACAGGCAGACCAAAAGGAAAAGAGTACGGCACCTCAACAACTGAAATCCCTTCATTGCCAACAGATGTGAGCACAGCTGCTCACAAAACACCGGTGTTGAAATGAGCACTCAGGCATGGGCTGACATGTGTTTAGGGCAGAACAGGGCATAGCGAGTGCAGAAATCAAACTGGGGGTTGGGAGAACACCACTTTCTGTTCACAGAAGGTCTGATCATATGTTTAACAGGTTCAATCTGTTCTCGTCCTGATATAGTAGCATAACCACATGGCTTTGTTATACTGGTGCAGTCTAGTAGAATGAAAGGGATTTTTCAAATTACAACCATATTCCAACAGTTGCCTGCAGTCCATAACCCCATGTTCCTCTGTACTGTGATGTTTCAGGGCTCTATCGTCCCCTTGATACACAGTGTAGCTCGGGTTAGTGGCAGGGTACTACTGTGTCACCCCAGCTCTCAGAGGACTCTCCCTCAGACTCTCTCTTTTTCTCTCTCGTGAAGAGTTTGGAGCTTTTTATTTAGTCTAGCAGCTGCTCCCTTGCGAGGTCTGGCTGATAAATTGTTTGTTCCCATTGTTTTGTTGTAACAGGAAAGAGAAAGCAAGAACTACTGGCTTGCGTTTTTCTTCTTTCGCTTAGGGATTAAATTTTCAAGATTGATTCTCTTTCATGTTTTCAAGGAGTAAATACACATCAGATCCCTTTCTAACTCTTCCTTCTGTCCCAGTCCTACTTCTGACATTTGGTTTTCTCCAACACCTACCCACAAATGCTTGACTCTCTTTCTGTTCTTTTTCCATAGCATCTCCCCTCTTATTTCTGAGCACTTTTCCAAAGCTTCTCTTTTTCCTTGCAGTCCATCCCTTCCAAGGCATTATCAGTCTGGAAGGGAAAAATATACATCTATAATTTGTTCTGTGTTTCTCCAGTCTCTGCTACGCTGGCTTCTTGGTAAAGTAGGCAGCAAGACAAGAAGAGTCACACAGCAGCATTGCCTACAGATGCTTCATCTCCCTCTGCAGCAGACACAAACAGCTCTGGAGCTTGCTGGTGACCCACCAGCCAGGTGCAATTAGCACTCATATCTGTAGCTCTTTCTACAATGTTTCAGGCAGGATCTTCTCTTCTGGTAACTAACTTCTTTATTTACATTTTATTGGGGTAATTCCCAGGAACTGCTTCATCCTGCTACACTGGATCCTGCTACATCCTGCTACAGCTATAAATGCTTCAGAGAGGGAGCACCATTACAATCCTCATAGGTAGTAATAATAAATTTTTCTTGAATGCTTATATGTTGCAGCTGTTTTCTGAAGATTTCAAAACACATCACACACATCCTTTCCTTGTTTTATGATGTTCCTCATCCTGCTAGTTTAGAATTGTTCTGTATCCTTTACAGATGGCATAGAGAAGATTAGGGCAAGATTTTCAAATTTGAAAGCTTGACATTATGTACCAAAATTCACACTGAGACATCAAAAGAAGTAGTAAGATGAGTTTAACTCCCTCATTCATCAGCATCTGCAAATTTAGGTGCTTGAATACGGAGCTGGATGCATAACTTGAAGCACTTAAGTTTGACTTTGTTAGAGAAACTTTGTTCAAGGTGATAGAACAATTAAGTGGCAGAACTGGAAACAGACCCAGGTTTCCTGGTTCCCACAACATAGAAAAACCACTGGCTCATGCTTCTTCCTCCCAAGATCAATCTATATTTAATGTGAGTATTGTATCATTCAAAGAAAACACAAATGGCCCCCAAACTTCACATGCATAATTCAGCTTACAGAAAATAATTGACACATTTCCATAACAGAATATAAGATGGTGTCTGCACAAGTATTCAGCAATGCTGTAACCACTGTAAAAATTAAAAGATAAAATGTATTTGAATTTCAGAGGACGATAATATTGGGACATATTTCATGCTTAGTTACACCTGTGCAAAATTTAGAGCTGATTCTTTAACTGAGATGATTATGAGCAGAGCTTCATCATGCTAATTTTCATGCAATTTTGGCCCTACTGTTTTTCTATCCAGAAAATTAATCTGAAGAAATCAAATGAATGGTCAAATTAAAAAAAAAGAATTAAAATAATATTCCTTATATAAAAATAGCCCTGCACAATATTTTGGAGAAGAAACTACTTTTGTATTTGTTCCCATTAGAATTCTGCCAAGATTATGTGAAATTGCCTGATATTATTATAATATATTTAATTCAGCTTGTTGAAATTTATTCTGTTATTCAAAACTATAGGAGAGAATTATGCATAAAAGAGAAGGGAGGGAATGGCATAACCTAGGAAATAGACTTAAGTTAAATTTTTCGCCTGAAAAAGTTTTGCTTTGAACCTGATCTTTCTGCCAGAGTTGATCTTTCTGTACATCCTTACTATAAGTGTAAAATGGAAAATGACTGCTGCTTGTTCTGAGATAGATTGATTATTTCCTTCCAGCTCTTGAAAAATGATGTCACTCCTGTACTGCTACAATATAGCTTTTGATTGCCTGGGTTAATATATTTATTTCAATATATTTATTTATTTGAAATTTTCTAGCTTTAGCATCTTTTATTAAAACAAACAAACAAACAAGGACAAGAAAAAAATTGAAAACCTTGGGATCGTCAGTATCCATAATGACATGAAAAGCACTTTCCACTTCTTGAAATCTGACTGCTGAGCTTTTTTCCATTTTTAGTCATTCTACTAAAACTCAATGTTATCACAGCAGCTGAGCCTGAGAGAACAAAACAGGCTAGTAACAAAATGATGCCCAAACATTTACACATCAAAGGAGCTTTGCAAAGAGCAACCTTCTCATACTTAATGCCACTGATTTATTACTCCTTAAGAAGTCATCTTATGCCCAGTGCTTATTATTCACAGACTTGTGAGGAAACCCAATATATTCAAAGCAGCTCCAAGTGTATGAAATAAATTGTAGCATCAAAGCTCTGAACTCAGTGAAATTGCTGTATACACAAAGTCATTATCATGTGCTTGCAGGGCAGCGATCTTTATGAGCATGTAGGACACTGTGATCTTGCCTTTGATTTCTCCACAGGCCTTGCTAATTTTGACCAATACGCCATAGAATTGAGTGGATCAATTGCTCATGTTAGAATTTGCAGGGTCTGCGGCAAAATGTGCCAGTGAAGGGAAAGAGGAGATTAAAGGGATCAGATAGTACTAAATTCAAGAATCAATCAGCGAATTTAAAACTATTACCCATTCAAAGAAGTTTCAGAGAAGACCGCATAAGGAAATACGGAGAAATGTCCTTAGGCCTCGGTCTGCCCAGAGTGCTACCAATGGGGAATTTTGCTCTTAATTTTAATGGGAGCAGGAGCAAGTTCTTTTAACTTTGGAAATTATATGATCTAAATTGTGTTTGACAGTAGAATAAAGATCTTGAAGATATCTGACCCAATTATTTAATGCCTGTGGTGTTCCATTTACATGTCAAAGCACCTGGATACCACAATTGAGTGTTCTGCGGGGAGGATCTTTCCACTCTGAGGATAAATTCATGCATTGCTCAAACTACCTTCCCAGAAAGCGATATGGAAGAGTCAGTCTAATATGACCTTTACTTTTTAAGCAGAAAACACGGGAAGTTCTGCAGGAGCTGAAAGCTTTAGTAAAAGGGGGAATTTAAGGAATTTAAGAAGAAAAAAGTAGTGCCAAACTAGTATGCCACTAAATTAGAGAAGAAGAAAATCCACAAAGAACATCCATACATTTCATTTATTCAGTGTTCAAGAGAATGAAAAGTTTTGGCATTAAATGGAAGGACAATTGATATTTAAACAAGTGAGAAAAAAAAATGGGAGTTTCTATATGCCTTTCCAATAGACACCTCTCAAAAGTTAACTACTTTTCAAGTGCGTCATTGAAGCCATACTCAAGAAATGATGAGACACAATTATCTAAAATATAAAGAGAGGGTTCTATTTTAATAATTGTGCCTCATTATTTCCTGACTACGGAGTCAGTGATGCCTTCAAGAATGTATTTAACTTTAAACACAACATTTAAGAACATGCTCAACTTAAAGGCCTTTGACTTTAAAGACCGCCTTCATGCAGTTTCTGTTGCTGAGTTATGAAGCTTGGTTTTCCTGTGCCTGGCTGTATGTGAGGTTTCAAAACTCATAGTTATGATCAAGCTGGAGGAAGGCGAATATCAGAAATAAGAGTCCTGATTCTCTGTTCCCTCACATCTTCTAGATTTCTTAGCACTTGTAAGTGTCAAGGATGTTAAATATATTCCTCTCTTTACACTAGCATGAGTAACTTACATACTGTTTTTTGCGTACACTTCACTAAAATTTAACATTCAAAATGCAAGGCACTGGAGGATCAGGATTTGGAATTATGAAATTACTGGGGCAAAGAGCTTTGCATGCAAATGTGTATGATTCTTTCATAAAGACTGCTCACATAAGAAACATCTTTGCTTTTAGCAAGTCCACCACTCCTTAATGGGCAAGCTAGATGGGTAAAATACACTTCTGATGTTCTCCAAAGAGCAGCAAAGTGGTTACCATGAGCTAGTCCTAAATTTTCCATCACAAATCAAAAGAAAAGAATTTTAGAAAAATGTTTCTTTCAAACTCTTTCAGCATCTGTGCTTCTTTTCTTCAGAGAAGAATATTGTTCCAGAGACTTCTGATCCTAATTATTAAAGAAAAGTTTCTGCAGTAAAGTAACTGTAAGTCTTTGCCTTAAAATTCAATTTTTACTGATTTAATTTAGTTGAATTTTTAGCTTATAGAGAATTTCTTCTGACAGTTATCAGTTATTTTTTGGCAGCCAAAGCTTCACCCTTAGTTCAGTGTGTTTGCCCTTTAGTCAGGTACAGTGATCTATAAAGTTACCAAGAGACCGGGCTATAACGATATAGAGGGGTCAATTCCCAGCTGATTTCAGCACAACTACATCTGCTGAGGATTTTTTCCCACAGGTTTTAGTTCTGAGTGTTTTGTAAAACCCTGCATATCGTAAAACACTTGCAATGCACTGTACATGAAAACATAATCTTTCTTATCAGAAGCAATAAAGATATCCAAAGAATATAATTGTTCTACTTAAGATAAAGAAAAAGATCCGTTTGCAAATGTACGAGTAGTGGGAGGCTGTGCCTCTGCTTCTCTTGCATACTGGTTCGAATTGTCTAGGGATGAGGCAGACTCTGACTGTGTTTTTTGCAGCCCCTTCGTAGAAGGCTGAGCGTGAGAAAGTGAAAATAATTCTTTTGCTGTGGACCGAAGCGATGGTCTGAACGTGTGTTACTCTCACTTCAAGCAAAGATCTGCTGAGCTCTTAGGAAATCCCAGCTGAGTCTTCCATAAAACACCTGCTCTGCACTCGGGGAATTAACCTTACGGCACATAACACTAACACAGGGAGGTGTCGCGCCTGCCAGCTGGCAGCCAGGCGCTGCGGTGGACTCGTCCAATTAGTGGAGTCCACCCGCTCGCTGTGTGTTGGATACACGGTGCTCACACAGCTGAGATTCACACTGTGATCTCTGCTGTCTGTAGCCAACAGCTAATATAAGGTGTGCCGAAAGGGAGCTTCTCCCATGGCCAAGCAGTAGACGCAGGGCTAAATGGGGCTCAGCTGGATGCCGGGGTCGCTGCTTGGAAATGCACCAAGCACCTCCCAGAGGGGCCACGGGCCCCAGCCCTCGTTGCAGGCTGCCTCAGCAACAACAGCTCAGTCTACACCTGAAAATGGCAATTCCTTCCCACCTCAGGACACCGCTCACAGATAATTTAAACGCCAAAATTAAGATAAAAATCATGTACCAGAAAAAGTCTGGAGTTACACCTGGTTTTCTTGAGAGGGAACACGTGATTCTCAGCATTTTGCTGAAAATTGAAAGACAAATTTACACAAATATTCCCAGCTGTTACCAAAATGACAGATTTGCAGGTAATATAACAGTCTGCTTTAGCAATGCCTCTCACAGCGTGATTAGAGCAAGAGACAGCAGGCCTGCTCTTACCACAAAGATGCCTATATGGTGGATTGTTACAAATAGCTAAGCACCTTCTGATGTCTTATTAATATGCTAGCTCAAGAAGAAAACAGAGAATAGACAAAAGAGCTGAGTCTGTTCTCTTTCATGAGAAACATGTGAAACCACCAGGCAGAAAACAAAGGACACCTCAAGCTCCCTCCCTTTAAAATATTTCCCAATTAAAATGTTAAGCAAATACCATTGGGCTCAGACTGTTTACACAAGGCTGGTCTTGTCAAAGAATAAAAGCTGGCAGGGCAGGAAAGAAAATGCCAAACTCTCATCTTCTGTACTGCATAATTAATAGAACAGCAACTTTAGACAGGCCCCAAGGGCTAGAACCACAAAATCATCCAGACCCCTCACTGCTGTGCTTAGCTCCCAAAGGTAGAACCTCCCATTTCCTTGTCAGCTGCTTCTTAATCCCACCCTGCCTAAATAGCCTAATCGCCACATTTTCATCAGTTAAGCCCCCCTGGTGCTTGAAGTAATGTTACTGTGCCACACACAGCACCCCCTGATTGGCATTAGACCAAGCAGCAGCACAACCTTCTTGCACCAAAGGCGCAGGCTGGAGTCCGGTGTCCGAGCTCCATGGCTCTCAAGGCAACCTTCTCACGAAACTCAAGCAGAGGACAGAATGGTACTTTGGTGCCCCTCTTTGCCCTGGGATATGGGGTGGTTGCGTAGCTGTGGTGGATGCTGAAGACTTATTTTTCTTGTCCTCACAGAAGGAGAGATGGATTTTGCCCCAAGGCAGCTTGTCCGCATTGGTGACCCTAGGCTCTGCCCCCGTCCTTGCGTCTTCCTCTGGGTCACTAATACACTGGGCCTTCTGGTCTTCATCAAGAAACGAATTGCAGCTCAGCTCCCATGGCCAGAAAATCCAGTTTAGGAATACAAAAGTAAGAAGGGCTTAAAGAGACCATGATGCTTAGGCACAAATGTACTCCAGCAGGAATACAGGAAAATGGCACAACTGTATTTATTGGCTCTTGAGAGAGCATGATAGCAGCCTGGCTGTCTTCCTGCAATCCTGCTATTGCAATCGTATTACAGCTCGCTCTCCATGTTTCAGAGAAAAATGGTGAATTTCAAAGGAATTTTGTGATGGGTTGCATGCTAATCATTAACAAACATATCAATCAGTGTATAAATATATAAAATCTACTTTGTGTGCAAATATGTGCCTAGATGGGTATCTACAACATCAAATATATACACTTGATAGTTCAAAATATATTGTTATAATGTAAAAAGTTGGGAGGATTTCTTTAGATTTAGTGTTGTGCTTTACCAAGCCAGTAAAATAGAAATGCTGACAAACCTTAAAACTCTACAGTTGGTAAGCAGTTACAAAAGATAATCAGAATTTAAACATCTTAGCTTCTGAATATTCATATAGCTTCATAAATATTATGCATTTATTATAAATCTATTGCCATCCTTCCCGGAGGCAGAGGACACACAATGCCTGGCTGGTTTAATCAGCTTCTATATGAATAAATGGCTTCTTAAAAATGCAGAGTCAGTATCTCTTCTCAAGACGTCACCGGGTGAGCTGACCTCTTTAAGCACACTGTTTATTATAGTAAGTCTGTACTGGCCCAATAGCCTAACACTCTGCTTAGCCAATTAAACTGTGCTTATAATAGGTTTCCCTTGAAGGCTTTGTGAAAGGCTGAGAATTGTAAGTGGATATTTTAACAGAGCCTTTTCGTTGTCTTCTATGTCTCATTCCTGAATCCGTTTCCCCGCCCCCACCCCAAGATGTGTTCCCATGTCTTTCTCACTGTCGCAGGTACAAAAAGAATCTGAAGACTGGGTAATATGCTGTTCTCAGCTGTTAAGCTAATTTCATCAATGCTAACACCGAGAGATATTTACTGTTGGAATTTTTAAAGGAAAACACAAGGTGTTTTGGGAAGTTGTTCAGAATCCGGCATGCTTACCTCAAAAAACAACACTGCTGTATTCCTCGTGTGTCCAATTTCTATATTTTTTCTCAAGAATAAAACCAAAATGATTGCCTAAAAGTCTTATCATAAAATCCATAAAAAAGTAAACAACAAGAACTGGAAATTTTCTTTTAATACCATGCTCCACTTCAATATAAAAGCGGGATATTTACATCAAGGGAGCACTAGCATATATCCACAGGGCTACGTTTTCATATTTCACAGCTTCAAAGTCTGACAGCTTTCATTTTTTAAGAACCTTTAATTTTGATTCTCTGGGTAAGGCTAACACATATCCAGTAACATGTTTTAGTGGTACATGTCATTTTACTTCCTTATTTAAAAATACTTGACTACAAATCTAAAGTGTGAGTGATAGCTAACAAGTTTTAGTTTTCATTAGCAAGGAAGATACAGCTTTTTAAGAGAAATGATTAACTTCAGAAGATAAGTTCCTTTCTTAAGTCAAAGGGATTACCATTCTCAGCAATTGCCAAGGCATTTTGATGGTCCAGTTTTTAATGTGACCCTGTAATTCTCATTATTAAGTAGTTCTTGATTAATTTTATTTTACATCATTACTTTTACATGCACTTGCATTAAACATTTTTTCTTCAGAGAATTACCTTGGACTCTATATGACTTAAATAACTTGGTTTCTTTAGAAATAATATCTACCAGATATTAAACCTGACAACAAATATTTATTTGGGTTTTCTTTCAGATTTGTCCTGGCTTGTTAGAAAGCATCTCAGAATGAGTCAGAGGGAAGATCAGAGTAATTGAAAGTAATTTTCTTTTATTATGTCTGGTTCTTTTATGGGAAATCCTTTATTTGGCGGGATCTGCAGCAGAACCTTGCTATTCTGATTAAAACATTAGCTTAGACTGGTCAATTGAGACCTCAATCCAAGATTTGAGATGATTAATTCTTTTGCTTTTATTCTGCTCAGTGATGATAATAACACTCCTTAATGTATGTCTCAACTGCTTATATAGAAGAAACTCATTGCAAAAGAAACATACTTAAAAGAGTGCATAATTGTTATTAGTGATATCAGTGTCACTAATGTTTATATTTTTATTCTTCCTATATTTGACTTCTACTAAACTTTTAAAATGTATTTTATTTTATTTAGGAAAGTCTCAGTCATGTAGTGTTCTGACCATTATTATAGTGATGACTGTGATGATAGGTGCTTCTTATCTATTTTTCCTAAGATGAAGTTATTTTTTCCATGGCATCTTTTTTTAGCAAGAGTTGCTTAAGAAGTTCAGCAAAAAAGGCTGCTTTACAAATAACATATATACAAATAGTGAAACTCCTTATTGCATCCATTTACAACAATAGAGGATAAAAAAGGAATCAAAATTATATATGCTTTTATCAGAAAAAGTTCTGAAACAAGTGCAACTGCTAGCTAAAAACAGATGTCATTTATCATCTCTATCATTATTCCATAACCAAAATCTGAAACACATTTTATTTGGAAAAAAGAACACTTTCATAAGGCATATTTACCCAAACCACAACCAGCGGCTGACATATTCTACCTACATTTTATCTTTCAACGAATTGCAAAAATACTGGCACAGTATGTGTAAAATTTTTTTCACAGTTTTGAATATGAAGGTAGTATATATCCTGGAATTGCTACTTGAATGAAATCTTTTGTTAAAGAATAGCACACTATAAGCAACAAAACATATAACATTCAGAAAATGGAAATACAACACAATTACCAATATTAATAGACTGCTATAAAATTTGCTAAGAATCAGATCAAATATTGTCTATGCATAGCAGCACTGACTTCCACAGAGCCTAGATTTTACCCATAACTCTTATTTTACTTAAAGATTTTTTCAGATATTTAAAGAATTCTACTATAGAAAATAAATAAAAATTCTACAGAAAATGACTTTTAATATCTGCAGTCTTCACCATATGGATATCCCAGCTATTTAGCCATATAAATGGTATGTCTAAAATCAGGATATTGGAAATGTACCATTTTTCCCTTCCATACCCCCGGAAAACTTTGGAGCCTACCACATTTACTTTCTATTTCTTTATTTTTGTTAGTATATCAGCCTTCTAAGCCTCTCTGAAGCATCTTTTCTTTTAAATTAATTTTGTTGAATTGATTCCTTGTTTACTTTCTAAATTTTTTCATCTCATTTTTGGAGATGGCTTACATTTTCACATTGTCTTTTAAAGGACTCAGGGGGTTGCATCTTACTTATTTGTTTTGTCCTCTAACAACATGTGGCTTTCAAAATGTATGTAAAAGGGACACAGGTTGACCTCCTTAATACATCTGAATAGGCAGGTGATTATTAACATAACTTTTTTCCAATCACTTCATGTTTTTCTTCTTAACTTGCATTTGTTAATTTAAAAGAGCATATATATTGAAACATTAGGACTTTGGAGGGTAGGGTTTTGATTTATCTACCTATTTTGTTGTCAGCATCATTGACAACAAATTATTGTCAGATTTTAAATGATCAATTTACGTAAAATATCTGCATACAATGCACTATTATTGTTGTTTATTCTGTAGCGACCTAAAGCGTCCTAGAAAAATCAATGATGTGTATTTGCATTGAAGATGTTACAGTCTGTCCAATGGACCTGAATATCAAATATGGTTTTACTGCATTTCAAGGTAGGAAAAGGGTAGTAAAGGTCACAGCTCCACGTTGCATATAGTCATGTTGTTACTTGTTTTATATGCTCTAGCAACATAAGATGTATGATTTTTTATAGTGAAAATACTATAGTTTGCAGGTGATAATGCAGAAATGGGAAATTTGGAAGAATCTGAATAAGACAAAGGGGGAAGACTGACAAAGTTATGTTGTGAGAGCTCTAAGTGTTGAGTGCAAGAAATGATGGAAGCATTTGTATGAAGAGAAGAAAAGGGGATCTAGAGATAAAAGCTGGGATCATCAGCAGAGCAGGGAAAATTGTTATGAGTAAGTGTGAAAAGGAATTAATTCAGCTCATAAGCAGAGACTGTGTGGCTTACAACCTTAAAAAACAATCACAAGAAAAATGAACATGAGATGAAAATAGTAAGATATGGAGTGAAGTGACTCAGAGACTATAAGAAGGGAGGTGACATACATAGTCAGAGGACCAGGTAGGAAAGATCATTGTGATGACAACAGTCTGGACTAATTGAAGAGACAGAAATTAATATTTAAAAAAAAACAAACTGTGTAGGTCTGTCACAATGAGACTGTTCAGTTTAATTATATGGTTCCCTATGGAAGGAAGACCTTCCTATAAACAATATGTAAAACAACTTAATGCTCTTGCTGTTTTCTCCATAACTTTGTTAGATCCATAAAATATCATGTTTGGGACTGTTGCAAGTTAGTATCAACTATTATAACAAATAATGCAATATAATAAATTTCTTAAAGATATCATTGTGAGCCTGGGTTTTGTTTGTTTGTTTTTATGGTTCATGCAAGCCAGTCTGCTATTTCCTATGCCCTAGAGAGTTTTATTGTTGTAGTTCTCAAAGACTTCTACACAGTGCTTTGAAAAACAAATGGAGATAAATATGTCTATCTATAAAATCCAGGCAAGGGAATTAACATCAGTTTAACAACACATTCACAAGGATTAATTGCCAGAGTTCAAAATGCTTTTCCTAATTTCTGGAGACTGCAGAATATTTTGTTCCGCGAATGGACACATTTCCCTCATCTGCCATCTCCACCCCCAGGTGGTCTCTCCATCTCAGCCTCCTCTCCCACCCTTAGACAGATTCTCAGACTCCTCCTGACAGCCCCCACCTCAGGTTTGGACTTTCGTCTTCCTCCTACTTCTGAGCCCTTGATGTTGGTGCCAAGTCTGTAACCCAGCCTAACCCAGCAGGCTGGTTGGCACCTGCTCCGCCCTGCTGTCTGCTTCTTTGCCTTTCAGTCGTTGCTGTGTCCAGGTTCCCTCTGACCACAAAGATGTGATTCCAGTTCCAGGCTTTAATCTGGTCCTGAAGTACCAGGAACTCCATTCTTTTTGGCTGGATAAGTCATTTCTCATTTCTGCCTGGACCCAAATTATCTCTGCCATCAGTAAAATGGTTACCAATTCCCACGGTATTAGTGATGGGTGAAGTGAAGTCATCACTATCATATCCTCATGAAAGGCTGGTTGTAAACCAATACAGAATAATAACACTAGGTACAATGTGTAGTTTACACTTATTGGAACCACTGTTTGCCTTTTGTATTTTTAGCTTACGGGTAAAACCACACCCTGTCCTCTCTCCCCCGCCCCTTGATGGGCAAACCCAACAGAAACTCTGCAAGTTGAAACTCATGGAGCTTCGTAGCCCTTCCATAATTATTTTTATCCCCAGTGTAAGGGATGATTCAGTCCTCAGTTCTCTGAAGAGAGACAGAGATAAAGAGAGGGAGAGAGAAAGAGAAGAGTCTGCTTAATTGCTGTTGAAAGTAATCCTTTCCACGTGAAGTAGGACTGGGTATTAGAGGACAGATGGCCAATCAAAGCTGGAAGGGGAATGCTACTATGCAGAAAGCACTGATGCAACTAAGGCACTTGGTTATCTTTGACAGAACAAAGATAAATAGTGTCATGTAACCACTTAACCAATGCTGTGAGGAAGACAGACACAATGAAGAGAAAAGAAATCAGTGCTGTGTTGTTTATATTTTTGTTTTACCTCTTCACGAAAGTAGGGAGAGGTGCCGATGCTACATATGGTTTACTCTGAACTTAAGGACACTGCCTGTCTCAAACACTTTCAGTGGGAAGTAGGAGGCAGAAGAGGGAGAATCAGTGAAAAAGAGACACAATGAAGTATGGGTCTGGGAAAGACCAATGTGGCCTGGAAGAGATGCTTTCTGCTCATAAGAAACCTCGAGAATCTTCACATTCAGGAGACTCCTGCTAAAAAGTGCAACAAATGGCAATCAATCACCTCCAACTGAGAGATCTGTGACAAAAGAAATGCAAGAGCGAAAGCATATGAAAAAATTGAGAGAAAATGTAAGAGAAAGGAGAAAAAAAGAGAGCTAGTAAAGAAAAGCAGATCTATAGAAGATCTTGGGTTTTGTATAAATAAGAAACAGAACAGTATGTGGTCTACAGCATAATCTATAGGTACGGTACTCTAAATGCCTAATCTCTGTGAGAGGGATTGTCAAAAGAGACTAAGAAACAACAGTTGTACTGTCAGGTGGGTGTTACCACTTGCAAATGCAGTCCTGAGACTAAAAGTGAAATGTGGTGGAACTTCAAGTATTTGATAAGGTTGAAATTGACTGTAGCATTCGCATACTGTTCTCAGGTCCCATGGGCTCACCTGGTGCTGCTTACACTCCCAAGAATCCATGCCACAGCGGGGTATCAAACTACTGCCTCACATGCACCCTGACCTCATTGAGTAGTTCTTTACAACCACCAAATTTAAATGTTGTACAAAAGAAGGAAGAGATATATCTATTTATTCTAATTTCTTTTTTTTCTCCGCTGATCAAGACAATGCCCAATGGCAAACTTTCAACTGATCCTGGAACCAAGCGCTGTGGACAGTATACACATAAATGAGGAGTCCAGGAGAAGCCACCAAACAAAGAGATTTTTCAAAAAAAATCTAGTTTGGTAGTCTTGATGTCTGTAAGAAGTTACTGTCATGATCAGTTTATTACATTTTATACAGTTTTCATATGTGGTACCAGTTTTTCAAGGGTGGCCTTCATGGAAATAACTTCTAACTTTGGGATCTGACTAATATGATTTTTCCCAGAAGGAGGGATAGTTTGTATGTAAATCTTCTTTTAGATTATTTGTTGTTGTTCTTTTAATCTTACAATGTGGCAGACAGTCCCTTGAGTGCTAGTAAATGTGGAGTGGCTTTCTAGCTTTGCTCTCTTCCAACTGTCCCTCTTCTTTGAGGACAATAAAGTTTACTCACACTATTTATCTCAATAATGATTGACTTTGGCTAACAGTAAATTAGTTTTGAGCTTTGCAATGAGAGTCTGGTATCCTGTGGAAAAGGCCATATCAGTACCTTAGCAGGCTGAAGTGTCACCTCCCATGTTCTTCCTCTGGTGAAGGGAAACGTCTACTCAGGCTGGGATATGCCTGTCTTCAAAAGACAGGGTATTCCCAGATCACACATTTGTGAGATACTGGAGAGACCTGTACCAAGGCTTGAAGAGTAGTGTGCAGTCATAGCCTACGAGCAGCACTCAGGAAAGAACATGGAGAAGGAGGGAGGGAGGAGGAACAACTTCACCCACATACCTTTCTTCCTAAAACCAAACAACTTTGTTGAACAACTTTGTGCCAAACAATTGTGTTGAACAATGTATTGAGCTGAGGGGATACTGAAATTCTTGGTCTTATATTTGGAAAGAGAGCCTAATCAGAAACTTTCGTGATGAAGTTATGCAGCAGCCGCTGGTGTTTTTCTGGCTCACACTGAGCCAGGAAAACTCTTAAATCACTCTTCAAATAATACCAGTGAAATCTGAGCTGCTTAAAATGCATTTTACAGGTGGATGGTAGGAACTGATGGCATCTTGAACCTACTAATGCCAAGCCTATCAAGGTAATGCTATCTACACCAAAGCAGAGGGGAGCAAATAACTTTTCTGACACTGTAGATGGGCTTTCTTATATTGTGAATGCTAAAGATGTATGATGGAAATAGACAAGAGCGAACACCATTCCAGAATATGGGCATAGTGCTGGTGTGGTCAATTTTAGTGTGCACATAAAAATCATCATACTTGGTATGGACCTGAAGTGTGTTGAAATGATAACCATTGTGATTTGGTAATGGCACTGAACTAAAATGCATGTTCCATCCAGGCCTTGGCACGGCTGGTCAAACCATAGCTTCTGAATGGTGCGAGCATGTCTGAGAGGTCACTGGCAGCAGCTGTATTGAATAGACTAGTCAGCAGAAGGCATGGCATGATCTCCATGACAGCAGTAGCCTCAGCTGACCTATTATCTTTACGTTACCAATGTAATTATCAAAATACCAGTGGTAACCAGCATGCAGCTGGGCACCAAAATATGGATATGACCTTGCATGTCTCCACAACAGTAGCAGCAGAACTCAGCAGCTCTGAACCTCTGTATCAAGAATCTGGAATAACCACTTCCTAAGAGATGTTGCCTCATCTCTGAAGTGTAGGACCTGTGCGGGGTGTGTGTGTGTGTGTGTGTGTGTGGATATGGAAACAAGAGTACTCCTTTCCTAAGCCAGTGCCAGCTTGTCACATAAAGGATGAAGGTGGTTGCGCATATCCAGAAATTTACAATCCATTACTGGTCATCCCCTATCTGGAGAACAAAGTATTCTTGTGATTGCATGAGGAGTGTAGAAGACTAGCATTAGAAAGATGAAGTAGTGGACCAGCGCTTGGCAATGGTAGTCATTAGCTACTTGGCCATGTTCTCAATATATTGGAGAGTGTCTGGCTTTGACAGTAGACATGGGATCTTGAAAGTCCATGTGATATAGCAGAGAGGTGACTTTGAGGAGCCTATTGAAGTATAGTCTACCATGGCTGTAGGCCATGGCTGTCACCTCTGCTTTTTACACCCTTGATGTGACCTCTACTGAGTTTTCTGTACCTCTCTCATCCAGTTTCATGAGTAAAAGCTTGCATAATTATGCTGGTACAGCAAGACCAGTGTGGATGCTGAAGGGCAGTGAAAGGTAGGTCACTGAAGTGGAGTCATTAGATTGCATTGCACTGCAGAGAGGTCAGGCTTTAAATGTGAGCTCAGGGAGTGGCCGGGGTACCTCAGCTGCTCCTTGGAAAGGTGTCAGAGGTGTATCAGTGATACAGCTCTGGGAAACACTTGGGGGACACCAGTGAGGATGGGGAAGGCACAGCTTACCCAGACAGAGCTGGAGCATGATGTTCCACAGACCGAGAGCCATATCTAAGAGCAGTGGACTCTTACGATGCAAGGCTTAAGACCTGCAGAAACGTGCTTTCATAACAGATGCTGAATCATGTTTGTTGCGTAGTATCTGCAGTGGTAGCATTGGTTAGCATGATCCCACGTGGCTCCCTAGTTCTGGGCATCCTAGCCATCACTCCTCTTACGCTATTTGCTACATTTTGCAGTAAACCATATTTTAACAAATTCTGATTGACCCACAGCAAACCTTTTTTATATTTTTTCCATGTGTGTGCATATTCTGTGGGAACTAGCTCTGACAGAGAGAAATGCTTTAGGTAATAATTTTGCAGAAATATCTCATTTATTCTCCAGTTATTTTATTTTGTTTGTCAAGAAATCGCCCTCTATTCCAGTGTAGTCTAATTTCACATGAACTATTTGTTTCATCTTAAAATTAGCATATTTTGTTTTCTCTTTTAGACTCACAACAAATAAGAGAGATTAACCAGTGAAAAGACTGAAGCTAAAACCACACCCAAACTAAAATGAGTATCAGGTTAATGATGTGTCTAATGGCTAAGGCAGACTATAGCAGACAGATGAAAGCTGTCAATGAAATCAAGCTATTTCCTCATCTATATTTTTAACTACTGTTAATACTTTCAGTGTTCCTATAACTGACTGTGTCTGAAGGATAAAAACGCAAGGAGACTTAGGGGTTGCAAAGTTCAGATTCACTTGTAGGTGCTCAGCCACCCACTGAAACACTTAACCCTTAGGTGCAGAAGTTCCTTCTTTGCTGTTTAAGGGAACTTAGGTGTCTTGATAGGGGATCCACAAAAGCCAGGAAAGAGTGCTACTTTAGTGAGTCTCCCTTGGCAGCCAAGGAAGACAAAGAAATTCCAGCTTGGTCAGCGGTGGGTGTCAGAGATTTGGACAGTGGGCTCTGAACTTAACACCTGCTCTCATAAGCATGAACTTTCTCCTAAAGAGAAAAGTTAAATCATGTCTGTGCTTAATTAAAAAAAAAAAAGTAAAGCAAGCAAAAAAACCTTGCCAAGAAGAGGATGTTTGTGGAGCCAAGACACTTACACCTTGATGCCTAAATGCATTTATGAAAATCAAAGGTATTTAGGCACCTTTACCGTTTTAGGCATCTTTGGGCCACTGAACTTGCACCACTTGAGTGTCAGAGCAGCTAACACAAGTCTACTTGTCCTTTTTGTATTTGTCTTGCAATCTATATTGTGTCTATTGCTATTCTACTACTGATAGATTATTTTTGCTGTTTTGAAGAGTCTCCTTCTTGTTACTTTCCATTCTCCATGTTTCTTTGCCCTAATTTTCTTTTTCCTGTTGCACTATTTCATTTTGGTTTAAGAGGTGTGTCAACAAGAGGTGTGCTAACAAATATCACCGATACCATGAAATTAAAATGTCAGTAAATTAATAAATCATTATTTTTTGATCAGTATCATAATTGTTTTAGGGTTCTGGTGAAACTGGACAACTATGTCTTAATATTGGTTTCAGATTTTGACTTTTTCTTGTCCAAGTGCCAAAATGTAAATTTAAAAAGTGAAAATGCAAACAAAGGTAGAGAAAACATTTCATGTAGTTCTAGAGAGCATTTGATAGTTCCTGATGCTACAGCTTTACCACCATCTCCTTTCCACATGCACACTTATGTCTTCTTAAAGCTGTAATCTTTCCAAGCTTGGTGTCTATGCTGTGGTCTATAAGCTTTGTCTGTATTTATTTTCCAGAGAGAGCTGGAAGAAAACAGTTATACTATTCTAGATGAGGCTAAAACAAAAATAGCAGATGTTAGCATCCAGCCATTGGGACAGATCTAAATGACAACAGTGCATTGAACTGAAAAATAAAATTAAGGATGATACATTTGAAGACTGCACACAGGGCCAGCCCACTAAATATTGTGTCCAGGTACATTTGACTAAAGAGAATATTAGTACACAGCATTAAAAGATGTCCCTTTGTAATGAAGAATTTGAACTGCAATAAACAAGGCAGAGCTTGTAAACTGCAGCATCTCAGAATGACTATTTTCGCACTTTCCTTTCTTTTCATCGGTTTTGTTGCATTTCAGGGAAGGCCCTGCCAAGTTTCAAGCTGAGCAAAGCGTGAGCCACTACATTGCACATAAGTCACATTTTTAATTTTTTTTTTCATTAAAGGTAAACCTCACAGTTGGCATCATTAAGCCATTGACACATTCTGCTCCAGTGTAATTACCTTTATGACTCTGCTCCTAGCGCTCCTTTTACTTAGAATGGGAAATACCTCAACTAGTCTGGTAAATTTTACTACTGCAGGTGGGGAATGTCCAGTTTAATGGCCCCACTGTATTACTCTTTGTTATTAATGTGCGCCAAAAAATACACAGGATATAGATGGGGCTGAGTTAACATTCCTGGAATTTCCTGGGTTTTTTTTAATACTTGATCTTACATCCTTAATATTGTCAATGAATGGGCAGCAGAGGGAGGGCTGGTATAGCTTACCTCCATTTTGGCACAAAAGAGGAGGTGAATAAATAACTGGAAAATTAAAAGTAATTTAATCTGACAGGTAATGGGACGGACATCCATAATACAGTCACACAAACACACATACATACATGCACATATTCTGCCTGATTTGTTTCATAGTGTACAAAACGTTTTCAGAGAAGTGGCTTAAATGGCAAAAAATGTCATTTGGGAGTCTGATGGAGGATTGTGCCTATCAATAATTTACATGTTATGCAAAGAGGACTCAATAAAGTGTATTTTATGAGGCTTGCATGAAGGCTGTGACTGTGTTCATCAGACAAGACAGAGGTTTGAACTGGATCCCACAGAAAAGAACAATCCTCCAAACGAACAACCGATAACTGCACTTTATCTAATGAGATGTTTATTACTGGGGCTTTTGACTGGTTAAGAAGGCTGAGGAAGGCTCCTAGGTGCAATTATGTTGGTTTCCTTTTTAATAGGATGCAGCTCTTGGTGCAAATGCTACAGAAGCCTCACCCAAATATGTTTTTTGAGTCCGGGTGCCCAGGGGTGCATGGACAGGCAGGAGAGGCATGCCTGGACAAGCTAGCTGACTCAAAGGAGAGGACTTGCAAAACACCCTGGGAACAGAAAAAGGGAAAAGATCTAGGCAGGAAGCTATAGTAATAGCTTGGTCAGAGAGAGAACTGTTTTCAAGAGCTGTTCGTATAAGCCATTCCCCTTTTTTCCTTCTTTTTTCTTTTCTTTTCTTTTCTTTTCTTTTTTTTTAACACTTTCTCTGGCTTGCAAAAAGTGCAAGCCATCTCTTTTGTTATTGATTCATTTTCCTCAGCCTTTTAATAAATCTTGGGCTGGAGGAGGTTACTGATACATTGGTGATTTGTCAACACTATCCCGAATGGATTGTGAATTTTACAGAGAAGTGCTGAGGGTTAACAGTTGCCCTAACCTCCATGTCTCACTTATTCCTTGTTCACTGGCATACACAGGAGACAGATTACATCTTGCTGCATCCTGATGGGAGATGCAGCTAGCTGCAGCTTTTTCTCCCCGTGTCCCAAACTGGCCGACTGCAGGCAGGTCCACGGTCCTGTGCTGCAGCTAACGAGGTCCTGTGCTATGAGACCGTTGGTGGCATCACTGCTGTGATGTCCTATCTTTATATATTTGAGAAATATGATAGAGAGGAAGATTTACAGGCATTTTTTGGGACAATGCAAGATTGAATTTTGCTTTATACAGTGCACGAGATGTTTATATAAAAAGTAACTCTAAGAAACCTGCCAGGATCAGAGCCTTTGATTACTATTTGCAGGCAAGTGGTGGCAATAAAAGTTCAGCCGGCATGTGTGTGGGTTGGCTTTTCTCTCTGCTGCCTGACAGGTAGTTTAACGAATCAGCACTTTTGTTTGCAAATTTACTATCCTCTCTGAGGAATTTTCAACTTCTTTTCTGTACATCTGTTAACTGGGTGCAAGTATACGTTCTGCTGCCCTTTCGTACCTTCCTGGCACAGACACATTTCATTGGCATGAGCATTAGCCTGAGTTTGTTGGCATTTTAGGAAGTGAAGCTGATTTAAAATGTAAACAGAAGAACAAGAAAAGGAAAAAAAACAGCAACAAACAAATGAACCAATGAACACACCAGGAGAGTGTCCCCACAGCAGAAGCTGTGCATGGCTCACAATTCATGCGTGTCGACTTAGCCTTCCTACCCTCGGTCTCCCAGGTTTGCTTGTCCCCGTAGGAGACCAAATGTGGCCTGGAGAGCTAGCAGCATTTCTCTGCTTGCATGACAGATGCTTGCTGTCTAGAGGAATTCTGGCTGATGAGGAGCTGGAGAATGTCTCTTCCGTGCTTCCCCCAGCGTGCCCAAGGACTTGATCAGCACAGGGAAAGTCACTATTCAAAGACTTTTCCAAAGTTTGATGCACATATATAATCCACTAAAATGAATTTCTTATGCTTTTTCCTAGGACTCATTGAATATAGAGAAATACAACGTTACGCTTAAAAACAGATAACCTCCCACCTTAAAAGCTTTGAGAAAAAGTGTCTTTTCTACTACTGAAATATATTTTCCTATGTGGGAAAACTTTGAAATGCCATTTGAGATCTTGGCCTTGATGATGTGGCTTTAGCTGGATTGCCTGAGTCCCATGCTTTGCCATCGGAATGATAGCACTCTGAAATGACTAATACAGCTAGCACAGTATTTCATGAAATTACATGTCAGACAGGTACTATTAAACATATGGGAGATGCTTTAGGGTACTCTTGTATTGCAACCTGGGAAGGACGGTAGCTCAAATACATACATAAATGAGATCTTGAGTAAGAACACCTTGAGGAGAACAAAGTTCTTTATGTTAAAAAACAAAAACAGGTTCTGCCACACAAAAGGACAATAGGTCATTTTAAATGTGAGGAGAATATATATTAGATAAGAAAAAAACAATCTGTTGCTGTGATATTTTGAAATGTCAGTCTTCTCCGAAATCACTAAATCCATTCATCACCTTAACAGAGGTCAGCTAATCAAACTTTAAACACTTGCACACCCTTACTGTTTATTTCCTATCTTGACACTTAGCTGGTTATACAGGATGGGTTTTACAGGTTTTGTGCCAACATTTTTATACACAGAAAATAATAGCAAATACCCAAAGAACTTATAATTCAAAGTTTTCTCACTTCTGATCATCCCTACTTTTTTTCTTTTTTTTTTTTTTTTTTTTTTTTCCCCCAGTCCTGATCATGGTAAAGAAAGCATCTATGGTGCTATGGTACTCATGGCAGAGTAGACAAAACTGCCTGTGAGAAAAATTTAAAATCCAAAAATACAGTATTTGGAACCTGATTGGGGCCTCTGTTTTTTTTCCTATTGACTTCAATTAATTTTAATTTTAAGTTCTTTTTATTATGTTATTAAAATCAGAACACACATAGAATAAAGAGTGCTGCCTGCTCTAGTTCAGAAAAAATGAAAGCACAGCCTGTACTGAATGATAGAATTGTGCTTTAATGTCCAGCCATGTGGTTTCTCCATGGAAAACTAATGAGTTAAAGATGAAATTCCTCTTCTAGTTTGCATATATCTTCTTGCAAGGATTCTGCTGAGCAGAAGTATAATTGCAGACTCTTTACAATTGAGTCTTGTATTTCTTAACTATAACATCATAAGCAACGAAACATCTTTCTTCCCACAAAAATGTGATTTTTCGGCTCCAGACATGCTCAGTTATGGATATTTTTGAAATAAACATTCACAAAACTACCAGGACCATTCCCCTAAATTTTATTTACTACCATCTGAAAATGAAGCAGGCTAAAAACTTGAGAAATAAAAAGATGTAATGCTAATGTCTCAGAGCTCAAAGAATTGTCCTGAGTTTCTGTACTAGAGGTTTATTCTGCTCTTCTTCAAGTCCAAAGAAAAATAGGAGCAGAAACAGAAAGAAAATTTCCAGTCATGCTTCTCATACTTTTTCTCACTTATTAAACTGCATTCTGAGTTCACAGGAGTGGGTTCACAACAGTCTTCCACACAAGCTGTATCCAAAATTCGTTCAAAGGTACTGAAGTTAGACAAAGACATTTTGCTTGTATTCAAGTATACTAATGCATTTTTAAAAACCCACTGTATGACATAGCTGCCTTATACAATGCATGGTGATTAATAAAGTGTAGAAACTTTTGAAAATATGACCATCTGCTGCCCTATTTTATTGCACTTTAACCAAGGGGCCAGAAACAATTCTCATCCATATAATACTGGTGTATAAAAAGTATCTGGGAATTTGGAACCAAATTCAGTACCAGTAGAATCTTTTTCTTTTTTGCTGTTATTATTTGTATGTATGAGGTATATCTAGAAATTTTTGTTTGGATCAGAAATTTTCAAAGAAAGGAACTTCTGTCCTGTCTGTAGCTGCACAGCACATTGCACTGTGAGTCTTGGTGTCTGACGTGAACTCCAGAGTGCTCCTGCAAAACAAATAGCAAAGATGGTTTCCAGCTGAGGTTGGGACCTTTGGTCACAGACATACGGATGCAATGGAAGAGGTAGTTCTTGCTAAAAGTTTGACACTTGCACAATCAAAATAAACTGAGCCTGGAAATCGGAAAGAATGCAGCAATTATCACAACTGTCTGAAAGGAAGAATGAAAATATTAAGCTGGTATTTTTTCCTCCCCTTCTGAATAATTGAGTGAAGGCAACCAGCAGTCCGTTTCTTCTGTGAAGAAGCAATCAGTTACGTCTGATTCCGTAAGCAGCACTTTATGGTAGCTTACGTTTCAAAGATGTTTTTCACAAGGCTATTAAGGAAACCAAGGATGCCACCTTGATAAGCTGTGACACACAGCTAGATCCCATTAGGCAGATCCTTTCAGCTGTTGCTGACAGATAGAGTTCATAAGTTATTCTTTCAATCCTCTAACTCATGGAAATCCAAAATCTGCCCCAAAGGTTAGGAAAGCTTGTTTGCTTTGATTTTTTCCCCCAGTATAATTAAAACGCTTTTTAATACCATATAATTCCCAGTGAAGATATTCTTTTTCCAGAACAAGAATGTTTTTTTCATACTTGTATATCTTTTTTCAGAATGCAAAATCCCCCAAAATGGTCCCGTTACCATAATGATAATAAAATTACCCACATCTAATCATATTTGTCAAATTTCTGATATAGACAAGCTCGCTATCTTTGGATAACATCTTTACAACAGTTGAATTATATCAAGGATTA
This sequence comes from Dromaius novaehollandiae, assembly GCF_036370855.1. Taxonomy (NCBI): domain Eukaryota; kingdom Metazoa; phylum Chordata; class Aves; order Casuariiformes; family Dromaiidae; genus Dromaius; species Dromaius novaehollandiae. The sequence continues at coordinate 154,094,662 of NC_088099.1, read as the reverse complement.
TCTAGATGCCAGCAGTAGGTCAATATAAGAAATAATTGGAATGGGGAATAAAATATAAAAATAGATTTTGTGTTTCAAATGGAGAGAGTGTACATAAGAGAGAGACCATGATTGGTTCAGCTGGGGGGGAGCTGTGTTGTGGGCCAAACTGAAGGTAACTGAGAAGCAGGACGATTTAGGGTTAAGATATTTACATGGAACATGAAAAACTGGGTTACTGATGTGTCATAGCATTCCTGTGTGACCTTAGCAGCCCACAGGACCAGTTTTGTAAAGAATGCAAGGCAGATAACTCCTAATTTTCATACATAATTAATTAAAAAGCTAATATAGTATGTGGCTACTGCTATAGCATGCTTAATTATTTTCATTCATGACTGCTTTTCATATATGAGTTTCTAGTTTTGGCCTTAAATACACCTTAATTTTAAGTCCCAATCCTGCAAATATTTATTAGTGCCTGCTGTCATGAGTAACTCATTACCTAGAAAAAAACACTAGCTTCAGTGGAATTACTCATGGTATTGAGTGCTATCATAAAAGGAAATGTTTGAAGAGTTTTTACTTTAGTTACATGCCTATGTAGGTCATTATATATGTATTTTATACCTTTATATATACATGTAGACATACTTACACATACATATATATACATATACACATTTTTATAAAACATTTATAGCAACATTTTTTCTCTGTATATTCTTAGCAGCCTTTCTCTAAGTTTGCTTTTTTTTGCCACTAACGCATCATCTCAGTTCTCACTTTCTTTAAGCTGCAACTAGCAGATGAAAATGCCGTGTGTTCTCTTATCAGAGAAATAAATTTCTTCCCCTTAGTTTGAGCTGATGCAGAACAGTAAGCAGCTCTAGTCCCATGTTTGGGGGACAAACTGAATACAGCAGTTGATATTTTTTTTTATTAAAGTCTGCATTTAAAAATTTAGTGATGCCATTTTCCAAAGCTGCAATGCAACCCGGAGACCAGCTCAGCCGCGGTGTGATGCAGGCCAGTTGCATTGGCTGGTGGTTCTACTGTGGATGAGTTAACGAAGGAATCACCCGAAGCAATGGTAGCTCTCAGAAGGAGGCCTGCCCTTCAACAGTTTAAAGCCTTTGAAGAGAGATTTCCTTTGAGCAACGTGAAGTCTGTGTGGGGATGGGAAACATACATTTATAATTACAGAAGAACACAGTGTACAGTAGGAATGGTATAAAAGCATGCGATTTACAGTGTCTATGGAGAAGCTTTGATGTAGAGGGCCCCACTGACCTAGTTTGCTGCTGAAAGCCCTAGAAACATAAGGCTGAGCGACTTACAGTTACAGAGATGTAGCCTGTGAACAACATCCTTCTGCCTCCTCACTGCCACCCAGCACTAAATGAATAATCTGTTGCAAAACTGACGGTACAGAAATAATATCTGAATGCAAGCTAACTGTGCTTAAAACAGTAATAAAGTTTGCTGTGCTCCTCTAGGGAAAAATGTGCTAAAAAAGAACCATTGTGGACCAGCATGCAGGCTGGGGAAAAGATTTATCTGGGAGGATTATTTATGGAAAAAAATTGCTTAAAACTCCATTCAGCAGCAGGCCCACATTTTCCCTAGTCTTCCTTTTGTTGCTGATGTATTTGAAGAAGCCCTTCCTGATGTCCTTGACATCTCTTGTCAGATTTAATTCCAAATGGGCCTTGGCATTCCTCATCACATCCCTGCATACGCTGACAATGTTCCTATATTCCTCCCCAAGTAACCTCCACATTCCAAATAAAAATTCCCTAATCCTGGAAAAATTTATTTGACTATTATTTTATTGCTGAAGACTGGATTGCAGCGCCAGAGAATGAAGGCACCAGAAGTGCTCCACTGAAGCCCAGAGCATGGTTGGGTGCTGTGATGTTCAGATACAGTCTGAAAATCCAGAAGAGCCTACAGCTTATTCTCCTCTAGGATCAGGTCAGTGACTGTTTAGCTAGAGGGTGACTCAAAGAGATTAAACAAGCCACTGAATTACAGGCAGCAGGATCCCTAGGATCTCTCCTATCCCAAACTGAGTACCTTATGATCACGAGGTTTCAGGTAGAACTGAAAAAGTTTGTGTCTGTGCTGGCACAAACATTGCTTAACAGTCACTGATTTATCCTTTGTTGTCTATTACTCCCACTAGGTAGGATTTATAAATAGCTCTTGCTGAACATTTTATTTTTCTTCTCCTACATCACCTTTGTCCATCAAAGCACCCAACACACCCATATTATTTTTATATAATTAAGTTTTCCATTTTAATTTCAGTGACCTCCTCAGATTTGCTGTCTCCTGCAGGCAAAGTGATTATAAGGCAGACAACGCTACTTCAGCACAATATTATTTAGATGTGGTCACTAACCAAACCCCCAAATACCCAGCTCAGCTCAACTCACATCCAAATTCAGTTCTGAAGCTGAAGAACAGTCATCATAAAATGGCCTGAATGCAGCTGTCCAAACTATGAGCACCCAAATCTGAGGTGGATTCACTGAAGATCTGTCCCTCAATCCATGAGACAAGGGAGAGTACATAATTTTTCATATATAAAGTGCTATACATTTCATAGGGACTATTATGATTCAAAAAGTCCTTGTACAACATGAAACTCTCATGCTCTCAGGTGAAAGATTTCCCATGTTTCTTTTGCCATCTTCATCTGGTGGTCCATAAATTGCAAGTCTTCTCTTGGTGGACATTTGGTGGATGCTGCTGAAGCCCTGATACTCCCCTCTCCACATGGCAGGTTTTGGATCATTTGGGAAGGTAGTAGATTGGTATGGCAGCCCATGTTTCCCTCAATTTTCTTTCACTGTATCTCCCCTTCTCACAGAGGAGAACATCCAGCCTTTGAGTCCATACGAAATTTGTTCACAGCACTGCATACTCCAGAGGTAATAATACTCTTCCTATGGTGTGTTAACTGGATGAAAGGCAGAGCTCAGAGGGTTGTGATCAGTGGTGCAGTCTAGTTGGAGGCCTGTAGCTAGTGGTGTTCCCCAGTGGTCAGTACTGGGTCCAGTCTTGTTCAACTTATTCATCAGTGACCTGGATGAAGGGACAGAGTGCACCCTCAGCAAGTTTGCTGGTGATACAAAACTGGGAGGAGTGGCTGATACACCAGAGGGCTGTGCTGCCGTTCAGAGAGACCTGGACAGGCTGGAGAGGTGGGCAGAGAGGAACCTCATGAAGTTCAACAAAGGCGGGTGCAGGATCCTGCACCTAGGGAGGAATAACCGCATACACCAGCTCAGGTTGGGAGCTGACTTGCTGCAAAGCAGCTCTGCAGAGAAGGACCTGGCAGCCCTGGTGGACAACAAGTTAACCATGAGCCAGCAATGCATCCTTGTGTCCAAGAAGGGCAATGGTATCCTGGGGTGCATTAGGAAGAGTGTTTTCAGCAGGTCAAGGAAGGTGATCCTCCTCCTCTGGGGACCACATCTGGAGTACTGTGTCCAATTCTGGGCTCCCCAGTACAAGAGAGACATGGCACTGCTGGAGAGAGTCCAGTGTAGGGCTACAAAGATGATTAGAGCATCTCTCCTATGAGGAAAGGTTGAGAGAGCTGGGCCTGTTTAGCCTGGAGAAGACTGAGAGGGGGTCTTATCAATGTGTACAAATATCTTAAAGGAGGGTGTAAAGAGGGTGGGGGCAGACTCTTTTCAGTGATGCCCAGCGACAGGACAAGAGGCAACAGGCACCAACTGAAACACAGGAAGTTCCATCTGCATATGAGGAAAAACTTCTCTGCTGTGAGGGTGACAGAGCACTGGAGCACGTTGCCCAGAGAGGGTGTGGAGTCTCCTTCTCTGGAGATATTCAAAACCCGCCTGGACGTGATCCTGTGCAATGTGCTCTAGGTGATCCAGCTTGAGCAGGGGGGTTGGACTAGATGAGTTCCAGAGGTGCCTTCCAACCTCAATCTTTCTGTGATTCTGTTATTTTCTTTTGGCTTAGCATACTGTAGATTCAGGTCCGTTTCAGGATGGGAATTCACTTCCCTGATATCATTTCCAATCCATGGCCATTACACAATTGACTTGTTCATGCTCTTTTCAGCTGCCCTCCCCAGACCTTCCCCTGTCTCCCTTTACCTTCAGCCAAGCCAAAGGTGTCCATGTCCTACAGCCGGAATCACTACTCACCATTCCCTACAAATATTTGCCATTCATTCTTACCTGACAGTAAAATGTTAATGGCTCACATCTGTCCTGCAGTTAGCCAGTATCTTTAACCCCTTCATTATTAAGAGATGATACACTCTAGAGGTAGAGAGACTAAAGTAACCTTAGTGAACATAAAACAAGACAAAAACAGATTTTTCTATCTATCTGTTGTATTTTCCTCCTTCAGGGGACTGGGCTGAAAAAGATCACTTTGACTGGGAGTCTGTGGAAGGCTGAGCTCTACTTCTGTGGCAGCATATAAGCAATGGGTGGCATTGGAAAACATCTACATTAAGTGAAATGCCATGTTATGATTCTTATTTTTCCCAGTCGAGATTTTTATTTTCACAGAGACTTGATAGAGCTGAAGGTTGAAGTTCTTGTGAGCCTTTGACAGATATTACCACTGGACACTTTAGCTTTCTTACTCCACCTTCTTCTTTTCTAATGTCACATCCTGGTTATTATGCTACTAACTGCAACTGTATTTTTAAGGAATGGTCATTTTCTTTGTCAGCTGTACTGTGTTGGAATGGAGCAGTTGTAGTTACAGATAGAGATGAGAGATCCTTTAATCTAACATAACAAACAAGTCCCTGTGGCTTTAACACACTTGTTGGCCCTACTCAAGGCCAAACTAACTTTCTTTCAGATGCAAGTTTGATATAATCTTTGTATGAGCAGGAGGCATGTACGTGCTCATGCAACGTATGACCTACCTGCCCTGGTGGCAGTATCACAGAACTGCAGCTGAGCAGAGAAGTTAGTTACCCATGGGGTCCCTTGCCAAAAGGCCCAGGTGTCACGTGCTGCAAGGGCATGGTCTCGCTAGGCAGCATGGGACAGCGCGTCCCTTGAGGTGTCTGCTAACCTGCAGAGCCCCTGGTCCTGAACTTCTAGAGCTAAATCAGAAATCACACTTGATTTTAGCTTATCTTATGGCCTGAGCAGTGTGGAAGTGTATCCTCAGCAGAATGCAAAGGAGAACACAGAATATAGGCTGGCCAGCAGATTATACAGTCTATTGGCAGGCCTTCCCCTCCCAATATACCCCATGTCATCACATATGAATCTGTCTTTGGCCACTCACTTGAGACCAAACACATCAGTCTCCAGAAGGAAGCATACAACATTAGGATTTGCATCTTTCTTTGGAGGGTTCTGATTTTAAGCATACATAATTACTTAAGAAGCCTGTTTCTCCACAAACACAAAAGTGCATGTTACAGAAAACCATCAGACCAATTAAGAGAGACACAATATAGTTTTATGCTGACTCAGCACCAGGGAGAGTTGGAGGTGTGTGAATTGCTCAGAAGTAGGTATGAAGAGCATAATAAGACTCAGCAAAGAAGGATCTAACCTTTATAATAAAAGCTGGCCAATGTATGACACAAAGACAATTTCAAGGAAACACCCTTTTAACAGCCAGTGACTCTATTGAGAAACAGCATATCTGTCCCTCTGCCCATAGATTTTGAACTGAGTGTGATGAAATAGATTACTGTCTTAAGGCCCAAAGTGAAATGTTATTTTATACTATGTATTTTATCTTTATCATTTTATACAATATTTTTAGCAACATGAAGTACTTCTTTACCACTAGACATCACAAATTCTTCAAGCACGAACATATACAATGCTAGTGGATTATGGCACACCCTATGAGGCAGTATTACTTTCTCCATTTTATATCTGGGGAAGCTGAGGCAGGGAAAGAGAAGTGAGCTGCCAAAATCTTGAGCTACTGATTCTGTAATAAAGGATTTGTGGGTCATAAACTCAAGTCATTGAAAGGGTGGTTGAAGAATGCTTTATGTAAATATGTATCTCTATCTATCTATATGTATGCATACATGTATGTGTATAGATTTATTTATTAATCACAGTTCTTATAAAAACAATAAATGCCCAGCTGGACCAAGATTTTCAAACTGATCAGCAATCTTAAGTGTCTCAGTTGAAGACTTGAAGTTTGAAGTCTCAAGGTCTCAAACCGGTTGCTGTTCAGAAGAGAATCTCTAAAGATGCCTCAAGCTGCATACCCAAAATGCTGATGCACCCAAGCCTTTTGAAAATCTGGGCCTAAAAAGAGCCCTTATGAAAGCCAATATAACTCTTTCCAGAGGTCCAGTTTATTGACAGAGCCTAGTTCCATCTGTTTGCCCTACCTTATTACTAGAGGATCGTCTTTACCTCTTTTTGGCTTCACATCCCCTCAGCACTTTTGGTAGTCACCACGAAGAATGGCACCACACTGTACAGCTCCATGCAACAGATCTACAAGGTACTTACAGAAACATTTTCATAGCATAGTTCAGCACAAAGACACTACCCTGCATCCTTGAGCAATTTAGGCATGCATAGCCCTGGACCTAATTTAGCCTTACCACAGTGCTGTAGTGACTGAAATATATTGTTGCTGGGCCTAGAGCTAATGCACTGTGAGTTAACTTGAATGTCTGCTCAGCTCTGCATGGTGCAAATGTACCCTGTGCAGTTGTACTCATATGGTGCTGTTTGAGGTTATTAATTACTTCTCTTTGGAGCCTGTTTGTATGATCTAAAACTGTACCCCCCAGCAGGCACTACTGAAGTAGCGAGTTCAGGGGACTCTCCCCAAACACAGTAGTAAAATGTTTCTTCTCAAGAATTTGTTTTTTATAAAGTGAAGAGACAGGACACCCGCTCCACTCTAGTTTTCTCTTTCTATGTCTTTTCCCTCGGGGTTTTACATAAGATTTTAGGAAAGGGTTTTAATTTTATTGGGATATTTTTCAGAGTTACCCTTAAGTAACTCTTCTGAGCTCATTTGTGTTCTTTGTGGTAGGGTGTTCTGTTGCAATTATGGACACAGAGCAAACATATGGACATACAGCAAATGAGTGAAGAGCTGCAAATGGAACTGAAATAGAAAAATGTCTTTTTTTTTCACTACAATTCAGAAGGGAGGCGACAGTCTCTATAATTGCTTTATGCAACCGGAAGAATCACTGTGGTTCCCCTAGCAAGCCAGGATGAGGGTTTAGAATGCTATTGTGATAATGTCGAGAGGCCCCAAATAAAATTAAGGCTTCGTTTTGAACAGCTTCTGCCCTGAAGAGTTTATAATCCAAGCCTTTAATTCTGCACTCACAGAAGGAGTACTTCTGTGCAGAAAAATATGGCCCAAATAAACAGAAAAAAAAGAGATTATTCTCTTCTATTTTCTCCCATTTTATTTTCCTATTATTTCTACTATTTGGGGATAGAAAACTGAGATGCAGAGGGACTGGGTCATTTGCCCAATGACTGAAACCAAATCTTCAACGTTCTAGTCCAGTACCTGTGTACAAGACTGCCCTTCCTCTCAGCTGTAGACCTTTTGTCAATGTTCAAACCTGTTCTTGTATAAGCGGGTTGCTTGCTAGCTGTGCGAATCACTAGAGCTGTCCTATGCTCTCAGTTTAGAACTGCCTCAGGACACACAGAGGCCTTTCATACATTTCTGCAGTCTCATTAAATTAAAGTATCCATCCAACTGCCAGTACAAAGATTCTTGTTTCCTTCTTCATATCTTTTTCAGACCCTTAAACAAAGGTGCAAAATTCAAATGTCCACTGATAACATTCATCAAGCCACCCACTAATACACATTTCCTTACCTTCAGTCCATTTCCCTTTTCTGCCCGTGTTTTGCTGCAAAGTTGTCCCACTCCTTTACTTTCCCATTATTTCTAAATCAGCCTTCCAAAACCAGACTCTCAACATTATTCTTCCAACTGTACATTTCTCTAAGTACATACTGTTGCACTTTGATGACACGCCTCATCCTGGCAGTTTTGTATCTCACAAGCCTCCTGCCTTGCTGAGAAGGATGTCATGGCACCACTAGGGATGCGAAGGTGTCACAACATCTTCATGCACATCAGTGGCTTGGGCCCATTAGGATCTGAACTGAGCTCATTATGCAGATGCTCCCTGAAAATAAAGACAGAATAAGAGCAGAGGAACTGTTTGGCTCTCTCCTTCCTTGATGATCTCTCCTCAGAGAGGCCTATAACCAAAGCAGGAAGTCTCTTTCAGATTGTCCATATACTCCATGGTAGGCATAGGGTTGTTAACCCTAGAAACACCTCACAGACTCCTGCCAGGTACAGAAAAACCACCTGGAAAGTCCCAGTCATCCCTGTTTGTCCACATGGCAGAGCAGAATCATCACATAACAGAGAGGTCTGGAGATTAGCTGGTGCTACCCTCCACCCAAAGCATATACAACTACAAGGTTACTGAAGGTTGCTCAGGGCTTTGTCTAGTCGATTTATAATATCTCCAGGGATGGAGATTCCACAGCATCTCTGATGCCCTGTTCCAGTGTTTGACCTCCCTTGCTGAGAGCCATTTTCAATTTCCCTTACTGCAACTTGTGTCCCTTGCCCCTTAAGCTTTTGTTGTGCACCTCCAAGAAGAGTCTAGCTTTATAGCTCTCTGCAACTACCCATCAGGCAGCTGAAAACAACAATTTGATCTCCCCTTAACATTCTCTTCTCTGAGCTGAAAAAAACGTGCTCCTCCTACATCCTTGTGTGTCTACAGCATCTGATACACCATGTGCTCCATCTCCTTAATCATCTTAGCGGCCCTTCACTGGACTTCCTCCAATTTGTCAATGTTTTTCTTGTACTGGAGAGCCCAGAACTGGACACTATTTGAAACGTGGTCTCACAAGTGCTGGAAAGAGATGAATAATCATTTCCTTCATCCCGTTGGCTACCATTTTGCTAATACAGCTCAGTGCCCAGTTGGCCTTTATCCGTACATGAAGACCACAAATGTTTATTTGCATTTAACTTGTTTTCCACCAGGACCCCTAGTCCCTTTTCTGCAAAGTTGCTTTCTAGCCAGTCAGCCCCCAGTCTTTATAGTTGCATGGGGCTATTCCTCTTCAGGGGCAGGACTTTTGCATTTGCCATTGTACATTAGTAAGACAGTTGCCTTAGAAACAAGATAGTTGTTTTCCACCCGGTCATTTCAGGATTTTGTGGTAGGCATTGAGGACAATAGCAGTGGGTAAGCTGCAGAGGACACATTCCTACCCTTTGGAAGAATGAGAGAGACTTGGTTTAAGATAGCTGCTGAACAAGTTCATTCTAGGAGTAGACATGGGACACATACATGAGCTAATCCCATGTTCTAACACCAAGTTAGCCATTTGGGTTCAGTCAAATTTCACCCAAGGTGCAAAACAGCATATGAGAGAGTTTAGACGCAACAGAAGTCTGCACTGATGTGGTGATATGGAAAGAAAGTAAGCTTAAAAACCTCAGAGAAAACAGGGAGTTGCTGTTGCCTTTCAATCACTGAGGCAATCAGCAGTAATTTTGTTATGGCTTCTTTGCTTCTCCGGGACTCTCAGCAGTGTTCCAGGCATGTGTCCTAGCAGCCCAGAAAGCCAAATGAGGTCTTCTACCTGAGCAGTAAAAAAAATTGCATTGCAGGTCTCATGTTGTTCAAGCTCCATGTGGATGCACCCAAGTTTTTATGAACTTTGTCACTTCTATTCCCAAAAGTCCATACATTTATCAGAAAATTGCTTGGTGCTGTGACTGGATAAAACTAAATTTGATGTAACTGCTTTAGCTTTGGGTAACCTGGTTCTTGAAACAGTGATAAGTAGCTTATATACCCACAGTATATTCATTGTGATTGAGAAAAACCATTTTAAAATGTGTAAGATTAAAATATCTTTTAGAGGCTTTCTTACAGAGCTCCCAAAATCCACAGAAATGAGAGGGAATTACGTACATTGATGAGTTCTTAAAATTTTGTTCCACTTAATTCTTTCTAACCACTGCTACAGCTAACGGTTTTCTAGTGATTCTTACACTGTATTCTGACACTCTTCTTGTTCACAAGCACAAGACTGAAGGTTTCACAGATTTTTTTGCCCTCTCTTGAGCATCCCTATGCTTCCTAAGGGCTTGTCTTCACTGCTAAGAAAGCTACATTTTCTCCCTCTAACAAAACTAACACAGTGAACCTGCCCAGATCAGGTCTGATTTTTGTGAGTTTACTTTATAATAAGTTCTCTGTCTTCCTGTGTTTATACAAAGCAGGAAAAAAAATTATTTTGGTATCCCAGGCAAAGCTTAGCATATGCTGTTAAGAATTGCTCAGCTTAGCAGACTTAATCAAAGAATGTCTTTGTTTGTTAAGGTTTATTTTTAAATTCTGCTTCAGTTATAAATGCTTAGTTTAAGTATTTTAGAAACTGGGTTCCTCATGCTACTGTTCATTATCAGGACACCCAGGAACCTCTGCATTTAGTATTGAATAAGCTATGACTTTATTACATGATCTTCAACAAAAATCTCATCTTGACCATAAATATGCTTTATTCCTGCCATTGTTCTATTGTGTAGTGTTTGTCCTTGTTTAGTTTGGACCATGCAAATTGTCTACATGTGATCTTTCTAGATGGCTAACATCACTGATGTGATTCTGAAAATCTGTGTACGTAGGAATAATTGTACTCACTGAATATGTATCATATGTTTAGAGCCATAAACAAGCCCCAGTCAGCCCTCACTGACATACCTCTAATGGTATAATAGTATTTGTAGTCACTGCAATTCGACTACTTCTTTGTGGAACTCATTGCAATATTGGATCCTTGGTTGATTAATTCTGTGAGAAAACCAAAAACCCATCTGTAATACGTACACTCAGAACTGTACTATATATATACATACACACACACATATACATATATGTGTATATATATGTTTAGTGGCAGTTTAACACAAGTTGAAATGTTTCTGGAAAGAGTTCTGCATAAACAGTTAATTTCCTTCTGATAAAGAGCTTTTTACCAATCTGTGTTCTTGTGGAAAAAGATCTAAATGCAATAATTTGATTTGACATGATAGACGGATTTACAAGTGGAACAGGTGAAAGCATAACTGGCAACAATTAAAAGCTAATTATTTTCAGCTATCAACTGGTCACCAGCTGTTCTGAACCATATAAAGAGGCATATACTATAAGGTAAAAGCATTTGCTATGGGGAGGAGTGTTGGTAAAAGCTACAAAAATGGAAAGAGATATTCTCCTAATCCAAGCCTGATCCTCGACGTTCTCCTGTTGGCAGCTATATTCTGCAAGTCCTGATGTCAAGAAATGGAGCTGATTCTTCTCCTGGTTGCATCAGCTTTTAGCCACCATAAGTTGTGAAGTTTAGAAGCACTTGATCCTGATTTACACCACTCTCGATTTTGCTGGAATTGCTCACATGAGCAGACTACTGATCTTAGATTCCTTCTCTGCGCCTGTGTTTGTGCTTAGCTGAAGATCAGAACTGGCAAATCCGCAGGACTGTGAGCCAGTTCTGAAGAGGTTTCCTTTGTTTCACTCCGGCAATAGAACGAAAGCGAAGCAAGTTTCGAAGTGCCTTCTGAACTTCTTTTGTCTGATTGCCTTTTATCCAACATTAATTAATGTAATTGCTACAATTTCATAGTCCAGTGGAGACTGACTAATGATACTGGAGCTGAGTGTTCTGCTCCTGCAATAAATCAAGAAAGCAGTTCATATAATACATGGTTCCACTTCTTCCCAACACATCGAATTAATGAAGATAAATATTTCTTTTTCATAGCTTAGGGTCTGGTGGTTAAATAACTCCCCCACAAAGTTGGAGGGTCTGATACAGTACTTACTTCTGTCTGAATTGCATTCAAACCCAAAAGTTTCAGCTCTCTGAGGAAGTACCCCATACCCTAGTCTTGGGAGGAACAATCTCTGCAGCTTCCATTGAATCTGTTGCTTAGTGTAGAACCCAGTGCAAGATTTATGGAGTCAGAAGAACAGAAAGGAAGAGGGAATGTAAATAAGTAGCTAGGAAAATTTCCTACAATGAAGCTGGCCTGGGACTATTTAAGTGTCTCGAATAAGCAGTCTTTGGTTAAAATGAAACAAATCAAGATGTTTTTTTCCCAACAGTTGAGACTGGCTAAGTTTCATATGATTAGATGACATAAATCTGCGGTACAAGAGTTGGCCTCCAGGATGCTCCTGTGGAGGAGATGGGGACCAGCCACAGGAGGAATCACGTCTGTCCCACCAGAGGACTGCCACCATTTGTGCTGACAAACAGCTTGTTACGGAAATCCACGTAGAAGGAATTGCAGCTGTTGCTGCCCAACCTTCTCTGTGGGAGAAGAGAGAGGTGAGGGGCCCAGAGCTGACCAAACCACTACTGCTCCTGCTTTCCTGAAGTGACACAGAGAAAGAAGGGGAAAGACTGGGGAACTGGGGCTTGTTCAGTATAGTCATCACACCTGCCCAACCTGATCACTGTCAGTTAAAAATCGTCAACTGAGGACAAGAAATGTTAGAAGATCTATAAAAATTCAGCAGGTATCAAGAAAAGAGGCTCTTATGACATATATTTATTTTCTAAAGTCCATAGAAGTGTCTGTAGTGACATGTCCATGACCTACAGCTGGAGATATGAATAAAAGCCTGGGGTATTCTTACTTTCTTCCTGATTACTAAAATAAAGAATAGTGAAAATGGAGGGAGTAAGGGAAGAGACTAAACTAAAAAAAAACCCCACCGTACTGGGGTGGGGAGGTGTTTCTTCAAAAATGAAAAAAAAAATCAGGAAACTTTCAGAAAAACTGAGTATTTTTTAAATATAGAGATCATAGAGGAAAAAGTGGCCACCTTATCACAAGATCTATCTTATCACAAGGCTCTAGTGATACTTCACACAAATTTTCCAAGCTGCAAACAAACATACATACAGCATACAGCATATTCAGGCAAGCAGAGTCACACAATTCTGTTTTGAATTTTGTGTGTTGCACAATAAGTGATATTTTTGCAAGGCACAAGAGTTTAAATTGACTGGAATATTACCAGGTAGAGCTAGGATTATGTAAATATTCTACCCGAAGGTAAATCTTGAGCCTGACTTCCAGCCAAGAGCATCTCTGAAGTGAGGGATGCATAGAGATGAAACGTTTACCATTCTTTTTCAAGTCTCATAGCTTGTGATTTTGTACACCAGAAAAGCAAGAATTCTCATGTATTTTCTTTTATTTTTGTATAAGCTGGCAAGTTATTGTAGGTAGAAGGAATTGTCTTCCTCGTGGTGGACACTGATGTTTAGGTTCAATAAAGGATGGTCTCCAGTATGGGGAGGGTTAAGCCCTTTGGAGTGAGATCCATAGCAAGCGTTGGGAAAAGAGCTGAAGTCAGCAGAGCGAGGTGTTTGAGGATACCTACCAGGGTTCGCCGCAGACGAGAGACTGGGCATTCAGGCACAGAGCTCACCAATGTCAGAGGAGCTGCTGCTCATCAGCTGTCTGCAAGCCGTGGTCCACAGCTGCTGGCAAGTGGCCCTTCTCCTTTGGGGTGAAATGCCACTGGTACTCCCCTCGCTGACACCGTGGATTGTTAGAGGGAGTGCCCAGGCACTGGAAAACAAACATGTTAGTTCTTCCACAGCGTGAAGTTAGGAAAACTCAAATCCTCCACCTCTCTAGAAAGTAGCTAAACATCCAGCCTATAAACTATTTGGGGGAAGAGAAGAAAGGCAACTGAGGGATGTAGAAGACATTACCTCTCTCCAAATAATTCACCTCTCACCAGCTGATGCATCAGGCAGCACGGGAGCTGTGTTAGATATAGGAGGCTCCTGTCCACTCCCTACTCCCACAGATCTGTCAGGGGGCTTTCATTCAAGAATTCTTCCCAACCCTGTTTAAATTGTCTTAAAGTTAACAAGTAAATTAATTAAAAAATCAGGAAAGGTATGGAGAGGGTGTGAAGAAAAGGGAGCATGACTTTTTGATCTAATATCCCAGACAATGGAGGACAAGAGAGAGTCAAGAGGTAAAATATAGACAGAACATTGGCACCAAAACCAGAACAAGATCTTCTTTCCTGTAAAGAAGAACTGCCATCAGTAGGCTGTAGCATGAAGCAAGGCATCAGCTTTACCTTTCCATCTAGTGTTTCCTGCATTCTTTTCTGCACGTGGCCAGGTAGGTACTTCTGGGAAGGGTGTCTTATTTGCCTTTGTCCTGAGTAGATCAGTCTCTTCTCAGGAAGGATCAGATTCTCAGATCCCTCTCAGGAAGGAGGGAGAAATGGATGTTGATCCCTCCTTTAACTGAATCCAGGTCACCTAATTAAAAGTATCAGTTGAGAACAAGAATTCAACTCAGGTCTCCCACTTCCCTAGCAAAGAATATTATATAAGGAATGGCAACAGCAATTGCATTTTATGCAGATCCTAATGCAGCCAGTATCTGTTAGGTAAGCTTTGATATCATCTTCCAGATCAAAGCCCTAGGGAATTGGGGTAGGGTGGGGGGAATCGAGGAACGCCTCATTTTGGATCTTGGTTTGACTTAAGCGTGAGTTAAGTGCTGAGCTGTTCAGTTCTCTTAAGTCAAGGAATTTGAGGCATGCGTGAGGATACTACCACTTGAGAAACCTACAAAGTATGGCAATCAGGGAGCATGTGTGCTTCCTGGGATATGTAAAAGGGGGCTTAAGAGTCACAGTTTTGGCTTTAAGTGCTTAGATTTCTTTGAAGTCCATCTATAAGTACAAAAGACCCTGCTTGGATCTGGCCTTTAAGTTCTCTATTTCGTGCAACTACAGTGCAAGTTCCTTACTCTCTTCCACCAATATGGATACATATTAAGAGAGAGGTAGCCCACCTAGGACTGAGAAGGTAGGTTAACCTGCAACCACGATGCCACTGGTTGTCCTGTTTGAACCATCCAAGGCTTACTGGTCATGAAGTGGTTATATGAAGTTATCACACGTCCGAGAAGAGCTAAATGGGAGCCTCCATTTACATTTAACAATGTGATACATGATGCTGGACTAGATCAAACTGGTTTCTCTCAAATTTATTGCTGTCACATCAAATGAATTTCACTCATTTAAATTTCACTTAGAAGGTTAGCCTTTTGAGAGGAGGAATTTGTCTGTGAATGCAACCTCCCAAGACATTTTATCTGAAGTTTTCTGACTTGCAGTGTTTCTGCAGCATCCATAACTGCCGATACTAAAGACTTCTCGAGTCATGAAAGTTGGTACTAAGGAAAGGAAGGACTTTCCTTCCTCTGCTCAAACTAGTCTGCTTTGTAAATTCTGCATAGATACAGACACATTTCCATCTGCTTTAGGCTTTTTTGTTGTCAGTCACATATGCTCTGAGAAATACTCCTTATATTTTAGCACTAGACCTGATCAGATAATTTACAGTGAATAATTTATTTGAACAAATTTAGCTTTTTCTGTTTTTAGTTGTCCATGAGCTGCTTGTGATTTTCTTGAGTTTATTCATTATTCAAAACTATTTACTTAATAATTCCTATGAATAACTTGATGAGTAAAGCTTTGTTTGCAGGCTGTTTCTGAGCAGTTTGTTGTGAGTACTAAGAATTTGGTGCTGTTGCTCAGTTTTTATTAGATGCTGAGGCCATATAACAATTTCCTGCTTCTTGACTGGATGAGAAAATTGAAGCTGTCTTTTGTGAATACTTACATTCACAAGTTCAAAATTTGCTTTTCATAAAAGCTATCTAGTAGTCAGTTATGATGTACTGTAACCATACATATCCAAAAATAAGCCTTTTCATTTCCGCACATCCAGGCTGCAAATACAGCATGGGTTGAATATCTCTAAAAGGTATTTCATTTTTTACAGGTGGATCTAGATGAAAAGTGTCTTTTTTTTTTTTAAGGTAATTAACCTGTATTTGCTATTGATGTCTGCTATTTGGAGTGAATAGCTGGGAAAAGAAAAAAACCCAGTAACCTATCAGTTAGGTTATTGCTGGTTCTCTCAAAGCTACTGCTTTGAGGATATATATATTCTATCTTCTTTTCTTTTAATATCCATTTCAACCTTCTATTTTAAAATATAACCTTAAGGTTGTGTCTATGAGAAGTTAAATATTCAACAAAAAATCTCAAGCACAGGTTTCCTCTTGTCCTTAAAAGATTGGAACAGGTTTATATGAAATAAGGAATATCTTTTTTTTTTTTTTTAATGGAGGACTGTATCAAAAATTTTAGGAAGTGAACAAAAAAAATTGCTATTTATATCAATCATTTCAGAGAATCTGACAGAACAAATAGAAACATTTAATGATGGTATTGTTTATTTATATTTTAAAGCTGATTAAGTTAATTTTTCTTTCTTTTAATAAATGTTACAGAGGCTTTCTCTGCAATTATTTTAATTAGATGCATTAAATCTTTCTGAGATATTCAATATAGAAAACTAAACACAAAAAGCAGAGTTGTTTTATGATTTTTAATATTGTTTAAAGCAGAGTAACCATGATCTTACTTTGAATTTTTGTTCATTGCACTACTTGTATAAGATTGATGAAAATGTGTTATATTCAGGATATATTTATCTCCCTTTATATTCCTTTGGAAATGTCATTTATATAGCTCCAAAATGTTATGTTTCAGTAAAGCTGCTGCATATTTGACATGTAAGTGACAGACAATGTCGAAGCATTATGCAGGGCTATTAAAGATGACATAGAATGCACAACTGTGTCAATGCATAAGGGAGAAAGCTGGTAAAATTTTGAAAAAAATCCCATTTTATTGGATGAAAGTCACAGGCGGAGTTATATGAATTAAATAAAGGAGAGAAGATGCATCAGCAGCAAGGTGGAAAGAAAAACTCTCTAAGGCAAGGTAGCAGGCCTGCAATAGTATCTAAAATAAATAAAAATGAAAATGAAATAAAATGAAATATAAACATGAAATAAAATGAAATATAAAACCCTAATAGGGGTAGCGCAGAGTAAAACTACCCCTTTCATATGATGGCATGGTTCTAGTCCTAAGCTGAGATTGCCAGATTTTCTTCTGATTGAATGTTCAAGAGGGACTTGAGAAGAGTTCAGGTCACTTGTATATACTCATGTGCTATCTCCCCCTAGCTTTCACCACTTCTTGAATTGTGGTCCCTCAGAAATTTCCAGTGGAAGTGCTTACCCCTACATAAGAAATGTGAGCTTTCTGGTATTGTGTTAGGGGTTTTTTTCAAGTATATATTTAAGACTCTTCTCCCCTCCCAGGGTTTCAGAGAGCATGAAGTGGTAACTACTGTTTCCTTATTCTCATTTATGCAAAGAATAATCCCAGCCCTTACTGTAAAATTTGTTTGAATGAGTAGAAAGAAACAGTGGTTAAAAGGGCTTGTGAAATGCAGAAAGAGGCCCAGTGACTGAACATGAGTTGGTCTCATCAGAAAATGAAGAAAAGCTTATCTAGCTACTAGCTCGTGTATGTTTGTGCTTTCCTCACTAATGAGGATTTTAGACAAAAGCCTGGAACAGATATAAAAATGTGTCCAGGTGTTCAAATGATTTATTTCCCATCTGCATTCTTGGGTCTTGTATCCTGGCTGTCTACATTGCATAAGTGTTTGTCCACTTTTGTGCTCTCTTTTGGAATCAAGTGCTCCCTTCTTGGCCTAAATGTCCTTCTGGGAATGGCTCACTCCAGGGACCCCTCCAGATAGCTGACAGGGACACAACACACTAGTTTGGTGTCTTCTGATCTAGATCACCCCAGTAGGTAAGCTTTTCATTCCCAGCCATCCCCATGAATTTGTATGTCCCACGTAAACCTAGTCACATGCCATAAAAGAACTACATAGGTCCATAGCCCTCTCTTTATTTCTAATACTCTGACTTAAAATGAATCATGCAAAGCTAATTAGGTATTACAGCTAAAGGGATGTACCATAGGACCCAGAGATGTCTCAGAGATAAGCTCTATGTAGTGTACCATGAAAGGTCTTCTCCAGAGTGGAGTGGATGTGACCTTTCTCTGCCACATGACTGGAGACCACTCCCAGGAGTTCAATCATTTGTCAGTGAGGATGTCATGCAGACTCTGATGTGCTGGCTGTCGATCTCTTGCTCTCCCTAGGAATTTTATAGAGCACCTAGGTGTCTGAGTTTGGGCTGGGGATTTGAAGCACTGTATTGATAGCCCCTGAAACACTTTGCATGATAATATCTCAATCCATTTCAGAGTCTTGTTTTAATTGGCCTACCCAACCGCACACAGTGATGTGAAGATGGAGGCACAAGTTAAACCAGAATAGTCCAGCTTGCAGAATAATACTTCAGCTATGGAACAGTCTCTTAAACTTTGAAAAAGTAGGCGACACTTCCAAGTGAACTGACTGGTGAATTTACACCTGTGCGGACTCTGCTGAGTGGAACTGCTCTGCTGTAGCTCACATTGCTTGGCCCTTTTCTGCGACCTTATCCTTTTAGCTCAAGGGCTTTTACTTCTTCAGTAGCAGGCAGGGAGGGAGAAATGAAAGGGCATGATGGTCATTAGTATAGCTACTGCTGAGAACTTGGAGCTGCTGTTGGAAATTGTAATAGTGACCAATTTTTCATGTATTAATTTACTAGCACTGCAGTGCAATAGTCTCTGGAAATTACACATTGAAAACAGTTTGAGCTATGTAGCAATGCGTTTTTTTAAAATTCTAATAAATGTTTCTTTTTTTTAATGTATATAAATTCCTCTTAAAACCCTGATGTGTTGGTGACTCATAATAAATGAAATAAATGGGACTTCCCTACTGCAGGGGTGCTGTAAGGATAAAGGAATGTTCATGAAAGTTTCAAAACTTAGGTAATTAGGACCACAGATCCTCAGTCAAATGACTAAATATATTAAGTCCGATTCCTTCTGAGCTGTGTCACATTTATACATATGAGTAATGCCATTGCAAAGACTATATGCCTTTTTTTTAAGATATTCAGGTCTGTAAAGTTGGGACTATGAGCTTCTTCATGTATATGGTATTGTATATGGTGTTCCCTAGTGAACACAGTAATTGGCCACTGATGTCCCGTGCAGTGAAGACCAGGTTTTGCATTTTCTCTCATAGCTCTGCTGTCTGTTGTGTCCATGATCTAGTGGCTGCTGTAAATCTGGTGGTGGCACAGGCCTATTCTGCTGGTTGCAGTGTGGTACCCGCTTTGCCCTGGAATTACACCTCTCGGTTCCTGCGTGTGCTGCATCACTACCTACAAACCTGGCTCTTTAAACTGTGTGTTAATCAACGTACCTTTTCTACTGTTCTTCCTAGTTTGTTTGGTCTTTTTGATCACTTTTCAAAGAACTCCTGGCTGAAACCATGTGTTGTAAAAGTAATGCATGTGACTGAGAGGATGTGTGAGTAGAGAGGACTGTGCTATCCATTACCTTCAATCACGTGCATGCTTATACAAATGCAAAAAAGGTTAATCTCTCAAGTAAGATTTGTTTTTTTTTCCTGGATTTTAGTTTGAATGTTAGTATAACTTCCAGTAACACTTGATTTTATTTTTCTTTTGTGATCTCATCTGCTTGTTCTTGCATTGATCCATTTCGCTGTGCTTTCAGCTTTCCATTCCCCCCCCCCCCCCCGCAGACCTGTTCTGCTTTTGTTTTTCTAGTGACATCACAACGGCAGCACTGCAGATCGGCCCCGAGATCTTCTTGCTTCAATTCAATTTGGCTTTCATGTATTGCTCTGTTTCTTCCTGAAATTGTATTGCCATTTCCAGAAATGACATGGCAATATTTCACTTGAGTTCACTTGCCATTTTAAGTGGACCTTCATGGATTTGCATTAATGATATGAAACCATGCCTAATATAACTACAGTGCGGAGAAAGGTAAAATGAAATTAGCTTAGCTCATTGTCTGCTGTGCACTGAATTGACAGAGAAAATAAAATTGTAGATTGTTATAACATCTATAAAATCCTGAAGGATCAATCCTACAGTATCCTCAACAACTATGGATGCTGATATGCAAACTACATAATAAGGTTGCTCTACTTGTCTCTGAGGAAAAATTAAAGTTGGTGGAAAGATTAAAAGTACTATTTGTAAAAAGATT
Source organism: Dromaius novaehollandiae (assembly GCF_036370855.1). NCBI lineage: Eukaryota > Metazoa > Chordata > Aves > Casuariiformes > Dromaiidae > Dromaius > Dromaius novaehollandiae. The sequence goes on along the minus strand of NC_088099.1, from coordinate 154,074,525 downwards.
TCAAAACTATTTTGCTGTTCTTGAAACATAGCCTGTTCTGCTGTTCTTCAGCAAACAACAAAGGAACTTTTAAAGATCTCTGATTAAACCCGGTTTTGCCATGCTTTAAAATTTTCAAAAATTGATATATAGGAATAAAATAAGAAACAACAACAAAAAATTGACTGTCTGTGATTCACATTCCTGAGCAGACAGCAACATTGCACAACAGCTTGAGATTGGAAACAAGAGGGATCCTACATCCAGATGAAACTTCATGGGGATTTCAGGCAGAATATAATTATTTCATATAATTATATTATATACAAGCAGAATATAATTACGCAAAGTTGGAATTTTGTCAGGACACTGTGGTGAGCACCTATGCTTTGTGAAAAGCTTATGGGGATTTTTAATTACAATAAGTGGTCAGAATCTCAGTTTGATGTCTCAGCCAAGAGATGAATTGATATTGAACTATTAGACTCAGTACATGCCTGGGTAGCACGAAAATAACAGAACCATTAGACAGCTTGACTCACCTTGTAGTGATGGCAGAATGGGCTGTATCTGAAATCTGGAACAGTGATTAAAAAATACTGTTGCTATTCTACAGAAGAACCATGATTATGAGGGATGTAACTCTGTATTCAAGATTCTTTCATTCTGAGGGAAAGATATGCATCTGCTAAACACGCAGATATGTTATCTGTTCACTTTAGAAACACTTAAACAACCGAGCATCTATCCGTAAAAATTACCACAGAATGGAATAACTTTTAAGAAGTTATCATGCTATGGAATGAGTCTTATGATATGAACTCATTATGAGTTGTAGAGCCTTCAATCAGCAAAATGGATATTACACTGGATAGCTGAATACCCAAAGGTTTCTTAACTGGCTCAGTCCTATCTGTCTAATCTATCTATCTTCTCATGTCACACCCAGCTCTAGTGTATCTGAATGCCTTCCAAGTCTCTCTGGGGCAACAATTTTTTTTTCATTATTTTTGGTAATGTAATGTAAACTGGCGGCTACAGTATCATTATTTTATTGCTACCCCGAGATATTTTTGTCAGATGTTGATTCATAATGTTGTAAAGTTCTTTCAAAAGAACAGAAATTAGAGTTTATACTTTGGGAAAATATTTTTGCAGTGCTCATTAATAGCTTCTTAACTTTTCTATATGGATTGTATTAGACATTTCCAAAAGTACTTGAAAAGGCTTATAAGATTTCTAACTGCAGAATTTCTAGCAATTTTTTTTTTAAGTTAGGAATGCTCATGTTTTGTTTAGGATGCTGGACTGAGAATATGTAATCTGATTCGAATTTCTGACTGCCATAGCTTTTTTTTTTCCTTTTCTTTTGAGGGCCCATATGATAATATTCCTCTGAGTTTGCATAGGTTTATAAAGTGATGATAATTGTCTGCCTCACAGATAGATTAAAGAACACACAGTCCTGTCTGCGTGGTGCATAAAAGTATTATGAATTGGAGAACCTTATATATTTTTTGAAATACTGGAAGGAGAAAGAACAAGGTAAGTAAGTAAAACGAACTGAATTACTGTTCTGATTTTTCTGTAGCTAACACACACAGATGCATATAACAGGTAATAAAATGCATTTGTCCATAGACTCTCAATGTGAGGCAACATGATTGCCAGAAACCTAAACTCATGCAAAATATGATCCATACACAAAAAGTCAACTTAACTTTCGCAGAGCTGCTACTGGCTTCACTGTAATTAAGTGCTAATCGTAGGGGTGTGCTGTTTTGCAAGGCAGTAAACCAGTTTCCTGAGCGGATAAACTCTGGGGTCAAAGGCCAGGGAGTTTATGCTGTCAGGGGACCAGAATCACTGCTGAGAAAAGCAGCACACCTGTCCTGTTATTGTGATTATGAGACAAATGTGAATAAAGCCAGTAAAACAAAGTAACTTGAAAGTCTGGAAAATTTATGGACATAATTGAAAATAATGACACGTTGTACACGCAGTCAACATTGAGCGAGGTTCTGCTGGGTCCCACGGGAGAGCACTGAGCTCTTGTGAGCAAAGCAGACAAACGGGAGTTAGTCACAGGGCCGCGGTGCCCTTGTCTCTCGGGGTGATCTTGGGAAAGGCGCTCCAGTTTTCTAAGGTTGTGTTTCCCTAGCTGTAAAATGAGGTTATTAGTAAACTTCGCAGAGGTGTTTCCAAGCTCGAATAGCAAATTGTGTAAAGCTCTTCAGTATAATAGCAAGGAAAGTTTAATCCATAGTAAATAAAAATATTATCTGTTCCATATGTTTTACCAAACAGCACTGTGCATAAGAATTTAAAGACATGTAGTTAAAATCAAGGAAAGAGCAATATAATCTCACGAACAAGGAGAAGAAACTTCAGGAGTAAGTTAAAATGACTATGCCTTATTTTTCGGCTTGGAGAGAAAAAAAGGTGAGAGGCACTGTGATTTTTATCACCAGAACAGCACATTTATCAGTAAGTAATTGGACTGTTAGTAAGCACTGGTAGGGAACATCCATCCCAGCATGAAACACAGGGACTTGACACAGTGAAAGTACTTTTGTATTGTTTCTGCATCACGGAATCCAAATTTCTGAGTCTTCTCTCTGTGACAGATAGACTTGTATAGTTTGAAAGCCAGGTCATTTCTTGATTCAGTAGAAATTTCATATGAACATAGGAAAAGTAGCTTCTTCCTCAAACACCAAGACAAACAAAAAAAAATCCCCACAGCTGACATTTCAGCATAATTACATTAACATTCAAAATGCTCCTGAGATGGAGAAATGAGCTTGCAGAATTTTTGGTGACCAGTATGAGTGAAACTAAGAATTTATAAATTTTTCAAAGGCTGAGATACTGCTAATCATAAGCAAAATATATACATGCATAATTTTGTATGCAGACATTTTTTATAGCAGTGCATGTTGTTAAAGCCTTCAGGGGTATATTTTGAAGAATAAAAAAGATTTAGGATCTGTAGAAATGTAGGTCTCCCCCATTAGCCCTCACAGCATAACTCCTCACAAGATCAGACACAGTTCACAAAACTGGGCAGTCTCCTCAGATTACTCAGGCACAAAGCACCTGCAACCAGCCGCTGAGTAAATCAGAAAGTGAAAGAAGACACTCTCTTGCCTACACGGTTTGTTCCAGATACAACATTTTCCCTGCCTCCTCTTCTGGAGAATCTGATGCCAATGGGATTAGTGAAATTATATTGCAGAAGTTAGATTTAAGGTCTGATCCCACCTAGCATTCCCTGTGCTATACATAAACGAGGGCTGTCAGCCTCTAGTATTCACTCAGTGGGTCTTCATGGTGATGAGATACTTTCTCACATACGTGCTCGTGTGGATCTTATCAATGTATATAAATACCTGATAGGGAAAGCAGACAAGGCACAGCCAGACTCTCCTCAGTGGTGGCCAGTGAAAGGACAAGGGGCAATGGGCACAAACTGAAATGCAAGAAATTCCATTTCAACATAAGAAAGAGCTTTTTTACTGAAAGTGTGATCAAACACTGGAACAGGCTGCCCAGAGAGGCTGTGGAGTCTCCATCCTTGGAGCTATTCAAAACCCAGCTGGAAATAGTCCTGGGCAACCTGCTGTAGCTGACCCTGCTTTGAGCAGGGGAGTTGGTCTAAATGATCTCCAGAGGTGCCTGCCAACCCCAAATATTCTGTGATTCTGTGAAAATAATAATGAGCCTTACAACTAGTGTGAGGATTGTTCTGTTTGAGCAATCCACCTGTAGCTTTATTGCTCAAGAAAATAAAATGTATGACTTTCACATCTTCCAGATGGAGTACGCACTATTAATGGAAGACAGCAGAATTGAGTTGTAATTTGATTTTTTAAAATCTGGATGTTACTGATTTTCGATGGCGCAGAACTAAATTACGTACAATGAGTCTCCGCTCACATACGTCACTGCAGCAATGCTTTGTAGTTCCTATAGAAGGCTTCTATTTATAGATCTCCAGGGGCATTGCAGATGCACTGTGCAGTTACACCTGATTTCACAGAATGCAAGCAAATCACGCTGGAAAATACTTTAATCCCAAAGCAAATTAGCTTAATCTGTTAGATAAAGCTCTTAGCATTCTCTGAAACAGAGATTCCAAGATTTATCAAGGCAATCTGCTACCTTACTTGTAGGAAGCCTTTCCTAATATAAAAAATTAATCCCCCTTCCTGTAATTCTTATTCATCTACTCTGGCCATGAAAAATGGGCTCTTTTCAGCAGCATTTTATGTTCTTGAAGGTTGATGTCTCTTCTCTTGACTGAACAAGGCCATGTTTTCTGGATCTGTGATCACTCTCGCTGACCATATCTGGACTCTTTCCAGTTAGTCTATATCTTTCTTTAATGTATACAAATGACATAAGTGAAAGGTCTGGCTTTATAGATGGAGTTCCTGCATATACATGGGTTTTTGGTGAGGACTGGGGGCAACACATTAGAAACAATACTGGATTTTGGAACAAAACCAGACTTTTAAATTATTGCATAAAAGCTTTAGAGGGGGGAAAACAATTCTAGACTATCCTGAATCCTTTTTTCTCAGAGCAAGTACTTAGAGGGGGAAAAACAATTCTAGACTATCCTGAATCCTTTTTTCTCAGAGCAAATACTTGCAATGGTTTAAGATGCTACTACTCTTCTGCCAGATGTTGTTGCCAGAGTAGCAGTGTTGGGTTATTCACAGATATTAAGGCCAGATCATTATGTTCCTCTAATTCAATCTGTTGTATAAAAACACTGCATCAAGTCCAAGAGTTGCTGGTTGAGCTAGGCCTATCTTTTAGAAAGATAGATAATCTAGATTTAGAAACTGCCAATGATAAGGAATATACTCAGATGCCTAGATAAATTATTCCAGTGGTTAATTACCCACCCTAATTGCTAGTCTGAGTTTGTCCAGCTTAAGCTTCCAGTCGTTGGATACTGGTATGTTTTAGTTTACTAAACAAAAAATCCCTCTACTCTCACAAATATTTTTCTAGCTGCTCACTTAGGCAGCTGTCTCAGATCTTGGCTCACACCTATAGCCCTTTTCTGTAGCCTTTCTAATATGCTGATATTTTATTTAATGTGAGGATACCAGAAAGGATACCAGAATCACCAATGTGATTCAGTAATCATCTAGTGGCGCATACACAGGTAACTACATCAGCCAAGGCTTTTGAAGATATGTTATAGTGATTCAGATCAGACTCCCAGGCTGGGGTTACTATGTATATGGATTTCTTCAGTTTTGTGCAGAAGGTCCATCATACCAATATTTTCCCTTTCATTCAGTAACACAACAGGTAGAAAGGGTTGAGCAAGCAACCTGAGAGCTTAGGTCCACTTCTAAAAAGTGACTGAAGCAACTTTGTATGTTGACTTACAGAAGGCTTAATTTTCTGAATTATGTAGTCACTTCTTGCAGTGGCAGTTTGGACTTTTAAGGGACTTGAAAATTGTCCTCTTAATCTCAGCCAGAAGTAAGGCAAACAGAATTGCAGCCATCTGGCCCCACCTTGACATGGGGAAGTCCTGTCAAAAAATTGGAACTGCAGCTTGTCCTCCAGTAGCATTACTAAGTCCCTTCTGCATGAGATTATTTTGTGTCTGGTTTCCCTGGAAACTCTGAGCAAAAACAGAAGATGTAGGCTTTTTGTCTATAGAGAATTTCTTGATATTTGGCAGATTGGACAAATAGCTACTGCACATGTGCAGATTGACTCAAACATGCATGTGCAGTGAGCTGGATTTGTCCTGGAGATGCTGAATTTAAGAGTACAGGCACTGAAAGTCTGATATATCCCAGACACATCCAGTCCCTGCATCTGTGCTGTAGAATCAGATTGTTTATATACTGTTAATTTGCCCCACCTAGAATGTATTTAATATACTGCACTTCTATATAGGGCGTTGATGTCACTTGGGTTCTGCATGTTACGTATATCCAGAGAACACTGGGATTTGGCATTGTGCAAATGAATCCAGCTCCCTCTTTGCCCAGTGGCCATATTGATAACCATTGCAATGGGACCTTATAGACTGATCAAAAATATGGAATCCAATAATTTTCTTTTATGGAAATTCCTAAAGGAAGGAGTAAGTAAATATTGCCTTCTGATTTTAATTTACTATAATTAGTCTAGAATATATTTTATCTCATAGATACTATTATCTTTCTCTTGATTAATATTTCACAGTTTTAAGATTATAATAGTTATATATTATAATATAAAATCAGAGGAAATTGATTAATAATGGCTAATTGACAGGATATTCCACAAGCCCTGAATTGTTTAATTCCTTCTTCACATCATAGGTTTGGTACCATTGCTCCCAAAACAGAATACAGACATTTAAATTGGCTGTAAACACTTTCTCAGACTTTTTTAAATGGCTCTCCTACTGTTTGTAGCTGTTAAAAGTCAAAGTGAAAAAAGTAGTAGATAAGATCACCTAATCCTCTTTGTTATCATTATCATTCTTTAAAGCTATGACAGATAGCACTTCCTTCTAGCAAACAGAAGCGAATGGGACTGTCATTATAAATCCTATCACATACAATAAGGAAAGGAAAAGAATCCAAGTAATGTTGAGAGTAGGCCATATGATGATAAGCATCTTCACTGTCTGTGACATACATAGTTTGCCTCTAAAATTACTTTCATCTAATACATAGTCTTCGACCTAAAGAAATACCATCTTCCCTTCTTCTGGTAAGATACAATTGAGACCATATAGCCAGTTTTACTGACAGGATATGTTATTAGTTTGGTTCACTTCCCACTTTGCTCCCAGAAGGTCCATACACTTGTGTTACTTTGCTCGTGGTCTGTTCAAGGGCAGCCAACCATCTGCCTTCCAGAGGAGCAGCCAGTTCACTCCAGGGTCTGCTCTGGGTGGAGCACACAAACCTCGCTTAGTTTGGGTCCCCTGACTCCAACAGTGTTGCACTCTTAAATGTCCTTCTGTTCTGGTGTCCTGCAACATGTAGCCTTGGTATCATGCTATAAAATCACCATGTTGGCTGGCCACAGCAGAGCTCTGTGATTATTTCAGCCACTTGAAACTGGAAAAGCTCATAAAATTAACAATTGTGTTTGAAGACCAGAGGGAGATTATATACTACCTTACAGTTCCAGCACTTAATAGCATGGGTATGAGCCAGAGCATACCAGCTGAACAGGGACCCAGGACTCAGCCTATGCACATAGGACACTGTCAGAACCAGCAGTGGCCAAGGCCGATTACAGCAAAACAAACAAGCAAACAATTAAATCCATCTGTATGTATAGGACCCATCAGAATTCTTTCCTCACTAGCTATGGCGTTTGGAGCCAGACTATACCACCACAGCTTTGCACAAGGCTAATGGTTTAGCTAAAGGAGTAAAAGCTCTCACCTTTTAGATGTTTTAGTCTCTCCCAGCCCTCTGATCCATAATGACCATTCAGTCTTCTACGGTCTCTTCTTCTGGCTGATGTCAAGTGCAAAACAACAAATAAATCTGACTTCATGATAAGACAGCGGGTTGATCCCAGAATGTGTATGTCTATTTAATTACCCGGCAATCACTCTGAACACGTTCAATATATTCTCTCATTATCGTAGCATTTGTAGGAGCCAGCGTGTTACCCATGGTTGTCATGGTTCAAAGCAAATGGCAGATCTTAGAGTATATATGTAGCTGACAGTTTTAATCCAGACCACAGCCAGAAAGATCTTCTTGAGAGAAATATCTGTTTACTCTCTGAGAATAAATGAAAGGGTATTAGGGATCATATATTGTCACGTTTTCTGATTCCAGACTGCCTGTGTGCACTGGGTTATGTAAGCATTCCACAAAATCATGATTGGACATTCATAATCCAATATCTTGGAGATATTCAAAGTTTCAGGTAAGTAATACAAAAGCATTCAAGATCTAGAATATAGACAGGTTTAATTTCTATTGCCCTTCTGAAAAGAAACGTTGATACATGAAAATCAATGCTGAAATCCCATTTTTTAAGAAAAAATATAATGGATTTTATTACATTTTTATATGAAGCAGAAAGGAAAATTAAACAGGCATGAACAGATTCTTAAATAGAACAGGCAATGAAATGAAGAAAAAGTAGTCATTTTTCTAAGCTCTATTGCTTAGCTTAACACTGTATGGGCATAGACGTTTGCTCATTTAGTTAACTTCATTACACAGTATATTTTATCAACCCATGAAAGTTTTCAGTTTTCTGCTTGGGGAACTAAAACCACGCCCAGCTAAAATTCCCAGTGAAGTCACAGTAGTTTTGTCAAACAGGAGCATAGAAAACAAATGTCATGAATTTCTTCCTTTTTTAACATAAGGGATCTTTTTATGGATTTTAGGTATGTGATTGGTAGACAAAATCTGTATGTATTTTGGAAATGCTAACAAACAGCTGTCATCAATACAGACAGTGCAATGTTCATGCTAAAGTACAGGATCCTGATAAGACGTCATCAGGAATACTTTCATAGTTTTGTTTATCCCTTTGCACAAAAGTTAAACCAAAACTGGACATGGTGCAGGAGCTTCTTCAATCCTCTGATATTCCCTGTAACAGGATGATGATACTAAAATGATTTTGCTTTGTTTTACCTAGTAAAGCAGAAGTTGAAAAAAGAGCTATAAATAGTATCAAAGGTATAATACCAGACTCGGAAAATGATTATTTAAGCTAAACAACAGCTATAAAAACAAATGGGAATAAACCAGTCATGAATAAACTAAGGATGAAAATTAGAATATGGCCTCTGATTAAAGAGCAGTAGAGTTTACCTATCCAATAAGAGTGTCAGGACATGGTCTGGGGCTCCTGCTGCCCTCCAACAAAGCCTATGGGCAACATCACTGGGGTCATGTGCTCCTCCCAAACTATTTGACCTGTGTATCTGTCTCTTAAAACAGTACAGTTGAGATTAGACTTTGGCTCCTTATCTTTGAATTTAGGAAGTCTCAACCCCTTTCTTTGGCTATTCCTAGAGTACTTTTGTTTAAATCACAGTGTCATCCATAAAATACTAGCACCCAAAATTTTGTTTACCTGAGACTAGGCTGATAACAGCCCAAGAACTCAAAGACCACCTTCCAACCTGAATGAAATAAACTGTGCTTGTATTCGTGTAGAGGTGGAACCCAGTCTACACGTCTAGTTGTGATAGCTGGTGATCTGTGTTGATCTCAAGGCAAAAAAACCCCACGGGATTAAACTATACTTATACTCCCTAAAGTCATCAGGGTACGTGACCAATGACATATCACTAAAATCTCCACTGAATCTCACCAAAATCTCTGCATTTGCCTTATTCAAAACCATATAACTGTATCCCAAACAGTAGTAATTGGAAGATATGATGCCAATTTTTTTCAACTTTTGTTTTGCCAGACGTTTTTACTTTTCATACATGTAAAGATGTCGCTGCAGCCTGCTTAGTTTGCTTTGATTACTTTCAGTTTCTGACCTAGTTCAGATACATTTAACATCTTTCGGGTCTGAAAAATTATAAAACAGTCTGTCTCTTCATAATCACAACACAAATTATATTTTTATGTTTAATATAAGAAAATTATGCATTGAAAGGTAAAGCAACATATAATTAATAGCAAATCTGACTAATGATAGCTAAAATACATCAAAGCATCCTGCAGCTGATTGGCTAGTATACATGCTTTTGGCAAGCTACTAACTTCCAAGCAAATTATCTTCTTTTCTAACAAGGGATCTTTTTAAGTTTTATAGTGGGAGACGCAGATTGAAGCTTTGATTCATTAATAAAATGATAGATACAGGTCATTAAATTATGTAGGTGATGCATGATCTTCCTACGGTATTTTACTTTATGACTGCTGAAGATGTGGTAGTCATATATGTATTCAGAAACAGCCACTGTTATGTTAGTCATGTTTGGTGTTTGGGACTTAGCTAGAGGGCTAATATATCAAATCACAATGCTTTTTAGGGGTTACCTTGGCTGTTGGTTTAAATTGATACAGTTGCCATCAGTTTGTTTTACTCATCCCTCAAATGCAAAATGATGCCTTACATATAATTTGTATTGATCTCTGGATTTTTATGGCCAAAAGAGATTGCAAGGACTATTTGAACTTTCTGTATAATGCATTACATGGAATTCCTTCAGTGAAGAGAGTTGCTGGGCTCTGTTATATGAGTAAGTCCTGTCAAGTGAAGTCATATGCAGTTGAATTACAGCTTATCCAACCTAGAATTAGATGGAGATTTTCAAAGGAATCACAAGGAGTTAGCCAGGACAAAAAGTCTGCTCATCTTCCTACTTTTAAAACCTTTACTGTTGAGCTGACTTTGTAGAAATGAATCGACATGAGAACATTATATTGAGAAATAATTACTGGCAAAGTTATATATAGGATGGAGACTTCGCACAGTTCTTTATTTGTTTATAAAGTTGTCCCTGATTCCTGTCTGTGTTGTGGTTAATTGCTAAGTGAATCATTATGATGAACCTGCCGTTTTTTGGGCCATTATCAAATGTTTTAAAGATCGCTTTGCTGTCTCCTCTACCTCGCTGGGTCTTTCTCCCATATTGATTGTTTATCTCATAAGTATTCAGTGACGTCATGCTTCCTTGCCCTCAGGGGCTGGGCCTAAACCGAGCACAGCAGAATTACAGGGTTTCAAGAGGCCCTCTGTTCAAAGTGTCCTCACAGCTGTGAGTCAACTTCCCTTCACTGATGCTGTATTTTCATAGCATTGTTCAGCTCTAATGATGAGAAGCCAGTTGCACAATTAAGATAGATGCAGTCTTGTTTCCCTACTTACTAATCTGAAGAAGCTGTTGTGCTTTATGCTTCATCTAACAAGAAGTATAAGGTGGAGCTTTGAGAAGACGAGAACATGTTCAGACCCATTTTCTGATGGAGTTTTTTCAGACAGGTCTGAAATCATATATGGCCATCATCCATCATTAATAGTTAGTTCGCAACTTCATCAGCTGAGTAGCGTTTGGTTATGTGATTCCACTGAAGTATGGAGGGAAAGACAGAGAAAGAAATGGAGAAAAACTGAGAGAGCGTGATATGTTTGGTTAAAAAATCTAGTTTTGAAATGCAGAGAATTCATAATCTCATACTCTGTATATTTGAAACTCTGCACAGTATTTACATCTTCCTGATTATATAATCATTTCTCTGTATGCCCCTTATTCGTTGTGAGCATTATGTATTGCTATATATTTTAAACCTACTCAATCAGAATGACTTAGCTTTGCATTTTTGATCTTCAGTATCTTGCTGCCCCATGGAGCTGTAAGCAGAGCAGTAAAAGATTTCTATGAGGTTATGGCATCATGTCATAAGAACTCTTTTTTTCTCTAATTCAGAAAAAAACTGCCATTAAATAAAAACAAGAATTACTTGCAATCTGACTTCAGTTTAAACACACATCCATGATTTGGAAAGTATTACAGTAAATGGTTTCTTTACAGGTATTCCACAGATGTTCCTATCACCTCTGAAGAAAGACAAATCTTGATGCCTTTGAAAAGTAAAACAATCACTTCTGTCATTTGCCCAGGTGTAAATCTGGAGTCATAGACAGACACTGATTTTGGTTTACCATCATACCCCAAGCTGAAAGGAGCAGGGTTTCAAAACTGATTCATGAACTAATCAGACAGCTTGGCCTTACAGGCAGCAATACCCATCAGAGAGGCAGGGCAGGGAGCTTCACCTTGTTTGACATTAATCAATGCCCTGTGCCTAAAATAGTGTGGTCTAAATGTTTGATTTATAAGATGATGAAACTAAAAATTGAAGATGAATTCCATTTTTCATTGTGGCTAAAAGGGTCAATACAAGGGTTATGGACAGAAGCACTAGATCTCCCGTACAGGAGTTAGAAAAGAAAGAGGGGCTGAGAACAGCTTGTTAAAGACAGTTATGAACCCCAGCATGGGGGACGTCAGAGACATGGCAGAGAGGAGACAGAGAGCAGAGAAGACGACAAGCACTGGATGCCTAGGTGGAGTTGAGGTTATGCTGAAGCCCATGACAAAGTCTGGGAAGGCAGCTGTAATTTACCTGCCAAGAGAGGAACTATTGGGAAAGGGGAAAAGGAAGAATAGCTGTGGCTTTCTATTGAAGTTACGTGGGAAATTGATCCAGCCCCAAGACAACCCGTAATGACTTCCGTATAAGTCACCTTAGCTTCATCCTTCACCTACATGAAAGGGACAGATAGCATACACTGTTTACCACAGGTGGGTTTTCTCATTGCTTTTTTTTTAGAGCATTATTTTTTTTAAAACTAGCTGAAAAATGGTTGTTCCTGTTCATGTAAGATTTCAGAGCACCAACATCTGTTTTCTTTCTAAATCAGCACAAATACAAAATTATGTTGACATTTTCCACATACAGAAATTTCTGAAAAAGAAACTCCTCTTCTGGAAAACCGAAAGGGATTAAAAATTAAAAATTCCAAGGGATTAAAAGGCAGATAACCAGGTGACCAGGCCAAGGAACTTGCTGCCCAAAGAGCATGCCAGGCCATAATAGGAGCCTGCTTTCTGTGAAAAGATTTGACAAAACTACCATGTCTTTCTAAATATTTCAGTGCCTCCAGTTGTTCTTGTGTCTAGGGATTGCGTTATTCACGCAGAAGATATCAGGTTGGGATTACAAATGTGTACCTACTACCCACTATGCCACAAGCTGGATGATAGAGAGTGTGTGATTAATATGGATTAAAGACAGAGATTTTTATGGAGGAGAATGAGTCACAGAAGCAATATATTCTGTTCTTTCCCACTAAACAAAAGACAAAAGACAGTGTCAATTAAAATCAAAACATCACTCTGATGTTCACTGAACAACAGCATCCATAGGTGCTAACCTAGTAGAAACCATCTTTCTGTAAGTCCTCTCACTGTCAATGTGGTAATATTTCAGTGGACAGGGACAACAAGCATGACATTTTGTTTTATAATGAAATTCATCTTTCAAAGAATGCTAAAAATGTTGGGAAATAAGAGCATATCCTCTTTCTGTTATTTACTTTCATAAATCTGAGATGTCTCCCACTTATTACTACTCTCACCATATTTTCTCCTTCATGTAGAACAAGTCATTTTCCTGTATGTAGGTATTTATTAGAAGTGAAATGTCTCCTGTACCCTTAAAAACAGTGTGCATCAAGCCCTGATGGTTTGCTCAAAGTTTGCTGGTACATTTATATCATATCAGAGAAAATGCAAGTCCAGATGAGGATTTGAAATTACAGATACTGATAGGTATGGCACTGTAAAAGTAGGATGAAAATTTACCAGTCTGAAATTATAAGACTTACTTACAGGCAACCTACTAAACAAGGATTTTGAAATTGCATTAGAAAAACTCTGGATGGATGGATGGGATACTAACCAAGGCTGATCACTTAACCTAAATTTTGCACACTATTCTTTTGATTTAGGCTTCGTTACGATTAGCTACCTCTTTGAGAGGACCCAGACCCGATTACATTTCCTGCAATTCAACTTGCTAAGGAAGTATTTTTTTTCATTCTGCCCTCAAACATCTACCTGCCTTCAAAGTCTTCTAAAAAGATATATGCAACAACCTGTTTTTTAAGACTATGATAGACAGTGATTCAGTCCTGCATCAGTAACTGGTTTTCCACAATAATGTATAGGTTGGCACTATCTTATTTATCAATCTACAGCTGTAGAGTGCAGTGATTTTTATGTCACTGTTTTAGTTTCTAAATAGCTGTTCTGCAGGCGCTTAAATATGGAGCGGTTTAAAAATAGCTTCTCTCTGTAGATGTTTACATATATTTTCCTACAGCATTTGAAATGCCATTTTCTAGGGGGTTAGCATAAGCAGATTACAGAATGGCAATAGAAAAACAACACTTGTCCAAATGATCTCGGGGGTCCTAGCAAAGGCATTTGTCTGACTACCCTGTATGCAAAGCATCTGACTCAGCGAGAGACCGCCTTCCCAAATTCCTTTCCCGTTAAGAATGGGGTGTGGCAAGGGAAATAATGTGTGATTGCTTTGGTAAAAACATGTTAGCCACATGAGTTTGAGATGGCTGTATTTTTTTAGGTGGCAAAGCAAGTGAGTAAGTTATGTTGGTCATCCTGAGTATGTATCAGCACAGCCTTTGCACCACATCACATAGTCACTTACGTATTATTCCAAATTCAGCAACAAACCCAGGCACATTTTTTTTCCAGGAACAATCACTTTTAAAATTCTCTGTTAGCACAGGTTTTCCTCATAAAATATCTGTTTTGCAAGACACATAAAGAGGAACAAGTTACTTTGAACTTAATATAGTTTTTTTTGACAAAACACTGCATTCACTGTAAGATATAGTATTAATATTTTAAGATTAGCCACATGCACCACATCCCTTCTATAGTTCTCTTACTAGTTTGTCAAGCAAGTAATAATGAAAATGTCATTTTTTATTGATGATAATAGCATGAGAAAAAAGAAATCATAACTTGTTTCCAAAGCCTGAGTTTAGTGTATTTAGGCTAGTATTTATTTATAAGGGGAAAATATTTTATAAAAATATGTGGTACAGAAGGTCCTGAGGAAAAAAAGAAACAAGCTGGATACTTCATAACACCATTGTTCATCGCTTATCAAATTAGATGTTGCTGTTGAGGAGGAGCACTCTGAGATAGATAGCACTGTTCTTCAGATACAATGGAGCTGTTCAGGGTAAGGGCAAAGCTCTTCTGTGCAGAAAAAACGGGGCTTGCCCTTTGGTCTATCCTGAATGGTGCAACGCATACTCATGAAGAACCACCTTCTTTCTTCCAAACGTTTAATGCACTTCTCTCACCTTGCCTTTGGTTGCAAGCACTTAGCACAAGAAATAGAAAATATACTGCTTGGGAAAGGGAGGACAAATTTGTGTGGAGAACATGTGACTTAGCAGTCAGTGTGATCCTGGAGGCAATTCAGGTGTTAAGCGATGTAAACAACAGAAACTGGCTCATGCTTTGAAAAGCAGCAGGTTTTGAACTTTTCAAACACCTGTGCTGATCTGTTAACTTTTCTTAGTGGTGATCTACTTAAAAGAAGTGGTCTTGTTTTATTCATGATTGCAATCCATGTCACTTCCACATTTTTTTTCCCCCATCTTCTGCTCAGAGATCACAATGGAAATTTGATGTGTGGAGTAGCTGCAAAGTAGGAGCCCAGAATAAAAAGAAAGAATTAACCATGCTTACTTAATATCCTTTTATTTTTAAAAAACATTCAGCTTAAAAAAGTACAGAATGTGCCTTTTTTTCCTCTAATTTAATTTCAATTTTTGGTCTCATAACAGCTTATAACTTCGGCATGGGAGGAGGGCACACTCCCTCCTACCATGGTGCACAAGGGCTACAGGTACACAGTTTGCCCAGGAACTGTGGATTTGGGAGGACTAGTGACCCTGAGGAGCACTGGACTACAAAAGGCTTAATCCATAGAGTGCATAAGACAAAGAAAGGTATTAGGCTACTTCAGAGGAAAGGAGTGTTCCTCAGTCTTAGAGAAATAAGGAACTTTCTGAGACTTTTTTCTTGAGGTAATGGAAGCACATGAAGAAGCCTAAAAGTTAGTTGCCTTGTGAAAGACAAAGTCCATGCTTTGTGAAATGGCCTTCAAGAGACTGAGATGAAGCCTGCGGTGGACAGTTCCTCAGTGATCAGACAGCAAGAGAAGACAGTTTCTTGGAAAGGACAGTCACCACCCATTGCTGCCCTCAGGAGCACTCCACCCGAGACCCCAACATGCCACAGGCTTGGGTCTTGGCATATGTAGTACCTCCACTATTGGTTCTTGTCTTCCAAACTTTTTAACAAAAAAATTTATGTTTTGCCAGCTCACAAATAAAATAAAGACCCTCTTTCCAGTGAAGTCTGCAAGTTCTATAGGAGTTAGTCACTAATAGTAGTTTTTTCTATAAACTCCTGAAACCATAGTTTGATTCTAAAAAGGGACTCTTAAAATGGGAATTCTCCTCCTTGACAAATCGGCTATATGCTGAATGATTTCATATTTTTTTGGTACCTAAGAGTAATTTTTACTATCTTCTTTCTAGTTTTGCAAGGCTGACAGCAGAGAAACTGGATTCTGTTCCATCTCCAGCATCTTCAGCAGAGCTCCTGCTAACATCCAGTCAGCTACACTTGAATACATTTACTGAAGATATCACATTTGCACAAGTGTCACTGAGAACTTTCATTTCTCTAATGATATATTCTGCTGTGTGCAGTACAATGTACAACTGCCATAAAATATGCTTCATGGCTTGCATCACTGAGGAATCTAGATTGCAGCCCTCTCCTTGGCAGGTCTCTTGTCATCTTTTCTATACAGACATGTGGTGCCCCTCAGGAAGAAACAATCCCAGGGAGTTTTATCTGATGAAATTTCAGAAAACTTTTCATGCTTGAAAAATGGACTTTCTTCATGAGAAATACACACATTTTATCAGGAATTTAGCTAGGAAAGTGGCTCAGCTCCAGGGACTTCTGTTCAAAATGAAACGAAATTCATTTGGTAGTAGTCAACAGCCCAATGTTCAGGACACTGCCAAGGCCTAAAAGATGCGGATTCAAATATGTGGTCTGTTGAATTCAACACTGCATGAATAATAGCCATTCACAGGGTCTTTTACATGTGACTGATGAGTGCCTGGGCTGCCAGACTCTTTTATAGTAGGTATTTGGCAGTTATACAAAGTAAAACAATTTTAAAAATTCTTCAGTCCAGAAGATTACATGTGACTTGGTGACTAGCTTCTCACTAGGCATGGGATAAGCTGAGGTTCAAATTCTCACTCCCATTCTTTACAGACATTTGAAACATTTCAAACAGGAAATGACTAAGGAAAAACTTCCCTTAAATGACACCAGCATAGAGTTAAGATGTAGGGAATACCAGAGGAGGAACTGAACAGTAGTCCCTCACTTGTCCTCTGACACCAGGTTGGTCTGCAGAGCAAGGACAGAAGCTCCATGGTGCTTGGAGCATGCTGGGATGCAGCTCACAGGCATCACGGTTGCACAACTTGTTCAGCAGCTTCCAGGAACCAGGCAGACCTGGGAGCAGATTGTGAATGGGAGCTGACAGCATTCACTCTGCTCCATTGCAGCCCAGGGCCAGGTTTTGGACGCGGCTTTATTACCAGATGAGTACAGGTTAGCCCTTGTGATCCCTGCTAGCTTGCTGCTTCTTACAGCTAAGGGTTTTCCTAGCAAACCATACTCCAGCAAAGCTCTGGTGTTGGTCATGTGATAAAACTTGGTAGGAGATGTTACCTCTGCTGTACTAGAGTTGGAAAGCTGTTTCTCCACCAGCCTCTGCTCAGGACTTACCTTAAATCATTTCAGTGTGGCCTGCACATTGCTACAAAGCATGAAGACATGACATCCATACTATCAGTCAGATCCTCTTTCACAGATGTAGATTGCATATTCATACAGTAACAGAACAGCTTAATTAACCTTTCTAAAATTCCTGCAAATTAGCTGTCTGACCATTTTACCTCTGCAGGCAGCTAAACTGCAAATCTGCTATTTTGTGATTATATTTGCAGATGTCCCTAATGGGCAACATTCACTTTCAACACCCAGGAGCACAGAGAGGGAGTGCAAACAGTACATCCTTCTTCAATGGTTAGTCCATGATCCATCTTCTGCTCCCCCTTGTCATTTGAGTGTCTGGTTTGCTGACACTGCTGGACTTGGAAAATCTCACTGTCCATTTAGCCAAAGGAAAGTTGATGAGTATTTCCTCAGGATATTAGGATCATTTGCCATCTAAATGTCAAATGAGAGGAAGAATGTAGTCCTTTAATGTTTATGAAAAGAAATCTTAAATTCTGAATGAAAACAGAGTCTGACTCCTCCTGCTTCAGAGATGTGCCTATGCTCATTATTTGGTCCTCACAGCAATTCTGAACTATTTATACTTCTCTTCATTTTAATCAAATTCCTTTCCATCATCTTCCTGAAACAGTCATAAAAATATATCTTCTGGGTTTTTTTGCCCAACAGTGCCTTGATACCTCCCTCTACCCTCAATTCTTAAGAAGATGGCTTCAGTAATTACGAACTATTTGATTGTTCAATGTTGTTAGAGATATTCTTAGCTTTTTAAATATGAACATATTTTGTAATAAAATAATTGCAAAACAGAAAGCAAAAGGTTTTCACTGACAAATATTTACTCTTTTGAAATACTTTCCCATAGCATGTTTTAAACTGGGAGTTCTGTCAAAACAGATCTGTTCCCTCAAACAGTTCAGTTTTCACCAACCAGTGTTTACCACTGAAAAAAACTGAGTTATCTGAAGTTTCTCCTTTAGCTCTAATTCTCCCTAACATCTTATTGTATTGATTAAAATGGGACCAGGCCGTTATCCCTTTAGGGTCTGGTCTCTGGATACTTTGTCTAAATGCTTCTTTATAATTCCAGTGTCACTCTCTGGCAGTTTTCAGCTCATGCTATAACTTTCCAGTAGTCATGCAAAAATTTAATGTAGTAACAGAGAGAACAGCTTCATTACACGCCAGATTTGGCTCTAGATGAGTGATAATGCCAATTTCTGCACCCCTCTGCCAAACTGCATTCTCCTGCTTTCTCTACACCCATTCCTGGCACGCATAATTGCCTTTTCACGCCATTGGAAAAATCTACATTTCTTTTCAGTTTTTGTAAGAAATGAAAGTATGTTACATCAGTTTTAGCAAACAGTCTTTTTTTTTTTTTTTTTTTTTTTTTTGGTAAAGCAATAAAGAAAAGTAACTTATTTGGCAATCAATTAAGACAGCTAGAAGAAACCTACCAATTTTATCTCTTTCATCTGACTCTTGAGAAAAAGGATGTGTCCAGCTGACAAGTATGCTTAAGCTAGCCTTTCTTCTTGATTTAGAAACATAAGGTTTATAATATATCCTGGAAAATAAAAAGAAGAAAAAAAGAAAATCTAGTTATGATCCCAGGCTAATGTGTGCAGTGAATCAGGTCTATTCTTCCAGAAGCTTTAATTTGTATGTCTGCTTTCTGGAAACTTTCCTAAGTCAGCTAAGAAAATGTTCCAGATTCAGCTTGTGTGAATGTACATACAGTAAATGCCTCTTGGATCATAAAATGACTCCTGTAAGCCAAATACACTCCAGTTAGAAGCCTCACCCCTGATTCTGATCTCACACCACTGTTACACCAACTCAGCTGAGGGTTCCGAAACAAGACCAAGAAATTAGAAATTCCTTGTCCTTTGACAGTAAGTAGAATTTTTTTTATGAATTCCACAAGTCTCAATAGAATTTACCCTGATGGACAAGTTATTTATTGGCAAAACTGCATTATTTTATGGCCCTGATCCAGCAGAGAACTTAAGCATGTGCTTACTTTTTAGCATGAGATTAGTCCCATTGATTTCAGTACAGCTTCACATATTTAAAGCTAAGCTGCGTTTAAGTGCTTTCCTGGATTGTGGCCTGTTTCTTCTGTCAATAACAGGAACTCAATGGAGATTATAGCTGCTATGAAGAGATGATATAAGTTTAAACAACTGAAAAAGATCAGACTACACAGGACTGTCAAGATCTATGAACTTTGTTTATATTTTAGAGCACAGTACACTGACTCTTACAGAAATTGCAAATACAATTTTTTCTCCCCCTTGAAATGTGTTCATTTCTTTGTGATAAGTTTCCTGGCTGGTTACTTTATTCATATGCACATGAAAACTGAATATGTGTGACCATTGCCATTGTGGAATAGTTGTTCCTTGGCTGATACCAAAGAGATTTGAAAGATTTAGAAGGAGAATAACAGTTTTTATTCTGGTATCTGTTTATATGCTAAAGTCAAGCTTTTCTACCTCCTTGTTTAGCTGCACCGCACAGCAGTACACCAGGTCTCCAATATACCTTTCAAATAAAAGAATACTTCTTGAGGAGATTTTTCCACATGAGGTTCCTAGTAGAGAGACTTAAAAAATGAGCCTCTCAGCTGTCTTTCTCTTTGTGACTGAGTGGCTTAAACACTTAAGTTGAGATTTGCCACCTGAGATTTGCAACTAGTAGTTGTGCTGTTGGGTGACTTTGTTCCTGTGGTCACACTACTAACTCCTTTGAAAAGGGGCCTGGAAATGGGCTGGTGAGTACTGGCAGATTACCATTATTACATTCTTTATTATAATGTGCTTTAAGGTTATTAGAAAAAGTGACACCAATTCCTTACACTTTTTACTTCATCTTCCCTACATTACCTCCCAGGGACATTACGAATTGAAGCTGTGCAGTTATATAAATGTCTGTAAAGTGGTATAAATTACCAGGTACTATTATCTGCCATAACTAAGTTGCTGAAAAGACACATTCCTTTAATGATCGTATTCATGAAACCTCAGACAGATCATTGTATCCATACGCCAAGAAGCACTTGATAAGTAGACTAAGAAAATGCAAGTATCATTTCTAGTCTCTTACAGTAAATTTCTAAAGTAATATTACACCCTGTATACCAGATGCAGGATATATGAGCCCAGGCAAAGTACCACTGCTGTTCTTTCTCCTCCATTCTACTGCCCTCTGTGCACAGAAGTATATTTTATCAGAAAGGCATTCCCTACAGTCACCTCAACACTGTCATACATCAAAATATAGCCCTCTGAAATTATCTGCAACATAAAAGGCAGCTACAGGTGTCTCACATATCTAATGAAAATGCCTTCTGTGTCAGGCTTTTGAGACAGACAAGACTGGCTATATTTGAAAAATCAGGCCACCAGACGGACTGCGTGAACTACTGGTTACTGAACACCTTGGGGCAAGATTTTTCTCACCGCATCGTCAACTCAGGTGATGAGCTTTCAAGTCTTAGCATCCGAATAACTGCAGTGCAAAGCCATACCTGTGCAGCTGTGTGCTTGCAAGTGCTGCATTCATCTGTATGTTGCTATGTTTCATGTGGGCATGTCACACGGACTAGTTTTGCAGCATTAAGATAGGCATAATCCATTGCCGGCTCCTTGTTTGAAAACCCGTCTCCCTTTCTGGCCGTGCGGGGTTAGAAGTATGAAAAGGCCCTGGAGAACGATTGCATCTCCAGGCATTTGTGCTGAGTCCTCATTAAGAAGCAGAAGGTTTGATAGCTTTGACCAATAGAAAAAAAAGTAAACCTCAAACCCTTCATCTGGGCTTTTAATACGTCTCCACATATAAGCCAACTTGAAAACATTACAAAAGTAGTGTTTGGAGAAGAGAAAGATCAGTAGAAACATCTGAAGTGCTGAAGTTTACTCAGAAGTAATTTTGAAGTGGAAGGTGAGCTTTTTTGAGGATCTGTACCCCACCGGGCCCCCAGGCCATCTGGCAAACATTGGGCCCGAGTTCTTTTTTAAAATTAGAGCTATAACCATGCAAGATCTCTGTGTTGTCAACAAGGACAAAAGAGAGATTCAGCTTTACTTTTTACACACTTTTCAAGTTGGCTCCTGCTCCACAAATCAAGGGGATGGTTTGATGAAAAATGCATTTTTGGTGTCTATAAATCTTATCTCAGAAAGCTGTTGATTCAGGGACAGTTTAGGGATGGAACAGAAAATCTGGTTACCGAAATGTCCTTCTGACCTTCAGTATTCAAATATATCCTTTTCATCATTCCCAAGTGATGTGAAACAATTTTTCTTTTAATATGACATATAATGAATGGAATGAATTTAAGAAAACATACATTATAGATTATTTGTTAGAAGGCAACAGCAATAGATCTGTATACTATTTAGCTACCTATAGGGATTACCAGGAAAGCACTCTTTAAAATTCCCATAACTCTAATCACGTATCATCACAACTTGATGACTCCAGAAAAATAGACAGAATAAACATCACATTATCATAACATGTTAATAAAGACAATGATAAAACAGTATGACTATCTTTGTCTATACTAGAAAAAGAAAAAAGAGAACCAAATTGTAAAATACAGACCAAATACAGTTACTCCACTTAACCAAGAATTTTTTTGCTTATATTCCATTCATGACAGTATCCAGTGAGAACAAGTGGGTTGTGCTACGAGCAGCAATAAGAACAGCAAGAGACACTGCAAAATGGAATTCAGTTTTCTAGATATGTTTGTGATATGTAAAAAAATAATAATAATAATCTGCACAAAGGGAATGAGATCCAAAACTATATGTGCACAAGTTGCTGATTAAAAAAATAAAAAAAAAGCTCAGCTCTTAAGAAAAGAAACTTTTAACAAAGCAACACTGAATTCTGAAGAGGAAGAAATATGGATCTTAATGACTTTTCATTTTGTCCTAAATCTAGGATAGGATGCATGATTTTCAATTGTATACAAATGCAGCAAAATAATTCCTAACCATCTGTCCAAAATTGTGTAGATTTTGAATAAAGTCCAAGAGTTGAGAGGATTCATTCAAGACATTGCTGAATTCTCCTGTTGGGAGCATAAACCTTATATATTTGATAAGCCAATATAATGTATAAAGTACTTGAGGATTGATTCGTACTAGTGTTAATGATCAATAAATCCTAGTATTTAGTATTAGATTAGTATGCTATTGTAAAATACTACAAATGAGAAAGAACCAGCAGCTCCATAGTTCACATACATCCTCCTACCTGAAGTTAATTTAACCAGCCTGCTTGCCTGCCTTCCTCCTTTTTGTTTCATTCTTTCATTCTCTCTTTCTCTTTCCCTTTCATTCTCTTCTTCCTTTTCTTTCTTTTCTTTAGTTGTCGACAATGCAGAGCTCTGGCTCACTCATGATTCTTTGCAATGACTGCTGGGTAAATTGTTGCATTTTTCACGGAAAATCTACACAAATTTTATGCTGGTCTCAGAAGTTTTTGTGAGAATATTGACTTTTTGGATTCTTGGCACAGCTGAGCTTTGCGGTTTTCTGATGAAGAAGTCAGAAGAAAAATAAATCATTATGTTTCCTTAGATTCTTAGATTCTTTGCCTACAGTCTTGAGGCTTTCATATCCTGACTAAGAGGCATTGGTAAAATTAGTTAGATGATTTTAATAATTGTAGTTTCTATGGTGGTTATTGTTGGTCAGTCTGCTTGATGCAGAAATATTTTCCAAATTCCTCCCTGTCTGCTATTAAGGACAGCATGAGTTGGGAGTTACTTGCTTTTCATTCAGTCCTATCTTAGTGATAATCAGGAGAAGATATAGTCTAAATGACAATCTTTAAAGGTGACTGGTCCATGATATAAATGCTGTCTCTCTAATTGTAGAATGAAACCAGATAGTTATTTAATATGGTAAGGTGATTTTGGTATTTTTAACAATGGGTGGTTGAATGATTGGTTAAAAATTTCCAAATTTGGGATTTTTTTATTTTGTATTTTTGAATTCTGTAAATGATCAAATGTAATTTCAAAAAATCATAGTTCTCATTCTCCGTATTTTTTCCTTAATACAGTCTTCTCTACATCTTGCAGGCAGAATATGTTGCTATTGTGTTTGAGTATCCCTTGAGCCATATACAAAAAGCATATTGCTTGGAATAACTAGCGGTCCTATGTCCTTAGAAGAACTCATAGACTTCCATGGTAGGATTCATCTCACTGAACTTTATATGCCTGTAGTGTAGAGGTTTGCATTTGAGCTAGCTTTTTGGACTATCCATATAGTCAATGGAAAGAATGAGGCATTGAGTTCAGTAGTTACCTCGCCATGAAGGAAACATCCAAAATAGGCCAGCAGAACCTGTCCCTAGAACTGTTACTTTTCCTTGTTGACCGGAGCCAATAAGACTCTATAAATGCAGACTAGATATTTAGATCAGATAATACCTCTCTTTTTCGTCCTCTCTTTGAAGTCCTGATTAAAGAACCTATAATCATAGATACAAATATTCAAAATGCTTGATATTTTGTTATTCTTGGATCTTCCATGGTACAACTTTTGTTTCCTGATCCTCCTAATTTGTCTGTGTTGCTGGGAGATATCTTATGTATTGTTTTTGAGTATCTCAAAACTTTTTTCATCCTAAACTTTGCATATCTTACTGCTGGGCAGATGCTTCATTGTCAGGAAATATTTTCTTTCTCTCTGTTCCCTTTACTGTGGATGCACATGAAGGAGAAAGGAGAGGAACTACGCTTGTAAAGCATACCCTCTGAATGGATAGCCAGGAGTCAGATATGTATTTTGTGCAGACTCTGCTGTTTATTTTATGATAAGCTTATGAAAGGAAAACAGTTCCTCATGTACCTACAATTCTAGTATAGCAATTCTCTGTTTGAACAATTCCTCTCAACCTAGTGGATTTGGGGGTAGTTTACACTTGAACAGCTTATGAACAGCGAATGGCTGGGTATAATTCAAGCACACTCAAAGGTTCAAAGAGTATTTCAGCTCACTGTGTTCACACACAGGGCAAATAACAAATGAATAAAACTCACCAAACTTATAGAAACCTTTCCAGATGACCTATCTTCTCTCATTTAAAAACTTTCCTTACACAGCTACCTGGAAGGGAGGGCAAGGAGAGAAAAGAAGGGATTCTGGCAAAATGTTAGTCTCATAAAAAGGAAAAACAAAATAAAAAAGTGCTTCTCGGGAAAAAGCACTGCAATGAATATCATGTGGCCTCTCTGTTTTAGATACCAAAGCAGCAGCACCTGCAGCATGCTGTGACAGCCTGAAGGTGCTGGGAGATTGCAGTCTGTGCTGTGAGTTGAAGAGTTGGCTAGAAGGCTGGCTTAAGCACACCTAAAAGACCTGTACTACCTATTCACTATGTCGGTTGTAGCCTAGGTGTACCCTGGGCTCAAAGTAACCACTTTGTTCTTATAAGCTGCCAAACCAAGAAGTGGCATTCTGGGCTAGAGGAGGTGCATCTCTTGAGCAGGAGTTCAGACATGAGCTTGCAGCATCCAGTTTCCTTAAACTTGCTTTCCCAAGAGTGCTGTAGTTTTGAGAAGAGGTTTGGACCTGTGTATATCCTCAGTGTCTCCAAAGCCCTAATTCTAATGGTGTAAAATACTATTTGCAAGAGATCTGAATCTGAAGGATTCATGAAGGATAGGCATTCATGAAGGATAAAGGTCTGTCTAACTGTAGTATTTCTTAGGAGCCTGTTGGAATCTCTAGGTTCCTGACTATCTTAGCAAAGCTGGCCCCAAGCAGTAATAATAAAAATAAGCAGTGATAATGTTATATTCTCCTTTTGCCAGGGGTGCAAACAGATTCTCTTTCTCAACTTTACATGTAAGTGGTTATATTAGCAGGATTCAGAAACATACCTACAGAACAATTTCCTGCCTTCAAAGAGTGTATGACCTCAGTGAGGTTCAAAAAGTCAGTAAAAAAGAAGGACTATCTTTGGGTTTGTGGGTTTGGTTTAAGATAGCTGAAGCTGACATTAATCATTCCACTTTTCAAGTTACATCTAGAATAACATAGGACCCACAAGAATACTGCCATCTCTCTTCTTTGCAGTCAGCTGCTCCAAAACCCCATCTATTATTCCTTTATGATATGGATCTAAATGCTGCTGTTCTGTGTGCATAGCAACAACTCCATGAGGAGTTTCCAGATCTATCCTGCCATTTTTGTCGGCCCTGTGCACAAATATATTCAGGCTGCTAAAACGCCTTCCACTCCTCTCTCTGGAGAGAGTGAATTGCTGCTTCCATTATTAGCTCTGAGAAAAATGTCAAAACTACAACTAGTGCTGAATGCAGCATCATGTTCACTCACAGGATTGAGCAGCCATGCTCATATTACACCCCCTTGAGCCCTTCATGTTGGCTGCCTATAAACTAGAGGATTTATTTTAAGCAGTCCCTGCTGGTTTTCAAAGCTCTTAATGCTAAGGGACCTGGTTTTTGCAAGACTTCCTTCTTGAGCCTCCTCCCAGTGCATGTCCACAAGCTGACACCACATACTTCTCAGCTGCGCCACTTAGACTCGCTCACAACGTTAGCATGAGCTTTACCTCCTGCTGCGATAGCTCAGAGAGCATGCATTTCACTTCTCCAGACTCTCCGTCTTATCCCATGTGATCAATAGTTGTCTTCATCTGCAGTTGTCCAGTTAAGGCATCTCACTATGAAATTAGATCCCCTATTAGAAATCTCAGGCCTATCTCCAACCCTGACACACTTTGAATGAATACTTGATTTTGGAAGTTTAGCAGATGATCATATTTTATAGTTTGTAACATCGCTGTTCTTTCTATACTGTATGATAACAAAAAGGTAAGCATATATGTATATATATATACACATAAGCACCAACAATACCGCATGGAGCTCCCTCAAGAAAGAAAAAAATGGTAGTGTCTAATTTCCTGTCACTAGTGATGAGAAAAAAAACTCTGAAACACTCCTCAAAAGCTGCTGAACAGAGAATAATACTTGTTGGATGATAATCCTTTAACAATGTTTACTGCTATGGTTTGCAATACGTGGTTTAATCGGAGAGGCATCCCTGAAGGAGAGCTCTCGGAAAGCTCTGCAGACATCACAGGCTAGCACACAGTTTGTTTGTGATGTGTCTACAACATCTCAATACTATTGATTATAAAACTTGGTAAACGCTGGCAACCAAGCTACAGGACTTGCTGAATGGCTCAACGTGAATTTGTAGTTATTCTGTGACTAAAATTATGCATGGTACTTTCCAAATCAGAATTTATTGGCATAATTGCAGAAGCGTGAAAGTCCTTCCTGTTTTCCCTTTCTCTGTTTGTGCTGATGTGCTCAGGCCACAGCTCTGAGCGCTGAAAGCCCTAAGCAAATGTCACTATGGTATTACTTTACTTGCATGCTGATAGCCCCCAGCTTCGGGCTCTGGTCTTCTCTGTACCAGAGGCTTCATTTCCACGGGCCGCTGTGCCTGGCCCAGTCAGGCTCGGCGGCAGCTCTGCAAGGGCAGCACCCACCTCACCGCCAGGCGCAGACTCTGGCCTGTTCACAAAGCTGCCACACTGCTGCTAATTCCTGCTGTCCCTGATCCCTACATATAATGCTCACTCCCTGCCTGTTGCAAAGTCCAAATGGATTTTGCCTTTGAATTTAGTGGGAACAGAATCAGGTTCATAAGCTTTTTAACCCAAAGCCCGTCCAGGCTGCGTTGAAACCGCCTGCATTCAAACAGCCTGGCAGTGCTCCATCCGAGGATCCTTGAAGCTTAAGGTCACTTCATTTTTCCCGCCTTTGTGGATCAGAAGTAATTATTTTTGAAAGTGTTTTTAGTAGGAAACTTTCTATAATATAGTCTAAATTTTTATATATCTATATATTTTTCTGCTCTATTTCCTTATACTGTAATACTGTAATACTGAGGAAGTGTTGCAGGCCAAATTTCCTTTGGCTCTTCTCCTTTGTCATTTTTTCCTTTTTTCCTATTTCTTTAGCTTCTCCCTCCCCACTCCTGCCTCTGTGCAAGTTGTTTGAAAAGGGTGTTTTGTTTTGTTTTGTTTTGTTTTTAGTAAGAAAAACACCCCTGCTTACTTTCTCAGTACTTGACTGAGCTCAGCAACAAAAAGTCTGCTCAGCACACACAAAAAAGGGAACACTGAGATAAGTTTTGGAGAACTCGCTTCAGAAGGCCTCAAAGCGGAGAATGAGTAAAGATGTGCCAGGCTTGGATTACCCACTGCTGCATCTACCCACAGACTACGCAGACAAAAAAGGCCTTCTTGTGCTTGTGGGTCACTGTATTAACCCACAGGGTTCAGTCAGTAAACATGTGTCCTTTTCAAAAGCTGCCCTTTTCTCAAAACTGTGGTTTCTCTATCTGTGGTTTTGAGCAAACTAAGCGGAGTTTTCTGCCAGCGTTTCAGGCTACCCATCACACTAAGACATCTTGTCAGAATTTAGCCATCTCAGCGTAGCTGGCGGATACTACACTGAATTTCACAGATGGAGGTACCTTTTTTTTTTTTTTTTGCTTTTTAACCAAACCATACATCACATCCCTACTAGTGAGTGGGGACAAAACTTTCCTAGTTACCGTGGGGGATTTTTTTGCAAAAGGGAAACGATTTTACATGGAGCCCCCACCAGGTTTCCTACTTACAGCTCTGCCTATGAGCCAGGAGTAGTACAATATCTACTGCTAATCCAGAAGCAATATGCTGCAGTCATTAAGGTAGTTACTTACTACTGCACCGATGAATGCACAAGAAAGAACAGAAAGGAAATTTGGCAGAGCAGATGGTGGATAATGATAGTGACAGTGAACAAAAATACTGTCAAGTTTTGTGTCTGTTGGGGAGCCCGTTCCCCAATGTAAATATAAAGTAAACATGACACAGGTATTAGGTAATTTTACAATCTACTGTTTTTGGCAGCTAGTTTGGCACTGGTCATTGTGTCTATTTTGGGGATCAGCTGTATGGTCCCAGATTGCCATTTTTCCTCTGCGTTTCTTTCTCTTAAATTTCCTACAGTATATTATCACTTCATTTTAGTTTCACTTATTTCCTCTGACAGCAGAGCAGGCCAGGCACTGACTGCAGAGTCACTTCCTCCCTAAAACGCAATCTGTCTAAATGTTGCAGAAACTTTTCAAATGAAATGCTTTATTAAAGCGCATCCATATTCAGCAATTTACTCTGTCAAAACATTTTTTGATGGGTGCTGAATTCCCTAAGGATGCCTGCCTTATTCCAAGGTGAAAGATCCTTTCTCTCCTAGCAGGTACTCTGCTTGGCATACAAGGCAAAGCTGTGACACTTGAAAATGCAGTTCGTCATTCAAAAGAGCTGAATGCAGGCCTTTTCTGTGCATTTCTAAGAACTTCAATTTTTTTCTCTCTCCTTGATTCTAATCTGTTTCACTAACCATGCTTTTCTATCAGTGGACTTTTGGAATTAGATCAGGTCACACGGGTAAATGAAAATTAACTCAGCATCAAAGGTTATCTACTCTCCTGTTTTTCACACATTTCACTCTCCTTCCCTCCCTTTTAATGCAAACTTTTCTAAAGCCTTTTAAAGATAAAAGGACAAATCTCAGTAACAAGCTTTACTGAATCACCCACCGATCAGGGGATGTCTGCTTGCAAAGACTTTTTTCATGCCATTTTACACATCCCTAATTACAGGCTATTAGGGATCAAATTAACTAGGTCAATTAATGGATCCCAGAACTGAGTTATAACACATTCATATATGGGGGTAGTAGCTGGGATTAATGAAGTGATTCCATACTGAAAGCATCAACAATTATTATTTTATTTGGCAGCTGGGGACTGAGGGGAGATATTGTACAAGCCAAGTAGTTCTGCTGCTAGCCTGATGATTTAAAACAGAGGTGTCTGCACATAAAACTTAATGATTCTCTCACAAAGAGTAACAGGATGTGTCAGCTTTTCTCTGAATTTGCATAAATATGGATATTTATATGCATTTGTGTGTGCATGGTCATTCCACTCGATTCAGTGGAAAATCCAGACCTTTTAAAATATCTTAGCTGATAGTTGCTGGTTTTTAATACTTGCAGTAAGTTAAAGGAAATTTAAAGAGACAATAGGGTAGTGTCCTCTTTGCTTCTCAGCCTGTGAGCAAGCTCCATTCATCAATGCCCAAATTATTTTCAGATGATTTAGTTTACTCCTGGATGTAGACTGTAAAACAGACGGGTAGCAGTAGAGGCCTTATGCAGCAGAAATGATCCGTAGCCTCGTGGGGCACATTAGGCCATCTAGGTTCACAGGTCTGGCTTTGACACCTCACAGAGCTTATTCAGCAGCAGCCTGGGCTGGGCAGAATAACCGATTCCTCTGCATTTCCTCTGATATATGGGGTGACTCCGAGGGTTGATTTGAGGGCCAAAGAGATTAGGGAATACTTTCTTGTGAATCTTCTACGATCATCAAACCCACTCAGGTCTAGGCAGAAAAATGCCAGCCTTCTCTGGCCTCTTCTAATATTTTGGGTGGCAATGATTTAAACCTAGATAGTTTGGTAAACCAGAATAGCTCTTCTTGGAAATGGAGTGGAAATGGGTATTTCATCACTACACAGCAAAGCTTCTCTAATGCGTGCCAATTTTTGCTAGTATGATTTAAGTGTTTAAATGTTTAATTTTGAGAGATACTTCATAGAATCAACATTTTCCATTATATTTATTAATTTGAAATTATTTAGTGAGAAATAATAACTTTATAAATTGATTATAACTGCTATTTCTTATAGCCAGTGCTCCTTGAATCTAGAATTGTACTTAAGTACAGCAAAATGAAATATGTTGTCTTAGATTTGGAGTTGATCTGTATGCCAAGAACACACACTATTTTTATTTAGGCTGTTTAAATCTTTACTTCAGTGTTTCATGACTGAATATTTAACTAGGCATTTTTCATAATTTTCTCATTTTTTTCCTAAAATTCCTCAAGCTGCTTAAACAGAGGGTGGAAGAAATGAGTAACTATCACAATACAGATTGTCTATAAAACACTACTGGATTAATGATTCACATGTACCATAATTGTTCTTTTAAAATAGCACATAAAACTCTTAATTCTTTAGAGTACTCCTTTATCATTTTGCAGCAGGATGAAAGATTAATTTTCACCAGTTGTGACCCTAGAAAGCTCCTAAGAATACATCTGTATTTAGACCATGAAGAGACACTTCGACTTTATCATCTTCACAATCACAGAGCTTTTGTACAGACCAAAATGCTTTACAAAGGCAGGTAAATATTACTGTTTAAGTCCTGGGTAAGTCATTATTGTTACTCAGTGATTTGAGTTAATTCGATTTGAGAAGACTGGCAGCTGAAAAAGAAGGGAGAGAAACAGAACTGGATAAATATTAAGCACATAGAGCAGAAAGGAAATAGACAGCAGAAGCAATAAGAAGGAAAACAGATCCTCCTTGGTTTCTGCCTATTCTCGAGGAGGATAGCCTTCACCTTTGAAGGGCTAGCTAGTCATCACTGGTTGCACACTGCAAAAATACTGTGCCTATTAAGGGATGAATGACATTACAGACTCTGAGAGATTTTTTTTCCCTCAGCCTTGCAGACTTCCTCTGCACCATCTTTCATACTGGGACTTCTTCACTTCACCACACCTGCCCACATCTCACCTGATACCTTTGGCCAGAGCACAGTGATCTTCTCAAATTCGTCAAAAAGATGACCAGGTCACTTCTCTTTGCCTCTCTGTCATGGTTTCAGTCAATGCTGGATCTCACTTCCACATCACTTTTTGCTTTTTGTTCCTTCACTGAGTTTAATCTTCTGGTTGAAAAGTTCTGTTTCCTAGTGACCAGTGCAATTTTTTTCCCATTCTGGTACTTGTCTGGCCTTCCCAGACACTGATTTCCTTCAAAAACTAGTCTGAGCCCTTTCTCCTGTGAAAGCAAGCTCCCACAGGAGCAGAATAGCTGAAAATGCCTGTTGGGAGTCCACCTCTGTTTCCAGGATGCTCGTATATGTAATTTAAATAAGGTAGCAGGAACATATTAAGCCTCCCTGCCTTTCCTCCAGGTGCAGAACATTTTTAGGATGAGGTCTACAGGAAAAGTCTATACTTGATCGTCAGATAAGAATTTGGGGTTTTTCTCTTTTTCAGTTCGTAGAGGGAGTGTTTAGTCCTCAGTGTACTTTTGAAGACTCTTCTCTTACCATGGTGGTCATTAGGAAGCCCTGTTCTTCCTGTGGTGGATGCTCATTAACTCTACGGATGTTTCCCCTTGTACCAAGCCCAATCCTAAGACTACCCAGCTGTACGTCTTGTGAGCTCCAGCTGGTTCTTTGCAGAGCTATCTTTGTTTCCCCCTTGACTTCTGGTTTATTGGAAAAGTATATGACCAACCTACCCCCTCAGGCTTTCACTGTTGTTTATTTCCTGAAAGCAACACTAAAAAGTCTTCTTCCATAAGCAGGTAGTCAGTAACATTTGCATTACTTAACAAGTAAGGGGACAACTTGCACACAAGCCCCATTACTGATAAATAATCTTTCCTTGCCTCTCATTCCTTTTAGGAACCCACACTTTGCTCATTTATGACGATAAAGTATTAACAGGCTTTTAGCATTATGTCAGCAAATATATCAGCTACAATCAGAATAATGAGACAAACACTGATTTTTGGAATATGCTGGTACTGTGAGATTGACCTCTGACCTTGGAGAAGCGTTTTATTTCCCTAGAAAACAGGGATCAAAATCATATAAAAAATGAAGGTGCAGCTGCAAAGTAGATGACAACTGACAATGTATGAGTAATATCACTAACTACTGATTTTATTCCTAGTCAGAGAATGCTATATCTTCCAAATGTTTGCAAGTATCTTATCAAAGGAAATAAAGCAATTGGAACTATTCTACACAGAATTGCTTAAAAATAAACATTTTTACTTTTAAAAAATTGACTCCTTTGGGGTTTTTAAGGGTTTTTAAAATATTTTTAGGTGTTTTTTACAAAGTTGTCCCTGCTATTTAGAAAATTTGACGAAATGCTATGAGTTTTTTTTTCTTTTTCCTAATGATCACATTTGTTAATGTCTACAATTTGATTTTTTTGGTAAGATTGCAGAAAGTGCTAAAAGATATCATCTTAAGTACAGTATAAAAAGGAGACTGAGTAGGAGAGTGAGAACAGACAATATTGCAATTTTGGAATAATGCATTTAAACAATGAAATGTAGGACATACAATTCTGGAGATAGGTGAATTCATTGACATGAATTTCAAGGAAGATAAAGTTTGAATTTTTCCATTTTGTAACAGTTTCCAGGCTATTTCCTTTTAAAATTGCAGGTTATAACTCTAAGAAAAAGTCATACGTGGAAACTTGACTATAATGCAGTATTACATCAGCAAATTTTACTAATATGATATGAAATTTGACCTAAACATCACCTAAATGCTTATTTTCTATGAGATTAAATAAATCTAGAGAGTCTTTGACCCTAATATAAAGTTCTAGGGTGGTCTTCAAAATATTCAGAGTCCCAGCCATTCAAGATCTAGATAAGAAAAAGGACAATCCGGTCTGGGAAGAAAAATAAGAAACATTCCTAAGGTCAGTTCCCAAACACCTAACTGAATTAAACACCTATTTGGCACTTGAACTAATACCGCAGATGTATTACTCCTAGCTTGTAAACACTCACATCATTCATGATGTTCCTTGATATGGCAGATACATAAGAGAGTTTCAGCATCTTTGGCAGTCTCTTCTGTATTAATCTCTTTCCAGAAGTAATTTTGAATGCAAGGAAGGGGAATGGGAATGAAAACACTTTGTTCCCTGCAAAAATAATGGTGTGCATTTGATATTAACACTGCTAACTTGTGATAGCTACTTATCCCACAGGTAGTTTTTACTTTGGGCTAAATGATGTCGGCTACATCAGCCCTGTGTGGGGCTTACCTAGACTATTTGCACAGATTTGCTGGGAGTGGATGAAGCTATCAGCCCCTGCGCCCTCCCTATTATTCAACTGACCAATGTAAAGTCTGTTTCCAGGCCCCTTATGGGAGAGCAGCTACCCCACCTCCTACCCTTATGATGGATTCTTCAAAAACCATTAAAATCCTCTGTCCCTTGTTTCCAGCATTAGAACAGCCTTAACTTAAATGTGCTTTTTCTGTGAGAGGATAACCCAGGAGAAACCAGAAGGTGGTTAGCTGTTATTGTGGTGGTAGTCTGGAGGGCTTTAGAACCCCATGGAGAAGATGGGTTGCATTGTAGAAGCCTGTGGCTCCCTGGACTGTTCACTCGCACTTGGTGAGAGTGTATGTGTGGCAAGGGGGTGCAGGTGGGTGTGGGCTGAGCCGGTGCCCAGGGTGAGAGTGATGGGCAGATGTGGTTAGTCGGCTCTGGGTGAAATAAGAATAGAGTGCTGTGTGGTGTAAGGTGAGGATAAGCATTAGGTGGTGTGGGGGAGGAAGGTAGGCTCGGTTGAGATAAGATGGAGAAAGGAGATCTTGACATGTGAATGTGCTTACTGAAGTGAGTCAAGGGTATTTTTTTCCCCTTCTTTTCCACAGGAAATTGTTAGTTAGTTTATTTTTCTGAAAGCTCTGGGCAAATTCCAACACCTTCTTCCTGACAGTTAACATTTAGAGTTTCAATTTGTGAAACAAATCTAGTGATTTTTAGACAAGCATGTGAACTCCAGCTTTGAAGATTTAGAAGCCGTTCATTTAAGTAAAAGCCATATAGAAAGATCCTGAGTGAGACACAACACCAGGAGGAAGTAGTAGGGAGATGTTGATGAGAAAGAAAGCCACAGTGTCTGCACTGCACCAGAAACAATTCTAGTCATAAAGATTTTTTCTGTAAAAAGCCTACAGATCAATAGGCATGTAAACAAGAAATATGTCATCCTTGAGTTTAGGATATGTGATATTAGTCTTTCAGACCTATGAATTATAATATTTAATGTTTTTATGCTCATTTAGGAACACAGAATTGGTAAGAATTATGGAGTCCAGTCATTCCTATCACTGGTACCATGTCATAGAACATCTTTTGTAAGAACATGATGTTCATGTTCAAAGCAAGAAGTTAGTGGTTTTTTGTTTTTGATATCACTAGAAATCTTCTGTTAGATTCCAGGCTAAATTTATTCTTAGTCAGTTCATTCCCATTGTGTCAACTCTGATCTAAATCATTAGGTTGAAGACTCTAGTACCTCCTCATGTTTAACTCTGATGTATTTGCAGATAGAAAGTGTATCAACTTTCAGCCTTATTTTTGTTAAGTGAGTTGAGTAATGCTTTTTCAGTCTCAATAATGTGAGTATCTGAACTACTTTGATCTTTTATGGTACCGCTTCTCGCAGTTGTTCCACTTTGAATTCAGAGTTCTTGAACAGGGGTAACCAGAAATTTCCAAAGTATTGTGAGATCTTATATAGTGCCCAGAATCTTCTAGAAACAAATCTAATGCATCCATACACTGCAGTACCCTTTCCTAAGTCTTCATTTTATTGGCAACTGATATAATCCTGCAACTAGCTACTCCACTCAGGTCCTTCTGCAACTTTTTCAGCTAATGAGCTCTCACCTCACAGCAGAACTTTCTGTTACGAGCTGCTAACCAGTTACTCAACAACATCCAGCTCTTTTATATGATGTCCCAGTTGTCCTCTGCTGATAAAAGGGGTATAGGCAAATTAGCAGTTTATTCTCTTTCTTCCTGAGTAAAAAACAGACATAAAACTATTAATCATCTCAAGACAGCCTTGAAGAACTCCACTAATGACTTATCTCCAGCTCCTCTTCCGGCACTGCCTGTCAGTTTCTTACCCATTTTACAGATTCTTGATTTACTCCTTTCATTTCAAATGACACATTTCTTAGCTGGTGTCATTTCCTGAAGTCTTGATATATGAAATCCATTGCATTTCCTTCGTCTAGAAATCTGTCTAGGATGATCTACATTTGATTAAGTCCCTGTTGTTTTACATCCTATTAAGTTGTCTTTAAATATCTTTCCTTCAAAATCTGTCCTAAAGCAATGTACTACACAGAGTTACAGGCTTACCTATGCCTGACAACTTTCTCCTCTTTTAACTGCAGGCACAGTATTTGGTGTTCTACAGTCATACCAAAGTTGACTTGAAAGGTGTGTTTTAAAATGCTTTTTACAAATCCTGCAAGGGAGACCATCTAATCCCCCTGACTCGAGTGCATTAAGCCCCATGACTTCTATTTCCATTGCAGTTGTGATAACAAGGGTGTGGAAATGAAAGCTCCCATTAACCATCCTGCTTTTCCTCACAGTTCAACATAATTGTCGTTTTCGAAACCCGAGGCAAAGTTTGTTTCATTTTTTGGCCACACCTAGATTATCTTTAATCTCTACCTTATCCTCACTGCAAAGCCTCCCTACTTCTTTTCTTGTGCTTTTTTGTTTCAATTTATACGCCTGAAAAAGCAAATACCCTATGGTTGTCTTCTATACAGTATCTTCTTCAAGATTCCATTTTGCCAATTTTAACTTTAATCCTTTACTTCTTGTCTCCTAGCTTTTTTTTCCTGCTAAATCCTCTTCTTATGTCTCTCATGCTTATTCTTAATATCCTTCTTGGGATGGTTATTCTTGCATTTGACAGTTCTCTCAAAATTTTCTACAGTTTGAGATATACTATTCTGTAATATTTAGTTTTTGACATTGAAATTCCAGGCCTTTTCCACATTCAAATCCCTCAGGATTCTCAATTTAACAGACTTTATTAAACAGTTCCTTTAGCTTATCAAAGCTTGTCCCTTTGAATTGTAAATGCTTAGCTGAAGGTCTGCTTTTTTTTATCATTCTATCTTAAATGGAATCAATTCATGCTTGCATGATTCAAGTTTCTTTTCTATGACCAGCTTTTCTGTAATATCCTTACTCCCACAATGACTCTAATAGAAAGTATTTTCAACTAGGTTCTGATTTTATATTATGTTCTGGTTCTAGTAGATTTATTTTACCATCCTTCCACAGAATACTCTTGACCAAAAAAAAGTCATTCTATTAGTGTTCTCACTTATTTCTTTAACTTGCCACACACCAAATTTAGAGCTCCAACTTTCCATTTTTGTTTTTCTTGAAGATTGCATATCCTTGAATATTTATGTTCCGTTTGGAACTGCTCTTCTTCTGCACTTTTATCTCTATAATACTGGTTTCATTTCCGATGGGTGTAGCTCAAAATCCTCCCTCTCTCTGAGGAACACAAAATAATATAGAAGTATTCATTAGCCTCATAACATACCAATGAAATAACTAATTGCAATGGTGGAAGGTGCAAGTGGATTGCATGTTGAGAAGGTTGAATGTAGAAATACCAAAATTCCATGAACAAGTCCACCCTTGCTCTATACAGATTCCTTTACTAGTCTTATCTCCATAATATCTGAACAACTTCAACAGTGTGGTAAGCAAGATGAGTAACATGACATTTGCACTTCATTTTCTCTTTCTTTTATCTTTCCCCTCAATGATAAAGCATTTTGGTTTTCATTTTGAGTATTTTTATGTCACTCTTCTTACTATTTATTGGAGTAGGTGGTCCACAAAGAAAATCATCTGCCATGTATGCAAAGGAGGTAAGGTTTTAGTGACTGTGGTAGACTAGTTACAGAGTCCACCAGGCCTTATTTAAGTATCTTCTTAGATAACTGTCCTTCAAAAAAGTTTCTTGCTTTGACCCTGCCTCTTAAAGAGGTATTGCACCAAGGAAACCCGCCTGACTTTTGAGTACGCTCCCCTCACTTGATTTGCAGATAAGAACGGGAGATTAATTCCCTGATGTGCTACTTCTGCTGTATCCATCTTGTCAGCTCTCACAGCTCAAGAAAATCTTAGGACCTGAAGCCTTGTCTGTCATAGTGTGCATTGTCACCATGCCAAAGTTTCTAATACAAGTTCATAGTCATGCATTGCCAAAATTGCCCCTATCTTTATACTTTACCACAGAAAGAAATCATTTCTGTTGGGGAAGAAGGAAAGGAGGGAGAGGAATAATGACACCAGTGTCCTTTGGTGTCATCTACTGTCTTGCACCCAATTTCAGTATCATCTTTAGGAAAGCAACTTACTGAGTCAATCAGTGGTCCAGATGGCTCTGTTGGGATCTGCCATTTGGTGGCTGATTAGGTGCAGACCAGACCAATTTAGTTTTGTCACCATAAGACAAACAGAAGGCTGAAAGAGTTATGCAGATGAAAAATTAGGCTAGACAGTCTGACAGACATTCAGGCGTTATCCCCTACACTTTGTTTCTTTCATTTGGCTTTTGAGGGTTTACAGCTTGCAAAGCCCCATTGAGGCAAAGGCACAGACAGGCTTTTGACAGGCTACAGACTCCTTGGAAAATGGCAATAAAGCGAAACCTGCAAAGCGCAGGTCTGTATTCAGCCTGAAGTGTCCCCTGATTCTTCCCTTTCAAATTCTTGCTGCAACTTTGCGATGCTACTTGTATCATCTTGACAAGCTCTAGCTTTAAGCTGTAAATAGAAATCACCTTACCCTGAGGCCACAAGTAGCCACTGTGAATTTATGCAGGGATCT
This sequence comes from Dromaius novaehollandiae, assembly GCF_036370855.1. Classification (NCBI taxonomy): domain Eukaryota; kingdom Metazoa; phylum Chordata; class Aves; order Casuariiformes; family Dromaiidae; genus Dromaius; species Dromaius novaehollandiae. Next base: position 154,036,479 of record NC_088099.1, on the reverse strand, counting down.
CTGAGATTTCTGGTGATGCTTCTAGTAAAGGGAGCACCAGAGTGAAAACTGACAGATTTTCAGAGGCCTGCTGAAAGTTTTTAATGCATTTCGCCTGTTAAATAGAGATAACTGTACTGACTCTGTAAGAGTCAGAGATCCATTAGAGGTAGAATGAACTACAGTTGTATGTATGTGAATAAACAGATTGATTTATATCTGGAGAATCTCTCTTTGTCACTGCATGGATCCATAAAATCATCACTGGTTCTAGTCTTTGTGAGTAATAAGGTTCACCACCATTATGAAAACATGGCAAGAGTCATAAGCAGTGTTGCTATTATTACCTGTTGTCCTCTGTGCTCTGCCAACTATGTTATGTTCTCTCTGATTCCTAATGTGCAGGGAAGAATTTGGAGAATTTTACCTTCCTGATTCCCTCCTGATTCTTGGGTTTCTTAGAGTAGGGAAATAAATGAGTTGCCACCCTAATTTTTCTCCCTAATTTCTAAGAAGTAGAATGGTGTATCCAGATAGCTCTTGTTTGCTCCTTCTTGCTTTACATGTCACAGAAGCACCATGAAGAACACTCTGTGATTAGACAGAAGAGCTGAAGAGCTCCAAGGGGGGCAAAGTAAGTGAGAAAAACCTCTAAGTGCAGGAAGAAACATCTCGAAATAACCTTCCTGTAGCTAAAAAGTCAAAGTCTGAGATGTGTTAATTTGAATAGTCAAATGGAATTTTTGTTTATGTTCATAAGACAACAACTCAAAGTGTGCTTTCAGGGTGAAATTTCAAAAAACATCTGCCTGAGTTTGGGGGACAAACCTAACTGGAATTTGAATATTTTAAAAATCTTACGCCATATTACTTTGGAATAAAAATATGTTGTAGATTTAAGGAATAATATTTTAAAAATCGTCTTTTTTTAGGCCGATAGTCCACATCTGCAAGTAATTATGGGTGCAAATGTGGATATGTCAACATCTACATACATTAATGTACCTGTTAATCTGATAGTTAAATGTGTATGTATTGTCAAATAACATGCCGCATGAAACTGTGGCCACAGTTATTTGTGAGCGTAGGAAGGGAAGCCATGTCAAGATTTAACCCTTACAATTCCAATGTTAGTCTTTTCATCATGCATGAATGAAAATTACATTAATATTACTGATAAATATACCTATTTGTGGGAGACATTTACACCTGCTCTCATTCATATTTTATTGAGATTGTGTTTTCCATCAATGTTGTTCTTGTCAGTCGTCTTTTCTTGTCAGTCTTCTTTTTCTTAGAGACAAATAACTGATGTATATAAACTTGCATGAACACAAGTGCCAGCAGTTAGTTTTTAAATCCTCCCCAGTTTAAAAGAATAGGCAAAGATCTTCCTGATTTTTGAAAATTCTTGTCATTTAAAAAAGTCCTTTATGTATTGAGATGAAATTTAAATTCAAAAGTATAATTGTGAACTCCTCTACACAAAACCCTACCCAATGAAAATGTCAGAGATCAGCATCTGTTGCCCACTACAATGGGAGGGATTTAACCATCTTTTTTTTCTTTTCTCTCAGAGATATATCTGTATGTATGTATCTATGTGTATGTATACATATTGGCAGAGTTACTGTGCAGAGATGAGAAATTTTCACAACTAAATTGTCATCAGAATTGTTGCCTCACACTAAAAAATGTTGTTTCACTGAACTGGCTTTATAATAAGATTATTTTGCTGTGTTGAATGACAACTGTTCTCATTATTAGCTACTTGTTTTCAGCTAGCTTTGTAGCTTCTAGGGTGGAGACTTCCATTTCAGATATCTGGCATGCACATGCAGTTTTTTCCTGGAAAACTTCAGCCATCTTTGGGAATATGATTAAGACACTATATTGTTTTGTCAATTATAAAAATGTAAACTAACAACTACTCCATGTAAGTTCTAGCACCTTCCAGGTTTGGCTCAAGAACATGATGGCTGAAAAACGCTCAGCCTTAGTGCTAAGGAGATGCTTAATGACGTCCTTGTGAAAATCTTATCAAACTGGTTGTAAACCTCTGAGAAGTCACCTTTTGCTTGTGCCGAGAAGTTTGTCGCAGCCTGGAAGCAAACTCCTTTTTGCAGTCCTCCTCCACCTCCGCTGAGCTCCTCAGAGGTCCTGCAGTCTCCAGGTGAGAGGCCACGTGTGATGGGTTTTCCCTTGCTGAAGCCACCCGCAGCTCCCCATGCTGATACACAGCAGTGGCAGCCTCCCCACTCGCCTCGTGGTACCTCATGAACCTCAGCATCATCCATGCTTTGGAATTTCTGGGTTTTCATTTGTTTATATAGACACACACAACCCTCCCCCCCAAGGCGTTACATTTGAAGATAACACATTAAAACGCATCAGCCCAAATTCTTGCCTCCCCCAGCTCTTTGTGGAAGCACCGTGATGCAGTCTTTAATTACCTGTGTATGCTCAGTTCCCCTGCCGTGTCCTCGCCTCACTCACAAGCACGGGACCGTCTGAGTCGGGGAGTCAGTCAGGACAGTGTAATGAATGGAGCCGTGTAGTAAACAAAGTTGCATAGGCCTCTTCCCTCATTCAAGTCAGAAGTTGAAGGTGTGTGATCAAAACAAAAACACTGTGGGATTAAGAAAAAAAGATGGTTGCCCAAGGACACAGGCTCGGCTACAGCCTTTGCCACTGCGGGTGTGATTACACTGAAGTGCACAGTGTAGAGATAGCTGAGCAGCAGCACAAGCTAATTTACTCCTTTGGTTAATTTGAGTGCTATTCAAAGCTTCTGTAAGCAGTCTGCTTCACGCATCTGGGTTACCTTGAACAGACCATAAATTACAACGTGGAATATACTTTATATACACAGCTTTTCTGTGCTGCTCAGTCAGTTGCGCACATCAAATTGTGCTAAGATGGTCACTCAGTAATTTTGCATTCCTTGTTCTTGTATTCATGGTTTGCGATGTTCGTCTTGCATGTGTGCTCAGTACACACAACTAACTGCAAGTAGAGCTGATGGGAGCCATACACTGAACACACACTTTTTAAAAAGGCTAAGTAATCCTAAGTAATCAACAAGCAAACTGAATGTACTACTTTTTTAGAAATACATTGAACTAAGAATCTTTGCAGATATTTTCTTATGAAAAACAAGGTGTCTATTTGTCTTTCATTAGACTTGCCTTTCAATGTCATCCTTAATCTTTGAAGCAAGTGAGTAACAATCATAACAGAAGAAGATGTTCACAACATCTGTGCAATAATTGAATATTATTTTGAGGAGTACTATTAGAAAAATGGAATAAATAAATAATTGTATATAGTAGGAGATTTAAAGGCGTGATAAATAAGGAATGGGATCATGATCCAGTAATGATAAGTGAAAATTCAGTGGTCACCTCTTTCCAGTGAGAAAGGCTGAGACAGAGATTCTGTGTTAGTTGCATACGCTGAGGCTGCAGTGAGGTTACATAGCTAACTGTCATTCAAGTGTGCATGCTAGACTTTATGACTTTTTTTTTTAATATAGAAGATTTAAAAATGCAATCAATGCTGTTTGCATGATGAAAATGAGGAGTAGCTGCCTGCTGCTCCTGTTCCAGAAGAAACATTATTTTTCTAGCAGGTATGATTTTTGCTCAAATCTTTTCTTCTTCTAAATTTTCCCAGCCTGTGGTCTATTTGGGGATTTTTGCTGAACTGCTGAGAATCTTTGATGCCTTGCATACTGAAATCATGAAATACTGTATATCTCTCTCTAAAAAGGAAAAGTAAATACCGGAGTGTTCTAACTGAGGTCATACTTTCTCCATGTCTAGACATCATTGGTAATATCTGCCTTTTATATTACTGCTGTGCTTTCCATGTACTCAGCTGTGAGGAAAGCACTTTGTGCTTAGTTGCATAAAATATGCCAAATTTCCAGACAGTTTTCAGTACAGCATCTCAAATTGTTTAGGTTGGTGTCTGTGATCTTTTATGAAATCAGATGTTTTCCTCTGGAGGAGCTTTGCTTAGTAAACCGATGGCAAATTTGGAATAAAAATATGACTGATGTGGTTCCATACTGCCCAGCTTGTTAAGCAAATGCTGCTGAATCCAGTCCCCAGTAAACAAGCTAAACTTCTTGTTCCACTAGAAATATATTTTACTAAGAATCTTTGTAGATCATTCTTTATGCAAAAAATGTCTCAAGTGATGGTTTTAAGCAGAATAAAGAGAACATTTAATAAATGAAAACATATGCTGAATAAGTCTTTGCCCTTATATTTCCACTTTTAAATATTAATACTCTTTTCTAACTCTTTGTACATAAGTAATCTTTTAAGAGAGTAACAATGAAATATAGACAATCCACATCAAATGAATGTGAACTTTTGATGTAATTATCAAAGGTCTGTTGAATTCTGTGTAATTTTAATTAGTATTGGATTCCACCCAACAAATTCAGATCTCACGTAGATCTTAAAAATCCAAACATCCTTGCGTTTAGGATTTTTGCTTAATTTAGCCCATTATAAAGACACTGGGTATTCAAAAAATTTTCCTGAAGTTTAGATTTTGCAAACTAATATGCTGAGGAGTTGCTTTAACATGGAACATTGCCATGAACAAATTGAAATGCCTGTAACGATTTTTGGGTCTGGTATTTTTTTTCAGTATTAGCTGTTAGACAAATTCTTGAAGATCTTAAAAATGTATATTCTAGCCTGAAATTCTTCCTGTTTTGTAAAAATCTTGACCTAAGTAGATAGACAATATTATCATGACTTTCACTATCTGGGGGAGCTTAAGGGAGCTACTGAGTGTTGCAAATAACTTTAAATAGAATTGTTGCATACTCATTTGCAGCATGTTCCTATGTGCTCTCGTTGATTCCAGCCAGCTTTCCTTGGGGACCAGGAATTCCCCTTTGACCAGGAAAATGAGCACATTAAATTAATCAGACAAAGGTCATGAGGCCTACAGGTGCATATGAGTTTTGCTAGGAGAATATAAATTAGGGTGTTTTTTTCTAGACCTTTAACTGAGGAGGAAATGCTCCAAACCAGCTAGTAAGGAGTAATTCATAGGCTCTGATGCCAGAAAGGAGGACTATGGTTGTCATTCAGTCTCTCTCCACAGAACACACACTTTTGTGTCCCCCAGAGATCTTGGTGGCAGAGGTGACAGCAGTGGCAAAGGTGGCTTCAGGGCAACCATGCAACATCTGCCCCAGCCCACGGAGCAGGAAGGAAAAGGGCCGTGTTTCTCACCAAGTTGCAACAAGTGGGCATGGCACCCACAGGACAGGCAGCGGGCTCGCAGTTCTCTTCTCCCAAAACAACCTCGCCCCAAAGCTGCATCCGCCCCTCACGTCCTCCCCAGGATCCAAGTAATACCTGCGGCCCTCTTCCTCTTCATCCTCTTCTTCAGGACCTTCTCTGGCAGCACCTGCCTGCCTGGAAAGCATTGTGCGGCTTCCTTCCTTCTGTGAAAGATGAGATCTCTCTCCTACCCTGCCAGGTCTCTCCTGTTTTTCGCGCATCCAAAGACACATTGGTCCTTCTGCCTGTGGCCGTGCACTGGCAGTTCATCTCTGTAATACACTTTCATTTCCTCTTCTGAGCATTTGCCTGCATTTAAACTCCTGTGTCAAACTGATGTCATTTATCCAGGTGGTTCAGTGCAATCCTTAACAATGAACTTCTGATTATTTGTCACAGTATCAATTTTGTATCTCCTGCAAACTGCATCCATTGTTCAGATCGTTTTCAAAAAATGGCTTAAAATGGTTTAGGACCAAGGGTCCTGCAGTGTCATGTTAGCAATGGCCCAGCTAATTAGTGCCTTTCCTTTAATGGGTACGTTTTGAGAGCTATCAGTCAACTAGCTTTTAAATCACATTATGATCACAATCATAATGTGTGCTCTATTAATTGCATATAATGCAGGATTTTAAAACACAGTGTCATGTGATAGTAACTCAAATGCCTTGGAGAAATTTAACGGTACTATAACAACACAGCTACCTTTATCAACCAGACCTATAATCTTGTCAAAAAAAATCAAGAAGATAACTTGACAAGACCTGCTTTCTGTGAAACTGTGTTGAATGATAAAGCTTTTTTTTTTTCTTTCTTTCTTTTTAGCATGTAATTCCTTGTTGATAGAGCCATTGATAGAGAATTTGTTTGGCTTTCCTTTTTTTTTTTTTTTTCCTGAAATTAGTATCAGGATAACTGATCTATCATTTCCTGAGCCATTTTCTTTAAATGCTCAAGTTACATTGGCAAGCCAGTACATCTTTGAAATATCTACGCTTTCCTAAGACTTGTTAAAGAAAATCAATTGTAGTAGTCCACAGTGCTCCTTGGCTTATTCTTTTAAGCTTCTCAGGTGAGAATTATGTGGGATTGAGTTTTCAAATATTTTGTTTTAGAAGAAGAGGTAAAACTAACTCTTCTGACAAACTCATTGTTTTTAATTCCTTCTAATCTTTTAATCCAGCTACCAGTAAATTTTTTTAAATGAATGGCCAACATTACCATTCATTTATTTCTTAAAGAAAGAAATGAGGATATTGGGATCTCAGTCAAACCTCAAGGGAAATCCAAGCCATAGGTGATACACAGGAGCTCTTGATCTGGTCTAAGGGTGGGAGTATGGAGAATCCTCAACAAGAGGCAAGAATAGCAAGTGAGCGTATAAATAAATGACCTTGTACATGAAAGCTCATCTCATGCTGGGCTGATTTGGTAGTTGGATGGCTTAGTTTTGGTAAGCATACCAAACGAGTCTGGAGGGAATGCTTTAATGAAACAGATGATGAACTTATTTTAAAATAATATCAGTAAAAACTGGTTGCCCTTCCACATAGTAGGTCTCTTTCATATCTGCTATATCTCTATGCATGCTTGTTCTTTGTCTGCCTCTTTCACTGAAAGTATTTTGCTGTCCATCGTTTCCTCACCATTCTCACCTGTCATGACATTTACCAAATCATATCATACCGTATCTCTTTTCTCCTCTATCAGTGCTGTAAATTTACAGAATATGCAAAGTCTTGAGGCCTAGCAAGAACTGTGGATCTTTCCAAAGCAAGGATTTTCCATATGGTGATGTGCCTGGAAGAAGTATATATTGTGAGTGTTGCCTGTGGTGAGCATCAAAGTACTTCTGAAAAATTGCTTGCCTTACCATGACTTTTTTTACTATCTGGCATTTTACTGAGCATGACAACAGGTGTGGGTGACTTCTTGCTTTGTTGTTTGTTTGTTTGTTTTTGTCCAAGTGTTTCACATAATCAAAACATGTTTTTATCCTTTTGGTCTTAGAAAAATCTTGAAAATGTGCACTCTAAAGGTTGAAAACCTAGAGGCAAACACAGAAGTTGAGTTCATTGTCTGTGAAATCTAATTATTACCCAAACCCCATGACTTCCTGCGACTTACTATTTTCAAACTTTAGGGCTGGCACAACTCAGAAGTTCTGAATAATAATTTCAGGATTATTTCAGACCTACTGTCTCCAGAAAGCTAGGAGTAGATATCTGGAGAAGGCTCACACTATTTGTCCTGTTTCTCATTTTCTTTCGATTCTAGTCATTGTCAGAGATAAGTTATTGTGCTGCGCATACCTTTGGTCTGAATTAGTATAGCTGTTCTTAGTTTCTAATGAGCTAGAAGAGGTTAGAAGAATTGTACAGAATAAATTAAAGCGAAGTTCAAGATGAGAAATGTAACAAACTTATTTGGAAAGTATGAAAATCAGACCTGAACCAGTTAATTATAAATGACAATAATGAAAGTCAGAACCAAAAATTTTTGCTTTATTATCATTGAAATGATGAACTGTTAACAGTGAGATTGATTCAGCCTTTGATAGAGATGAATTTTAAACTGACATTCATTATTTCTGGGTTTTTGGGTTTTTTTTTTTGTTTTAGTACATCTAGTTATTAAGAGGGATGCCCGCTCTATGTTTGGGTACAGTGACTGCTTCAATAAAAGCCAGACATTGACACTCAGATCTCAGTCAGCTGTTCTTCAGCACATACTACCACTATAAAAATACAATGTATAATAACAAACAAATTAAAATCTTATAATGGCCATGTTAAAATGCAAGGTAGTTAACTTTAACAATGAGCACCCTTTGGAAAAAAATGTAGCTCCCATTCCCTCTGTCAATATGCCCTACAGTGCAGGTGGCAGTCATTTTCTTTGTTTAATCATGTCTTTGACTGCAGCCCAAAAGTCAATATTCTGCTGTCAGATGCAAGCTTGCATGTGAGGAATAGGTAGGGAACTTAACTAGCAAGCTTTGTGAACAGGGAATTGAATTTGCATCTAATTCACTAGGCACACATGTTTACATGACCTTTAAAAAAAGGAATTAAAGCAGTTTGATCATGAGCTCTAGGCAATCTGAATTACTGGGGCGATTGAATCAAGAGGCCCAGATACTTCTTACAAAAAGCTGCATTGAAAGAGAATAATTTTAATTTAAATATAATTTCATATCAAATTCATAGCTGTGTCAGCAGTGTGAAATGAATCTAGAAACATTGCAAATGACTGCCCAGGAGCTTCTAGGATAACAGCAAATGGTCTCAGGCTGGCAGTTCATGTTTCTTGCTACCAAGAGGAGCAGGAAGGGGATTGTGGAGATCTGGTGTAAGTAGTAGGAAATGGCTAGTTATTTTGTCACCAAAAAATACTATTAGGAAGGGCAGACTATACCATGAGTATAAATATAAAATGCTTGCTAATAGCATCCTTGCCCAGCAAATTTGGATAATTATCTAATGTTTACTGAGCTAAAACATATTATAACAAGAAATTCTTAAAGGAACACAAAAGCTTGTGTAAATTATCTAGGAACATGTAATTTTAATATTTGTGTAATACTAAGCTTTCATTAGACAACAAATGCAGGAAGTAGGATTTTGACTATGTGACCTGTTCCAAGTATAAAAGCCAGGCTCTGGCTTTGTGCAAGCACTATGGACCCCTAGAGCATTAGCATTTTGAATACCCGGGGTGGGGGAAACTTATCAAATGGGAGAAAGGTACCAGAGTTTCTTATCTACCTTCCCCTGTACTCAAGAACACACTTTATAAAAACATTTAAAAAACTCTGCCTCACCTCAGCCCAGGTGGCTGTGGAAGGTGTCTATCTCAGTATGCGTTATATTTCCAAGCTGGATAACACATCACTTATGAAGGGAAAGAAAGGGTGGTAAACACAGAGTGTCTATAGGGTTTTTGGCAGACAGCCATGAGCTGACGTAGCCTGTTTCAGGCTGACTAGAAAGTCTGAAAGTGTGTGTGTGTTTCTGTGTGGTGCTGGTCGGTGTGGTGCTAAATCTAGCTAATAGACACTGTTCATTCACTTGTTAATTGAGCTTTGGACTAATCTATCTATCCACTGACACAACCGTATAGTTTCTGGTCAACTTAGAGTGTCGGCAAAATGAGCTCACAGCTACCTGCAAAAGCAGTTGCCAATGCATGCAGTGTGAAGGCTCTGCCAGACCGACCGCCACTGGTATTAGGACTGCCTATTTCACACCTGTGTTAAATGTGAGGTTAACCAGCAAATATTCCCACCCCAAATCCATTGAGGTTCCCCAGGATAAGAAGTGTGGAGGAGTAGAATGGGAGTAGAGGATTTCCTCTCATTTTCATGACTCGTTGATACTGGATATGAATACTTAAAGGCTGATTGCATTCTTGTCTTGTAAAAGGCCTCCAAACATGTGCATCAATGCATCCTCTTGTTTCATAGGTTACCTGGTTTATTGACTTAATGCAGAAGCAGCCCCAGCAGGGTGACATCTCTCAGCCCCTCTCCCAGCCTGCAGGCAGCTTGCCTAGTTGTCCTCCTTCACTGGGGAAGTGACTGTCATTACAGCATAACAAGTCTGGTTTGAATAATAGGCTTTCTGGTTGTCCAATGGGACAGATAAAGGACTTTGGAGATGGTGAATAGTGATATGAGATATTTAACGTTTGTTTTCCACCACAGTATGGTTAGTAATCTGATCTGGGTTGTGGATAGCTGTTAGAGAATATTTTCTAACTCTTTCCCAAACAAAATGAAAACAGCCTTTTTATTTTTAATTATTTGTTACCACATCACCTGTAAAATCTATACATTTTTGTAAGTTACAGTATTTTACTTACTATTCGTAATCTTGCTACTTATAGCTACATGGGATTTTTCAGTTCTTGAATATCTACTTTGTAGGTTATAGCAACACTAATAGTGTTTTTGAAATAGTGTTTTTGAAACAGTGTCACACAAATATATGTGTAGTGCACAATTTTGATGAAATTGAGTACAGACTGGGGACTGATTATACCTAAATAATGCCTACCAGATTAGGAAAACCTAATGTTTTTTAGTCCCTGGATTTTAATGCCGTGTAAAGAATAATGTAGTTGTTACTGCAAGGCTGGATACAGCCCCATAGTAGAAGAGCACAGTAGAAAGGATACTGTGAACACTTCTGTTTCTCCAGTATATACCCATACTGCATCTCACCAGAAAGTACTAATAGGCATCTCCCATCCCAATAATGTATTTAGAATTTATGATTTTACAGACTAGAATTAAAGTAACCATTAGTATTCCTGTATAGTTTTTAATGATTTTTTTCCATTTTTTGTTGAAAAACTAAATTTCCACAGTTGTATCAGATGAGATGGGATCTGGCTCAAGAGGCAAGCTGGAAGAGGAGAGTAAAAGCATGAAGAACTTCATCTGCTTTTCAGAATCCACATACTCATGGTTTTAATTACAAAATTGAAATTTTCCACTGACTACTTCAGTAACCCTTCTTTTTCTTTACTTATATTGTATTTTCTGTGAAAACTGTGTTTTCCAAACTGCTCTGTTAATAACACTGTCCTGAACATCTCCACATAAGTTCTTCACTGGGTCTCTGGTCATTTATATCTTAGAACGCTGAACTTCTGCAATTAGAGCCCCTGCCATCTGTTTCATTACAGTTACATTTCAATGTAACTGTCCTCAGCTGAGACTTATGGAAAACTTTTAACAGCTCTAAAAACTTTTCCCATTAGCTAAGGGGTGTGTGGAAGGGATACGTTTCAGGTTTGGTCTCCACCAGTCATGGTGTTTGATGGTGTGTGTACAAGTGTTCTGATCTAGATGCAAAATTTATAATGCATGTGTGAGAATGTACAGATGTCAACAGTGTGTATTACTAGGCCAAGCAGTATTCTGCATAACAGAAAGAAACAAAAGATTTTCTAACTTTTTAACTCTATTTGATCACTGTTTTCTATTATATATTTTGTAATCCTGAACTTTTTCAGCATGATTTCATCATGCAAAATAGTTTGAAATTGATGTCTTTGCTTGGCCATAAGTATGTGCTGCTTCTCTGTCATCTCACTGGTTATTGGCTTTCCATGAATCAGTAAGCCACAATATCAGGATCACAGCCCATCTTAAAAATAAATATATTAGGAGTTATTACAATGATGGTGTTATCAAAATGTCCATGATTTATGTAATTAGTTTCATTTACATCTCAGGAACATTGTCAAGCTGTTGTTCTGGCAGGTTTACTGAACATACTATATTTCTGCTAAAAACGGTCTAGGCTACATGCTCTGCTATGTATGTCATCCTGCTTAGGAAGGGAAGAGAAAGTCACCTATTCATACTCCTCCCCTCCTTTTGCAGCAGAGTATGTGTATTGGTCCTCAGTTGTCTTCGGCAAGACTTTTATCAGATAGCCAAAATACTTCACAGAGTCAGAAGAAGAAAAGATTCCTAACTCTATTCACCCTGAAACTTGACAAAGTCTTTTCCTATCCACTCATTTCCCCACAGTCACACGAACTTTTACCACTAACTTTTAGGACTCATAGATATTCCGGTCTCCACCAGAACGGAAATTTCTTCACCTCTGTGCCCCTTGTGAGGGTGAGACATCTGTTCTATCACACCTGGGGAGAACCATGCTTTCTAAACAGCAGCTAGCTTCTGGTGGGTAATTGCTGACTCCTGGGAGATGAGTTGTCCCTGCCTGTTTCCCACACAGGAAACATACAAAGAAGGGTCTTAAACAGATTTCCATCTCTTACTTCTGAGGGTTTTAATTTATTGTGTAACAAAACCCTGGCAGAAATCCCAAACAAGCTTTCAGTCACTTGAACTGAGCTTTTTCTTGGGCTGATTTACTTTAAGGTCTGATGCAGGATGTTCAGTCTTTTCCCTCAAGCTACTTCATTTTGGAGAACCACTGGCTGTTTCTCTTTCTGATTCAGTGCTGATAAAACCCAATCAATCTATCAAGATGAGTCAGCAGACTAGGTCTGCTCACACCCCCTCTCCCCACACACATGCACAGCATTAAAATGCCAACAAGGTGCATGTTGAACATACATGCAGAACAGCTACGATAAGTTAGAACAATCGTTAACTTATTCACAGTGCAATTCAAGTACATCTTGTACACGAGTTTCTAAAATTATTTTAATAACAATCATCTTTGACTACACAGTGGAAGATAGTTGGATCACTTCCTGCAGGCACGTTCCCACAGTAATATCCATGGCACATCCACTACAGACAGCTCTGTTAGTTCTCATTAGCTAGGACAAACAAAACAGTGAGTCACCATCTCCCTGCACAAAGGATCCCATTGTTTCCAACTGATAAACCAGAGATTCTGCTCCATGCTGGTGTAAACCTGACATTGATTAGTTTTCTGGGATGTTATAAAGGCAGCCTTTGAACGGATGTGGACCTGAGGTGTCAGGGAGAGAAATCTGTTACAACGATACAGGCGGTTTATATCTTTTCCAAAAAAGAGTGACTTGGCTTCTCTCATTGCTGGGAGAACATATTATATTTGCTACAAGTACTTTTCCAAAACTTAGCCTGAAACTAAAATAGATTATTGTACTGAATGCTTCCAAAGCATATCCAGTAAAATAAGTGGTGTATTTATACACTTCTCACTAAGCTGCTCGTTTCTGTTAGGTAGCAATTGTTTCCAAAGTATGCTGAAATGCATCTAATTTACTCTAGTATGAGAAAATATTCCTCCTCTTATGCATTGGCTCTTGTTTTGTTGTTAGGTTTTGTAAAATCTTAGCACTAATGGTGAAAGCCAAACAGAAATATTTTTACCTGCACTTTGCCAGTAACATCAAAAGAAGTGCTATTATCTCAACAGCAATTTGGACTGGTTATCAAATGATAATCTTGGAATAAGTGAGTATGATTTGTGATGGTACTTACCTTTTGTAGGTGTGGTTGGCATTTATTAAAATGTTTTTTTTCCTGCTAGATAACATGCCAAAGACTTCAGGCAATAAGTAATTATTCCATGTAAAATATTTATTCTCTGCCAGTCATACGTCTTTCTTAAAGATCTGACTTTGCAGCAACCATTTAGGATGTAAAGCTTAAACAGGGGGCCAAAATGAAACCTGATATAAGCAACTATAACAGAAATGAATTTGTTGTGTGTGCTCAGTAGCCCTTGAGAGTGGAGACCACTTGTAATTATTTCCTGTATTAATTTGGCACCTTTGGGTTAAATTAGCCAACATTAGGCACTCAGTTTGTGAGTAATCCCTAAACAAAACATGTGAGCATGCTGGGAACTCACTGAGGTTCTTGATGAAGATCTTTGTGCTTTAAAACTGCAAAATGAGGAGTCTGTTCCTTTTCTTTCCATTATATATTGTGGAATATTCCCTACCCGAAAATGGTGTGTGTGTGTGTGTGTGTGTGTGTGTGTGTGTAGGAAAAGCTCCAGAATCTATCTGCATGATATAAAATCAGATTAGACACAGTTGTCATCGTGGAAGATGCTATGGTTCTGAACCATAATTATGTCCCTGTCAATAAGCTCCACTATAATCACGACAGCTCTTTCTGCTCAGGAATACATATTTAGCGCTGTCAGGTACCAGAAAGGCTAAACTGAGTACCTCGGTATAAATTGTATTAGCCTAAACTTGCACTGATTTATTTAAAGCTTTATTTTCCCAAACTAGTGCTGAGAACTGAATTCATAATCTGAGCCCTAATTCACCATTCCAAAATGATACAAAATACACCATCAAAAGAACAAATAGGGTAATAAATGTGCATGTATGGTCTGTAATATTCACCTTTTAGAAAAATAAAAGTTTTCACTTCAGTATTTATGTGCCTACATCCTTTATGTCCTCCTTTCCTGTAGATACAAAGTTAATTCTTTTTTTCCTCTAAAATTCCTTGAGAGAGTATGCAGCCAGCTGTTGCTGCATTGGTGCTTGCCTGCAGGACTGGCAGGTGGTTGTACTTCTGAGAGGTTTCAGGGCACATATCTTGGGAAATGTTGGAGGGCACAAACCTTTCCTTGAGCAGAATGATGAATCAAAGCGAGGAGCTTCAGAAGGGAACTTCAAAAGTTCAGAAGAACTTCAGAAAGAGACAAAACTGTGGGCTAAACTGCAGTTGCAGTAGCAACAGACATTACTGCTCACTATTGTATCTCTTCAGTGTCAGTAAGCTCTCAATAAATGCATCTAAAATCCCTTTTCATTTATTTAGATTTTGCATTAGAGAACAACTTTCTGCTAATATTGGTGTATTATTAGTGTAATTGTATTCACTTACTAGCGTTACCTCTGCATATGATGTTGTGATAGGTAATTCAGACCCCTAGACATAACTTGAATGTTTCCACCCCCTCTATGGTGATTATGAAGGGACATTCATCAATGTTGAAATCTTGAGATAATAAAACCAAACCCTGCCCTTGTTGCACAGCTAATCTCTTGCTAAACCTTTAGCATGCTGGGGCATCTCAGCAAAGTCTTCCTTATGATCCTGAAAATCAAACACTTTGCATAATTAATTCCCATTCATAACAGCATATTGATACCAATTATTTAAATATCCTTCTGCTTTGTAAACACAGCTAAATGGCTAGACCTTTTAACTTTAACTTTTAACTTTCTTAAAGGGCTGGTTAATGCTTTTGGAGAACACTGAGTTGAAATAGCGCCTCAGTTATGCAGTCACCTTGCCCATCCATAGATCTCTAATAGGACTCATGTTCAAATATTTTGCTGCTGAGAGTGGCCAGTGCCGGGTGCTTCCCAAGGAGGTAAGAGCAAGGAAACGGGTGAATATATGGCACTTGTCCTCAATATTAGTCCTGCAAAGACAGGATCCTGGGAGAGAATAATTACGGGTCCTATTACACTTCAAAAGGTGTTGCTGTTGGGGGCCTATGACAGCTCTGGATATTCCTGGCATCAGTATAAACACTGAAAAACTCTCATCAGATGTAACAAGGGAATGATCATTGCTGATATAAGGATGTTAAGTTAACTGAATGTGGCTTGCAACTTTGCAGCTATTGGAGCCCAAAAGTTGTGTTCACCTATAGAAAGTAAGAAAAATTTTCCTCACTGAGATGGGAACTTTTCACTGAGATGGGACACTTCACAGCTATGTTTAAATCTGAAAGTTTTATTTTGTTTTTGTATTGGTACCTCTAATATCAAACAGACAAAAACTTAATCTTTTTACCATTTGGGTCAGTTAGCAAAATACCCAAAGTCAGATCAGCCAAAGTTTCAGGATACTAATATACACTGAAGACAAAGCAGAGTCATTGGAATAAAATCCCTATTAGCTTGTGTTTATCATGCTCAGAGTAAAAAATAATTCTTTCTATCTGTCAGAACTGCAGCCTTTCTTGAATGCAATTATATTAAAGACTAGACCAGAAAGTCAAATTAGTGGAATGTAGAAGTGTTATTATGATGTAAAAACATACTTATACTGACATGACTTAATTTCATAATTTGACAGGCATGCATTATAGTGATCATCTTTTTGTATTGGTACCCATCTTAGCGCTTTCGCTGATATGTTAATAGCAACTTCTGAAGCTAATTTTGTGACATCATGTATATATTGGCACAAAACTGTTAGACCGACAAGGCCTAAATTTAGAATTATGCACAGTAGTGGCAAGAAGCAGGAAGACTCGAAGGGTAACAGACGTATTTGGATAGATAGGGAAAGGGGGGTAAGAGGAGATCAGAATCTAGCCTAGATTTTCTTAGAAGGATTGTCCATTAACCCATGTATTGCCCCTCACTGTACGCTGCTGAGTATCACTTACATGAGTTAAAATATATACTTACTGAACTTACTGCTCAGATATTACACCGATGAACTCCTTTAACTCCTGCTAAACTGCAGGACAGTTCAACTGCTAACAACTGAAGCTATTCCACATAGCGCTGTTTCAGATCTGTTTTTGCGTATGTAAATGTAACAGACTGGTGTTCACTCAAGAGCCTGAAAGCCTCTCTGAATTTGCTTTTGGACTGCCCTTTCATACGCAACCAAAAGCTTTGCCCAGGAGGACATCCTGAATTTTTGTCGGTGTATGTGACTTAACCATAACGCAATTGTCACTGCTGTGTAATTCTACAAGAAAATGCCACTTTTACCGATCAGACTGTAACTCCTTCGGACTGGAACCCTGATGTTATCTCTCACTTCTGATCACTCAAATGTGGAAACATTTCTGGGCTCCATACATTTTGAAAGGGATTACATACAAACACAAAAAGCAATATTCAAAGTGGAAAGCTTCAGCCTGACTTTTAAAAGTGTTTGGCAAGGGACATTCAGCTAGTTCAAAGGGTTGGGAGCTCCAGACAGAAGGAACGGGGTATGCAAATGTTCAATTAGCAGCAGTGCTAGGGTGAGACTTTGGAAGAAACAGAACAATCTCGAGATGAATCTCTGGGAGAATTGGCAGGGAGGTAGGTGACAAGGAAGTCTTATAAATCATGTCATGAAAAAAACATGGAATGTTTGATAGCAAGGAACAAAATGTCATATAAAAACAGTGCAACGCATTACCCAACTAGAAGCAAATGCAATGAGAACATTTCAGGGTAATGCAGGGATCGGCTTACTTCTAGGCAAGAGTCCAGCTCACACATTTCAGGATGGCTACCGTGGAAGCAAAGTGTGTGTATAGGAAAGTGGGCGTGAAGATGATTAAAATAACCAGGCCTGCTCATGATTGCATGGGATGAAGACAGCATAATTAACTTGGCTAAAGGAGTGTCTTATCCTTGCGATATATGTAAACTGATAAGAGGCTAAACAAGTGGAGGCAGCCGAAAATTGAATGAGATGGAATTCAGACTTCAGAACAGCTCCAAGAAACTTGACTCATTTTGCTGCTGTAAAACATGTCCATTTGATCTGCAACATGGAAAGATCACTCAGTTCGGCCTCTGTCCTGAAGCAATTCACATTTTAGTGGCATTTGGGTACAAGCAGGACTTTCACAATGTAGTTTGGTCTGTGCTCGGAGCCAGCTAAAAACAGCAGATTACCATGGAGTATTTGGCAAAATTTTCTTGCAAAAAAAAAAGATTTTCCAGCTGACAGCCAGGCAGAATGGAGACAGCAAAACAGTGGTTAGAAGGGAAAAAGGATGTAAAATATACGTGCAGATCATACTATCTGAAAAGAAATGAAAATTCCTCATTGATTTACTAATACTATTTTTAGAAAAGTTATAAGGAGCAGATGTAAGGAAACCAAATTTTATTTTCCCCTTCATCATCAATAATACTGCAGTGTATTGTTGAAGTTTCATTTGTTTCATTTGGCTTTTCTAAATGAAATTTTACAGCATAAATAAAAGAATTCTAAGACTCAACTGAACCTTGAAATTCTGATGTAATGAAGATTAAAAAGAATCCTCCAAATAAAGAATAAAGAAGATTACCAAGAGATCACGGAAGAGCTGAGGAGGGACCTGTGAGATTTAGGATACTCTGAATAACCTTTTTATTTGTCTGAATGTTCAGCTGAATGATAAAGAGTTGGACTAAACAGAATTTGATTTTTTGTTTCATATTTTCTAACTGAAATAAAAAAATCAATTTGTTTTACACTGAGCAAAAGTTTTCATGTGATCTGAAATGTAAGTTTTATTCTGAGCACTCGTAGTAAACACTAATGAAAATAGAATTAAAAAAAAATCGGGTAGGAAATCAGCTGACCCTTCTACCCAATATTTTCACTGGCTGAAGAACTCAAGAGGTGAGAGAAACATGGGTTCAGTTCCCTCCTTTGCTGGACAAGTCACACGCCAGTGACTTGCCAGGTATTAAGTAAATGCACTTGGAAGGTGGACCTTATAATTCAAATCCCTTTCCTGAGTCAGACAAGGAATAGATTTGGAGCTTAAGGCTGCTATCCCATGTTAGTGTCCTTAAGCTATGCACTTTAAAATATTCTGGGGCAGAATATTTTACAGTGCTTTTCTTGGAGCAGTTTCATTTTTTTAAGACATGTAGCTATTCAGAGAGGCACTTTTAAATGTGGTATCAAGATACCAGTCTTGAAGATATCTTTGGCCCCTTGTCAAGTGAGAGTTCAATACAAAATGGAATAGGATCAAAAGCAGACTCAGACCTTGGATATTAGAAAAGTAAAAACTAGCAGATGAACGTTCTCTCCTGTTTTAGCTAACTTCACAGACCTGCTCATAATCTACAAAGACCTGGCTGTGGTAGCCTGACCTTTCTTACTCCTGCTATGGTTCACTGCAGTGCCTTGAACTTACCTGAAGCATTCTCTAAAACAGAAACAGTCTGACCAAACACCATGCTATTTCGGTAAAAATGCCTATAGAAAGCAGTGTATTTTAGTCTTCAGGCTTTCAGTTAAAACTCTCAGTTAACAGTAATTTAAAATTTAAAAAGCTGTTGTTTAGAAAGCCAAAAAAGTTATCAGAGATAACTTTCAGTTCTTTGAATGATCACTTTACAGGTAAACAGAAAATGAAGGAGTTAGAAGTGACTTTGTTTTTGTGTGGACATGTTAGATGCTTGTTCCAAAACCTATTTTTGTCACCATCATCAGCTATTTTTTTCTCTGGAGTGCATATTTGGTGATTTGTTTTGAGAAGGCTTGTATGCAGTGCAACACTGACATACCACACTGAGAAAGTGAAGCATGTTTCTTCTCAGAGCAAGTTTGCAAGCCAAACCTTAAGGAGTCCTTCTAGTCCATGACCCAATGTAGCTGGTACTCGGAGTTTTTAAGAATGCAAAAGTGAAAATGAACAGTTGTATAATATATTTCTCTAGAAGCAGTACCTTCACTTCAAGGTTTTAAAACAGGACAGTATCTTTCCTTAGACTCACAATACAGAAGAGTTCCTACAAAACTGGTGTCTTAGTTCTGGTAAGAAAAATACAGATATTTTTCAGTAATAATGAGAAGTACTAGTAAAGCCCTGGCTGCCTTAACTGTTACAGCCAAACAAAGGAACTGATACAGAGAAAACCACATTCTTGGAAACTGAAATGAAGAGTGTAAGACTTCAAAATGGCCCTAAAATAAGTTGATGAATCTTGTCCAGTCTCATTTGCTAAAGGGCAACATAGTCTACCTCAGCTCAGGTGGTATAATAACACAGAACCACGTGTCCTCCAAAGTATGTCTTGGCCTTTTACTTGCCTTCCCACTTGCTAATGAAACGGAATAAAAACAGGGGGCATTCACACTACCTGTGGTTTAGCAGAACATACAACCATCTCAGAGTCCCCTCTCCCAAGATATCAGTATTTTTCATTTCAACAGCACTACTCATGAGATACGCTGACATTACAAACTACAATGATTTTCAATGCTTGTCAAGCTTCCTGACCATGAAAATCTACTGTGAGCTCTAAAAATTAATGATTTTCTCTCAGACACTTAGCTTAATTTTAATCAAGCTTGTGCATAGTTCCCCTTTCTTATTCTTTCTGGAACTGATGTGAGGGGAGGTCAGGATCTTTCCTTGGGCTTTGTTTCAGAATTTTTATGGCAACTACTGAATTACTTGGAGCTTTGAAAGAGTCAATTTTCCAAAGCTGAAAACCACTAAAGCCAAATCTATTGGGACAAGGAATTTAAACAGAAAAATCTGAATAATTGGGAATTGTTTAAGAATATTTTGCTAGATGTTGAAAAGCCACAAACAATAAAGAAGGACAACTACACTGGTAATAAGCCAACTTGGCTTATAAAGGAAATGAAACTAGTTCTTAAAAATATACATGTATACAATATTTGTATGTCTGTGTATATATTTAAGCACATAAACTGAATAATACATTTAATAAGTAAAACAGAGAAGAAGAGAATGAGGAGTAATAAATCTAAAAAAATTGTAGGTAACTGATAATGAAAGCTAAAGGACAAATATGAAACCAATATCCAGAATATTTAAATACATTCAGAGGTGCTTTATAATATATAAGCAGTTTTTTTGACAGGGTGTTGGTGCTGTGCTGAATAGAAATGATATAATCTGGAACAGAGAGAAGGGAATGTGACAGTGATACCACATAATTTCCCTGACTCAATAAATTGGGTGCAAATGAAAAATATGTGTTTTCATTCAGCCAAATATTTAGCCATTCATCTCAAAGTAAAGAATATAGACCAGGGGAGCATCCACTTTGGGGGGACAGTACCCTGTCTAGAACAGTAGTACCCCATTCTTGCTTGAACTTTGACCTCTGTCATAATTAATTAAATTGTTAATTATTATAAGAGAAAGGAAGTAAATATTACTAAGGTATCTGGTATTGCTGTGGCTTCAAACATATCCATTCCTGGGCCTGTAATTTGAGAGAGAGGTTTGTAAATCATAAAGGATTCTAAAAAGATCTAGAAGAAAGGTTAAAGGATTTCAAAATGGGGTAATACTAAAAGAATCAAAGAGTTCCCTTTCTTTAATTCAGAAATGGGAAGGTTAAAGGAAAATGAGGCTACAATTTATACATATATACACATAGTCATGCATACATGGTGCTACTAGAGAGTTCTTCAGTTAACTAATTTACTAATATAGCATTACCAGCTCGGTAGAAATTGAAGAGAGAAAAAGTCATATATGAAACAAAGTGCACATCTTAGAAAAGAGGGTGATTAACCACTGAAACAATCTACCAAGGAAGGTTTATGACCTTTACTACTAAAGCTTTTTTTTATTTCCTGCTTCTATTCCTCCTGCTCTTCCCCTTCCTCCAGAGAAAGATATGTGTTAATTGAATTAAGGAAGTCAGGCTAAAGATAAACACAGTGGCTTCTTCCAGCTTTAAATCTGTGACTCCACAATGAGTTCTTCTGCCTATGTTTGAGAATATTATTAGCAGAGAGGAGAACATCTGATCTGTAGCAGGAGTATAGTGGAAATCCTCACCTAAGAAATGAATCCATTCATTTTTCAAACCTGGTGCTTGATGTCAGTGCATTTCAGAGGCAAACAAGTACACGACTGAAGCGGTAAGCTCACCAGCTCTTTCACCAAAAAATGGACCAACTCAGAAATTTGTACAACTGCACTGTGAACCAGATCTGGTTAAAATAAAAAATGTAAATTTTCCTCTGGATCCATTTCCCAGGAAGACTTGGTCAGCACAAAGGAGCGGGATGACAGGGGTGGGAATAAGCAGCCAGTGCCAGGCTGAGGCCAGATGGCTGGCGGTGCCGGCTCGGGCTGCTTCAAAGTGTTTGTGAACCTACAGTAGGAATCTCTCCTGTGAGGTTACTTTGATGATCAAGATATAGGTAAAAAAAATTATGTGGAAGATTCGTTCAATATTAACACCATCAGCTTCAGAATAGCATGGCTACTCCTGTGAGGCACTCAATTTCTCTATTTCCCAGTGAGGTCAATGGGAACCAAGAGTTGGGAGTATCTAACCAGTAAAGAGAATTTCCAGTCTTTAGAAAGAGTGGAAGACTTTTGTTCAAGACTGGAGCAAAAGGTTAACATTTTGCATCAAGGATAAAATGAAAATATGTTATTTTGGAAACAAGATTTTGAAATAATTGATTTTGACAGAGCTGTAGAATTATAAAAATTGATTTCCATTTCATACGTCTTTAAGTTGATATAAAAAATTCAAATCAGAAAAAAATTCTTCATTACTTATTCAATGGTTACTAGAAAGATTTTCAATTTTTATCAGAATTGTTTTCAAGATCAACAAGAACCTGCAAAATATTTCAATTGCATAGGAATAACAATTTAAAAGGAAAAATGTTTCATAGGAAATTAATTGATCATCTCTGCCTCTCACATTAAATGATTATGCCACTTACAGTCAACTTTGACAATACCTTAAGGAAAAGATAATGCAAGGATTGTAATATTCCAGGAATATTATTTGCAAACAGGGAACAAATTAGAACAAATTACTAGTAGGCTATGTGATTTAAAATCTTCAGTAATTTATATCTTAGCGTCATGGTCAATATATATCTTTAATTTTATTTGACTACTGTCAGTCTGCTTTTCCATTTGACCAGACATTATTTTCCATTTGCACAACAGAATGTAATCTAGAAGAAATAAACTTTGAATATAATTTATACAATAGGATTGCTGGGCTAACTAACTTGTGTGAAAGTGATTTTAGATATTTCCTTGTTAGAAGAAAGTCTAAGAACATGCAGGCAGCGCAAAAGAGATACTTCAGCGAAATCTGATTCTGTAACTTTTCTTTCAGTCGTTATATGATCATTGGCATTTCCTTCAGGACTTTCGTGATACAGACAGGTTAACAATACTGCCTGTGGCTCTTTCTTCTTATGTTGAAGTCCACAAACGCTGTGCTTTTTACTTTTTCTATAACTGAAAACAGAGAAAAAAAGGAAGGTGTATCTTGTAGTTGAATTCTACAAGCAATTTGCCATTGTTTCATATTACAACAATCTCTAAAAATGATTGTTATAATTACTGTTAATATTGTTTGCTATTCAATACCCAGCTTCCTATGAAAAGAACCTAGTGTCTGCTTGAAAGCACTTGCAATCTACTTGTTTTTTACAATAATTAAGCCTTTTAGGCATTACAGTTAGACATATTAGTATAGCTGATTATGACAGTTTCCCCATTGACAAAAATTCAGGATTCAATTTAAATCAAAAAGTGATTTGTTCTAAAAAAATTAGTATTTTCTTTAAAGTTTTTTTATGCATGAATACTTTTTTTGCATCTATATATACAAAATATATGCATATATGTGTAATCTGACATACAGATGCAAAAATATGGATGTATAACATCAGCAGTTGCTTACAACTCCCCTTTATCTGCATTGCTATTCCATTCCAAACTGATATTTCTCAATTTCTATATCTCCCAAAGTTGTAGCTATGCACAGGTAGAGCTATTTTTCCATATAGGCCAGCTAATATCAGTATGGGTCTGAGAGAGGGAAAGAAAGGTGTAGCTCAGGGTTTGTGGGTTGGGAAGAGCAGAGACAGAAACTAAAAAATATGAAACAGATGGAGACTTTCAGAATCAAAAATAGAAGTTAATTTTTGACCCCTGAACTCAGTTCAAAAACAAGTGCAATCCTGAGAACTTACCCACACACCCTATCTTTCTGAGCTCTCTACTACATAGCCAGGGTCTAGACTCGATCTGTTACTGCTGGATTCTTGGATTCAGGTTAAGATGGCTCTCAAGGCTCCCTGAGGCTTTGAAGACACCCTGGAGACAGGAATCAGGACCTGATAACCTACCTGGTGCTGACACTTGCTGTTCAGTTTCCATTGAAGGTGGAGTTTTTAGGCTTAGAAAATCAGGACACCAACTCATCTGTAGGTTGGAAAATCCAGAAACAACTCTCCTGTCAAGCAGTTTTCCAGGCAGACTGGTAAGGATTCAAGGAGTGAACTGTCAAGAAACTTAGCAGGCAGAAAAAGTTCCCAATCAAAATCCATGTAGGATCAGAAATTTCTTAAAAGCAACGTTTTGATAAACTGACATTTTCTGACAGAAAAGATTTTCATCAGGAGTTTTCCCATCTATCTCTATTATACTAGTTCAACCTAATTTTATGTGTTTCTCTCTCTCATGGAAACTATGCAATGATCTTTCAGTAAGCACACCTTCCCCCAAGACTTTCCGATTGAAATCCAGTATTGTTCCACACCTTGTCAGTGTGCATCTACCAGGACAATTCATTTGATTCTCCTCTTCCATCCATCCTCTTCCTCAGGTGATAACATAGAGTTATGACCAGAACCTAAAGAATTGTACAGCAGCTTGTTCCCAACCATCATATTTTCTGGGGGTCCAGAAACCTTCTCCATCATATGATAAATTCATAGCTTCAAGGTTATATGATATGACACTTCTAGTACCAACATGTTAATGAAACTCAGTAATGCAGTGGGAATTTTCTTGGCTACCTTTCAACTCATTTAGTTTTCTTAAAATAAAAAACCAATAGGCTTATCTTTAAAAGAGCTATTTTTTATATTAAAATGATATTGAAGTTAGGAGGATTTCACTGAATCACCACATTATTTGTAGTAGACTGTTACCTGGTTTGACATCCTTTCTTCTTTTCTCATCACTCTGTAAATCCAAATGATAAGTGGCTGAGATCATACTTTCTAATAATCTTCCATTATTTATTACTTGGGACAGCCTTTTTGATGAATTAGCCTATAATCGCATCCCTGGAATATACATGTCTTCAGGCTGTAGTGGTTGAAATTTCTCTTGGAGGATTAGACTACTCCCAGAGAGTCTAGGAGAGAGGAGTAAAAGGTTTAATGCTAGAGGAAACTGTTTCTGGGAAGAGTGTTAGGTAATAACAACTTTGAATGTATTCTAGAGTATGCATGAAAGAGAAATATCTAAGAGGAAAAAAAGCAGAAAGTTGAAGAAGTCTTGGCAGAAAGAGTATTTTAATATCTTCACTGCTTTATGTATTGAACCAGTTATGTATTTATGGATTCAGTATTTGAAAAATAAGAGTAAAACTGATAAATCTATCAAAAATATTATGCAATTACTAATATGCATCTTAAATTATAATAATCTAGGATCATTTAAACCCAAATAGAAAAAAATATATTTGATACTACTGGGCCTTAATTAGTTGTAGAATATATGAAAATTTCAGGTTTTGATGAAAAGGCATTTCTCTCATTTATTGAAAGTGATACCCATTATCCGATGACCTAGCCTCTAAAGTCAAGGGTGGCATCCTCCTCACTGCAACTGCTGAGATGTAGACAGAACTAGGCACCAATATTTTCTGTGTCTATTTCCCTTATTCTACTGCAATGTACTTCAGCATGGCAAATACCTCTCTACAAGCAGGAGTTATTAGAAAACTTAGTGTCAGGTAGATAGTTGCCCTAGAGCTCACTCTGTCATGGGTTGTCTAAGCAGGGAAGAATTATCTCCCCAAAGGGACAAGTTATGTGGATTCTGGTGAAGCTAATCAATCTTCATCATAGGGCTGCATCTTTCAGAAATTTGGCTAAAACCAAACCTATTCAGGAACAGATGGTTTGGAACAAAGGTATTAAGTAATTTCTTTCATTCCCGTGATAACATTTGGAAGGCCATCCAGTCCTGAGGAATAGTTGGTGAAGTCATACATGAATAATGGGAAGCTTTCCCACATTATCATATCATGTAGCGCACAGAATCACAGCATTAAGCTGGAGGTTGGGCAATCACATCGGCTTGTTCAAGCTTCTGGCTCCAGTAGTTGCACTTCATTCACGCTGGATGAATGAAGTGTTAAACAACCACTTGTATAGCGCAGCAATGAAAAAATGCCATCCAAGGACCTTGAGTGGATGCAAACCTGCTCAAAGACTAAGATATATGATCTGAAAGATGTGTGGGGATTATGTCAACAAAGACAGGGATGGGTAGTTGACTTAACCATACCTGTGCATCTGAAGTGGGGAGCAGCAACAAACAAAACAAAATGGACAAAGATGATGCCACAGAAAAATACGTAACAGCTAAAACATGATTCTGGGAATAGGTGAGAGACAATGATTGTGGGCATTTTCCAGAAAGAGAGAAGACCCTGAGCAAGGTGTTCACACTGTTTCAATTTGTGCTACTTTCAGGGAAATTGGGGTGTATATATCTTCTTATAACTGAAAAGGTTCTCATCAAAGAAGTCTCTAACCCTGTCATTAAACTCCACAATATGCAATAATTATCATTAGCAGTAATATTTCTGCTATAACACTCAGCTTTCTGTGTACTCCTCACTATTCCCAGAACATCTTTCCCCAACTCTGTACATTCCCAGGGCTCAACAAAATTAAGGATATTCAGCACATTTGCCTTTCCCATGGCAGTTGGTAAGTGAGATAACTTTACTCCCACTATGGTAGAATCCACTTCGTTATTTTGTGCCTTTCAAATTGGAAAAAGTACCTCAGGAAAATAAAACTGCCTTAAATAACCAGACTCCAGATGTCTAGCACCTACATGCAATGCAGGATTATAACCTGAGCAAGTGCCAAAAGCAGTCAGGAAAAACATCACAAGTTTGATGCAGAGCAATGCCAGATCTGACAACAATAAACCACAAGCAATATATAACCTTATCAGCAGTGATGCATTCAATAGAGCCTTCATCATCAAGAGCTGGCTAAGTGCAGCTTTAGGAGGAAACTTAGTGTTTTAGCAATTTTGAATCATTGCTAATTTTCCATTCTTCATTTGTTATTGGTCTTTCTTTGTCTGGTGTGTTTTTTTCTCAGCTCATCTGCATTGACTGATTGTCCTTCTGCGCAACTCCCTGCAATCCTCTCAAATGTGATATCACACCTCCCTTAGGAGTTATGATTAGCTATCTATCTACTCCAGTAATCTAGCCCCTACTGTGACAGGTAGAGAAGTCCTGGAGCAGAAATCTGTAGGATTTAGCACTAATCCAATCAGCACTGACTGTCATATCTCACACAAGAGGTAATGTAGAGTTGCAGGAAACAATGCTAGACAGAATGCGCCTTCTCCCCTTCTCATGGGATCTGAGCCATACATCGGTCATCCTTCTGTGACCTTGGGCGCCAGTGATTTCTTTCCGAATACTGCCCTTTAAAATGGCAGATTTTGCTGCTATTTATACATTTGTCATCCCTTTTGTTTACATAGCCTTATGTTTCTCATTTCCTTAGGAAAAGCACGAGTTAAAGAAGGGATGATTACAAACTAGACTATCACTCAGATTTTTATTCTGTTAATTTTTCCTTTTTCCATAATAGGCATGATAAAAAATCCAAGCCAAAACATATAGGTTCTACTACTTCAGATGGGCAGGTCTTCCTCTAATACAAAATATTCAAAATTCAAAATATACAGCAATTTAAGAAGACATAAGGAAAACCTTACTAATTTTTGAACAATTGACAAATTAATTCCTAAGTGAGCTAATCAACAAGCAGTCCTTAATGCCATTTTTGAGTTTTGGTTATTCCACAGCTTTTCTGACATTGTCCAATATGTGAGATATCAAGTTTTGTTCTGTCAAATAACTTCTTTTTGGCAGACATCTATACAAATACTGCTAGACTTCACTACGCCAGTTTACAGAGCTGATCATCAGATATGGATTCATAAACAAGACAACACAGAACTGTGAATAGAAACACCTTGAAAAAAATTGGGTCCTTAGACAAAATTGAGCTCTACTGAGCTATCCTCCCATCTCTAAACCTCTCGTTTCTTGCTTCTCAGAACCTCTGTGGCCACAGAGCCTCGATGAATCAACACGGATCGGAGGCATAGTTACAGATGAATCTAAACTAATTTTACATCTCCTCATTATGAAGCATAAAAAGCCGTGGCCCTTATACCCCCAACAGTGAGCTAGCTAAGCACCTTGCTAATGAATAGACATAATTCAAACATGGGTGGATTCAGACCTTGTCTAAATGGGAAGGAAAGGAAGGAAAAACTGCAGTTGCCAACTTCTCTCATGAAGTTGGTCTTTACTCCAGCCAGCACTGAAGAGGGAAGCAAAAGCCCCCTCGACTCCTCCCTCTCACCAGTGACCAGCGTAGGCAAAACAGTCTGAATGTTTCTCATTTCATTTGGTTAACTGCTTGTTGGCTGAGCACCTGACCAAACTGAGACATGGAAGACTGACTGCAGTTGCTGTGACAGGAAAGGGAAACTCATTAGCTATTCTTCATAACACCTCTCTGCTAAATGGTGTTTCCTAGGACTCCAAGCTACCTCCATGGCCCTCTGTGGGCACTGAATAGTCAAATATTGTGTCAGAAGAAAATGCCCCAGCACATTTGCGACTAGCTAGAAGATTATTGCCAGCTGTGAGAGAAAGAAGTTGAAGCAATGGTGCAAGACGATTACCATTTCAGACTTACTATTACAATTTTCAACAGAATGAAATGATGCATTCTGATAAAAACAAGATCGAGACCAGTATCATGACAAACCTGAAGAGTTGAGGCTATGACAAAGCTGTTTTGGTGTTAGACTACTGAGATGCACCTGTGAGAAAGCACCAAAATGGATTCTTTCAATGGACAGACATCAGATATCTTTCTGCAGCTCAGGCTGGCAAGGATGATGCTCATTTCTTCAGATTTAGCAGTGCTAAATCTCAGAGGACCTGAAGGGGCAAGTAAGTATATGGCAATTAATAATGGTGAAGGGAGATAAGAAAGGAAAAGGGAAGTAATGAAAGCCATACCAAGTAAGAACTGAGCTATACCACACGCAGCTATGGAAGTGGACATGGCACTCAAAAACAACTGTGACAATCGTATACCAAAACAAGGCACTTGGATTGAAAAATGTTTCAATTCCTGGGGAAGGATATGAAATTAGATGTGATAGTGGATGCTAGAAATATAGTAGAATAACCATGACCGATGGAACACAAAAATGGGGGATTTTTCTGCAGAGGGAAAAGATTAAAATATATGTAAAGCTAGTCAGGTAGCATTGTCTAACATTATATAACACATGGTAAAGAAAAGGTGTAGCACATAATATTCTGCTCATTTTACCAACCTTTTTTAGAATGACAAAATCTATTCAAGAAGATAAATTCTCAGGGACAGGGCTGTCGAGCTTCTACATGGGAAAGAGAAAGGCACATTCATCCAGTATCTTATCCCTTCCCAGTTAGAGCACTCTCTGGAGTCAGGGGCTGAAATTCCCATGAATCTAGAGAGCCAAGACCACAAGTTGAGACACTACTGTCTTTAAATCTATTGGGAGAAAATCTAGAGGGAAAAATAAATACTTTAACCTGAAGGAAAACATGAATTGATAATTTATATGAAAAGAAGGTTTCTAGTCATCAAATCTTCAAATCAAAAAAAGAGATAAAAAGCTTGCCTGAATATTCAGGGTTTTCCTTTTTACAACTCTCCTTCCAAGTTCCTCTCGCTCTTCTCCAAAGAGATATTAATTTTACTGCAACAGCGAATTTGGTGGTCAAGGAGCACTGAGATCCTCTTCTTTTTTTTTTTTTTTTTTCCTTGGGATGAAAGTTATCTCACAAATATTCTGGGGTATAGATTAAATTTAGGAAGCAAATGACATGTAGAAAGGGGCTAGCTGTCACTCGATAATGATAAATCACTTCAGTGTTCGGAGAAGTGATTGAGATAACAGCCATTTCACTTCTGTGGCATTAACAAAGCAGCTCTTACAAGGGACTAGCTTGAAATTGACTCAAATAAACATGATGAAAAATGAATTCTACTAAAAATAATACTGCAAGTAGTTGTTACACACCTTGAGAGTTGGGGTATAATTTATCTAAGTATTCCCTTAAAGATTCTTTCTTCTCTGCAAGCCACATGAAAAATCATGGTGTCACTTAATGCTTTTTTTTAACCTATGAAATATTTTATTGTCAGTTAAGTAGCACGTAATATGTAATGTAGTTTGGTTCACATGGTGGTGACTCTTCTTTTCTGCTCTTTTCAAATTGTGAAGATTCATTATCATGAAGGTAATGATATATAAGCAGCCAGAACAGACACCACAACTGGTGGGTCCTTATTCTATTCCATCATGGAGTCAACAGGAGTTTTCTCAGTAACATCATCAAGAAGCAGACGGTCAGTAAACAGGTTTTACATGTGATTAGATGGTGTCTGCGGTGAGAATGAACCAGTTCTGAAAGCCGAGTTCAGAGAACAAGTCAGCAAAAGTAGAAATTTAGGAGGGGGGATTTCCCTTCTTTCCATCATAGGCAGCATTAGCATAATTCCTCAAGTGCACACTATCTAAGATACCTGTGAGTTATTTATTAATAGTTAAAGAAGTTATTTGGCATCCAGCATCAAATATAATTCTTGAAAAGGGCTGACAGCAGAATACATTTGTTAACTAGAGACATGCCTAAACTTTGCCAAGAGAAATACTGAACTAAATATGCACTCACTGAAGGAGAGTGAGTCTTTTTTAAGTTAAAGTCCTTGTTTTTAAAGTTTCCCTTTCCTTCTTGCCTTATTCCTCTAAATTTAGGTTGATAATAATAGTATAAATAATGAGGTAAATCAGACTGAAGAAGAGTTTTGCCTACTACACCATTCAAACGTATCTTCTTCTCCAGTATTTGCTATATATTGCAATAGAAGACCACCCTTGTGATATCCTGAAACCCTGATTTGTTTACATTTTGTTCATTTTCTTTAATTTAATGAGGTGATAAATAAATGAGCTTTGCAAGGAATAAGGAACTGTCAGTGCTAGAAACTGAAGTTCTCTGTGTATTCATAGGCCAGGTATGGATACCGACAGGCACAGTGCAAATATATCTGTCAGTAATCATACAGCTAGCCTGAGGGAAAAACACTGTTAAGTGGTGGTTATTAAGTAACTCCTTGCTGCCTCATATCTGGGACCCTTTCCTGAGCTGAGATGGTCAGTGTTACCAACCCATGACAGAGTATGTGGAATCCAGACAGGCGAGTCCAAGATAAGGGTTGACAAGTAGACTGTTCTCTCACAAACTGTATGCGCCTCTTTCTTCTAATATGTTTTCCATATGAAATAAAAAATATGAAATCCAATATCTGAGACATAATAATTCATATAAAACTTGCTGCATGGCAAAACCGCTCAGGCAGAGCAGTCTCTGGAGCACCCTGTGCTCTACAGGCGCTCCACACTGCTGCTTAGCTCCTCTCCGTTTGGCTGCCTCTCAGACAGCCAGCTTCTCGATCAACCTGTAGGCTATTTATCCTGGCATACTTGGTAGGGAATTAATCTACCTGGCATGCCTGGACATGCAGGGTCCCATGCACTCTTAAGGGTACCCTCCAGCATGTCTGAGCCCACGCTTACAAGATCGCTATCTAGTCTTGATGGTGGTTTTGAATCCTGGAATGGCCATCAAACAGCAATATAGATATTCTCTTAGAGCCTGTCACTGCTGAAGTGCCTTGGAAGTTTTCTTGTTGACAGACTAGCAGATGACCAAGAGCCTCTACATTTTCATGCAAGTCAATCCAAGGATTAAGATCTATTATGTAACTTAAGGAAAAAAGTATGCCAAGGAAAGACCCAGGAAGTTTCACAAGATTTATCCTGGCTTTTAGATACTGGGAAAATGCTTTAAAAACTTCTGAAGCAGCATCACAGATGTCAAAGGTCAGTATTTTAAAATGGCATTCTCACAAATCAAATATTTTATTTATTTTACTGTGACATTCAAATTTTTTTAAGTTATTTTTGCAAGTCTGCTGACAGTAGAATACATTTCATTTGCAACTGCTCCTTTTCTAGTGCAGAAAGGAGATAGGGATTAGGGAGGAGATCTGCACACACATATGCAAAATATTTTTTTCCCTTGCACATTCTGAAGATCAAAATTGCATACATTTCTGGGATTTTGTTTGTTTCTTCCTTAAAAAATGGCAGTCATTCTAGCTGGGGGGGGGCGGGGGACAGAAATCCCAGTATTGGTGACAATTTGTTCTTGTTTTATTTTAAATTTTAAAATAAAAAGATTGTATTTATAAATTTTGAAAATAGCAGTCATCTGGTCATTTTTTTCCCACTGGGAATAGACATGCTACATAGGGCATTGTTAAGGCATTATGAGGAGGAAAGGGAGACAAAATCCTTATTATGTCTCTGTATAAAGTTGTATCTCTCTCAACTCTGTTTAATTCTGCAAACACTATAATTTACAGTAGCAATTCTCTACTAATCAGGAGCTATTATTGCAGAGTTCTTTTTTACCAGGACATTTTAGTGTTAAAAATTATAAAAGATGTCAGTTAGTTTTGAGTGCAGTGCAATTATTTTTATGACTGATAAACTGAATGAATAAGTCCTTGCGTGCAAATTCGGTGGAGCAGGTTTGAACAGTCCTTGGTCTGCTTTAGATTTACATGTCTATACAAAGATGTGCAAATCTTAAAATATATGGCATTACTGCACAATAAAACAATTGGGGTAGAAGCAATCCTACTGAATATTTTTGCTATCTTTCACATAACATTGCAGTTGCAAAAATATACACACACAATAGATCAAACCCTGTGTGCACTAAAGTGCAGCTAATGAGGCTTCTTTTTTCAGATAAACTGATGGGATTGTGAAGATTCCTGGAATGATAACAGAAAGGGGGTGTGCTATGATGGGTCACTGAAAGCAATGAGGGCAGATAACTTCTAGTTGGCACCTGAAACACCAAAGGTAAAGATAAAGAATCTTTGAATGACAAGAGGCAACATCTTTCCAGAACGGGGATTATCCTACAGAGCCTCAAGAAAACCCCAGGGCAAAGGTAAGGAAAAAAGTTTTAGTGCAACATCCCTTAATTATATACAGATGTTTACTAAGAAATGTAGCTAAATCATCTGCATGGCAGAGAAAAACACGGATTTTATTCCTCTGTCTGTTATCAATTAAATCATCAAAACAAAATTATCATTCAAATTACAATGTATCATTTCACTTTTAGAATGTATGGAGAGGAGGCAAGCTACGAAGCAGAAATCTGCTAACCATCAAAGCAACAAAGAAACATTAAAGTTCAATGGACAGTTTGTTCATGCATGTTTTAATCTAGTTTTTTAAAAATGGAAAACATGTTCACGTGGTCAAAATAACACTTGCGTCAAAGAAGCCTTTGAGGTTCAATCCAGTGAGACAGTCGAATTTTTTTCTTTCTTTCTTTCCTTTTTTTTTTTTTATTTGGTAAAACCCCAAAATGTTTTCAAGAGGGGAAAATGCTCCCTGGAGAGCCTAAGAAGGTGGCACTGCTAGAGTTTCTATGTGGGAAAATATCTGCAGTAAGGCAAGTTTGACATAAGCATAGAATATCAAATGCTTAGCTTCTAACTGTATTCCCTTGAAAAACAGTTGCAACTGGGAACTGGTTTCTATTAATACTGAGATTCTATTGTTTTCCACCATGCATGCGTTATACTTGCTCAGTATTACATTTTATGCTATCTATGTTTTAAAGTATTTGCTCAACTTTGGAAAAGTGGTGTATTCTAATTGTTACTTTTTTACTGTATATACATCTTGCATTAATTAACTAAATGCCATGTAAGTAGTTTCCTATCATTCTTAAGCTGGCCAGATTGAAATAGTTTGAATACACTTTTTTGAAGAAAATAGATACATGTTTTAATGGGAACAGGTATGTTGGTATCAGAAACGAAAATCCTCAACTAATAGTCTACCTAGGGTCTTAGACACTATCTCTGGTTGCTTCTCTTTTTTTCCACTAGCAGTTATTTTGGGAAACTGTTCCCTACAAAGACATTAATATTTTCTCTTGCCTTGAAATTTAAAACCTTTTTTTCTTCTTAAATTGAGCAACAGATATGCCACTGTATTCCTTGATGCAATACTTACCTGGGACAAAGGGTCATATTCATAAAAAAGCTTTCTGTGGTCAGGACTCTTTAATACTTTCCTTTTAAAGATGAAAAGAAGGACACAGGTGATTTTATTAGAGATACACAAAAAGTCGTAATTACTTAGTCACAGAGATTATTGTCTCATTAAGGTAACTTTTAAGCAAGGATGGATTTTTCCACAGACTTCAAGTGGAGGGACTGGAAAGACCCCTCCGTTGGTGCACACGCACATGTGCTCTGCTGCTGAGTCCAATGACATGACCAGCATCTGCAATTTAACCTGAACATTGCTGAAGCTATCATTTATACCTCTCCTTGCCAGCACTCTGTCCAGAAGGACAAAACAGCCTGGAAAAGAGAATCATTCTCTAATATGCAAATATATTCTCTCCTCTGTCAACTGCCCTTTCTCATCAGATCAGGCTGCCTTTTTTGCATTCAGAGGTCTATCTCAAATGTCTTACACAGACATAACAATTACAAGGATGAGTGACGAGCCTAGAAAAATAACTACCATGGAATTTATTGCTGCATTTACTATAGAAAAGTAAGTGTATATTACCTTAATTAAAGGTCAGCTTGTACGTATGTATTTTCTATCTCTCTGCTCCATGCGTATACGTACTCACAAAGCTGTAATTGCACAGCAGTATCAAAGTGTCTAACAGTAAGAGCAGAAGTAAACTTTTGCCTTCCAGCTGCCTGTCCCTTTCAGGAGACCAGTATTGCAAAGAAAAAAATTGGGGTCCACATCAGAAATGGGAAAAGCGCACAGAGTTTGGGACTTTGTTTCCATCTGTGCTGCGTGGCTAAGTGGTGCATTACCTCAGGTAGGAAATGCACAGCTTTGAGGCAGCCAGAAGGATGCTGCCTCACTAGATAGAAACCTTTCACTGCCCACTCTTCCCAAAAATAATAGCCAGTGGGATTAATTTTAATTCAGGACCTGCTTAGCTTTTTCTGTCTGCTGTAGCATGCACCTCGTACACACCCTCACCCACCGTCAGAAGTGCAAAGTGACAGTGGTTTGTCACCAAGCAAGTACTCAATGCACGGTCCAGTCTCCTTTGCTCAATAAAGTGGCTCGGGAAGAGCTGCCATGAGAGATTGAAAGGAATTTATTGTTTTTCTGATTTGGAAACAGTGTCTCTGTGGGTTGTGGAGGTAATGTGCTGCTGAGACAAGCGTGTATTCCA
This sequence comes from Dromaius novaehollandiae, assembly GCF_036370855.1. Classification (NCBI taxonomy): domain Eukaryota; kingdom Metazoa; phylum Chordata; class Aves; order Casuariiformes; family Dromaiidae; genus Dromaius; species Dromaius novaehollandiae. Next base: position 154,001,578 of record NC_088099.1, on the reverse strand, counting down.
GCTGGCTCAAAGGCTAGACATGCCTCTGAACTTTTATGTTCCTCAACACTTCCATGTGCCAAGAGAAGCTCCTGGGCATCCTCAAGAGCAGGCCCAGTCCTCTGCCTGCCTGCAGCATGCCTGAACCTGAATCTGGTGCCGGGGAGAGCTCACCGGCAGACTCAGAGCACACCTCCAGACTCAGCCTTTAAATCACGCTTTCCACAGACTGTCAGCTGCAAAGCTCTGGATGATAAGCTTGCTGGCGAGCTTTGTGTTTCTTCGCTGAACTTAAAGCCTCCGGGCAGTAAGGCAGCGTGGATTCCTGGCCCTTTCATCCTAACTATTAACTGATCTTCAAGCACCTCGCACAAGATATGCTATTACAGCACCACGATGGGTCATTAAAAAGCTGGTTGTGTTAGCTGATAGCTCTGTGTTACAGTGTGAGCCCCCCCCCCCCACTCTTCACAATGAATATTTAATTCCTATTTACTTTAGTTATTTTTGCCTATTGTTCTGTTTGCAGATCATGCCTGAAAATAGGTATTTGCCTTCTCTTATATTCATTTACCACTCAGAACTCTTCTTTGAAAAGCTGCTGCACATGAATACACACTACAAGTACTTTTATAAGAAGCTCTAGGTTACTGGAGCTATTTTCATTGAAAATATACAGTAATCAAATTATCATAGCACTTAATATCAGTCTCCTGGGGTAAATACTCACAATTATAAATGCGAAGTTTTGCAGCAACGACTTGAAATGCGGTTTGATGAATATATATACTATAAACTCATTTCCTAGCATATTTAATATACTTACTGATAGAGAAGCAATGCTTTATGAGTTAAGGAAATGCCCTTTGTGTCACTCGAGAACAGATGCAGCAAAACGCAGATTTCTGAGAACTGGAAGCCAAGAGTTAAATGACATGGCCCTGCATCCTGACTATGCCCTCTGGAACTTGTAATCGCTCCTGGGGCATCTCTGGAGGCTTTTCTCTGATGAATTCAGTATTTTAGTCATATCTGTAGAGGCAGAGGGATGCGATGGAGCGGTGTGGCGTGACTGTGTTATGAAATGACTGGGGAGCAGTGGTGTCTCTCTGAACATGTATGTGAATCCCTGCGAGTGAGTCCTGTTTTCGTGATCAAAGTGAAAAGATACCGATGCACCTGGGGAGATCCAATATACCTTAATTCTGCACTGTTATGTGCATATTATATTAGCAGTAGGGTGCCGAGATCGTCAACAGCTAAATGGGAGATGTGTGTGGTCTGTGGGTTTACAGGCTGGTAAGTGAAAGAAAAGTGTTAGACTGAGTCATCTGCAAAAGGGCAAAGGCACTGTAAATAACAAACGTAAAAAAACAGTTGATATGATACTCTTTCTATGGAAGACTGAATGTTTGTAGGGCAGACACAGGTAAATTTTACTTACTACAGTTCATAGGTGAGTTAGACAGACAGCATTAAAGCATAAGCTTGAATTCCCCAGTTTTCAGAAATTTAAACTTAGATGTTTGCCCATTCATCTCCTGGTTTTCAGAAGCTTGGCGTTTACTACACCTGACTCTCTGAAGGGCACAAAATACCTCTAGGTAATCCTAAATTTACTTAAACAAGGGGATTTTTTGTTGTTTTGATTTGTTTTGCTCACTGAATCTGCTTGGGAGGAGTTGCTTTTTGCTGATTTTTAATGAAAGAGGAATGTTTATTGCAGGAATGCATGATCATTTGGCGCATTTTTTTCTGTTGCCTTATTACATGGAGATGATTTTGGCCACATGAATAAATCTGTGTATTTGTCTTGTCCTCCCTACATTCTGCCCCACTCTCCAAAATACATAGTTTTACCTCTCCTTACACTATTCCTAGCCATTTCCTCTTCCTTACATAGCAGCATTTTGAAGCTATTAGCACGTAAAAAGATATTTCTAAATGTCTATGATACTGTTGTATACATGTAGGCTGAAGAACAGCCAACTTCCATACTGTGCCCTATGACCCCGGTTCCCCTACGTACACGTGCACGCACAAACACCCTGTGTCCTCCACCCATGTGGGATTTCAGCTCCTTCAGTAGGAAGACCTAGGTTACTCGCTTTCTCATCTGACTAACTCTCTGCGCCGAGTCCTGCTTTCTTACCTCTAACCAGTTGTCCCACAGCACACAGGGTAGCTCAGTTTTCACTGAAACTGGCTGCGTGAGAGTCAGAATAGGTAGCTTCTTCATGAGTCCTTTTAGCCATCCTGCCTCTATGCAAACTGGCAGGCTGGAAAGCCTAGAAACTCAGCTCATACCTGTGCAGGACAGTCCTTCCCAAATAAACATCCTGCTTCATCAAAAGCTCAACTACTTATTGAAAATGGTGTTTGAGTTTTCTGCCTTGGACCACACACTGATTGAGAGAAACACTGAGTGACTGAGGCCACTTTGGGCATGATTATAGATCCAGTGTGATCTCTATACCTACAAAGACAAGAAAACATTGCTGAGAGGCTTCTTTTTTTTCTTTTTCAAATGAATTACAAAAATATTTTTCTTTCTTTTTTGAGGCTAAGAAAAGCCAAATTTAGAATTTCTGACTCAAGTAGCACCATACACGGCCCTACCTACGTCCTGTAGCCCAATTATGTGTTTCTAAATTTCAGTCTGATTGGAGAATGCATATAACATTTAAGAACACATACAAATTTAGAGAAAAAGGCACTTAGAACCGTCACTCTACAAAACTGCCATTTTTACATAAACAAGGAAAGCAACTGCAAAAGCGAAAAGCCCAGCTACTGAAGTTATTGCATTTCTGACTTGTAATACGTTGTGTCATGATCACGTGGGATGCTCAGCAGGACAAATAAAGACAGATTACCTGGCCAAAAGAGCTTATAAAGTCTTGGTATTTTAAACACTTTAACAGGGTGTGGTGTTTACACTATGAAGAATGCCATTAACTTCACTGTAACTACTCCTGGAAGAAAGCAGTGTCATTGGCTTCAATGCGACTACTCACGGTAATAAGCACCGTGCCCAGCGGTAAGTGTCTGGAGATTATTATTATTATTATTATTAGTTACACACTCCTTGCATTGCAGTAGCCTCTAGAAGGCAAGTCATGGATCTGGGCTCCACGGGGTTAATCAGTACAGAGCCCAGCATTAAGAATGAGAATAATATGGATGGGGAAAAGGGTAAAATTAGGATGAAAGTGAGAAGAATAGGAAACAAGTGACATGGCATTGTTACTTGGCAAGTTGCTGCATATATTTCAGACTTACAGTTTTTAAAAGCTAATAATAATGGCTTTGTTTAATCAGAGCCACATTCAGCACAAAAGTTATTTACATCTTCTAACAGACTCTGAAGGGCTCCTCCTATCCTGGCTCACTTAACCCTTTTCCTGCCTCCTTCCACCACTGCGAATTTTGCAAGCAGGGTTCGCAGCAAGCTGCCGGAATGAAAATTAAGAGACGCACGTTCTGTTGCGGTGGTGGCAAAAAACTGTGCACGAGCTTCTTTCTCTGACTCCTTCATTGTTTGGAGCTGTGTTAGTTCCTTTTTTGTCTCACTTCCTCTTACATGTATTTGTAGTGCATGAGAGAGGTGAAATGGTTTCTGTGTTTGATCAGTCACAGTGTGTGAGAATGCCCTGGAAAACAGTGTTTTCTGTATGTTAGGTTTTGTGAATATGTGCATATGAATGTGTGAATAAGTGCACATGAGTAATTCCTGAGAACATACAAGTGCGATGTGGCAGCTTCTTTTTCTTCATTCATGGTTTTTCAAAGGAAAAAAATGTTCAAATAATTTAGATAAAAAGTATATAAGGAAAATACCCTTAAAAACTGTAACTTCTTAAGCCAAATAAAGACCAGAATATTGTGGGGGGTGGGGGGTTAACAGAGCTGTAGCAGTTACAAAATTGCAAAAAAGCACAATTCTTTACAAATACATGCAGTGTGGGAGGAAGGAAGGACTTGTGGTTTTGGCACTTGACTGGTGCTCACAAGAGCTAGATTCTGTTTCCAGCTCTGCCACAGACTCTGTTCATAGATGCTATCACAATGCAAATAATAAATAATAATAATTCTAGGCACTTCTGCAAATTCGTATCATCTCTCCTTCCTTGTAAAAGGGGAATAAGAGCAGCCCTTTTCTCCTATTGCCTGCTTTTTTATGTACCGGTACTGTAAGAGCACCGAAGATGTACAAAGCGGTGCGGCGCCGAGACACGTGAGCTAGCTCAGGTACCCGAAGGAGCGTGTGGCGTGTTAGCGTTGGTACTTTGCCCAGCCTAGTTAGTCATGTCAGAGGGATGGTCCATCCCACTATGGCTATGAGGCACTGCGTTACAGCAGGTCAATGTAAGTTAAGTGATTATACAGCACGTATCACAATGGAAAGTAATTATCATCAGATAATACTGTTTCTTTCTGAAATTTCAAAGGATTGCGAAAACAGTTATAGGAGATGTTGAATTTATGTTAAAGTCCTCACTACAGCGTTTTCAATTTAAAATACTCTCTACGCTGTTAAATGAATGTGGCGTCTGATGCCCTATGCTTCTTTTGACTATCTTGCTAAGCTTGTTTTCCCTCACTCAAAGTGAACATGTGAGGTAAGAAGCAAGAAAAATCTTCTTTATTGAAAGGAAGGGGAGGGATTTATAATAGTTGTCACAAAGAAAAGCTTTGGGAATGATGATAGTTGTCTATTACCACCATTAAACTTGAAAAGTTTTCTGGTAGCTGACACAAAAGGTTCAATTACTATAAGCACTTCTCCTTGGCCTAGATTTGCCTCCATTAAAGAACATTATTTCAAAAAAGCACTCAGTTTTTCCACTGGTTTCAAAGAGAACAACATTAGGCCAACAATGACGCTCTTTGAAAAGTCTGCCCAAAAGCTCCCCCTCTAGATCTCCACGGACTGCTAGTTCCTACTTTATCTTGAGTAAAACAGTTTGCTCTAAAACTTGTCTTGCCTTCATCTCATAGTAGGTAATCATCCCTCCATTAAGAAAACATTGTCTTATAAATGACTGTAGTGAAAAAAGTGCCAAATGGGTTTTCTAGTGAATTACAATCGCTGAAGAAAAAATAAATTGTAATAAAAAAAAGGATCCTGACTATTTTCCTTAAATTGTGGTTGATTTTTTTTCCTGTGCTCACAGATGCTCACTCAGCATTTGAAACCTGGAATTCCTTTGCGTTCATCGGTTTCCATTTCATTTATTTTCTCTTTGTTTTTGCAGAGATTGATGTAGAACAACTCGTTTTGATTTCTTTTTGCTATCTGATATTGCCAATTGTCTGCGGCCATCAAAAGCAACTGGTCTCTTAGCAGCCTTGAAAATCAAGTGCTTGAATAATATCTTAATTCTGGACTTTGGTGACCAAGTTTGGGAATTTAAATAACTATAGTGTTGTCATTATTACTATTACTATTATTTTTCATTTTTACTATTTTTTTACTATTACTATTATTTTTCATATTTCACATGAGATCACCATGATATCTACTTTCTTCCATAAGTCAGACCATATAGTTCTTGCCAGCTTACTCTTGCATCTAGCTTAACAATTTATATTAGACTGGAACATCCCTTTTAATAAGATATATAGTCTTGATTTAAAGATTCTTAATTATGGAAAATTTACCATATCCCTTGGAAATCTGATTTGCAGAATGATTGCTCTCACTGTTATAAATGTGTCAGCTTGAACTTTGCCTGTTTTTATATTTTTTGTTTATTATTCTAACACTAGAGTCTAATCCTCTTATATATCTTGAAATAGCAACTTTCTCCAAGGGGGAAAAAAATATAAAGAGGACATACTGTTGCCAAGTGAACTATTAATGGAGGGAGGTGGTGTTCTGCAATCAAATGGGAATACAAATCTAGCCCTGTTGTTAATTTTAGACTGGGAATGCAAAAAATAAAGGATAAGGCTACTGTCTTGTGGCCTGGAACAAGATACATAACATGATACATGGCAGATTAGTGGTAGGCACAGGACTGACATGGGGAAGACAGGTTATCTTATGTTCATTTCTGAAGTTACTTGTTTTTGAATGCAAGCTATTGACTGCATTCTCATTTTGCATTTAATTTGTATATTTTAACTTCAGTGAATTGGCATGGGAATAGTGGCCAGGGCTGAAAAGAGAGTGGAACTGATTCATATTCATCATAGATCTAGCATGCTGAGCAGTGTCTGGTCTTTAATTTTGTAAAGACTCCTCGTGATATTTGATATTAGGCTACAAGTCACGGAATGTACTGTTGTAACTTGTACAACATCCTAAATAACTTTGAATTGGCTTGCGTTCAGTTCTTATGATTTTTTTGGGCTTCCTTTTTTCTAATGTACATAAATTATTCTTCCCAATCCCATTAATGTTAAATATGCTTGCTGAGTTGTCTTCCAAGAACATTTTCTTTAAACAGAGTCTACCTGAGATAAATAACTTCTTTTTTCTTTTTTTTTGTAAAAACTTACAACACCTGAATAAAAGACCTTTGGGGCTTGCTGTCTTTGTATTATGATTTATTTGTTGATGTAAAAAAGATCAGACTATGTAGCAGGTCTACTTTTCTCCCTCATGTACTAATATAGCTACTATTATCTGGCCACATACTGAGAAATCCTGCCCCAAACAGCCAACAGCAGCATCCTGACCAGTCTCCCATTCATCCCTTCACATCTTTGTGCCAATCACAACCCATTACAAACACTCAGTTGCAGCTGGGACGACCGTGCAGAAGCGGGAGTCTGCTAGGAATTTCTGTATTTACTCTCCCAGTAGCGGTGACGGGAGCCAGGAAACACACATCGGCTCTTCGTTCTCGCAGCCCACCTCCATAACAACTTTCAGGGAATTTGCCCCTGCAAGAGCACATTTGCCCTGTCTCTGCACACCTATCTTATCAGTGCATATGGACAGTAAAATACCTGTTTCTTAAACAAGGTGAAGCAATTCCTTCCCTAGGATATCTGACCTTCACTCCTATCTCCTTGTGTACCAGAAGAAGCAAATATTTCTAATTGATGTTCTACTTTATTCTTATAAAACTCATTTATACCATTCACTTTAGCCTGAATGAAGATGTAGTATAACCAGGCTTTTAAACTATAATTATTTTTGGATCACATTTATTTAGCTCAATGTAGAAGATAACAGGAACACACGGTTTCTGGGTGTGCAGCTTTTGTGATAGACAGACCTTAAATACAGACTATGCATATGGTGATCTGAATATGTGTTAATTTCAAGGCAGAACAGGTTTGGTTTTTTAATAAATCTGAATTAACATGATGCACACTTTTTTATATAGATCAGAGATGAGAGACTTTTTGTAAGAAGGTGGTTTTAAGAAATAATTGCACAGACATTTGGCAAACAGTGAAGCAGTTACAGGCACAAGTAAAATATAGATTAAAAAGTTTTGTCATGTACAGCTGTGTATTTATATAATATAAAAAGGAAAGCTCATAGGTTATAAAAAGCGAAATAACGTGGAATTTGAGACAATGAAGACTCCCCAGCCAAAGTTCTCAAAGGTTCATTTGTTAAACAGTTAATAGTTCTGCATGATCTGGATTTGGACAGGAGCAATCCTACAATGCATTTACTGCCAAAGTCAGTTCGAAGCGGTACGTAGCATGACACGAAACAGAAATGCCACTAGTTCCCACCAGTACGGCCACTACTCAGGCTGGAAGTCCCTGGGAGAGGGAAAAAAGTCTGCAAATCCCTAATGCTATTCTGCCCATCTCTAAGTAAGAATAAGATCGTTTATTATTTCATAAGTTTTAATTCTCTGTCTGTAATAGTTTTAAACATCTCAATCAGGTTTGTAAATACAATGCCCATAGCTCAACAGTAGCGTTTTTGTAGATGCCTAGCCAATCTGTAACTCCCAGCTTCTGCATTTTGGACCCAGTTAGCTCCGTTCTGGCATATTTGGGAAACCATTGCCATCTCTCACCCCTGAAATACATCCATAAGGTCTCTGACGGAGATGGTAAGCATCTTGTGGCTCTCAGCCATAAGAAGTTTTTGTCATGTGTCTTATCAGATCAGGAAGATTGGCCATCTGTGATTGAGTATAGTCTTTTGTAAGAGTTACATCAGTATTATTTAGAAATGTATTTAATCTCCAAAAGGAATTTGTCTCCACCTGAAGTAGCTGGCATCTAAGAATCTGCTATCAGGAAACAATTTGCTTTAGGAATGTGTAAGTTGATTCCCTCTAAGGTTATTTCAGTTCGTTCATAAATTAAGGGTCTCTTAGAGAATTGGGAAGGGAGGAAAGTGAGAGATGGAAAAACTGAGCAGACACTGTGTTCTATTAATTTGTAGGAGATACTTTTTATGCTGTCTTCACCCACCAAAAGGAACATAGGTGCAGACAACTAAAGGCTCTTTCACCTAGAAGATTAGACTAAAAGTTATACCCTTAAATTATAACCAAAAATTTATAGAATAAATTTCTCTACAGGCTGTAGCAGCAGTGTAAAAGCTGTAAACTATAATCCTGTCCATTTCTAGTGTAGCCATTAAACTACAGTTGGACTCCTTTTTTTTCCCGTCTCAAGTGACTGCATAAATTGCAGACTAGTAAAGGTTTTGTCTTGATTTTTTTTTAATCTTATCATATGCGAATTTCCATTAAATGTTCCTTCCTTAGTTACAGGAAGAAGCTTGGCTGCCTTTTGCTGCCAACCACACCATTAGGGTCTGCAATTCTTTTACCAGCTGAAGATGTTTCTTCATCTTGATACAGTCTCTCTTCTGATACATAGGGAGAGCAGAGTCTCCATCTAATGAGGCAGAGAGGGACTGGATGAACATGGTGAAGGAGCTCTTGACTTTTTTTTTTTTTTTTTTTTTTTTGGCCACTGGCAAATCTTTTACCATTAATTATAGAAGAAAGAGATGGAAAAAAATCTAATAGATCATGTAGTCCAAGTTCTTCTCAATGCAAGATGATTCCCTCTATTACACTTCATTTTTTTTGCTCAGAATAATTTTAAAGGGTTTCCATTAGATCCCGTATGAGCTTCTTTCATAGCAGTGTTTCATGCTATAACTCCTGCTCAGGGAATCCTAAATAATTTCTGTCCATCCTTTCCATTTTACCTGCCAGATATTTGTAGGGTGTTATGTTTTCCCTTAAGTCACTGTGTTGCCAGCTTTTCCCTCAATACTATAGGGAAGACTGTTGGACCTCTCTACAGCTGCCCATCACTTCTTGCTACAAAGTCTTGGTTTATGTTGTTCAGGCTAACTTTGCTTATTTTGACAGAATTTTTACTCTGTAAGTAAATTCCTTGAGCTTATTTCTTTGGAGAGCATTGGACAGAACAAATCAGACTTTTCTGAGACTGGTATTGAAAGGAGAAAGATCTAGGAGAGAGGAAAAAAGTACATTCATTTCTCTTGAGAAGTTGTAACACACATACGCCTTGCGGCAGACACTTGGCTTTTGGTTTCAGGGGGATTACCTCTAGCATTCAGCCTATGCTTTTGTCATCACATGTCGTCACATTGAAACTGCACATATCTGGGGGGATAAAGAAAAAACACTACTTGCACAGGTTTAACAAGGCCCTGTTATGCTCATTGCATTCTTCAAAATTTCTACCTTAATTTAGCAAGGTCAGCATCAGAACTGGGACTGTGCCTCCCCTTGGGTGACAAAGCTCACTTCAAGAGGACTGAATGAGTAGAAAAAGTCTTTGTCTATAATTTTTGTCCCAGCTGCTCACACCTCTGTGGGCGCCAGTGTCAGAACCGCGAGCAGGAAAATGGGCTTTGCCTTGTCCTCAGCACTCCCTTCACTAAGACATTCGTAGGAGGTAAAAGCAGAGAATGACCTGAGTAATGTGGTGAGATAAGGAAGGTGAGAAATGCTAAGAGAAGGCTAGAAGAAGAAAAAAGTATGAGCAAAAAGAGAAACCTAAGGAGGAAGCATTATGGGCGAACACAGAAGAAATCTGAGGCAGAGGATGGGGGAGAGAATAAAAGATAGGGGAGGCAGGAGCTGTGGGAGGCAGAAGGCCAGAATAGGGATTAGACCAGAGGAGGTAAACATGAGCCAGGATGCGAGCATGGAAAAATACATGGTCGATGGATCATACAGCTACAGGCTGTATTATCATGAATATTCACAAAGGGACTGAATTAAAATTGCACAGGCATTTCCTACCATTTGAATGCTCGATTTTGCAACCTGAACATTCTTTTAATATAATTTTTAAATATAATTCTCTGTAGATATACAGACCAGAGTTGGGCATTTAGATTGTGTTGTATACATATAATCATGCTTAGCTTCTGGATGCTATGGAATGGAGATGCTATGGCACAACTTGCTCCAGGCTGATACCTTCAGCTCTTTTCACGTGTCCATAGCCTCAGTCTTATTTGATCAGCATGTAATCGCTTTTGTCACTCTTCTCTGAATTCCTTCCAAATTACTAAGGAGGTGCCCAAGACTAAATATAATAATTTGTCTGTGGTCAGACCAGAGTTACAAGGAAATAATCCCACACTGCATGCCCCCTGCACAGGTGATACTTCTGCCAGTTACCCTCTTTTGCTGTCATACTACACCACAAATTCACATCTAATTACACGTTCAGTATCATACGTCAGTTTCATGAGTACTTCCCCAGGTTTTTCCTACTGCTAAACATGTGTGTTTCTACCTGGAAAACAATCTAATGTGTGTGAAGGTGGGGTGGAGTGGAAGTAAACTGAAGAATACGGATAATAACTTGGAAGAGCAGTTAATCTACTATTCTAGAAGCCATTCTACTAGTGAGTGAATCTACTCGTGATTCCACCGCTCTCCAAGCCAGAAAGGAAGTCTAGAAGATTAAAAACTAGTCTGTCTTAAAAAGAAATGTAATCTTCTATAAAGATTATGAAAATATAAAATACTGCTCCATTTTTTTTTCCACGTATGTATGTATCTAAAGCTGTCTATCTGCTTATACAAAGAAGCGGAAAGATGATAGCAGCAACAAGAAATGAATTAGGAAGTATACAAATCTGAGGTGGAGAGCAAAACGACTCCAGAAGAAAAATGGGGTCAGCACAGTTAAAAGGTAATAAAAAGAACGCATTGGGCGTATCGAGGGCAAAAGGAACTATAATGACAGAGTTGATTGATTACTAACAAAATATGAACAATGCAAACAGAGCAAAAGTGCTAAATAAGTGTGCGTGGTTTATGTTTGAAGGAAAAATATGTGATAATATTAGATATTAGCGGAATACTTTCTACTTTAACAGTGAGGAAGAATGATGATAAACGGAGCTACTAAAATCAGACCTTTTTAAATCAGCAAGTCCAAATAACATGTATCTAATAACTTTAAAAGAGTTGTCTAGGGAACCCTGGGAAAACGAGGAGAAGACTAAAATAAAGCTAACACTGTACTAACAAATCAAGACATTGTTTCTACTGAGTTTTTGCAGCCATCAGTTATCTTGACCTGCTGTTTATAATGCTTTTATCAATTTCTTGGGTGGGATATAAAAGTTATACATTTTTAGATGGTACAAAGACTGGAAGAGAGATAAATAACACTGAAGACAGGCCTTTGGTACAGAATGGCCTAGTAAGCTTGATGTGGTGAACCGAAGTGTTTCAGAATGGGAAAATGCAATGTTGTGAGTACAAGAACAAGGAAAGTAATCCATAAAGAATTGAGGTCACGGTCTGAAAAAGACTTAGATGGTTGAGCTGGACAGTCAGCTTAATGAGAGTTGGGACAGTGATGTTGTAGTCAAAAAGCCATTTTGGAAATCTTTATTTGCCGAGGTTAAATTACCACTGCATTGAAACACTGTGTCCAGTTCTGCTGTTCTCAATTTAGTAGAGAAAAGAAGAGCTCAGAGTTCCTAGAGTATTTAGATATATGGGAGAACATAAAGGGTCTGATTTGATAGAAATATATATACAGATGGGGACAAAATTTGATAATAAAGGGTTTCTCAGTCTAGCAGACATAACAAGATCTAATGCTGGAAGGAGAGGCTAAACAAATTCCATTAGAAATATGGAACACGTTTCTAACATTACAACAAAATGCCAAGTGTTGTGGTATAGCTTCTATCACAGGAATTGCTTTTATCGGGGTTGGATGCTTTACTAAACCACAGCTGTTGGGGATGAAGCAAGAATTAAATCAGAAAGAATAGTTGAGTCCATGTTACCATTGTATATTAGATAATCACTTATTTCACGCTGTTCTTAAAGTCTCAGAATATTTTACTCTAGATGCATAAATTTGAATATTTCCAGGTTTATTGTCCATAGATTACTTCTGCTTTTGTGTCTCTGACTCTGAAAAGTGATACTAGAGAGATAATATTTGTATTCTCGTGACAACTCTGGAACATAATCACTAGAAACCCTCAATATTGACGTAATTCATGTATGTAGCCAAAGAACTTTCCTAGTTCTTAGGAGATTGGGGTAGAGCTATCAGTCTGAAATCAAGGCAAGTCTTTTTCAATTCTTAGTGTGCATCTCCAGAGTTTTTGAGTTTCAAGCCCTGACTGCTACCTTTTGTACTTGTATGATCACTTTTTCATGTTTAAAATGTTTTTCTTTCCCATGAAAGAGAAACTGCTAAAGCCCTACTAGTTCAATAAAACTAATGAGTCTAAGCTTATCTGTAAATTTAAGCCCATATGTACTCCTGGGATCAAAAAAGCCATAATCATACAGGAAGTACATTCATGTAAACAAAGTAAACATGTTGAAAATGTATTGGGAAATGTTTACATTTACTCTTTGAGGTATAATAATATTAACTACAATGATTATAGGCAAACTCATATGTTATTCTCATAATAAGTGTATATACATAATTTGACACCCAGTATATAGCAGCAGGAACCCTTTCAGAAGCCTCTTTAAAGTATGATCACGTATATCACACGGGCACATCACAATGCTCCTCTGTGAAACTTTGATCATCAGATGTTTCTTTTTGTGAAATGAAAAATCTCAGAGTACCTCATTCTGGCCTCTACACTAAGTACTTGTATCTTCTAGATTGTGCAAAAAAAAAAAAAAAAAAAAAAAAAAGGAAGATTTAACATAACAAAAATTGCACAAAATTAGAGTAAGTCTAACAAGGTCACTTCTCTACACAGTTCAAGTTCGACTGCTCAGTTAAATAAGGCACAAGCTAAAACATTAGTGGTAGCAAAGTACTATATCTGGCAAATCTAGGAATGTTCATATCAGCAGGACACCATAAAAGTGCCTCTTTTTGGGCATTTCAAGGAAACAAGAATACAGCAGTCAGGTGATGATCCACATAAATTAACCTATGTGAAACATGCACAGCAAATCAGTTATTTAACAAACTCCTCCTTTTTTGTTTGACATTCAGTGCTGCATGGCCCTTACTATCCTGAACACTCCTGAGTGCAGGTATCTATTCCTCTAGTCTAAAAGACTGCGTGCAAGTCATGTTGGGGTGGGACACTACAGCAAAGACATTGCAACTTGAAAATGGCGTTAGCTGCTGAGCTAGTGCCACACACTTGAGAGGTGTCCAACGGCAATTTATCAACCTGTTGCTCTTTGCACTTAGAACTATTTTAAGGCATTATGATAAACTCAGATATGCCCTGAGGCCTTTGGGTAAATGTTCATAAGGTGGTTTTGGAGCACATTCAAGAATTGTTAGTTTATAGATGTAAAAGGTGGGGGACGCAGGCTGCGGGGCTGTTGAATTTTTGCAGAAGCAGGTCCCAAGATGATTGTGCTGAGTTTGTGTGTTTCTCTCAGTTGTTAGAAGAACGTGGCACATGAGCACTGGCCAAGGAATGGGAAAGTCTGGGACCTCCTGTGCTAACAGCCACTGGAAAGTTTCCTCTTAATCCTGAACAGAGCAGAATCACCACCTCATAACTGCATCCTTTACAAAATCATTCCAGTATCCTATGGAAGTGGTGGAATCCAAACTTTACACAAGAGGAACCCAAGACGGAGACCTCAGTTTAGCCCCTTCACTCCCAGACCCAGGTGACCACGCTTCCAGGATGGAGGGAAGCCCACAAGCACACAAGCCTTCCCCAATTTGTTCTCAGGAGCTGCTGAGCGCTGAGTGGAACTGGCCACACAGCGGGTGTGGCCAAGGCGCTGGCAAAAGAAGCTGATTCAGCTCATTCCCAGATAATTTTCACTGTCCTTCCCAGATGGAATTCGTGGGAGGGTTGCAGTGGCAACAGCAGCAGCAGCAGATCTTCCTCCAGCCCACGTTGTTGCAGTAGGTAGTAAAGGGAGAGTGGTAACTCCTGCACCAGTGGGAGTAGTTTGCTGAGCTCCACAGCAAGGGTAAGTGTTGGAGCTGTGATGGGATTGCTGGCCTGCCCTCCAGTCCTACGCCTAGTCAGCTCTTTCACAACACCTCTAATGGTCTTGCCTCCTGAGGTCTGAGCAATGCTTGCAGCTACTTAGTGACCTGGCTAAATAGCGCCGTCTGGCATAGCTGTAAATTGGACTAGAGAAGGCTCTGAACTACTGACTGATCTATGCCTATGTCCTCCAAGATGGGTCCTGAACGTTAAAGGAATAACTCTCTGGGAATAGCTAATGATCTCTAGGAAAAAATCAGTGTCAAACTCTTGCTATTCATCTTTCTACTGAGTTACTTTTTTCAAAGTTCTTTTCTACTCAGGTTTCAGGACTTTGATCTATAGACCTGATGCCTGAGTGTCATCTACAAGAAGGAAACACAAAATAGAAATATGAAGGTTAAAGTTAAGACCGGATGATATAAAATGTGTGCAAGTAAAAATTCATTTGAATGGTTAAAGCAGAAAGTTTAAGTCAAATAGAAGGGGGTTAAAAGAAGACACTGATTATGGTAGCTCTGTACTTCAAGTGCTGAAAACAGAAGGTCTGACAAACCCTGAATCCAATCTATTTGCATCAGTTGGGAGAGGATATATCAACATTGCAGATAAAGCAAGTAAAAAGTGGCATGATAAGTAGACATAAAGAGGAAGCGATAACAAATATGAGTAAAGCCCAGTGTTTTGTGAGGCAGCTTCCTGAAGCAGGTAACTGGGATCACAGCTATTAAGATCTTGTTTCAGTTCTGTTGTGCTCCTGTGCAGTGGAGGTTATCACAATGTGCTTAGAGAGTTAGCTGATCTGCCTCCTTTTTTTTTCTTCTAGTTACTAAACTGCCTTAAAAAACAGATAGCAACCTGTCTTTCCCTTGGTATTGCTTGTCCATGTAAGCAATTGTCACAGTTGCTAAGGAAATGTTATATAACTTTGAATGGGAGATGTTTTCCATAGTCATGATCAAGAGGGTAAGCAGGTCTGAAGGAATATTTCTATTAAAATGTGATCTGCATGTCTAAAATGTAATTAGCATGACAAAATTCAGTAATCCTACACTAAATAGGCCATCTATATGTTCCTAGATAGCCCTACAGTGACTGTACACAGTTTTTCTTAGTTGACAACTTTCCCAGTTCAAAAAGTTCGCAATTATCAGAGAAGCAAAGCTTCAGTATATGGAAGACCTGTCAGTCCAGTCTAGCAAGAGTCAATGCATGAAGTTATTTACAAGTAAGCTCTGCTTCCTTCTAAAACAGGGGTGTGAGAATTGTTCCCAGAGGGAGTTTGTTTTTTAATTCCATTGCTTCAGTTAACATTAGTATATTGTCTCACATAAAACAGTAATTTACTGTATTTATTGCCATCATTGTTTGCAAGGAGTTGTAACTTAGCTTTTTGTTTTGCTTTAAGCAGGTTGTGAGACAAAATATGCCTTTTGCCTTTTTAATGCAAAAGCCCTGCTTGAAACACACACATTGCTTAAAAAAAGTCACATTTTATTTTTGACACATTTAAACAATTGATTTTTTTAAAGTTGCTTATGATTTTTGCCCAAACAAAATAAAGAAGCAGAAAAGTACAGAAATGAATATGCCATTGTACCAGCATGGCATCATCTTCACTGTTGCAACACCTGTAGCTGTTCAGTGAAAGCGGTGGCCATTTGGTACATCATGTTTGCAATTCCCTTCTGTCTGCTGAAAGCACAAACGTTTTGGGTGTTCATTTGCTCTGTGGCAGATAGCCAGGACTCCTCTATGCCCAGCTGTGCTGGATACACAGTCCTCGGTTCTTGGAGGTGCCAAACACCTTCAATCTATGCTGCCTTCACATTGAAGCAAAACCAATATTCTCTGGAAAACCATGAGTAACTGGAAACATGTATTGAAACGTCTCAGTCCCCAGAGCCAAAGCCTCTTTTGTGGAGCATAGGTCTGAGACTGATTTGTTAACAACTGCTGTAGAAATGGTAAAAGCCTAGAGTGAGACCTGGTGGCACAGTGACGTGCTTGTGGGTTTTGTGACACCCACAGCTGGGGTTTCATGCTGTGACACATTTCTGTTGGCAATCAGACTTTGGTAGCCTCCAAAGAGCTGGTTTAGGTGCTGAGTGACTGCAAAGCTCTTTCTGACAGTTTGGTTACCTGTGTCTGATCTTCAGTGAGGTAGGTGCTCCAAGAATGCCAGCAATTTGCAGAGGAAGATGTGGCAGGCAGCTGACATCGATGCACAAAGTGGTAGCTGGCCTGGGAAGCACCTTGCGCTCATGTATGGGATCAGTGAGGTGTGTCTCCATCAAACAAGCACTTCCATGCAAACGCAACCCAGATGCCTCTGTTTGTCCCACAGGCCCCTGGGTACCGGCTCTGTCCAGAGGAAGGGAATGTGCGGTCTGACTTCTTGTTATTTCCTTGCTCAGCTTGTCCACTGCGTGCCTGCTAGATGCAAGCGTGCTGGATGAGAAACTCTCCCTGGAAGCAGAGCCTTTGTCCTTCAGAAGGCTAAATTATTTCAAATCCCTTTGGTTTGAGTGAGAACGAAGGTGTTCAGACCTTGTGAGAAGTCGGTTATCATGTCAGAGTTCCTTTCGCTGTTCAGATCTTCCCCTTCGGTCCCACTCCCACCTGCCTGCCTATTGTGTTCAAGATTAAATGCAGAGCATAATATCCACTAACCTAGTTAGTGTCTGCAGATTTGTCTTGTCCTGGGAGTAATTATTAGCTTGGTTTCATTTGAAAGATTATAACTTGGTGTCTCAGCAGGCAGAATCCATCCCAGAATCTTCTTGTTAAAGCCCAAGTAGTAATAGCCAGCTAAAAATGTGAGTCTGTAATATTTAGTGACAGTGCTGCCCAGGCTTACAACAGGAACTGCTACTACTGACTGATTATTTCTTACCATTAGAAAGGAAATCCTTTATAGTTGAGGACCTTTAGGAAATTAGACTAGAGTGATTTTTGCCATAAGAAGCATGAGGATGAAGTATGCTGGGCTTATTGCAGTAACTTTCAAAGTCATGAAAGATATTCTTCCAATTTAGCTGCATAGATCAAAGAAAGCAAATCACAGAAAGCTTCTAATTGCTTTAACAACAACAAAAAGTACAAATCAGTTTTCTACAAACTGTGAGGAGAGATTTTGAAATATTAATCATTGACCTGAAAATATTTCTAAAATTAAAAAAAAAAAATCCTCGGACACTTGCTTGTGTAGGCATTTTATATTTATACCAGTGATATGTGAACCTCAAATACAACCTTACCTTGTGAAGCATAGATAAGAACTAAAGGTAGAAAGCTAACAGAGTAACTCTAATCTTCGACCAGTTCTAGTGCCTATAGATCATTAAATATTTAAATGAATTATCAAAGACTCAGCAAAAGTTACAAAAATCATCCAAGATGAGAGATGAAGGAAGCTCAGTCTGCCTACTTTATGGAAAAGAAGGATAACTGGTGATGTGATTATGGTCCATGTGTTAATATTTGAAATGGAGGGTCTCATTTGGCCAAAAATAAGTAGAAAATAAAATAAAATAAAATAAAATAAAATAAAATAAAATAAAATAAAATAAAAGAACTGGAAGTTGAAGTTAGGCTCAATCAGATTAAGGGCATTTTTAAGATTGATGGTAATTAAACACTGGAACAACTTACCTAGAAAAGCAGTGAATCCTTCATCACTGGAAGTCTTTAAATCAAGACAGACATCTTTAGAAAGATATACTATCTTCCTACTGCAGTTATAGCCTTGGCACAGCAAGTATTAAATGTTCTGTGGCCAGAATTATGCAGGGAGGCAAACTAGAGCTTTTAATAGTTTCTTCAAGCTTTAAGATCTATTTTTGTGAAATACACTTTCCCTATTTTTAACATTTATATAGCAAACATCATTACATTTACACAGCATATCAAGGCAAAGCTTAGACAGAGGCTTTACAGAAGAAAGGTGGGGAGATTGTGATTAATCATGTAATGCTGGGTGTGTATTCATATCACATAACATCCCCAGTTGCTTAAAGTAGGAGGTTGGGCTCCTCCTTATTAGGTGGGGATGAAAAGAGAGAGAAACTCCTTCAAAGGACAGTTTTTGGTAGTCACCACCCTCTCTATTGCCTGTTTTGGTGGCTATAGAGACAAGCCTCCAAATGTTGGCTACTGTTTCATGATTACTTTAAATCAGCTCCTATTGAAAGAGTAAGTCCCATCTTCTCCCCGCCCCAGATGTTGCATCCAAGAACTGACAATTAATAAAAGAGAAAAAAGGTCAAGTGCAACTGGATCAGTTGGTTTGTCTGGTTTACAGTGTGGCTGCATGAGTTTTGGTAGAGCACAAGCAAAGGGGGATAGGAAGACGTGGCTGGGAGGAGGAGACGAGCAGAGCATGTCTAGTCTTTGGGCATCAGCCCACACTTGGACAATCATATGTGCATCAAGAAACTTCAGTCTTTGGGACTCCAGTCTGGGGATGTGGTCATGACTTGCATTTACATTTGAGGATTAGGTAGGGGTGTAGAGCTACACTCTTCCCACCAACTTTTTTTTTTTAATCAGACTTAACAAAATATGCCACTTTTTCTGTGATCACAAGAAAACATCTTATTTTTCTCTTTGAGTTTCCTAAAGTGCCCCGCAATCTGGGAACTTCCTGCAATTTGAAAAGGCTGGATGGGTGGAAAGGAGGTGAAAGAGGAATGTGGCCTGCACTGCTATCAAATCATTTCCTGTACTTAAGATACACCTTCATCAGGAATTAAAATGAAATTCCTGTTGCTCTGAAGAAGCTGATAGCAATATTTGTCTGGGAGTTTTGTAGTAGATAAGATTCTTGAGGTTTCTATGTCTTCTATGTCCATAAAGGGATGTAAGTGCCATCTCTCAATTGGAATTAATGGGAATTAGGTGCCCAAATATCTTTGTGGATTTGAGCCCTCAGTTCTAATTACTGTGGCAATTAAACGTGTTGGAAAACAGGTTCAGCTGCAGTAACCTTGTCTACACTAAGGCCTGATGAAATATTTATGTAAATTTTCTTTCTAGACATGGCTTGAGATTGCACTGATGACTGCATAAAACGTCTCTGATTGTAGAGGACATGTACAATATGGAAGGTCCTGAAACTAAACCTGTGCACTCAGCTTACATAAGGTTATGAGATTCATATTCATGAACTGCGTGTCTTGCTGAGTGAGGCAAGATAGTTACAAACAAAATAGTAGAAGGATAAAAATAACCAACTCTTATATAATGTAAATAGTAGAACAGAGAAGAAGGCTTTTTTTCCCCCTAAATTGTTTCTTTAGTAGGTCTTTGCAAGTCAGCTGATCTGCTCACTGCACTAATTTCTGAAGGCCACTGGACTATAAATCCAGCCTGTCATGTAAGAGCATATGCATCTGTATAAACACATAAATTCTATTTTATTTTTTTCATAGAGAAAGAAGAGAATAAAATGATTGCCTATTTAATTTGCAGACTCTTAACAGTTTAGGGCCAATATAATTACCAATGTTATTCTTATGCATATACATACTCATGGAAGCACTAATGTTAAAGGAGACACCTTCTTTCTGAATCTCCTGACTTCAAAGTAATGAAATTCTTAACTTCAACACCACAATAATGCACTTTTCAATGTTAAGTACCTAGTCCTAGTGTGAGTGTATAGAACAACCTTGGCCAAAAAAGCCCAATTAGGCCATGTAAATGAAGTGTATTTTCAGCCAGCCCTACTGGGAAAACCAGCTTTGTCTGAATGGTTGTAATTACAGAGTTGATGGGGAAGGGGGAAAACAAATTTGCTCTGCATGAGCCCTTCCCAGGTAGTTCTTTTTTGCTTCTGACACTTGCATATCTCCGATGATGGCATAATGGAAGTAGGGAAAAGAAAGGACTTTCTCCTTCACACAGATAGTGTTAAAATGTATCCCTTACAGAGGCTGAATGACTGATTCTTGAAGTTTGCCATAGGAGAAGTGCTACATAATCTGATGCACCCCTTTGTCTATTGCTCTCCGGCTGCTTGTCATAATTAGCAGCTTAGTTGTACACATCCCCCTAAAAGCTGCCGTCCATAGCTTTTTTCAGGCAGTCACTTCCATTTTCATATTTGAGTCTCTTCTTTTGATTCATGTCCTTAGCTAGGCCTGCAAAGTCACATCCAAAAGTGACATGCAGAATTCCTCCCAAGATTGTTTTTCTAGACTTTCTAGGGTATTACACTTTCTCCTCCATCCTGCTCTTGCGAATGCACACCCCATGGCTGACCTGGGTTCATTCTGCATGTTGTATCACCTGCATTTATCAAAGAATAAGAGTCCATTTTTCAATGGACTGAATTTGCTTATCTGAATTTGCATCACTGTATGCAGCTTGCCCGCTGCATCTCTCAGTTGCTGGTTGAGCTGTCTCTAGCTCCTGACAAGGAGAAATAGGGCACCAATACAGTTACATCCAGGGATGCTTCACTATATGCCAGCCACTCTGACTTCTGTGACTAAGGGCTCATGAAGGTTACGTAGTCCTTTCTTACATATATCTTCCAAATTCTCTATATTTCATTTTATTGTTTTGATTTCTAAACAGTCCAGATTATTTTCTGTCCATACCCTAAACATCAGTCACTCAAAAAGGTGCCCCCTTCCATAACTATAAAGCTATTTATTCCAAATATTCTATTTGCAAGTCATTATATGAGCGACTCTTTAATATATTAGTCATAATGTAGTATATAGCTTTATTTCCTTTATTTAAAAATAGCTAATGATCCTCAGTTCAATGTGTCTGTAACATCAGTGTCTGTTTTGCAATGCTAAAAAACTAGGAGGAAAGGATTGGACAGGGACAAGTTACTTAGTTTGAGTTGATTCCCTCCTCCTGCCTTTTTTTAAGTTCTGTTTATGCTAGCACTTTTTTTTTTGGGGGGGGGGGGGGAGACAACCCTAAAACATAACATATATTGAAAAATTGCCCAAACTGCCAAAACTATCCAGGTTTTTCACCAGCCTATTAAGGGCGCCATTGTTAAATAAGAAGTGTAACACATAAATATTTTAGTATGTCATAAGGGAACTGTCTATTTTATGTGAATTCTGAAAGAAACTAAAAGCAGTGGAGTCAAGTAGAAGGAAGAAAAAATCGAAGACACAAAAGTATTTTTTGCCCTCTGTGGCATCGGTTTGTCCAAGCACAGGAGTAGACAAGGACACACCTGTTTTCTGGGTCATGATCTGAACCTCACCACATCAAGATCCCAAGTATAGATGAATGCTGATCTGTCAGCATTATTTTTGCCTGATTCACCCTGTGCTCAGCAAAACCTTGTGTATGGGTATGTGATCCAGGTCATGAAGAGCTAGAGGTATGGACAGAAATGAGCTTTCAAAGCAAGGGAGCAGGACGGAGTGACCTAAGGTTGCTGCCAGGTCTGTAGGCTGATACGCTCTTTCCCAAAAGGAATGACTATTTCTAAAGAAATCCTCTTTCAAGACTGATAAGCACCAAGGAAAATTGAGCTCTTGAATAAATTTAAAGGATGCCTAGAGTAGTTTCATGTTTTTCAACAGAGACAATGGCACTGCCATCTCACAGCTAGAGGACGTGGTTTGTATCAACCTTGTTGTCAGCAGGCTGTGGTGTTAACCAAGGTGGCATTCTAGTTAAGCTACCTGTTTCCAAAGGCTAGACATTGTAAGAGGTATCAGACACTGATTTAGATTTCAGACTTCTGGACCGAGGTTTATTCTGATGCAGAAGCCAGACAGAAAGAGGGCCAGAGTGTGCTTCTCAGATTAGAAAGCTCCTTGGAGTCGTGTCAAATCCGGAGCACGTTATAGGAGTCATGCAGACTGCTGGAGAATTATGAAGTCTCCAAATGCAGGAACACACTGGCCTTTCTTCCTTTTGCTCTAAAAATCCCCCTGTCCAAGCTTAGGAGCTGATGCGAGGCAAATTTCTGCCCACCACTAATCATATCTGGCATGCAGGTTTATCAGATCACCTCTGCGCAAGATGGAATTGTTCATGATTCAGAGGATAAGGCAGGATTAAGGTAAAGCCCTTCCTTACACAAAGCATTGCATGCTTTTAAAAGCTAGTTATATCGGTTAGCTTGGATGAATGTAGTTATTTGAGTGTCTCTGTGTGTATGAAAGTGCTTCACGGGAGGCTGGTAGAGGCCACCAAAGACAGACCATTTGTTACATTACCCTGTTTATTGTGTGGCTTTCCTCGCACTTGTAATTGGAAATAGTGACAGTATCATGGTAATTTTACCAAGGCATTGTGTGCCTGAGATTCTCAACGGTGTATCTCATATCTCCTGTATATTGCAGATAGATATCTGACATTCATAGTGGAACGGAGAAAGCACTTTTTTGCAAAGTGAAATATATATAAATATATTTGAAAGGTGCTTCCTTTTCCTAAACTTAATCTGAGACCTCACATCATGAGCTATGTAAATAAATCTTCTTCTGCAATAAAAACATGTTGCTTGTACTCTGTCACATTGAAATAAAATTCTGATTTTATTATCCAGAAAAAAACCCCTCCTGAGCCAAACACCTTGATTGTGTGGAATCATTGTTTTAAATTAGAAGATATTGTAGTGAGATTTAATATTGTTATGTCCAGAACAACACTGCAATTTCATAGCAATGAACCTTAGCAATGAGCACAAAAAATATTTGCATATAGGACCTAATATAAAGTTTGCAAAACTCATTTATAGCTTTTTCCGCTGGCGTCAATGCACTTTGAACTGGTCCAAATTAACTTTCCCCAGAAAAGTTGGAAGTACTGGAGGGAACGTGACTGCGGAGCGGAGGCAGGGAGAGGTAGTGGCTCTGTCTGGTAGGGGGTGATGACAGGGCAGGGGGCTCCGGTTGCTTTGATTTGCTGAACTTGTGGTTGAAATGTGGGAAGAAATACCGCCACCTCTTTTATTGATATTTGTTGGGAGAGACTCGTTATATATTACTCCATATGTATGTGTGTGTGCATGCGAGGTTTTTCAGAGCTTTGGAGGAATGCCTTTTGTATAGCATTTTTAAGATCAAAATCTATACAATTATGTGGATTCCTGCATGTAAATGATTTCAGGGAGTCTGGTGTTTTAGCATTTTTAATTTTCTAGTAGATTTTACGATAGCGTAAAGTGATAAATTATCTTCTGCGGCTGCCAACATTATTTAACTATCTGCAGACACACCATTAGCAGACGCAGCCTGTGCCCGATCGATGTTCCTCCTCCCTCACCGGGAGACGGCATACGGGGAGATGGGAGCTGGGATCCCTGGCACTTCAGTGCACTGCCCTTTTGCCAGGGCGCTGGGGAATTCAGGACAACTGCGACGTGGTAGCCGGAGAGGGACGTTTTCCTATCGCACAGCGGAGAAAGCTACCAAGCAAGCATCAGATATTACTGACTTTCCATCACTACGGCCTGTGTGAAAATGGTGACATAGAAGAGAACGGTTCCTTTTCCCATTACCAGATATCCAATCCCCCTAGAAAACATCTGTTGAATCTGGGACCATGCCATGGTATTCACTCCTCTGTTGCATGCTGTTTCATTGGCTGTTCTCCGGGCTGCCCCATCTATCACAACCCATAATCTCTTTTCAGAGACATTTCAATCACATCATTAGGGTCCCCGGTCCCGTCCCTTTTAAAAACAGTGGTAGCTTTTGCCTTTGCCTTCGGTGCGCAAGTTGAAGGTTAGAAACTCGATTCTGTGCAGCGTGTAGGAAAGGGAACAAAAGTTTCCTGGTGCTTTCATGGGACAAAAGTTGTGCAAGGGAAAGAAGTGGGTCTGCAGGAATTCTGCGAGTCGCTGTGTTTATATTCCCAAGAAGCTCACATCGCAGTGCCTCAGACACATAACCAAATGCTCCTCAAAATGCCCATTACCGAAGACAGTAAAAGAAAATGGTCTGTAGAATTCACGTGATATACTACCAACTGCAGGGAGAATAATACAGAAATACTTTCTTGATGATGTGTGCTAAAGCAGCAGGCATTTAAGAGCAATAGATGTCAATCTCAGAGGTTTTTGTAAAGAATTGCAATTTATGACGTGTTAGGGTAAACAGTTGGATTATATTTCTGAAATGCATGTTCCATCAGGTAAAATCATTGTGATTATAGGCTCTAGTACTTTAAGTAAGTAAGTTATGCACTAAAAGGCTGAAATTGTAAAACAAGTATGCTTGTGCTTAACTGTTAATCCCTCTTTGTATCTATGCTGAGTAAACTACAAGAAAAGAGAAACTGCATTAAACAATAAAGGCATAAATGGCATGTTATGTCATCTTGATAAACAATGACTGTTTTACTGTTTTCCTTCAAGAAGCAACTATGACTGGCCTTTCTATCCTCCCTCAATGGAGAATGTGCTTGAGTATAAAAAAAATGGAGGATTATTTAGAAGTTACTCTCGCCATGGCTTTCTGTGGAAGCAGAGCTTTCTCTGTATTTTCTTGCCTTGCTGCTTTTTCTTCATTTCCTCAGCTCTTATCGATTACAGAAAGCTGGACTTGTTATTTCAACAGCCACCTACTATCATGCAGAATCTGAGTTTCAAATAAAGTGAAGTAAAACTTGCTTTAAGTAGTTCTGCAAATGTTTGACAGCAGAAGATAATAAATGAAAATAAATCTTCGATATTTTTCCTAATGCAATTTGTGGCATGTCAATGTCAAAGGATTCTAACAACAAATCAACAAATATTTGAATGAAAACAATATACATAACTTATATTTCTATATTAGAAACAACTGTCAAACAATTACTGAATGACTGCATGAATTAGTTGGTTGTTTTGAAATATTCCTGCTAGGATTAAAAAAAAAAGGCTATACGGGCCTTTGAGTCTGAACATATTGTGTCAATCACAAGCATATGCAATGTATCTAAGCCATGAGGTAAAAATTTTCTTTGTAAATTATTTCATAAATAAATAATTTGCCTGAAAAAGTTTATGAAATTATTTTTGCCTTTATTAAGTTCTCTACAGCTCTTTTGTGGTGAATATAAACAGATTGATATTGACGTCTTCTCGATCTGCTTTATTTTAACTTGAAATGCAGAATGTATCACGCAAGCATTTTTTTACAGAGATAGTATAACATACTTTTTTTCTGAGAGATACAGTACTTTAATAGAGTTGTGCATTTGAAATTACGAAGACACATTTTGTCTTTCTAATCTTTGCTCATGAACTGCCTTTGTGGTTTCATTTTAAAAGCACATGCCCAGAAAGGCTTATGTCTTTTAAAAATACATATCTCTTATTGTTCTACAGGTGAAAAAAGGTGTGTTTATTATCAAGGTTTACACGTGTTGAAACCTGCACTTTCATTGTTACCGCTCTTCTTCATGTTTTATCTGTCATAATGTGAATAAAATCTGGGAAAGCTGCATTCACACATGTGAACTGGCTAGGATTTAAGGTGTGGGGGGCATCATTTCCTGTTTTAAAATAAAAAGACATTAATAAGTCTCACTAGAGCAGAGAAAAGCAAAGGGGAATAACCCTTGTTTAAATATTTTCCATTCAAGCCCTGCTTGTAAGATGCTTAGCCAAGTCATCAGACAAAATACCTGCTGATTTTAACCCTTAATATGGGAGGTAGATCTGCCAAGCGAACAGTAACTCCAGTCTGACATACTAACAGCAAGAAATCTAAATTGCAAAGAACAAATTCAAGTCAGAGTGACCGCGACAAAAGATTTACTTTTCAGAAAACTGTGCATTCAGTGAGATTTGTGCAAGTGCTTTGCCTCTCTGACTGTAACTCAGCTATGACATTTGCAGCTCGAGAAAAAGTAAAGGTTTAGGAACTGTGGAAACTGCCTCTGCACGCATATCAGCGAGGCGCTGCAGAATACGGCCCGGGCACTAAAGCGTCCAGGTAGACATTGCAACAAACTTTAAATGCTGATACTACTTTTCTCCATATTCCATATACGAACATCACCCCTGCTCCGAACTGCTCTTTGGCGGATGGGCACGCACAAAGTCCCACGCATAGTAAGTCAGCTGCCTTCTCCCGTTTTCAGGGGTCTGAAATGCTGCGTGCTTCACGGGGCATCTGCATTTTACCTACCATTTGCAACATGACAAGTTCACCTCTTGCCTGTGAATTATTGCTTTTCTATTCATAAAGTGCTTTATCAGACAATCCTACAAAAGAACTTAAGGGGTAAATGTGTTACTAGGTGATTTACGTGAGCAATTACCTTACAAATCTGCCAGTAGATTATACTAAACATATATGAAGAATGTGTAAGTTTGGAGAGAGAGATGAAAATACTATATACATTTTACAGTAAGGCTTCATTTGCATCCGTGTGTATCTCTGAAGATTTTATGCTTGACAGTGCACTATAATTCTGAGAATAGAATTGTAAGGAAAATGTTATTTCAAACATTTGGAGGGAAGCAACTTCAGCTCTAACTAATATTTTAATGATTTAACTCTTTTTCAGCTTCTCACTTGAATCCTGTGCTATTAGTTGCAAGAAACTGGAATGCATCTTTTTAAATGTGAAATTAGCTTAAAATGACTTGCACGGGAGGGAAAACATGCCATATAAAGTCACCTAACTGCAGAAAAATTGTGTCCAAATGCCCAACAAATGTTTACATAGTTTTTAACGCCTACTATATTTGGGATTTAAAACCCTTTCACAGGAACCTTTTATGCACTGCTTCTCCTTAGAGAGTTTTCTTACATTAACATACAGACTTCTGGCAATTTGCAGCACGGGAGAAAGTGGAGTGTTTTGAACTGAAGGGGTTCTGCACAGAGAGGAAAGTTTGGAGAATTTCCTCCGAGGCAGCTCGCGAGTGACGGGCGGCTGGTGTCAAGGAGGAGCGGTAACGGTGAACAGGCATTTGCAGATTTGGAAACTAGCTGTCCGTCTGCGTATCTGCCCAAACACAGGCACCAGGGACAAAAAAAAAAAAAAAAAAAAAAAAAAAAAGTGCAGGAAAGCCAGATCTCCCTGCGAGCCCTCTGCGCTGGGCTGAGATCAGTGACCTGGGGGGTGGGGGGTATTTTTGGGCGGCGCGGGGTGCTATCAGTCTTACTGCCGCACCACAGTAATCAATACAATTAATAAAGCTCGGCAGGGAAATCGCCCAGGGAGGCCTGGCCGCGTCCCAGCGGCGAGCCGGCCGCCTGCAGCCGGGATGCTGCCGCCGCGACCTCCGCTGCGTTTTTATTTTTTTTTAGCAACTTCGGAAAAGTCCCCGTGCCGCTCCCCCTCCCCCCCCGCCGCCCCGGGGCGCCCCCCGCCCCCCGCCCTGCGCGGCGAGGCCGCGGGGCCGCCTGCGCCCAGCCCGCGGGGGCCGGGCCGCGCCGCCGGCAGGGCCGCGTCCGCCGGGCCCGCGTCCGCCAGCGCGGGCGGGCGGCGCGGGCTGGTGCCCCCGGCGGCGGCGGCGGCGGCGGAGGCCGCGGCGCGGCGGGCGGAGGCGGCGGCGGGGGGCGGCGCGGGCCGCGCGGCGGGGCCGCCTGCGCTGTCTCTTTAAGGGCGCTCCGTCTGGGGTGGCGCTTTTTCCTCCGCGAAGGCTCCTTTGATATTAATAGTGTTGGTGTCTTGAAACTGACGTAATGCGGGGAGACGGAGGTCCTGACAAGCGATAACATTTCTGATAAAGCGCCGCTCGCCCCGCGCCTCGCAGGCCGCCGCCGCGCCGCCCGCGGGGGCTGCCGCGCCGCCGGCCCGCGCCCCGCGCCCGCCCGCCCGCGCCCCCCCGCCCCATCCGCGGCCAACTCCGCCGGCAGCAGCAGACGGTTCATGGCTCACGCCGCGGCTCCACCATCTTCCAGGCTGCCGGCGCTGACGGTTAATCAACAGGTACGGCGCGGGGGGGCGCGGGCGGGGGCGGCCCGGCGCGGGGAGGGCGCGCGGCCGGCGGGCCGGGAGGGGGCGGCGCGGCGGCGGCGGCGGCGCGGGGGGGGGGTGGCGCTGCGCGGGGCGGGGGCGCGGCGCCCGCGGCGGCGCTGTGTTTGCCCGGGGGGGGGTGAGCACGGGTGCACCCCCCCAAAAAAAAAACCGGACCAAAACAACAAACAAAAGCGGGGGGCGGCGGAGAAAAGCCCAGGGCAGCGGGGGCTTCTCGGATTTCAGAGGCCGTTTTCGGTGCATCCCCCCCTCCCCCCCCCCCCCCCCGCGGCCCCCTCCGTCGGGGGGTCAAAGCCATGTGCGATGGCCGGGAATTGGCGACTTCAGAGCCGCGGTAGCCCCGCCGGAGTCGGGAGGGTCAAGTTCAGCGGCGGCGGCGGGCAGGGGGAGCAGCCCCCTGCCCCGGAGGCGGGGAGCGGCGGCGGGGGCAGCGGCCGGCGCGGCTCTGCCCTCCCCTGCGCGCCGCTGCGCGCCTTATCTCCGCGGCCGGCGGAGCCGCGGCCCGGGGCGCTCCGGGGGGAGGGGAAGGGAGACGCGGGGGGTGGAAGTGGAAGACGAGCGAGGAGGGTTTGCATCCGCGGAGCTGCAGCCGCGCAGTCCTGCCGCTCCCGCCGCCGCTGGAAGTTTTAATGGGGATCATGACAAGCGGGGCGCAGAGGCACCACCATGAAGAGTAGTAAGTTTGGGAAAAACTTTTTTTTTTTCCCTCCCCCTCTCCTCCTCCGTGCCCGGGGACCTGCCGGGGCAGGCTGGGTGCGGAGCCGTGCTGGCCGGGAGGGGGGCTCGGGGTCCCTCCCGGTCACGGCGGGGGAAAAGGCGACATGGTGGTGGTGATTTTTGTTTTGTTTTGTTTTGTTTGAAATCAGAGCACAGCGAGACGTAAAACTTTTCCCTCTTAAAGGCGAAGCTCTGCTCTGGGAGCTGCGTCCCCGCGCTCGGCTCTGCCCTGCCTGCCACAACTTTGTGCAGCGCCTCACTTTTTCTGCCACCCCCCGTCGCTGCTGTCCCCCGCTGGGGATCGAGCCGGGAGATTATTGTTATTATTATGTATTATTATTATTTTTTCGGTGCCTGTATTTATTTCTGTGTGTGTGTGTGCTTTTCGGGAGGGCGGAATGAATGGAGGTGAGGCAGCCGGCGCGGGGAGGACGAGGCCGCGCGGGTGGATGCGCGGGCGCTGCGCGGGGCCGGGCCGCGGCGGGGCAGGAGGCGGCCGGCAGCGGCGCCGGGCAGGCAGGGGCAGTTAACGCTTCGGGGGCTTCTGCTTCTCTGCCCCCCCCGCCGTCCAGTGCGCCTCGACATCCCGGCGCGGGGTTTAAAGCGACGCGCTAGGGCTTGTGCGTGTGTGTATTTGTGTGTGTGTGTGCGTGTGTGTGTGTGTGTGCTTCATCACTTACCACTACACTCCGCATCTGCAGACGGCGGGTTTCTGCAGTGCGCCGTGAGGCGAGGTGATGGGCTGAGGTGGGGGCCCCGCTCCCTGCATCGCTGCTCGCCCCGCCAGCGCCGGGACCTCGCCTGGGGGCAGCGCCGGCGGCTGCGAGCCGAGGGACCAACCCAGAGACTCTGGAAGGAAAATATTCCCTATTAAAAACAGCGTAAAACTGCTTGCGCGCTGCCTTTTACTGCTTTTCCAGCCCACGGCGCGTTGGGAGGTTGATTGAAACAAACAATAATTCAGTGCGCTCCTGGTTTTCTTTAACCGAGTTCAGTAAGTCTCCATCAAACTCTGCCGTTCAGGCAGTCTTCGGCTACGCAGCTGAATCCTATGGATGTTGGTGGCATCATGTTACTTTCCTGTTGGTTTTAGGAAAAGTTGAACGTTTAGAGGAGACTGCCAGAGTTAAAAATGCAAGGGGCAGCAAAGGAAAGTCGTGGTAAGAGCCAGTTCCTGACGTGGACAAAATGAGAATAAAAGTTACAGTAGCCTTCTGAGCTGCAGCTTGCGCTTTCCTCATGTTCGCAGTATGCGCGTTAGGTTAGACAGCTCTCTCAGATATTCCACCAGGGTGACATTTAAAAAAAACCCTCCAAAAGAGTGCGTCCTTTTTTTTTTTTTTTTTTTTTAAGTACTCTGGGTCTATGAGTAAATACAGGGTTTGTTTGAGAACATCAACTATTTCCTGTAAATTGTGATGCTGACAAGACTGTCTGGAAATGATATCAACACTCTGAAAGATTTTTTTTTTTCTTCTTTTTAACCACTGGATGAAAGTTTGTTAATAACGTGGTCAAGCCAAACAAGTGGAACGCTTCTCTGGAGAGAGAGAAAGCCAGAGAAAGAGAAAAGAAAGACCTTTTCTTTCTTTCTCTTGGAAAATCCATACCTGTTTGAGGTTTGCCACACAAAATCGATAACGTTGTAGCTCAGGAGCGCCTCAGTGCCTGTACACAACTTAATCCTCCAGCTGTTTGTGACAACAGAATCCTGCTTCACATTTTTAAGACCAAGCGAATTCGGATGCGAGAGCAGTGGTCGGTTCACAATCCACTCTGTTCTGTCTGGTTGTCACTTTTTTTGTTGCGTGTATTAACTTTTCTCTCTCTGAAGCTTCACGTTTAGGTAGTCACAACAAAGTAAGTAAAGGGTAAAGTTGCGTCAGCTTTTAAGTTTACATGTTTTGCTTGCGATCCTCTAAACATAGACTCTAAATAATATTGGGCAATTTTTGTGTGTGAGAATACGGCTTTAGTTTTCTTTATTTCCTAGTAATGTTAATAAAGGAAAAAAATGTAAATGACAGCCTCAGAGATCTGAGACTTCTTTGGGCATCAAACACTTACCATACAGCTGGGTTATCCTCTTATATTTTTAACGTATTTGTAGCATAATTTATACCGTAGCATTGTAGGTTGCGTTAGGTCTTTATCAGTGATCGAGTAGAATCAGTGTTATTTTATGAATCTTGAGTAGGATTATTTTTCTGTCATGTGTTAGGTGTCATTCGTAGTAAGCTTTCGTAGTATACGCTATGATCGTGTATACGCTGGCTGTGTGCGAAGAGTATTATTATTCACATATAGTGATTGTGCATTAATAACAGCTTAGTACTAATTCCTGTGTATGGACTGGCGTGTCTATAAGATGCAATGGTTCCTTGTTAAATCTCTGTATTTCAATCATATTTTAATACTAGTTGACACATAGGGTTTTATATTTTCAAAGCATTGTGCAAACAATGACTAATTACTTTCTGTTCATGCGAATTACCTCCTTTAGGACTTTATCAGGCAGTTGCTTTGAAACAAAACTGTTTTACATTACAGTGTGAAAGAGTTAAAAAAAAAATTAGCAAATATGTTTAGGAAAAACCCAAAATTTTAATTACAAACAGCTAACTTTGGGCATGTATGTAAATTTTTCTTTTTATGTGGAACTTTCCCCCTAAGTTTGGGGGGGGGGGCGTATCTGTATGAATATTTATGTCTCTTATAAACTCTTGACAATATTTTAATGTAATAATCTTAATGGAAACCTTCTCAGATCTTAACTGCAGCCACACTGGTAGTATCACTTTAATAAAGGTTTGTGGGTAACACCAAATATAACATTGTGAGAAAGTTTATGGTTAAATATTTTTGAACATGACAGGCTGGGAGTCTGACAACCCTTTTTGTTAGGTGAAAGTAAAGTGGAAATAAATTACATTTTTAATACAGTTTCAGTTAAAACAAACTGCCACCTGGTAATAAAAGTATTGGCCTTGAACAGAAATATATTCTGATTAAGATATTCTAACTGGTGTGTAAAATGAAGCCATTCATTCAGTAAACTGACAACTTTCCAGTTGGTGTTTGCCCTTGCTTAATTTAGTTTCCTCAACACAACTAGTGAGGTAGTCTGGGTCTGTTTTTGGCAGTCTCAGGCAACTGTAAACTCAGGCATTTTTGTCCCAAATATCACACCTCACGAGTTAAAATGTAATTGGTTAAAAATAATAGCAGGCAGGTAGAAGAAAAAAAAGGAAACATTTTTTCCCCCCCAGAAACTTCCTGAAGTTCTTACATAGTGAGAAAACAATGCTATTTTCAAATACTGGTGATTAATACTAAAACCAGCATAGTCTGTACCCATCTATTGTATAAATACCATTGCCTGTTGACCTTTGGATACATTAATTACAGCATATCTGGTCTAGGTTCTACTATTTTTGTCTGTCCAGAAGATAAATAAAAGTGCCCTTTCCAGTCCTCCTGGAGAAGGAGAAGAACTTTTTCTTGGTACTGTGATGAATTATGGAGTTCTTTTTCATGCCCTGTGCCAATGAAGTTCTCATTTGACTTTTAACAGATGAGCCTGCACCCAAGGAGAGAATATTTGATTACTTTAAGACTATTTTCGCTTCAGTTTTTATTGTATGTAGAAACTTTCTAGGCTTTGCTTTTTTTGGATTGTGTGTTTGCTAATTAAAGAAAAAAACACATAATGAGTTATATCAGATGCTGTGACGGATTAAAGTACAATTACACCATTAAATAGTAAATGTTGACAAGGGAAAGGCATGTAACTGCGTTTTTCAGATTATGCTTACGGCTCACTTCTCAGTGGTGTTTTGCACCTAATCAATACGGGGCCTGCGCGAGCTGAGCTGCGTACGCGCCCAGGACCTGAGAAATGATGCTTGGGCAGAGGTGAATGGAGGGGGGGGGGAGAGGAGCTGTGGCATAATATCCTGGCATTTTGTCACGCAGACCAAGGCTCAAGTTAAACATGGAGCAATGGGAGAATAAATGCGATGGTCTCCACCTAGTCCCTAGTGGACATTTTGTTCCGTCCCCAAAGCGTCGCGCGGCAGAGCACCGTTTCGCGGGATGGATAGTCCGGCGTCAGGGGCGGCTCTGATTTGGCATCACGGGGTTTAGAGGACTGTGATTAGGTGAACTGGCATAGCTGTGTGTAAGAAACTTTGTTTAATAGCCATCTATGTTTTATTCATGTTCTGCACTATCGATTTCTTGTTTTCTAGTACCTTTAAAGTGCTTCTTTAAAATTTAATAATAACACCACCAGTGGAAAATGGTATAAAATTTAATAGGAAATGCTAATCTTTCTATCCGTGATTCTTATTATGATCCTCTTGCGTTAACGAAGGAGTTTTACTCCTGCTGCAGAACTCTATACGTGAATTTAGAAAAATCTATAGAGAGAATAGTCTTCATTAACTCCCATGGTTGCTGTAAATGGCACTTCTGTAGGACGGAGCTGTAGCACCCACTTGGTTCCGTCCCATAAAATTCTGTGGAACTTTTCCGTGCTCGTAGCGGATGAATCTGAAAAATAAAATAGAATTATTTCTGTCGTGAAAATAGGATTATTTCGAATTGCAGAGTTTAGTCCTAATAGTCATTTTTACTGTCGTAGCTGCAATTCATGCGTGTATAATTTCTTGTAAGTCTGCTTTTTTTCCGAGCTCGGATCGACTTTTTTTCCCGTACATTTATTTTAAAATATTTAATTTTTAAAATGTTGCTAGCCCTTTAAAAACCTGTAATAAATGCTTTACAAGTGGCTAGACACCTTCCCTGGTGGTTTAATTTATACAAGCAGGAAACTTTCTCTCCTTCTTTCTCTCTCTCTTTCTTGTTTTCTTTAAACCAACTGACGTAATGCCAAACTTTGCTTTAAAAGAACAGACAGAAGTAATTGGTAGCTTTTAACTTTTAATAATGTTCTGGATTGGTTTTAGTGGCCAAACTGCCATTTTTTAAAAATTCAAGTAAAAACGGGCTTGTGGCCTGAGGAAGAAAGGCCCTGTTGATGCAGTTATTTTTATTCTTGTTTTTCAATCTGTTATTAAAAATCTTTCCTGCTGAGCTGTGCTGGATTTCTCCAATTGCTCTTTGTGATGGCTGGTGCATTTCAGGTTACAGTAACTTAAACTGTTTTCTGATCACCAACCCCCCCCCCCCCCCCCCCAGCCATGGGCATTTCGAGATGCTTTATCCTTTTTCTTTTCGGTTTGATCACCCTCTGCCCCCCCTTGCCCTTGCCCAGCACCCCGAGCCTTCTTTTGGAGAAGCAATTGATTTTGATTTGGAGAGGATTAATATGTTAAACACACCTTGGGGGGCAGTTCAGTGGAAATTATTTTGCTAATATGGGAATGTTTTACACCTGTCAGTGGAGCTGGCTGGAAAGATACTCGCTGTCCACTGCGGAAGAACGGGGAGATCCTGCCTTCCAGAGGTTCCCCGTTCTGTGCTCCTTCCACCCCGTATTTTAAAACTAAACCTGGTTTTAAAGTATGTGTAGTAATCATCTGTAGCGCTCGGTATCTGTTTGTATTAAGCTGATATTGGAAACCAAAAACAAAAAGATTTATTTATTAATTATACTTTAAAAAATCCAGTGTAGTAGGGAATCTTTTTTTTTTCTTCCTCCCTTTTTTTAGAGCTTTCTGACTAATTTCCTTAATTTCGTCTCTGCCTCTCCTGGGCTTTTGCGCTCAAGCAGACTTTCTACGGTAAAAAGCCCGAGTTGGGCAATAGACTTTCTTGACGGAGTTGACGTCAGGACGACTTCATAAGTTGGCAAGGAGGGAAATCTTTCAAAGACCAAGTTGGCTTGTGCCAGTTTTTCCTTCCTTTAGGGGAGCCACTCCACCCAGTAGGAGGTTACCCCACCCAACGTGGAGAGCTATAATTCAGTGGCAACACTTTAAATGTCAATCCTCCCTAGGGTTTAAACCCCAGACTTGTCTTGCCTCAATCTTTCTATTTAATCTGCCATTCAATCTGTTGAAGTAACCTCTCATCTTCATAAGCACTTTTTGGGCCTGATCCTGCAGTTCTCATCCTTAAAAAAAATATGCATTGACGTCAGGGGGACTTTTGGTTCGGCGAGGGCTGCGGGACTGGCCGCTGCCGGGCTGCGTGTGTCTGCGTGTGCGTCTGCAAGCCGGCTTGTGTCTGCTTGATGCATAGCTGCTGTTAAAGATGGAACTGTAAAATACTTCCCTTTGTAGTTTTAGCAAACATACGGAGCCCGCTGTAAAAGAGGTTTTCTTCAATAAGTGAGGCTATTTTTATTTAGCATTCTGCCAGATTAAAGTACAAGTTTAAAAAGTGCCAACTGTGAAGAATGTCAGGCATTCCTGCCATTACTATTTCTCCATGTCACGTTATAGAGATACAATTTTAAATGCATCTTCTCCTGGCATTTTTTTTCATGCTCTAATGGAAAATGGACATTGCAGCCCATAACATACACTGCCTACAGGAACCACTGGGTTAATTAGACAAGGCTGAGAACTCCAAAGGCAAATTGCAGTTTGGGGGTACTTTCTTCTCAAAAGTCAACATATAATTTTATAGGTACACTTTACTTCATCGCGGCATCATTCCTCAAGCGTCATTTTCAGATCCCTCATTATGTGTAGTGAGACTGACAGTGCAGGGGGAAAAATATATTTTAACAGCATGAAAAAATGCTGGTGTGTTTGTCTCTCTGTATTTTGAGTTTTTTAGTTTACTGATATATCTGGCAAAAATCTGTAAAAGATGATGTTAAAAATCATTAATGTGGTTATGTTTCTCAGCAAGATTTACCTAAACAATATGCTTCAGTTTTGCCTCAAACCATTTCAAGCCACCTCTGGTCCAAGAATGTACCAGTTCTGGGTTCCTGGAAGATTAAGCATGACAGTTTCTATTATATAATGAACAGCAGTATTGTTTGAACAAAGGTAACATATTTTGATTTGTGTACTTTTTTTTGGCAGCTGGCACTAGTGTAGGTCTAAAATGAGTGGTGATCTAACAGTGTAAATATCTGAATGTTCTTGAAACATACAGTATAGATGTAATGTGTTTAAATCATTGAATCTATCTATCTACATTATATAGAATGTGTACGTATATGTATATACAAAGCCGTAAATGGTGTGTTCTGCTATCTGTAGCCTTCAAATGTGTATCCTTTGGGTATTCCTGACCTACTTTGCAAAGTCTGCAAGTCTGAAACACATACTAAAACTTAAAAAATTAAACATACAGCTTGGCGGTTCGGGGGAAAAAAGAGGGGGGGAAATCTAGTAGTAGTTAATTAAAAAAAGATAATGCACTCTGCCTAGACAGATACCTTGCGGACTGCTTTCGGATGTGCCAGTGACTTTTTTGGGATTATGTTTAAAGAAAATTCTCAACTGATGTTTTTTAAAAAGATTGAAGCAGATACTGAAGTTAAGTATCGCCTAAAATTCCTGTGTGCAGTTTAAAGTTTAATGGCAGTTAAATTAGTTGGAATAAAGCAATTTTATTTGGAGGTAGAAGGCTTTCAGTATTGCCAAGTATGATTCTTTTTAACTTTCTCGTATGCTGATCTTCAAGTAAATGCTGTGAGTTTGTGGAACATCATCCAAAAGTTACTATGCAGAGGAAAAGTGAATTCAGTTAATAAAAGATACCTCCTATTCCAGCTTCCTAATCTGAAAATATCTTTCTATTTAGCATTCTCATTTTTAGATGAATTGCATGTATACCCATCAGACCCTTGCTAGCTGCAGTTACACAGCGTAAAGCAAGATGCAGTCCGTGGTGATCGTTGCCGAACTTTCTCCTCCTGCACATGTAGATAAGGAGACATACACACACACACACACACACACGCACAGAATTAATAAAATCAACCTGGCTCCAAATACCTGAGGCAAAAGCTTGTGAAAATAGATGAGCGGTACCATGTGCCTTGCAGGTGAACAGTGTCTGAGTCTGTTCGGCAAGCGGGAGAGGAGCACTACAGAAGCAGAGGCTGCCTGCTGCCACCGTCCTGGCGCAGAGCTCGGGGAGCTTAGAGCTGGCGGCTGTGGGTAAAAACGCCACATCTAATCGCAGCTGTCACAGCGGCAGGAAGGAAAGAAACAGTAACTGAGGTCCCCGTGTACTGTATACACTGTGTTCTCCTGGTGGCCTGCTACAGAGGTCTAAGATTCATGCCACCTCATTAGTCTCCTCCCAGGTTCTTCAGGAGTTTCCTTCTAGAATTAAGCTGTTGTTTGCATGCTATGTATATCGCAAGGAAAAAAAAAAGCATAAATAGATTAAATTTAATCCTGTAATAGTTGTTTGAGCATATTGTAGGGACATAAATAGTTTTGTGGCATTGAGCTTGTATTTCCAGTCATATGGAGGGGATCAAAATTTATCAACAACATGTATCTGAGTCATTGAACTACAATAAATCCTCTAACAAGCATCCACCCTTTGCACACCCAGAAATATTCTCCAAGACTGTTAAAATTATGCGCACACCATGTGCAAGTCTGAGAGCGTGAATAGTAGATGTATCCTCAAATACAACCAATAATATTGCTTCCTCGGTTAGGGCAAAGCAATAACGGTCAAGCTATTCCATGGACAAAAAGTTTGATTTCCACTTGACTGCTGTTGACTGTGTTGTCTTCAAGGTTGTCTTCTTTCCTGGAAAAATTCCCAAGGAACTGTTCATTGAAAATCTCTTAGAAAAGAAATGTAGCGTATGGCTCTGACTCCAACTCTGTCACAGTTTGGGATACAAAGCATTATGTGCTTCCTCTATATCAGGTCAGAAATGATCATGCATAATCCACTTTTATCTAGGTATCATTCTGTCATATGTAAGGTATGCTCTGCCTTGTTGTCTCTGTTACTCTATCTCTCTCCATTTATATATCTTGCATGTAGCTGTGTCTCTGGTTGTTGCATGCACATGCATACATTCTAAAAATACATGTAAATTGAAGTCCATCTGTGTTGCATAATTTTTTTACAAAAACACCAGTGTTTATATTGTTCTTTCTCTGAGCCTTTAATGAGTTTAAAGAATTTAATGTGATATAATGAGGGTTCTTATTCTGCCTCTGACACAGAGACTAATGAGGGAAAAGTAGAACAAATTGAAAACCAACTTTTACTTGTGGTTGGTTTCATGATGTCATCAAATGCAAGATATTACAACTCCTGGAAAAGTTTACAAATCTAGGCAAGAATCCATTTTGCATCACTGACCTTAGGTTGTTTACAACATGAAATTCTCTAGGGAGAAAACAAAGTTTAGTATTTTTTGGATGTTGATTTTTTTTTTTTTTTCTGTATAGGTGAGTGACATTTATAAAACTTTATCTAACCTGGTTTGAGTGGAAACCTGGGAGAAATTTAGATAGAACTAAAGACTGATTAAAACCCTCTGATTAGGGCTCTGATCTCATCTGGTACTTGCAAATGACAAAGTTTCTGTTAACTTAATGTAGAATAAGATCAGGTCCTTGCTGGAGAATTTACTAAGCACATTTGAGCTTAAGAGCAGTTCTTCTTGAGAATCAATGTTATACCTTCTTACAGGTTATATGTTGTAGGGTTTGTTACTTTGAAAAGTCTCTGAACTCAGGGCACAGTACCAATATTTTGCAATGCTGCACCTCACATTTTTGCTGCTCTGCGCACAATGGTCAAGCAGTAGTTCACAGCGCAAAACTGGTCTTCAGCATGGCTGTGATTTGGTATGTCGCGCCAAACAGCAGTGCTTTCAATCTGAAAACAGTTCACTTCCAACAAGGGAACTAAACTACAAGGTGGGTTTACATAGCACACCTGCTTTTGAGCCCTTTTGCTCATCACTGGTTTCAGGATTCCACCTTTTTTTTTCCCCCACACCAGCTACCCGCTGAAGGCTCAGATGGGCAGTGATGGGGTGGCTGGAGCTCCAGTATCACATCCCTAGCCATGGCAGCGGGCTGCAGTGCCCTCGGAGAGGTGCGTGGCATCCGGTGTGCATCCGGATTTTTTTGACGGGGCCACGAGAAACAATGATTTTCACTGGCCACAAAGTGTGCTCTTGGTAGAATGAAACTGGAAGAAAAGTTGTGGAGTAATACGTATGCTCTTCTATACAATCTGATTTTTTTTTTTTTTTTTTTTAGTAATTGGTGATATTTTTAACAGTAGCAGATAAACAGAAACAAAGTGATGTGATGTTTTAGGTTGACGTTAACTATTTGCACTTTTGTTGTTGCTAAGCGTATCATCTTTGAACTGTAATGGATTTTATTGCTTTGGTTTTCTTTTTGCAGTTAGTTGTTGGTTTCTTGGTGTTGACTGTAAGATCAGACAGTTCAAATAAATTAATATGAATTTGAATTAGAAATAAGCACATTTTTAACCAACTTTCTTGAGCATTATCATGCAAACAGAAAAAGAGTTAGTTGTTCGGTTGTTTTTTCTGTATGTAAATGGGTGTTTGTGGTTTGTTTCTTTCTTAATTAAAGTTTTCATAGTTTGGTAGTTCAGCAAACATGGGTATGTTCTGAAATTATTTCTCACAGATGGCAGGTCCGAGTCAGTAGCTTCTAGGTAGACAGTTTTGTCACAACATACAATCTAGAGTTGAAATACTGTTTTCTGTAGTTTTAAAACCATTGGAAAGTAAGATTTATTGGACCTTAAATATCCCAGTGGTGCAAATTTATTTGGTGTTCATAGCAGTTTCAGATTAACCTTCCTTAGAGATCTGCTGTGATCCTGCGTTATCTGAGGAACATTTAAGATGGGTTTGCCTAGCTTTGTTTCTTCAGACCTGTCTCAATTGTCTGTGCACGCATGAAAATCTGTCTTAAAGGTGACCTGGCTGCTCTATTGAGCTTTTTGGTGCAAAGCATTTTACCTGAGTGGGACAAAAGTCAGAATCTGAAAAGCTTTTGCATTTTTAGAGATTCTTGTTTCAGTAGTGTAGTGTGACAGTGGCTAGTTGTTAATGGGAAGGAACTTAAAAAATAGCCAAAGGAGAAGGAAAAGGCAGCTATGGAATTTATTTTACTAGGTGAAAGGATACCCCTGGTCCAGCAAGCTGTACCTTTTTTCTTGAGGGGGGGTAGAATTTATTGCCCAAAAGACACATGGCTGGATAGAGAGGGAATTAGGATATTGTAAAATCCATTCTGCCATGAAATGCTATTGCTGCATATGAATACAATTTATTTATTTTTTTCTCTCTAGCAAACTGTGACTTCCTTTGTCTTGTCAGAAGGAATTTTGGGTGAAACCTTCCCAGAGTAGCGCTGCCACAAAAACCACACTCGGCAGCTTTAGGTGTGCGCAGCGCAGGGCAGGACATGAGTGTTTTCACCGTGCTACTGTGCTGTTTTCATGCAGGAACAGGAGTAGAGTGCCTTTACTTTCGTGTAAAACTACCTCTACTTTTTCGTAGTAAATACATGACATGAAAGAAAGGAGGGCAAGGAGGAGAACAGAGAGCGAGGCCTGATATATGAGCTGAGATTATGGATGTTGTAATGCCATTTATTGTAGGATTCTATAGAAAAATCACATGGGGACCAAAGTTCCCGTGGATTACCGTGCAATATTTATTACCATTTTCCTGTGTTTTCCCTGGTTAGGATCTAATCCTTCAGTGTCTGGAGCTGCTTGGAGTTAAGAATTTCTCCATTCAGAAAGGAAAACCTTGCCAACTACAGGATTACTCTACTTTTGTTTATTTATTCCCCCCCTACATACACACACCAGTATTTCACAGAGTGAGGGCTTGAGACTGGAAGTGAGAGACGGGGGTAGGTGAAATTGAGGGAATAGCAGGGGCACGTGTCTGCTCTCTAAGTAGGATTTACCTTTTACTGCCCAGGAGGGGAGTGTGGTTGTGCTTTGGAGAGGCAGCTCAGGCGCGGGGAGGCGAATGGCACGAAGCAAGTTGGGTGCAAGGCTGAGGCACCCAGAAGATTTGCTGGTGCCATACTTGTAGCAAAAGCTGTTTGCAGTCGCCCCGTACCCTCCCCACATGCTGTAATTTTACCAGGGACGCATCTGCTTATGAGCAGCAGTCAAAATGCTTATGGGTGTCTTGTTTGGAAGAAGAGTATGCCCAAATTAAATATTCACAGCTCAGATGGATGCATTTGGTTTATTTGTTTAATTTGACGTCTTCAGCTTCCTGCCCTTTTAAAATTTGGTGGCTCTTTATTAAATTTTGCAGTTTCTTTAAAACCATGCTTTCTGCAGAGATGCAGGAGTGTGTGCGTTTGCATTCCTCGCTTGGGCAGAGCTTCCAGTTGCTTCCTCAGGAGATGGTGTGAGCGAGAGCTGCTTGTTTCTTTCTGCGTGCTGTGGAGGGGATCCGGTTAGCGCGCGTGTCCCCTCTCTTTCCAGGCCGGCTCGCTGTGATGAGCGCTTTGTTTCCTTGGGAAGCGACTTTATGGTTTTCAGCGTGTTGCGTGGAGTTTTAGCGTGCAGCCTGAACTGCCTTAATAGAGCTGACGGTGAGAGAGAGGGAGGGAGTTTGGGAGCATCTCACCTCGGTGTTGTGGGGAATAAGGTATAAAAAGCCTCCGCAGGGCTTGCTTAGTAATTCTTTGGTTATCATCTTTTCATGATGGAATACACATGTAGAAAAAACACAGAAGTTAATGTTTACTTTTTGGATGCTTTATCGTCAAGCAAAGAGAGCTGACAGTTTCATGGTTAAGTGCCTAAAGTTGTTTTTGGCTTTGCAGTTGTTGAATTAATCCCTGCAAAGCTAACTAATTGTGTACCTTTTTAGGATTTTTTTTTTCTTTTTAATGAAAGGGAGCTCTTTTGCTCTTTCTGACTTGGGAGTCTGGTTATCACATTAACTGCTAGCAACAAGCTCTTCAACTTTTACTTTCTAGAGTTATCTCAAGATTCTTTTTTTTTTTTTTTTTTTGTTAGGAGAGAGTAGATTTATTTATTGATTCAGTTATTTATGGATTTCAGAGCCATACTATAGAATTGACAGATGCCTTTTAAAACACTTTTTAAAATTGCATAGAAAACATTGGCTTCTTAATTCTATGTTTATAGACATTACTCCTGCTGTTGTTTCGATTTGTGAGACATTATCTGGGTCTCTTACTGAGATGTTACTTAGCCAGAATTTAGTTTCAAGGCGTTTTTGCTGCTTTCAAATCTTTTTCTCCTTAAATGTTACAGATGGGCAAAAAATGGCAAAGATCCCATCTTTATAGTGAGCCGTGCATCAGATTTGATAGAATTACAGGCTGCTTACTCCTCAGTTTTAAGGAAAGATGAAAAAGTCCTTACGTAGATTAACTTTATTTCTGGCAACATATTCAGAGAATTTCATTACGGCAAATACAGAATCAAAGGATGAATGGACAAAGTTGGGATTTTTGCCATTTGGTTGCTTTTTCTGAAGTTGTGTAAGCTTTTTTCTTAATAAAAAATTCATGTAGAATGCAGTGTTTCCCACAAGAGCACCTTCTGAGATTTAGCATAAAGAAAATGCATTTTAATTCAAAGATGCTGTTACATTTTTTTAAGGCTTTGAAAGCAGTAATCCAATAGGTACATAAAGTTGTAATGATAAATATGATGATTATTTGTATCTAGCGCTGTTAAAATACATGATTTATTTTAGTTAGTGTTCAGATTAATTTTATTTATTTAAGACAGCCAACCTATTCTACGTTTTAAATACAAGTCTCTTGGCTTCTTAGTTTGAATTTTTTTTTCATGTCAGCTGGCTCTTTTCAACTCATAAACAAAGTTCTGACTTTAAGAACTTGTTATAATTTAAAAAAAATCTCTAATTGCAATTGGCGATTCTGTGTACGTAACTAAACTAACAAGTCTGTGTATTGTATGGGAGAGGCTCTCGCGATACTGTTTATCTTAGGGTCCGCATTATTGAGTGCAGGAATAATGACACAGTGAATCATGTACACTGTATATTAATGTAAGCCACTTTGGGTGCTGTATAAATAGTATTGTAAATACACACCTGCAGAGTGTCTGCAGTTACATGGTCATCGTACAGAGTCCCCTCTGTGCGCTCCTAAGCGCGTATCTTTGCAGGGATCCCATCTT
This sequence comes from Dromaius novaehollandiae, assembly GCF_036370855.1. NCBI lineage: Eukaryota > Metazoa > Chordata > Aves > Casuariiformes > Dromaiidae > Dromaius > Dromaius novaehollandiae. The sequence goes on along the minus strand of NC_088099.1, from coordinate 153,958,461 downwards.
GCTGACCAGAGCAACATACTGCAGCTGTTGTTTCTCACCAGTGTGGGTCCGTAAAAACGAACACTGCAAACCAAAATGTTGGGATCGCCTCTGTGCAGAGCTCGTCGGGGCGCGGTTATTCAGTGTTTGAGTATATGTATGGGCCTTCAAATTCCTTGCTCTGCACGCAGCTAGCCACACAAGATGAGCTGGGTGTTGATTTAAAACCTAGCCTGGCCATCTGAGAGAAGACGAGGAGATACGAGTTAAATCAGTGAAAGGTTTCCTTGCTTTCCCGAAGGGAGGCTAGTGAAGGGCTTGCCCCGATAACCCCTTGTTTCCATCCACTGTCCGAAAACGTGGCGACTGCACTGACAGGTTCTTTAATTTTCCTCTGCCACAGTGGCAAGGCCCTGATCCTAAATGTGTTTCCACACCTTGCCCTGAAGAGCAAGACGTCCGCGCTGTAAACGCGCCTGCTGTGCTTGCAGGTACGTGGGTCGGGGTAGCCCAGGGTCTAAGTCTGCGTCGTTGAGTGCCCGCTCGGCCGAGGCTCTTTTCCAGAGGGGGGACCTGGAAGCGGTCCAAGCACGCGGTGGAAATCCACGGCTGTTCTTAGGGCCCAATCCTTCGCCGCGGCCTGGGAGAGACTCCTGGCTCGCAGGGGAGCGGCAGGTCTCCTGGCTGCCGCCGTCGAGACGGCGCTGGGCCCCGAGCGGTGCCGGTGCCTGCGGCAGCCCCGCTGGTGTGGCGGGACGGGGTGGGATGGCTCCCGGTCAGCCTGCGTGCTCGGGGCTGGCCGGCCTCAGCTGGCGGCCTTCAGGAGCTTCGGCCGGCCGCGGGGCGCTCGATGCTTGCTCGGCCGCCAAACCGGGGGAGAAACGCAGGAGTGGGTGCCGCCATCCCCTGGGGAGCAGCCGACGCGGGGCAAGGCCGGGTGTCGGTCAGCGACGGCGGCTCCCGGCTCCCCGGGTCCGGGGGAAGCCGCGGGAGTGCGGCGTGGCGCGGGGCATGGTGGAGGACGGAGGAGACAGGGATCTCCTTTTAAAAAGAGCTTTTTTTTTTTTCTCACTCCGCTTCTTTATTCATAAACCTAATGCAGTTCCACAATTCCCAGACATGTAAAGCTGCAGGGCTTTTTTTGTTTTGTTTAAATCTTTCTGAACCAGCCAAATTTTGGGGTTGGCACGAGGTGCAGCCAGTACCCATGACTTTCCAGGGCTTGCTTGGTCTAGAAGTCTGCAGATGTTTTCTGCTGGATCTGGCTCTTAATGAACAAAAACGATTTTGGCATGCTTATATATTTATTTATTTTCAAGGGGAAAATGTGGTTTAAAACGTTGATAATTACATTTTACGTGAACTGCTCAGACTTTATGCGACTCTATGGGAAAATGAATGCTCATCAATTAAAAAAATCTTCTTTATTCATAAAGCATTCATATTTAAAGTCATCTGTCTTTTTTTTTTTCCCCTTAATGAAAATGGGGTTTGGGGAGCATACAAATAATTATTTTTTTTAATTATACATAGTTTTGCATCAGAGTTTTTGAAGCTGGCCCACTGTGATCCTCTGGTGAAAACACCAGGGCTTTTCAGAAGCTTTTTAGTTATCCATCCTTACTGCTTTTCTCTTCCCAATGTACACATAATAACTGAAAAAAAAGAAAAAAGTAAATATTCTAGAAGGGATCCACCTACAGGTATGCATAGGTCAGGCACGTACTTATCTTCCAGAATGCTTATTTTCCTTTTCCACACGTCAGGTAGTGCTTTCCACCCTCAAAACCGTCTCTCTTTCACAAAGCAGTAGTGCATTTTAATCAAGGGTCTCAGAGTATTTTACAAATACTAATTACCTCTTAGGGACAGGATGAAGTATTATCTCCATTGTACTGATGGGTGAGCCAAGACATGGTGAATCTCAATTATTTCTGCAGTGTTAAGTGAGCCTGTGGCAGAGTTGGGAACAGAGCTTTGGCGTCGTGATTCCTGTTGCTGCTGATACCTCCTCCTCCACCCGCCAGTGTTAGTGCCATGTGTTAAGTCAAAATTTTTCGGACATTGACTTTTTTCTTACATAATCTGCCCGTTGTGGCTCTGGTAGGCCATTGGATCAGCCCCAAAGAGTTGCTGTTGTGTTTGTTACTGGTGCATCACCACGCCACGAGCGATAGCAAGAATTCCACTTTCAGCACAACAGTTCACTCACTAAATGACTCCGCAGCATGATACATGCTCTGTCTTGTATTTAATTATCTTGTAATTATCAAAGCAGTAATGAAGTTGTGCATAAGAAGTGTGTAGATCAATGAAAACAGCTCAAAATTACGAAGGAACATTGGCAGACTATGAACACAAATGTTTTGCACTCTCAGGATGTTAGCTTCCATTTTTGAAAAGCTTTTGCCTTTTTTTTTTTTTTTTACACGGCATCATGAAAAATGATTTAAAGTCTTTACTGTTTATTCCTAACCAATGATGATCTTGCATACATTCTCAGGGCTTTGCAAAAGGCTGTGTAAGTGCTAATGAAAGTTTGTGTTGGAGTGGCCCCTAAGAATATGGTCATTGTTGCACATGTATTAACACCATGGAAGATTTCCTCTCCCGGAAAGACTGCCAGCAAACAGCGCAATCCTGAGTGGGCAGAACCATGTGGTAGGTTTGACTGAGCCCCTTTGACAATTGTATCATTTATTTAACCGTCTATCTTTAGAAGTTAGGAGGCTAAGCTTTGGTTTCAGAGGCATGCCGAAACTCTCGCGCTGCGCGTACGGCAAGGGCAGTGGAATACCAGAGTGCTCACTTAGTCTTTAACTGCTAAATAATGTGGTTGCACATGACACAACAAGAACAGAGGTATAATCCTGCTCTGTGAAGCAGGTCACATGTTTCAGGTTCTCTCTGTAATGTATGCAAAGTAGCTGCTTAAATCATTACTAGCGTGTAAATCATCTTCTTCATAAACAATACCATCAAGGTACATTCAGGCAACATGTCTCTTGTGGGTTGACTGGAGCTTGAATTTCTTTCAAATGCTGAGGAGGTACGTCAATGCATGCGAAGCAGATTCAGCTGTTGCTGCAGTGTGGTCTCTCTGCGATGGTTTGGATTTCTAAGATGAATATGCTAAGGCTGTCGTCTTCAAATTGAATCCTGAAGTGCAATGAAAAGAGGAGGAAGTGAATGAGGCAAATGTAGTCTATATGATCCGAGGCTAACGAGAAAAATTTGCTCCTACTTTTTCCTCTGGCTTTGTAAGTCACCCAACAGATACCCACTTATTCCTCTACATAAGTGTAGTAAGTATTCAGAGCTCCTGTTACTATGTACGTATGCGCATTTGGGGAGGAAAGGATTTGTTAAGCAGTGTATTAGATTCTTAACTTGTGTTTTAGCCATCATTCCCCTGTATAGATTATGGTACTGTCTGTTTCTTCTTTCGTTAACATGCTGATGTACTTTCTGTAATTCTAAGTAATGCCCCACACCTCTTTAACACAGCTCTCAAAGCTGGCTGTTTCAGTGTTGAGTGAAACTGAAAGCGAGACATAATCTGGTTAAACATTCTGCTGTGCATTTGGGCAAAGTATAAATATGTGCCCTAATGTATTACTGCTACTACTACTACCACTACTACTGCTGTTACTGCTACTACTACTACTAGGGGAGTTTGTGTTGGGGGGGTTAGGTGCACGGTATGGTCACCTCGCCACCCCCAAGTGTTCTTGTATTTGGACTGCTTTAAATAGTTATTTCCTTTTTTTTTTTTTTTTTTTTTTTTTTACTACGGTGAATCATGCTTTTAATATCTGCTTTAAACATGTTTGTGTATTCATACTAAAGCAACAGAAGTCCTCTTCTATTTGATGTCATGTAATGCTTATACAGCATGTAAAATGCTCCTGCTTTGTAAATGCATTTAGACCTTCTCTGCAGAAATCCTTTCCCACAAATATGTAAGGGAATACAGTTTTGGTTAAAAGTGAGTGCGGAGATGCATTGCAATGAAACTCGGTAGAGTTGGTGTGTCCAAAAATGTAGCATATGCTCTTTTTGCTCAGAGTTGCTGGCCCTGAGTAATAATTATCTAACATCAGTTTTAGAATGAATTGACTCAGTGAAATGTAGACTTGGAGAAAAACGTGCTGGTCATGGCACTGGTGGAAGTGGTGGCTATTGCTAAAGATGCTGGCAGTTGCCATCTGGTCTGCAAACGCTACCGAAATGTCAGTTTTCCTGCTTTCTATATCTGTGCTGCGTCCTTTAAGTGGTGGGAAGAAAAACATAACTAGCACTCATCAGCTTTCAGCACATGTGGAAACAGAGCTCGAAGAGCAGGGGCATCCCCGATGCGCTGGCACCGAGCTAAGCGCCCCAGGGCTGCGGTTGATTTGCATCAAAACTGCATAGATTGCTGCTGCCTCTCTGCTGGCTGCGGGACCCGGGCAGCGGCGGCGGCAAGGCCCGGTGCGTCTCGTTTCGCCCTGCTCCGCGTGGCTTGGATCTGGCTGGAGCGTCTCATGACAGGACATGCCCCTGCCAAAGGGGCCGTTGGGCTGCGTTGGAGGCAGCAGCTGTGGGGCTGCGTGGCGTGTTTTTTGGGAGCCTGCCGTGGGGTTTGCGCATCACCCGGCCCTTCGGGGCGGCTGGGGGGTGACGCCGAGCGCAACCTTTCCCAGCGTTAGCTTCGGCCTCCCCGTCCCCTGTTTCAGACCTTCAAGGGGGGCTGGCGTGTAGGTGGCCGGTGTCCACCTCAGCTGGTTGTGTGCCTCTGGGAGCGGGATGAGCTGCTTCGAGCTCGCGCCGTGCCAGGCCTGCGTGACGCATTCTTTGGCGCTAATCAGCGGGGCGAGGGGCTGCGGCTCTCCTCCCCTGATTGCTCTGCACAGCCCTGGGTGAATCAGTGCCCGGCACAGAAACCCTTTTGTGTTTTTTGACCAGTTTAGTAATGAAGAAAGAAAAAAAAAGGAAAAAAAATAAACCCCGCTTGTGCCTTTTCAATACAGATAACTGTTATCTCTTATAAAAGTCTACATAAGTGTAAGTAATTGCTTGCACTTGGCTCTGTTACAGTGGAAAAGCTGTGATCAGCAAACTCCTATTGTGCTGTGCATGTAAGGGGAAGTTATCGGATGATATGGGGACGTGCTGGAGTTGGTGCTTGTAGTTCTGTCTCTCCTAGCTTATTTACGCTCTTTTGCGAGGCTTTTAAAACTTGGTGGTGCCTCGGGAAGGGGAGGGGGGGGCGTGCTCTGTGAAAGACACCGAGCAGAGCAAGCTTCGCCTGGATTGCCCTGGGAGAAAAAAAAAGTAAAAAAAAAAACTGATACAGCAATGAGACCTCCTTTGTCCAGCGTTTAAGTTCTGAATCCGTTTCATGAATGAACATTAAAGCCAGACCGTGGCTGCGGTCGCTCCGGCGGGTTGGCGCAGCGTCAGCCGGGGCGAGCAGCGGGTCCCGCGCGGCTGTGGCGGCTCCGAGCCCGCGGGGGCCGCGGCCTGCTGCGGGGCCTGCCGAGCCCCCGCGCGTGTGCGTGTGCGTGTGCCTGCGTGCGTGTGCGCGCCCTAGCCAGCGGCTGCCTTATCGCAGGAAGCGTTGCGGAAAGCAGTTGTTCCCTCTCTCTGTGCCCAGTTCCCAGAACGTGTTGATTAACGATTCGCCTCTCCCCCGATCTGTCACTCAAGCGGGTTATTGCCGCAGAGAAAATATTGGTCGCTGCTGTCCGGGCTGCAGCCTCCGTACAGTTCTTTTTTTTCCTCCCTACATAAACTTAGATAAAGCCTTTATAAGGAATCAGGTTTTCCCTTTGCCTTCTCTTTCTGGAGGTCTTGTTAGGGGTATGTTTTTAATTGCAGTACAGAAGAGGGCTCTAATTCCTCCTCCTCCTGTGCTAAGTCTCATGTGAAGCGAGCGGAGCTGCTTTTCGTGGTGTGCCGCTCCTTTCTAGGACACCTTGGGGATCTCTTGTATTGACCTCACCTTACGTGGATTTTATTAGACTGGTCAATTTGTTTGGGAGAAAAAAAAAGCCCCTAGATTGAGGGTGACATATCAGTGTGAAGTGTAATATTTCCTCATACGATCATCTTGGACTAGTCTGTGGGAAACAGTATTTCATAAAAAAAAGTCTCCATGCCTCAAACCAATATTTTTCACTTCTGCTGTTAAAAACCCATCGAACGGAGGCTTTAAGGTATGCGAGCGTGCAGCTGCTTTGCAGGACTCGGTGTGCGCAGTGGGTATTCCAGGGAGCGCAGACAAGCATCCCCTTTGCAATATTAATCCTTTAATTTATTTGTTTCCAAATTGTGGTCTGCAGACACATATAATCAGGGTATGATACTGATCTGCAGTATCGTATCATCCATTTAGGGATTTTAATTAAAAGTTTGATGTGAGGACTGCAGAGTGGTTCCCCGTTACATTTGAAGTTCGACGGTGGTCCATGATCCAAAAACTTAGGAACGTTCATTCAGGAGAATTATGGTCCTAGATCATTTCATTTTGCTTTCATTTCATCCCGTAATTTTTTTCTCTCCTTTCAAACATGATTAAAACCGATGAGAAAGGAAATATTTGAAGTGATTTGCAAAGTTATTTGATTTTTATAAAATTACATGGTGTGATGTGCTGTATGTGCCAAACTGCAGACAGACTTTCAGCTCATAAATTAAGTACTCTTTTTTTTGTTCTGGTTTAAGCCCATTGAGACTTCTGCCAGTTAGGTTTTTTTCTCTTCTGTGATCATCATGCATAATAGCCTGATGTTGCAGATACTTGCAGGAGCATAGAAGAACTGGTAGCATCATGTATGTGGTTTGATTTTTAATGTAAAGCATATTAAAGCATATTTTCTATCCCAAAAGATGTTACATAAAACTACTACAGCATAAATTAAAACAGTCACTGGACTGCTAACCAATCTAATGCAAATAAGAGGTGCATAATAATTAATGATTAAAAAAAAATTCTTTTCAGAAATAGAAAAAATAGATTTAAAAGAAAGTATTTAAAAATATTTACCTTTTAAAAATAACACTTTAAGATTTTGATGATCTATATTAAGGTCTAAATCTACACAACTTGATGTAGTGTTTAATTGTGTTTATTTACCTATCTGCTGCCAAAGTTTTAAGTAAAGGCACACTACAGTCCTGGTGGAAATGGCTACCTAAACACCTGGAACCAGTTTGTGGAAGTGATTAAACTGGCTTTTGCCAGAGGCTTCCTCTGCTGGTGCAGTGACACTATCTTCTCCATTTTACGTTCCTCTCAGAGACTCTTTTTTTTAAAAAAAACCCCAAAACTAAGACCAGGAATTGGAAAAAAATTAAAAGAAAGATTTTTTTTCCATTTCCAATCTATGGATGCAAATAAAGTGTGAGAGGTTGAAATCTGTTACTTCTAGAATATGTGATAAGCCAAAACAATTGGATCAGGGAACAAATCACTTGTGTAATTCTTTGTTTAAATTAGTTTTAAATGCAAAACAGGTTTTGTAAACGTCTTTTTTTTTTCTTGCATACCTCAGGCAATATTGAACTGATGAGCAATACTTTAAAGAGGTTTTTAATGATTTTTAATTTAATTCCAGCTTTCATAAACCATAAAGAAAACTTATTACCTAGTAAATAGAAAACATGGAATGAAAACTGTAATATGTATCAACCTAAAAACATATGTAAATACAAAGGATTATGTTGAGCTATATAACCGCTTAATTAAGTGTGTATAGATATGACGTGTACAACCTACTATCCAAAAGAGGACTCCTTCTTTTGATAAAACAACTGTGTTTAGTTACAGATCAACATCTTTTAATAATTATTGCATGGGTTGTCACTTTTCAGAAATATAACTAAAACATAAACAATTTCTCCTAACCTCATTGTATTTGTATGTTGAAGTCTTTGGTGTGCCAATTTAAATAATGATTAAAACTGGTGATTTTTAAATTGCTTTGATTAAAATCTATGTCTGTATATGTAACCATCACTACAAATAGTGCAATAAATTTAAAATATGCTGTGTTCTTGTTCCTTTTCGCTTTTTGAGGGAGTTAGCACAACACTGTATTATTTCATTAAATCAATAATGCATTGCATTTATTGGATGATGTGAGGCAGAAATGCTAAGTGTCATTTTCAGATTATATAAAAATTACTGCATTTTCCAAATATTCCCTAGTTGGGGTATTGTATTAAGACATGCTGATAGTATCTTCTTCTTTCCTCATTCTGAAATCCTGAACAGATTTATGATCCTGATTTTCAAATTCTGGGACCTGCAAAGAGTCACATAAAATTATTTATGTAACATGAGTGGGAATGCTGGGGCGGGGGGGAATGAGTCCAGCCTGGAGTCCTTCCTATCTTGAGCAAAGGCTATGGAAATAAGGATATATGTATTGAAGTTAACATATTCATTAATTAGAGAACATTAAGAAAGTAAGACTGAATCTAGAAGACTTCTTGCAATTAATCACGGTTTTGCCTGAGTGAAATGTACCTCTGACTTCTCCAGGGCCTGTTGCAACAATGCCTGTAAGATACCATCAGACTGCGTTAGCGGAGCTTTATGCTCACTCTGCACAGGCCTGAATGGCTACAAAAGGGGAAAGACAGTACAAAATCAAGACCCTGGACTACAAAAAACAATTATTCAGCTGAGAACTATAACTAGAAAGAAGGAAAAAAAAAGGTCGTCACTGCTGTGTCCTTTTAAGGTCAACACCAAAAACAATCTTGTCAAGTTGACAGAGGGAGATGACTTACTAATGTAACCCAGGGCAAAAGAGATAAGCTATAAAAATAGTATTACATTTGTATTTGATAGAGTGACTTGTCCTGACAGCTTGCATAGTGAACCAACCGAAAAAAATGCACCAAGTTAGTTACTGTGACAATGAAGCTGATAAATCACGTGGAAATTTGATTGTGGCAATTCCCCTGGGTTCTGGAGCTTGCATTTTGCTGGTTTTAATGGGGACTTATGTAAATTGGGTCAAAATGTGCCAGAATTTAATTTCATTGAAATCAAACTCCTTGATCTACCTGGTATAGAGGTAGACATAAACAGATAGGTAACTTCTAAAAGTGGTGTTCTTTATTAGTAGGATCCAGATGCAGGGATGAGGAAAAAAAAATAGTGATTAGACCTTCAGCATGCAAGTGAGCTTTTATTTTTGGAGAAAGCCAACCCACAGGCAGACTTCTGTTGTGCTCACTTGTAGAGCTAGGATTCCTGGTGGAAGGGGAATGTATCACTCGCCGTGGACCAGGTTCAGCATCTTTACGCATCTGGCTTCTGTCTGATATGGCCAGTTTCTGTTTGCATTTTAAATATGTTTAAAGTCAGTGTGAGCTAATACTGCTTTTCTAGTCTGAACTCCCATTTAACACAGCCCACCAAATTCCACCTAGAAACATCACTTCTGCTGTGTAATACAAAAGCTGTATATCATTAGCATATTTTATAGAAATATAGTTTCAATGCATTTTAGTGACAAGGGAGGCATTAAAATCCTCCCCTACCTGTTATTTAATGAATCAGTTTGCTTGTAATAATGATTTTATTTTTCTGAAAACAGCACTTCCATTTTCTGGCTGATAGAGAACATTTTCTACTGAAATCTTTCTTTCCTCCTTTTTTTTCTTGTTAAGTTCATTTTAACCACTTCCTCCTTTAGGTTATGGCTTATTTTCATTCCCTAACACCATTTGATGATTTTCCTTTCACCCTTCTCCATCTTTCCTGTCCATTTGACTTTCTACCTATACACTGGCAAGAAGGCTGGAAGACGGGGAGGAGTCTCGTTGTAGAAGTGGAAGGGAGCATTTGGGTTGCATGCAGCCCTCTCGCAGCCTCTAGCTGAGCACCTTCAGCAAGGTGAACTGGATAGTGTTGATGGGGTGAGGAGCAGATAACAATTAGATTGGGACTCTGCTATAGGGTTTTCAGGTATGTGACCCTTGTGTGATTTAGTTAGACATAATTAGCCCCCACAGGCCCAGCCGCCTGGGACTGTTGGAAAATTTTTACAAAGGCACAGTAGGGATGTGAGCTGGAGAAAAGGTGCAGGAGACCGCTCTGCAGAGGAGAACCGAGGAAGTTGGGGCCACCACCAAAGGGGCCAGTCGGACCCTGCTTGCTGGTAGCCATCCTGTGGTGTGCGGCACCATGTTAGCCAGCGCGGGAGCACTGGTGCTGGGGTGGGAAGGTCTGGCTCTGGGTGATGTGAAGGGCAGTAGCGACGTGGCTGAAGCCCCTCGTGAAATCGCACCCCCAGCCCCAGTTCCACTGCAGGTGGATATGCCTGTGGCACCCGTTACAGGACTCCCACACAGCTCTGTTGCAGCAAAGAAATGTCACCTAGCTTTCCTTTCAACTCTTTCAGGGTTGCTGTCTTGTTTGTGCTGTACCTGCTTTGCGAGTGCAATCTCGAATCTCAGCATTTTTCACAAGCAGCAGCAAAAACGCCAACATGTTACGAAAAAAAAAAGGAGAAGCTTCATATGATATGTCAGACAGAAATGAGATGCCAGAAAGGCCTGCCAAACTGTGGATTATCTAAAAGCGCTGGTTATAGCGAACAGTATGTATCATAAATAAATACATATTAAATGGATTTCAGTGTAGCAGAAAGAAAAAGAGCAATAGTAATACATCATCTTACCATGAAAAAATGAAAATTAGAGCAGCAAATGGCATGGTGTTTACGCAGTTAAACCAAAATAATGTGTGAAGGTCAATTAGACCCAAGTGAACCCTTGAAAAGCTTTTTAAGAATTGTTGGGATTTTGTTGGTCAGTTTGACCACATATGGCTTTGCTGCATAACATTTACCATTGTTTTTGTATTCTGCATTACAGTGCAAACAGAGGTGTTAAGACAAGGTAATAAGGTGGGATAGCTCAAAGAGTTGGTAGTTAGACAGGTAGAATATCGATCCCCATTGAAATCACAGCAAAAGTTTCAGTTTTCTTCAGTAGGATGAGCAGTAGACCTCGCCTTTTATGTACTTGATCTCATCTGAATAGATCAAATTCAGTTGAAAACTGTAGCATTCAAAGCAGCAAGCTCTTTGTCTTTGGCAGAACAGCAGTTTGTATTTTTGGTGACCAGCAATCTGTAGTTTTGGTGGTCTTTGGAATGGGAAAGTAGTCTGAAACTGCCTGTACTCTCTCTACATGTACTTATATCTCTCTCTCTGTCGCACTCAGGATCTGTACATAAGTTACTGAGTTTATATTTACTCTACCTATTTTTTCATTGTTAAAAGTAGCTCTGGGTGTTATGTCCTGGCAGAGCAGGATGGGGAACCCTGGCTTACTGCAGTTCATGATACATCTTTTGTGCATCTAAGTAGAGGACCGAGGAGTTGCCTTCTCATTGCCTTCCTCACAACTAAATTGCCTTAAAAATATAGAAAGAAATGTTCAAAGCCTGTGCAGACTATGTCGTAGTCTCACCTGTAAATGATTGAACTATCCTGTATCAGTCAGACAGTTAGTTAACAAGTCTAAAAGTGCCTCTTTTTTGAAAAAGCTTTCCATGTGATACTGGTAATGGTACAACTGCTTCCTTCAGTCCAAGGAACAGACATTTTGTGTCTTGTAGTTCTTCTGGAGGAGGGGGATAGACTTGTCATTTTAAGATTATTTGATTTAATGCAAATTCAGAAAGTCACAATGCAAATAAATTTTTGGAAAAGCATAGGGAAAAAGTTGAGCTTTTGGTTTGCTTACTCTCGAGGAAAAAGTGTCCTTGGCATATACATTTTTAAGGAAAAATGGTGAGGCTGTGCATACCATGAAAAAGTGGATTTGTGTATATTGCCTTAAAGTTTTGTGGGAATTCTGTGCAGTGGGCAACTCTCTGAACATCAAGCACATTATATAATCCTTTTTATAAAATCACTCACCTTTATCCTAAAGTTAGGTTTTTGGGTTTTTTTTGCCCTGACTGTGTCTGGTGGAAGGATGTTTCATAACCTCACTTCTTTGTTAGTTAAAACCCTTCTTCTCCTTTTCAGCCCAAATTTAATCATGGCTAGTCTATCTGTTCTTATGCCAACGTGATCCTAAGCTCTTCCCTCCCTACTGTTTACCTGCTGCTATCAATTGTGTTGCTAGCCTAAATGAGCTGCACTTAGCATAGTCATAGAGAGGACAGTCCTGTCTTCCTTATCTTCATTAATTTCAGTTAAAATTAATCTTTTCTGAGCATTATAAATAGTGTTCTTAATGCAGTGTCATCAGGGACATACACAGTGACATTAATACATACCCATTTCTGCTCAAGTATTTGCCTGGCACATCATAAGGCCTTTTTCTCTGTGTTTTATAGCTATAATCAACTACTATTCTTTTTTTTTTTTGAAAATACATCACTTCTAGTTGATAAAGTCCCAGAGAGTATTATCCCAGAGCATGCACTCTTTTGTGTTAATTTTCATTCCAAGTATGTGTGATACCTCAGTACTTCTTTTTTGAAGATAATGCAAAGCTTTGTCATCATCCAGTTTTCTTAGTACTTTCTGCATAAACTCACTTGAGTATTTGTCTTGTTGGATCATCGAGGATGCAGCTGTTTGAAATGAAGCTTTAGGCCATGATGGACTAATTCAAATGGAAAGAAGCAACTTGGGAATACAGTAGTAAAATTTTTGTCTTTGCGTCGTTATTTGACCTCAACACCAGGCCTCACGTCTTGGTGAACGTTAAAAAAGCAGTATAAACATAGCTATGATATGGCTGTGCTGGACTGCGAGTGGCTGACGTGTGGTGCCGTTTTCCTGCCATCTCACCAAATGACTACCCTTCTTTTAATAATCTCATGTTTTAGTGAAGCAAAAAAAAAAAAAAATAATAATGAGAAAAAAGTCTTTATAAAACAGAGCACAAAACTTCTCTTTAATATTGCTGAAATGTAGAGTGCTTATAGGAAGGGCAGGCCAGCAGGAGCTGTTGCAGGTCAGGCACCACAACCCTGCTCTGCTTGGCGGTGCCCATGGTGCTCCCGCCTCTCTCTTCCCTGGCATTTCTACTGGTGGAGTCTGAAGTGTGTGGGAAAATGGTGCCAAAGCAGAATTTCTGACATGTAGTCAGGATATTGCCAGCGTGTGCATTTTGGTCTGGGAGCCAGGAAGTTGTCTCCTGTCCTACAGCTTGGATGTACCCACGATTTTCCTCAGGTAGCAAACCAAGTAAATGCCAGGCGCTCTGCTTCAGTTGCTGCAGTATCGTGTGCTGGTAGACACTGTTGCTTAATCATTGAGTATTCATTTGAGAATTCATTTTCTATCAGTGCATTTTAATCATTTTCTCACTTTAACCCTTGAATATTTATAATTACAGGAAGCAGTTCAGCTGACAGTGAAGAGTCTCCTGTCTAGGGCTTTCTTGTGGGTTTACTACTTCCAGCTTGCAGAGCGTTGCTCTGGTGCTGCGAGCTTGCACAATGGTCTTCCTTTCATCTCATCTTGATGTGTAAACCATTGACATTTCCTCACTTCTTGAATCTCAGTTACAGTGCTCACGTGTAAGCTCCAGGACAGCCTGAGACAAACCCCATTTGGGGACTAAATTTGTGGGGCTGTGAATTCATGGCAGAAAGTAAAGATTTTTAGGAACTTATTAATTGCTGATTACAAGGCATAAAGGACACAGGTTGACTCTTGGGGCCTGCGTGTACAGTTAAATATGTGTACTTGCCACATGAATAAAAGTCCTAGACTTTGTGCGTTCTTGCTTTAGCTAAAATCAAGTCATATCTTTTTTTTTCTGTCACACCTTTTGCAGGGAATGTGAGCAAAATCAATGCACGCCAAACTTCTTCCTGTTTTTCTATTGCCCACACCTGTCTTTAAGAAAAGGAAGAAAAAGAAAAAAAGGTTATTTCTTCAAAGAACTATCAAAATCCAAAGAAGTCTTGACACTCTATCCGTTCAGTGCTCAGGGCAAGTCAATCACTGGTTCTGTGGCATCTAATCTTTTTATTCCAGTACCTGCTGTAGACTTGCCGTTTCTCAGGGTTTTATATGAACATCTGTTGCATGTTTTTGTTGTTTATTTTAAATTTTTCAGGAAGTTTCTAAAGTCCAGTCTATCTATAATGTATCCTCAGATTTCTTCAACTCTTACGTCTCATTTTCTTCCTGTACTTCCAGTGATTAACGGTCATGACTCAAATAGAAACATAATGAGACATTAGGCATCGATATGTCAAGCTGTTAGAAAGAAGCAAGGGAGATGGTAATTTTTAGCAATTTTACAGGCTAATCATCAAGTGTGTGTAAATTGCCTGGATTACAGCGTACTGTAAGATTACACAACTACTCTTTAACTATCTCAGGTGTCAGTACTGTTCCAGGAAGGCAAAGTTCAGTTTGGGCTAAACCAGCCACATTTTTTTCTGCGATTTGCAGCTTCTGGGCCACCAAGGCTTCCAGCAGCTCAGCTCAGGAAATTAAAACTGCCTGCTCTATCTGTACGCTCCGTTGCAGTCATGACTTTGTAAGCAAACCTGCAGAATAGGAAGTGGCATCATTTTTGTGGAGTCCTCTCTGTTCAGTGACAACACTACCAGGTTGGTGCCTAACCTTTAATTATCCTTAATTCTGTGAGCGTAATATAGACATAATTCAGGCACTGAAGTGAATCAAGCATGCCATCTTGTGAGCAGGCGTAATGGGAGCAGTATGTAGCTTCAGCTGTGCGTGTATGAAGACTAAGTGTCATGAGTGTAGGCGCTGGATGTTGTTTCAGATTCAAAGGAGACCCAGAGCTGCAACAACTTGAAGATGCAATAAGATGGGAAAGTAAAATGATGCTTTAGGTCAGAGAGTCATAAAGAGTAATTTTTTGTTTGTTTCTTTGTTAATGGGCCAAGGCCTGTCAAGATACTATGGGATTCAAGAATATAAAAGGATATTAAAGAAAATAGAAACTCAATCCTATTTTTGGTTTGAACAGTAGATTCTGATGCTGGAGAAGACCCAAGTATTAGCTATCTCACAAATAACATGACTTTTTGGTCATTGTAGTCTCTGTTCTTTCTGTCATATATGCACCTATTCACTCATCTTGTTATCTACATGTAAATGGTTATACGAATGTCTTATGACGTTAGAATTTTTTGTCAGCATGATCTTGGGCTATTCTCATTACTCACAAGACGCCTCGGACAAGTTATGAAGATCATTTCCAATTCCTCTCATGTATTCTCTCAATACATACTGCTTAACAAAAGAATTGTTTAGGAGATGCTTAAATTTAATTGGCTCTGATTTCATCTCTGTCTTCTTGTAAAGCAAGGCATCTTTGTAGCATAAATCCAGTTGTACCAGATTTCAAGGGATAAGAAATTTATAGCTAATGCTAATCCCTAAAAAATGACTATAACTATTGTGAAATATTCTCTGCAGCAATATCACAGTTTTCAGGTCCTGTATCGGTTAATCGAGTAATTTTAGAAGCTGGATTCTCTCCTGATTGCTAATGGTACAAAGATCACTTTTCCAGCCTTATGTCTTGTGGTTTATCAGATCAAACTATTACAGGAGTAATTACTTACTCTTGACTAGTCCCATTTTGGGAAGAATCTGCACACTGATGTGTAGATGAAACATTTATCTCTCGGATTGTTTTAAATAACAATTGGGGATGTTCTGAAGCTGTTCCTGGATTGGAAAATTAGAAGCAGCCCTAGCTCGGATTGATTGGCATGGAGAAAGCAAACAGCAGCAGATTATTGATTGGCCCACAGCTCGCTGAGCAGGATGGCACGGTCTCTACTCAGCCAACTGGCATGCATTTGCCAGTCCTTTTATTCAGTTGTGGTTATCTTGCCCCATCTGTGTTGGACTCTCAGCTTCTCCACCTAGTTGGCTGGGTTAATTTGTAGCCTGCACCTTCAGATCTCAGGTACATCCCAAATTCCTTTGCACAAGTTGCAACATTACTTCAAAGCAGGTGTTGTTGTAGCCTCTGCAAGTAATTTGGGGACTTTTTTTAGACTCAGAGATGCCAGTGAACCCAGAAGTTGCTTTAATAAGTTGCTTTCTTTATAAGTGAAAACACAGCGAAAGCTTTCTGTTTTTTGTGGGATATACCTCAGTGCAACAAATCAGCCCTACATCATTGCCGGAAACTTCTTAAAACTGGTGAGGTACCAGACTGGGCATTGAGGTGGCAAGAAGGCAGCTCTGAGAAGGAAGACAGGAACTGTGCGGTACGGCTCGCTTGTGTATAGGGGATTTTTGAGAGTGGAAGTATTGGCGTAATCTGTGGTTATACCTCTATTTAAATTTCTTTAGAAAAAATCTCCCAGCTTTTTTTCTAAAGGAACGTATAGATGTGTTATTATGGAAAAGAGATATAGGGAATGTCTAACTTGTTTGAAATGCAGCTTTAGTGGGGAAGACTACTGTCCACTTTTGTTTATTCTCTGTGGACTGCAGATTTCCACTCACCTCCTGCCAGTATTGACTAGCAGTAGTTACAGTGTCCATCTCTATATCACGGTGTGTGGATTCTGCAACCTGTGTTTTCCTTGCATTTGTGGAAATTACATATTTAGCTCTCAGAAAAATCAATTTTTTGTATGTGTTTTATGATCTTGGCAAATTACCAAGGTTTAAATTAAATTTCCGATGTCTGTATGGACGAGGCTAATGTGAGGGCTTTTGGCACTACCCCATCATGCAATAAAGAATCAAAGCCCGTAGAGTAAGAAATCTTCTATCAAAATCACTTATGCAGGCATTATGAGATTTTCCCATGGAAAGTTTATGTGGGAGTTGGGCAAAAACTGATTCAGGAACAGCATTATTTGCGCTATACATATATTCATCCAGCAGTCAAGAGGCTGCAACTGGCATCCCTCGCCAGTGTTACAGGGATACCAGTGCGCACTGCTGGAAGCCGCTGCAGAGCCCCATCAGCAGAGTCTCGAGGAGTCTCCTTATTCTGCACCCTCGTCCACATCTCCCACCGCAACTGAATGGGATAAAACAGGAATCTGATTCCTGTAGTGGATACCTACGCTGTGTCTGATTCTTACGGCCATCGCAAAAGCAATTCTCTGTTTTAAAGCAGTTTCATAAAATATCATTACATTGGATACATTGCAAGAATAGTTTTTCCATCAGTGTTTTTACTTAATTCCTCAACTTAAACAGTAACATAAATAAGAGAGAAAAAGGGCAAATGATAGACAAACCGCTCAGAGTGAATCTATTTTCAGTTACTGTGGCCTTTTTTTTATTTACTTTTTTTTTTTTTAAGAAAGTGCCTCAGTGTTTCTGAGTTAGCGTGAGGACTGTATGATATTTGCTACAATAGAGATTCTTTTCTAGTTAATAGGGATGATTCCAAACGCAAGGTAGTTCACCACTGCTTTGGCTGGAGCTAATATTGGGCTCCAACGTCAGCTCTCTAATTTCTGACAAATGGCCAAGATTTCTTGAATAGGCACAGCTTTCTGTTTTGTGTAGGGAACACACAATCCACTCTTTTGTTGTGGTTGCCGCTGCTGTTGTTTCTCCCCTATTCACAATGGAGAGCAGGGTTATTTGTGCCGAGTGGAAGATCAGTGCCAAAATCTGACTTGCTTATATTTAATGTGATGTTAATTTTTGTGATAGATGTAAAGAGTGTAAGAGTTTGCAGTATGGATCCCCCTACATCCTGACCTCCGAGACAAGAGGGCATAATCGTGATGAAAATTTTATCTGTCACAGGCATATCAAGATGAGAGTTTACTGAATGATTCAACCCAAATGTATAGAAACTGTTTATATAGAGATTGCCAAACATTTTCTATTGCTTTTCTTTTTATCTAAATTCTTGAATATATTACTAAATAAAATAGTGTGTGTTTGGAATGTATGGCTGTGGGATATATGGAAACTTGCAGCATGTGGGGGGAAGAGTTAGAATAGGGAAATATAATAGTTTTGTAAACTTTTTGTGAATATAGGTGCATCATATATAGACTCAAGATTTAATTTGTTGATCAAAGCATCCAAATAACTTTGGATTTAATAATGTCAACAATGAATGCTAATATATGGAAATTGAAAAGCACGGAGCAACAATAGCTAGCCACGCTTACCAGTATTACCCTACAGCATGTAGATTTACATTTTTTTGTTTTGTTTTGAAATCACAGTTTGGAAAGTATGTGTTCTCTTTCCCTTGTACCACACTTCTGAATGTGGGTTCTCTTGAGCAAGCTTAGACAAGATTCAAGCTAAACAATAGGGGAACATCAGAACCTTTGAAGGTTCAGTTTGGGTAGGTAGCCAAAGCCAAAGTCTGCTTTGATGTAAGCGGGTTCAACTGCTGCTGCCCTCGGTTGCCCTGTCTTACCCCTATGACTTGTGTCTGAAAACCCATGCCAAAAGTTTTCTAAAAAAAAAAAAAGAACACAGAAAAGGCATTTTTGCAAGCTCATGTTCATCTTGGTTCTAACCTGGCTGGAAAATTACTGCAATAATGCCCTTTCAGGTGATGTTTTAATATTGCTGTTGCTGTTCCAGGCTGTAGTCTTCTCCTTTCTTCCCCCTTTTTAGTTTTGATCCAGCTAAAATTTCATCCCTGTTTCAGCTGTTTTTTCCACCTCTACTTTGAAACAAAGTTTTTTGAACTTTTCTGGAATGCCAGCCAAAACCATCCTCTTTTTCTATTCCATCTGCTCCCCTTCTCTCTAATAATTTTTGGTTGCATTTGACTGAAGTTTTGGGCAAAGGAACTTTGATGCTTTTTTCTAATATTGCAGGCCTCTCCTAGCAGAAAGTAACCCCACATCTCAGTCGCGCCTCTCAAAGTCAGTGGGGCTTTTGCCATTAGCTTCAAGGGAAAGAGGCTCAGCCCATTGTATACTTAATGCAAGAGAACAGATGAGTCACCTGTATCCATACCTGATTGCTCTTGCCTACTAGCAGGGAGGGAGGTCACCTTCATTCCTTACTCTTCATCTCAGCGTAGCTCTGCTGCCAAAACATTCAGTTAAGATTCAGTTCTGAGTCATTTGCAAACCATAAACTCTCATTGTCTTCAAAAGACATTTGGATGAAAAAGAAAACACTGATTGACTCTCTGGCTGAAAAGACATTGAAGCAGATGAGATCACCACACCTACTAGAGAGGAAGAGGTAGGAAAGGCACTGGTTGTTTACCATAAAGACTGGATGACTAGGGGGGATGTGACAGATGTACCAACAGCCTGGAGGATCTTCACTTGCAAGACTGAGGGACAATGCTGCTCCACTGAAAAGCAGCAAATTCAAAATGCTGAAAATCTTCACTTTGATCAGTTCATAGTTAGACTATAAAACTGATAGCTACAAGATATCACTGATACCAGGATCATCATCATGTTCAAATAGATATTGGACACTTTTATGAGAAGCAGGGATATACGGGCTTACATAACAACAAATTGTGGAACATGAGTGAGAGGTATTTAAGGAACATAAAGCCTCACACTTCAGAAAGTAAGCCACTGTCTAAGTGTTGAGGATTAGGAGGGATTTATTTTTACAGAGATAGGTGATTCTGTATGTGTCCAGTGGCAGTTGAACCTTCTTTGAAGCATCTGGTGTTGGCCACTGTCCAGGCCAGAATACCAGACTAAATGGACCTCTGGCCTGATCTAATGCAGAATGCTCTACAATCCTACAAAGTGGAACCACACCAAATTAATAGAATAACCAGAAAATTTAGTAAAGATGGCGAGGCAGTGTCTCTCATAGGAGGTGTCAGTACTGGCATAAGTGAGTTATTTGATTGCAGTAAGCAAATCAGGCTGGATTCTCTCTGCAGCACAATAACAACAGATTAGGGAGCATGCAAAGCAGCATCAAGACATAAAAATTAAACTACCTTTAACACACAAAGCTGGGTTTAGATACATGCAGGGCAGAGAAGCAAAGGCACAATATTCTGTATAAGTGTGGCCTTTTTATGCTATTTTGGAGACTAATTTACATACAAATAAAATGTCAGCTTACCTCATAACTGTCATGATAAATTGGAGCATTTAGACTTTTGCACAAGGTGCTCTTTCTGTGCCTTATTAAATTACAGGATCTTGGCCTTTTGCCAGGCGCTAGGTTGATGCTCCCTCCACTGAAATACATAGGGCGTATGGAGGAGGAGAGGGAAATGGCCCTGGAAGTGGAGACAAACCAGATTCAGTCGCTTGCTGAGAACCTTGCCTGCATGTCACCTTGAACATATTTTTTCACCTCTCTGTAGATCATTTTATTCATCTGTAAAATGGTAGTAACAATAATTTTCCTCTTTCACCAGGTTCTTTGAGGTTTAATAGGTTGTTATGTTTATAGAGTATTTTTAGATGCTTGATTGGAAGCCAGAGGAAAACAATCTTTGCCTTCTTAGGCTCCGCTGTTGTAGGACTGACGGGTTGTGGAGGTCTGGTAGGGGTGGGAGGAAACCCTCTGTAACAAGTTGGTGATAAGTGCAGAGCAGCAAGTTGGAGTGGTCCAGCACCCTTAATAAAAGAAGCAATTTTGGATCTCTGATTTTGGTTGAGAGGTAACATAATATTCCATCCCGTGTGGCCTCTCCAGGCAAATCACCTTTTGACTTCGGTTTCTTCTGAAAGTGACTGCACGATTACCCTGGCAGTGAGCTTGGAATGAAATAAGTGCCTGTAAGTAGGTTCAAACAATCTATTTTGAAATGCCACTCCTAAAATCTCTGAAATGAGCAAGTTGTCTATTTTATCCAGTAGAAAAGGTTAGATTTATTCCAGTAATTACATGACTACTAATATGTGCTGTGCTCTGAAGCATATGGTAATAGAAAAGATAGTTTTGAATTAATTCAATGTGAATTAATGGGAGGTTTATTTGATGAGAGTTGTTTGAGAGTGATGACATTTTCTGTCTCAACAGGATTTAAGATGTCCAAAAGTGCACTGTTAGAGATTTGAGAATGGCCAATGTTGGGAAAGTAAATTTAAATAGGCATGAGCATGACTGAATGCAGCTTTTTTTTCACTTCCCTCTTTGTTGTAAACTTCATTGAAAATATTTGCAAAAAGCTTTTGGTAAATTGGTGATCAGTGACTGAACTGGAGAGTCTGAAAATGCAGAAGTGGAAGAGAAGGGTGTGAAAACAATAGCATTGTGCTTTAGTACTCTTCTACTAATAAGATATATAAGGCACAAATATTTCCTTGCATTTTCTAGACTGATTAAGCTATCATAATTTCAGTGGAGCAGACAGGGTGGAATATCAAGTAGATATATTTTTACCAGACAAAGTGTCTGATCCTGCCAGATTTTACTGATGCGAGGAGGCCTGCTCTGCTCTAGGCCATCACACTCAGGAAAGACTGGCCATGCAGCTGTACGGTTTGTAGAAAAATGTGTAGAGCTTAAAAAAGACTTTGGTCTGCCAGTTTTCTTAGAGCCGTGGCATCGCTTGTGTTAGCCTTCTTGCGCGGTGCATTGAGAGAAAGCGGTGCAAAGAGGGAGGAAGTGGTCTTGTTGAGGAGCGAGCTGCTTGTAATTAAGCTTTTTCTGCCCTCCCTTGGATTAGGGCCCAATTCTTGAGTTCCTTCCAAAAAAGTGGCTAGTGTTCCCCTCCCTTCTCAGCAGAAAAAGGTGAAGATCATCTGCCAACTGTTTCCAGCCATGCTTTCTCTGAGAACCATAAGGCAAAGCTGGGAAAGAAATATCGTTTATGACTGCTTCCACCTCTGTGTCATGGCCAAAGATGGTGGGTATTGGAATTGATATACATTTCTTTTTTGTTATTTCATTGTTAAAGCATTCACAAAGGAGCTGGAAAGCTGGGAGCTTTAGCTGAAACTGTACTGCTGTCTCCCTTGTCTTGGGGTGGCTTGCGTCTAGTAATGCTGGGAGCAAAATTTGAAATTCCCAGTGAGGACAGTGTAAGGCAATTTCATCTGGAATATCCAGTGTATTTGCAGATTTCTTTTTTTTTTTTTTTTGAGAAATACTTATCTTAGAAAACATACCAGGCTTTGAACTTTGGGCTATCCTGATTAGCTTGTTGACTTCCTTGCTCTGCACCCTGCAGATATGGGCTGGTCAAGACAGACCCCTGCGGAGGGCTGGGTGCAGGGTAGGCGCCGAGGGGAAGGAGCCCTCTCTGAAAACAGTTTTGCAGAAAATTACCCTCTCAGGACAGGAACCTTCTAGACTTAGAGCCATTCGAGTCTAGCTTTACAATTACATAAGGGGAGAGTGGGGAAAATGTAGGCAGGAAGACTTCAGGTCGTGTAGGACTTCATACACTTGGAGAGAGCCAGACAGTTTGGACACTGAAGAGATTTTTTGTCTAAAGCATGGCAGACAGTCTTTGTAGCACATTTATGTGTAATAAGCTGGGTTTTGTTTTGTGTCTTGTTTTTTTGCTGTGAAAGAAAAAGAAAAAAAGAACGAGAGAGAAATTAAAACCACAGCAGGATTTTCCCATGCAGCTACAGCAAGTATCCTGAGATCTCACGTGATCAGCTGTCCTGATGGGGTGAAGTGTGGGAAGGTGTCAAAATATGTCTCTCAATTTTTTTTTTTCATAAAAGGGAAAGCCAGATGAGTGCCAAAAGCGCTCTTCTCTTCTCTAGCCCTGCAGTAACAAACTACATGAGTGCATGTTATTAAGATGATCAGATTAAATTTCTAGCTTCTAAAGTGCTATCACAACAGTAAAGGGGGAAAAAAGATCTTGAAAAAATTATGAAAATCAGTCTGATGGTCTCCTTTTAATAATATCACTCCCAGCCCCAACAAACAGTGTAGGCTGGAACTCCACAGGGCTTTTTTGTGGTCCTAATGATTTTAATAATACTTTGTGCTATGTAGCACCTTTCATTAGAGGATCACAGAGTGCTTTACAGTCACTAATTAATTAAGCTTCACAACACTCCGGTGAGATAGGTAAGTATTAGACATATATTAAGCTGAGACACTGAGAGTTAATGATTTTTTTGCTGCATTATTCTGACAAAAGTGATTGATGTTTAAGTGCAATATATGCATGATAAATTCGTGTGTGGGTGTGTAATATATATGAGTGTAAAAGTATTAATTTTACTATCCCTTAACAAAGAGGTCCTACTTGAGCGTTTTGAACATAAATGTATATTTTCGTTTAACTTTTTGTTGCTGCAGCATACTGATGGATAACATCACGGTGTTCAGAGACCTTTGGCTCAATTTGCTGTTTGTCTACTTGTGCATCTGCTTGTACAAGCATTAGTCAGTGGCGTATCACAAAATACAGACATCTTTCTAAAGGTATTATTCTGTTAAAAAAAGCCCGTGACTAAGACCTGGCCTAAACATGCCACGCAAGCA
This sequence comes from Dromaius novaehollandiae, assembly GCF_036370855.1. NCBI lineage: Eukaryota > Metazoa > Chordata > Aves > Casuariiformes > Dromaiidae > Dromaius > Dromaius novaehollandiae. The sequence continues at coordinate 153,935,116 of NC_088099.1, read as the reverse complement.
TAAGGCAATAAGCATATTGTTGCAGTGGGCTTTGATGACAGATCATCACTTTCAATAAAAGTGATGAGTGGCAACAGTGACCCATTGTGAGAGCTGGTGATCAGCAGATAATTAGCCAGTATCTTCATCAGGCATAAGAAACCATTGATTATCAGGACTTGTCTTTCTTTTCGATTTTATAAGAGAAGTACAGGAGTCACTATGGTAATTCGTTACCCTAAGTGACAAACTGATTTTAGCAGAAGCTTCTACCTCCTGCTTCCAGGATTCGCTGATGTGGGCGGCTGTTGGGCCGAGGAGCCTGTGTCCTTCAGCTGGGTGGATCGCGCAGAGTCACCTTGTCTGGTTTTGAGGGAAGGGGTATATAGCTACTATGATTACTTCCATGTTAAAATACTTGAGGGTGATCATATCAGGTAAAACAAACTCGCGTGTTTTAAAGGTAATGGCAACCTAATGAAAATAAGATACTAAAACCCCTGGATTACAGAAACTAAGGATGAGTGCTGCAGCCTGTCTTTTGCCGGGGCTTTACCTGGCATTCCTGGAGGGCAGGAAGTCTTTCTGTTTGCATCAGGCTTCGTCATGCTTTTTCTCTTTTGAAAAGATCACCATTTCCAGTGATGAAATGCTAGTACAGTCCCAGCGTCTGTTCGTCGCTTGGCCTCTCTGCTAAACAGCCAGCAAACTGGCTTCTTGCTGTGATGGCAAGTTTGGGATGTGGATACTTGCCCACTCACAACTAAACTAATACTGCTAAATTTGTTTCCAGAGGGGCACTAGGCAGGCAACAGATGATAACTTTCAATTGTTGATAGCAGAGCCTGGATTTGAACTAGTTACTTGTATGCCGTTATCAGTCCCGTCAGGCCAGTTCAGTTCCATACAATGCACAATACCTGTTAATATATGTGGATTTTTAAGGCACTTTTTTTCTCCCCCTACAGCTTTTATCCAGCTAGATTTCAACACTTATTTTAAACTTCTTCTAAACTGGCTTTTTGGTGAACCTCACATCTGAGATAATTTTTGTGTCTCTTTCTCTGTGTGTGTGTGTGTGTGTGTGTGTGTGTGTGTGCGCGCGCGCGCGCGCGTGTATAACATTTCTTGTGCTTGATTGAAGCAGAGTACAGTGGCCACTGTTCTTTGTGTAGTGCCCACTAATAGATGCATGTGAATGTAAAATAGGCATAATAATGTTTTTAATTAAAGAAAAAAACATACTGTGAATGCATAATTTAGGAAGGAAAACCTTTTTTTGTTTTGTTTTGCAGATATACAGATCAGCTCTCAAAATGTCTTCTGTGTCTTCCGTGCATCTTCTAAGACAATTGCATTAGCCCGCCTGCTAGTTGACTAATAGAATTAATAATTGTAAAAAGCACTCTAAAGCCACATGCCTTATGAAGTCAATGCTGGGTATGATTTTACAAGTATGTGATCCATTTTTTCAAGTGAAATTGTTAACTGAAAACGTTCTTGGCACACAATAAAACATTGTGCAATCTGTTATTTGTCTTAGAGATAATAATTTCAGAGTGGCTATATTCTTTCGATATCTAACTTATGACTTGCTAGGGGACAGTTTCTTCAATTTAGGAATATTGCAAATGTAGTTTTATTTACATAATATGTCTCTGAAAAATGATAGTGGTGGAATTCCAGCAACAGAAAAAATACTGTGTCTTTTCGTACTGTCTCCTTGAGTGGATATCAAGCAAATAAATGACAGATGATTTTTCAAAAAAATAGAGCAAAAAAGGAGTGAAGATACTTTTAAATTCAACTTAAGAAAGTTTTGGTATTTAAATGAATGTTATCTTCTTTCCTTTTTTTCCCCAACTGTAGAATACTGCATGAAAAAGCTCCATTAGGCAGATATGAGATTTTGCTTCTTCTGTTAACACACAGACCCACAGACATGTCAGGAGAACTTGAACTGAAGTATCTGGATCTGGAATACTGTCTAGTTAGACTGTATACCATTTTTCTTTGCTTTGCTTTATAGGGATTTTTTTTTCGTCTTTCTCTCTGACTCTCTTCTATCAGTTGCCATGAAGATAGCAAATTCCCTAAACTTTCTATATCTGCCAAAAATATCTGTAACAAAAACATTTCAAAGCATCGCATATAGTCTTGTTTAATTCTGACTGAGGTAGCAGCCATGATGTTTCCTTTCTGGATTTCTGATTTTTCCTTCACCGTACACAGTCAGGACTGCTTTCTCTATCCTCTAACTGCCATGAATTGCATGGTTTGAGATGTGTAACTGAGTTTCAAGGACAAAAATACAGACTTAGGTGAACACGTACCAGATATGCTCACCAATATTTTTAGTGTGTGTTAACCAAGAAGATTCCTGAAGCCCCCCAGAGAAACAGTAATGTTAAAAGGCTGAGGACTGTCTATATACCTTGTACTACATACGTGCGTATGTTCTTTTGATAGGCTGAATTTGTACTGAACAGTTCTCTTACTACAACAGGAAATCTTTCTTTTCTTTTAGTTCCGAGTGACTTCATGGTTCAGAAGTTAGTGAGAAAAGAAAAAGTAAAATTTGGTGCATACCGGTAGGTGTGATTGATATTAAAGAGGAGAAGGCACTTGGTTCCCAAGCATGTGTGCCTTCTACAATAAGGAATCGCAGTAGGCATTTAAGAAACCTACTAAGACCACACGGGATGTCAAAATTTATGTAATCTGAGCTGGCATTCTGCGTGAAAGCAGCCTCGCTGTAGACGATGCTGCCTGTGGATCAGCTCAGCCACAAAGACAACAGAGCCAGCCCAAGACACAAGTCGAACACTTCCCCTAAGAAGTTGTCTGTTTTTATCAACATAGCATACAGTGTCCTTTCATGTGGAGCAGATGTAAATAAGAGGATGTACAGACGCCAGTTCTTTTATTTTTAACCTCTGTCCCCGGCCGTACTTCTCGAAGTACAGTTTTGATAAGGTCATTCTCAGCTTTGCAAGGTCTGGATATAGCAGCATTTGGAGCGCATCAGTGCGGCTCCCAGATCGCCAGGTGGTCCTCCGTTCGCAGAGGAATATATAATGCCTCCGCACGCGCCCGGCCATGGCTGGCCTGGAGAGGGAGGCTCAGGCTTCGTTCTGCAGCTTGGCTCTCGTGTGTAGTGCTGCAGTCTGCTGCCACCAGACCACACGCGATTTGGCGAAGGGAAACATCCCTCATTGTATACAGCTTTGGCAAAGATAAGAGCATAGAAAAAGTTGTAGCACATCTGTCTTCTGCCCGTAGCTAGCATGTGATCACAAATGGATCAGAACAGCTGGTGAGGAATATCGAATCCAGAACTTGGAAGTGGAGAGTGCAGGGAAGTTTCATACTTCCAGGAAGACTGGGGAAGGTGAAGATAGGTAGTGAATCAGGAATTAGCTTTCCACCTGTATATTCTGGTTATTTGTTCTTTCCTAATATCCCCTGTTCAGCTAAGTCACCAGTGGCAGACTGCTTCTTTCTCTCTGATTCTTATTACTGTCCTGTCCAAGCTTTCTTAAATGGATACCAAAAGTGTACCTGCAAATTTGGCAGTTGTGGCTCTTTCTGAAACAAGGACTGAGCAGAGGAGCATTGAGCGGTTTAGCTCCATGTGGATTCCAGGTGTTTTCTGGGTAGATCCCTGCTCAGCAACACAGCAATGTCAAATGTCTGGATCCAGGCCTGTAAAATTTTATTGGCAACGGGTTACTGAATAAGTTTCTCTTCATTTGGCAAATAGAACTAATTATATGAATAATGGACTGTGGGGCCGGACTCTAGAATTTCTGTATAATCCCCTTTGAAGTTTATGGGCAGTAGGAGGGGGAGCTCTTGCTATGGAGAAACTGATACCTGCTTAGGAGAGATACTTTGTCTAAAACCTCAAAGTCTGCTAAATCTGTTTCCTTAATAATAACTTGTTTAAGTGCTCCTGACTATGCCATTTAGGTGTATTTCTGCTAAGCTACATTATATGTAGTTGTGCAGTCTACAAATATTAGACTGAAAAATTTTATTTTTCCTCTTAGTATTTTAAAATGATTTTAAATGAAGCATTTAGTTTTAATTATGTCTACCATTAACTGACCATTATTTTCAGAAAAGATAATGAAACCTGTGATGCACTTACTGTGACGGAAGTGTTTTCATAGGCTTTACAATTCTCTTTTAATTGAGGTCAGTCTCAGTGTGACTTTTTTTATATAAAGGTCCTGTTTTCTGCATAGACAACTGAAAAAATGACAAAAATTTTCTCAAAAGTTTAATGTTTTTATAGAGTTTAGAATGCTTTAAAAATGGGAGGCTTATAATCTGTTATGTATGTTGAATAATTCTATAGGGGTTTTTTTTGCTTCTTTTCTTTCTTTCTTTTTTTTTTTTTGTGGTAGATATGGTCCGGAAAAAGAACCCCCCTCTAAGAAACGTTGCTAGTGAAGGTGAGGTACAGACCCTTGAGTCTGCAGGTACTGAAAGTGAAGAGTCTGGAAGGAAAAAAGAATTTCCCGCAGATCAGATGCAAGAAAACACTGACCAGGGTGATGCGGCAGAGTTAAATAGCAAGGAGGAACTTTGCACGCATGTCCAAGAGCCATCTCCCAGCATTAAAAAGGACTTGAAAAGCTCAGTGCTGAGTGAAAAGGCTGGCTTCAATTATGAAAGCCACAATAAGGGAGGAAATGTTCCATCCTTCCCTCATGATGAGGTGACAGACAGAAATATGCTGGCTTTCTCATCTCCAGCTGTTGGGGGAATCTGTGAGCCCTTGAAGTCTCCTAAAAAATCAGATGCAGATGACGCCCAAGATGTGTTCTGTACCCCGTCAGGAGATGCAGCGGAGACAAATGAGGAGCATCAGATGTCGCCAAAAGCTTCAGATGAAACAGTGCAAGTGCAAAGTGGTCAAACTGATGGCCAAGGCTCAAGCCCGGTCCCCATGGCCTCAAAAAACCCACAAGTGCCTTCAGATGGGGGTTTAAGGCTGAACAAATCAAAAACAGATTTGTTGGTAAATGATAACCCAGATATGGCGCCTATGTCTCCAGAGCTTCAGGACTTCAAATGCAACATCTGTGGATATGGTTACTACGGGAACGACCCCACAGATCTCATCAAACACTTCCGCAAGTACCACCTAGGACTGCACAACCGCACCAGGCAGGATGCTGAGCTCGACACTAAAATTTTGGCTCTCCACAACATGGTGCAATTCAGCCACTCCAAAGACTTCCAGAAAGTCAACCGCACTGTGCTTTCAGGGGTGCTGCAGGACATCAGTTCCCAGAGGCCTGTCTTATTAAATGGGACTTATGATGTGCAGGTTTGTATTTCCCCAGTCTCCCTGCTTCTTCTGCGTTCTCTCTGAACTGCCAGGTTGCTTACTTACAGAGCATCTCCCAGCTACGCGATTAAAATACATAATAGAACCTGCTTGAACCTTAAGAACCATTTTGGTCTATCTTAGCCAGTATTTTGCCAGCTTGCTGGTGACTATGGATTACTGAAATCATTACCCAAGGAGGGATATATCAGGATTTCTGGAGCTCTGTGTAATATCTCGTACAGTAGAGTAGTACTTGGCTTTTTGATCAGTGTATAATAAGTTCTGTGTATAATCACAGTGGTAATCAATAGTAAAAGATCTTATACAGCAAACAGGCAACTTGCTGAACTGGTAATCCTATCTATCTGAAGGATTCTCTATCATGGAAAAGAAATAGAAGTTAACAATGAAAAATAACAACCAGATAGACAAAAGGCTGCAGCTGGAAATTAAAAATATAATCCTAGGTATTCAGCTGATGGGAGTCGAGATTTGGCATATTGGTTCTTTATTTAGATAAAATAAACTACAAGTCTTGGCAACTCTGAAGTTGTTTAGCGCCAGAAAAACAGGATACACAATGGGTTTTTAAGGAGTTTTAAAAGTAACAGTAACACTGTTACTTCACATTAATGAGGCTGTAAAGGAAGAACTATTGCCTCAGCCAGTTTCTCATGTAGTTTTAGCACTGAAGAAATTACATTTCAGATACTGCTGTGAAAAAAAAAAAAATTTGCCGTAAAGAAGTACATCCAAAACCTTTGCATGGAGTGTATATTAGTTTCTTAACAGTTAATATTTAATTAGTTAAAAAATTATCTTTGGTGCTGCTTTTTTTAAAAAAAATTCCTCCCATGGATGAGCTGAAAGATGTGCTAGAACGCCTCAATACTCTATGAGAGAAAAATTCAGGTTTTTAAGGCAAAAAAGATCTGTAACAAAAGTTGCATACAAAATGAGTTCAGTTGTCCATCCAATTTCAAGAGCATGTTTGCACAGGACATGATACCTGTCCTGGTAGAAATGAGCAGACAAAACTCTAAGGTATGTTAAAAAAAAGGCAGAAAGTGGAAAATTTTTAATAATGCTTGCAGAAGCTTTAGCTATTAGAGAGAGTTTTTGCAGAAGAGGTTAAGATAGCTAACACCTAACTTCAAGTAAGAAGCAGAAACAGGAACACAAGTCAGGAACTTGAAGCTTTTGAAGTGATTTAAACTTTTCGTCTTTTTTCAGAAACTCTACAACTTCTTTGTGGAACAGCAAATCAAACTTAAGATCGTTATTATGCCTAAAAGCTACAATCTTTGAACTGCTGTCTTATTAAAAGATCACTTCACTGTCTCGTGTCAGACACACTCTCCTGTCAAACTGTGATTAGAAAGCAAATATGTGATTTCGTTAAAAGAGGTTGGAAGTGAGTAATGTCAGAATGTGAAATGATGGTTTATAATTAGCGCATAGTATGATGTTAATACCTGGATTTCCTGCTATAGTTTCAGTTTGCTGACTCCAGGGACAGCATCTTAGAGCAACTGATCCATGTTGTCAGGAAGACATTCAAACTGGAACAGCTCAGGCGTACAGTATAGAGGAATTTGAGTTTCTAAACACACTTTCATTTCCTCCAAACAATTGTTTCGTTAGGTCCTTAGTTATTTATAGGAAAGTTTATGCTTGATTAGAATGAGCTGGACACTTTTCCTATGCTGTGTTTTCAGAAATAAAACAGATGTGTGAGCTATCTCAGTTTGAACTGATAGAAGTAGAAATAAAACAGCTGAACCTAGACTGTACTTGTCTACTAAGCCCTGGCAGTAAGATACTGCCGGGAAGACAAAATGCGGTAGGAAACAACCCATAGATAATCTACTTAACATCAGTCTTTTCTCAGACCAAAAACATTCTTCCAAAATAGAACAGACAGCCTATACAATGTTGGCAATTTATTTTAAAGAAAAAATTGGATCTGGAAACTTAATTTTTAAGAGTGCTAATTTTCCCTGCCCGATTTGAGAAGAGAAGATTAAATAAGCTTTTGTGCCAAATGCCATACTTCATCACTTGCGCATGCACCAGATGTTGATCCAGAACATGTCAGAAGATAAGTAACTGATTAATATTTTTATTCTTTCTCCTCCCCCACTCCCAATACAGAGTAGCCTTATGAGGTTCATAAACATAGTGAAAGAACATCTGAAATTCCCCTTTGCACCCACACATATTTATATTGCTACTATATCCATGTTGGAGGGGATTTTTCTCAGACATCCAAAGGGCTGGCGTCTCCTGCCGGAAGGAAGCGTTCTATTGATTAAAGCTCCAGTTGAAATTGGTTCAGTCGGAGTGCCCCGAAGAAGGAGAAGGAGCTGGACCTGAAGCACTGGTGTTTGTCTAAACAGCATTTTATCTTGGTTAGATGTTGGGCTAAAGCCAAACAATCCCTTTGTAATTAACTGGAAATAGTAGTGGACTGGGATTAAGTCTGATTTATTGATCTCATTGCACTTAACAAACTGTTCTGTTGTAGTCGGGGTGGAAGTTACTGACAGATTTATGATGTCAGGCCGGGGAGCCAGGGCCAGAGGCCAGAGGATGAAGATCAGTGATTTTGATCTGGCTCATGGTGGTTAGCTGGAGACCATGGTATATGATGATTTGCACCAGTGAGACGTGCTGTTGACCCCTAGAATTTGCATTCATAACGAAAACAAAGGAGCAAAAAACAATGGAAAAATGTCCGAGTGCAGAAAAATCCAGTGTCTGTTCTTAGGTAGCAGGGTGGTCCTTTTACCAACAGCTTGGAGGAGAGCAATCAAACGCATTTTTTGAATCATGCCACACAAGTAATGTCTGTCCTAGAAAACTTAAAAAAAAGAAATCCCCAAACCATAAAGCCAAATTTTTATTGTACTTCAGTCAGCAGAAAATTAGGGATACACGTTTGGCTTAACATCCAGGTACATGAAATGCTATGATCATGTTTTGTAGTACACAAAGTGGATTTGGTTAGGAATGGTGTAAATATTTCAAGCTTCCTGGCCTACTGTGTAAATCTACTGTGTAGATTTCTTCTTGATTAGAATATTTAATCAAGCAAGATATCTTTGTCTTCTTTGAAGACACAGTATAGTTTGGAAATTATCTGCTTGTATTCTCTGTTCCCATTTTCTTTCTCAGACTTTTTTAGTTCATGGAGTTATAATAAATTCCATAGGACTGGGTAAATTCACTGAGCAGTTTCCGGGAGATTAACTTTCTTTCTGGTATTAGATATTAGAAAACATTTGCTAGCACATTGCTGAACTCACAGAGAAGGTGTTACTGGCTTTGCAGCTGTTATCAGAATGGTATTTATAGTGAGATCAATGACCATTCAGTAATTTTTCTTCAGTTTTGGTTAACTGGTCAGTCTCTCAGCTTTGTCTTGCTGGACATTTTAGCCTAAACATGGGCTAGCAGATGGGCCTAGAACATGGGAGTTTAGGCTGGATCTAAACAAAGACTAACTTTACTTAAAGTAAAATTCAGATGACTAAGTTAACAGGCATGATCCTGAAAACCATTGCTCTTCTGCTGTATGACTAAGGCTCCTTCTGTCTTTGATCTAATGAGTCTTTAACACAAAGTATGGAAAGGTCTGGAAGCAAGCATGCGTCTAGCCAATAGGCGGGAGTCTTTTCTCTCTCTCTGACTTATTTCATGCGGAGCGAGTGGGACAGCTTCAACAGAAAGGCTGGAGAGCACAGTCTTCCCCGCATCAGCCTGTAACTAAGGTGTTAGGACATTGTCCAGTGGGGGAGAAAAACTGGGCTTGAATCCCCTCTGGCAGAGCAAGGAAAGGAGCCTAGTTTTCCTGTTTCCTGAACAAGTGTTCAAGCCATTAGGCTATTGTATAAAAGGGAGTGTGACCCCATTTCCTGATATGTTTTAAAAGAAAACAGTGTCCTTCAAAGAATGGACAGAAATGTCTGCATTTAGGTGAGGGTTTCAGATGGCATGTCCCAAGGGAGGAGAAGTGTATTCATGCAGCCGTGAATAAAGACATACTGCAGTGCTCAGCATTTCTCAGGATGACTCTAGGCAGCTCCACATTGTGTGTGTGAGCTTTGAGTAGCTTCCTGCTCAGCATGGCCGGGTCTTCTGGAGCTTATTTTCAGATATCTACCTCCTCATGTGTCCAATCATTATAGAGATTCAAGCTCCTGTATGAAAATACTAAAAAGTGTTTTTTTCGGATCTAGCCCTTTCATTTGATTATTTCATAGTTTTAGATACTGGCGCTTGACTATGTAGTAAAAGATGAGATGACAAATTTCTGACCAGTTGTGTGATAGTGAAAACCATCCAAAAGTTTCTTAATTGTATTCCAGTGAGTTGAGAAAAAAATTACTACATTATTTAACTATCAGATTGATTAACTACCACAGATTAATGAAAAGTTGGCAGCAGATTATTCTTCTGAGGTTCTAGACATCCAGTATTTTAAGGGTTATCCTGTATTACTCAAACAAATCCTGTGTGATGTATGAATATGGGTAGCAACTTTTCCAGGATTTTCATAGCACCTGAGAACAATTCTGGATGTCCAGCTGCTCAGTGGCCTAGAAAGGGGCAGAAGTGCCCATGCAAATGGGGTGTGTAAAGCTCTTTCTATTTTCTCCATTATAGATCAGCGTTAGACTTCTTGTGCATATGCAAAGCTATGTATGTGTGATTTTTAGTGTTCTGGATTTCAATATATCAAATCTGGCAGCTTTTCTGTTCTCACATTAGAAGTGTGTGACTAGTAATAGAACTTACAATTAAAGTCTGGTCTAACTAGGATTCAGCTGAATAAGAACCAGTGGTTTTATTAATAATAGCTTCTGCTTTTTATCTTCTATTCTTGTATTAGCAGTTTGATTGAATATGAAGCTGTGGAAGTAAGGATAAAAAAAAAATCTAGAGGTCTGGAGGGGTGCAGATGTTATCAACATCCCTCCTGATGCATATGGTTTCCTCTACACTTTAGGTGGTTTGGCAAAGGAATTGTTATGGATATGGAAAGAATCTATACTGGAAGCATAAATAAGTACAGTATATATTTTTGTATTAGTAACAAATCGAACCTCTTTAAAGTTCAGCTTTGTAGGCTTCCTATCAAGTGGCATAAATACATAGTTAGTGGACATTAGTAAATGAAAACACGTATGTGAATGAATCTCATTTTCCTCATGTGCTTAGAGAAATGGATCCAAATTTTATGATATTGGTCCTACTGACTTTATTTCTAGTTGTCTATAAAACAGGAATTAGATCTAAATATACTGACCAGCCATTGATGCATATGATGTGTCCTGATTTTTTTGGACGAAGTCATGTAGTTCTGGTTTTGAAGTGTGTGCCTAAAATAGCACTTGCATGAAGGTGAGATGTCTCAGAAAGGCCTGGTTCATCTGTGAACTAGCTGTGCTGCCAGCGCTCACTGGGGACTTCCCTGTTTGAACTGTAGGCTGTCAGACTGTCTTGGGTATTGCATCTGCATATGTGCATACCTGTTTATTCTGAGTTTTATTTCTGGGTCATGATCAGATCTGAAGACTGCCTTCACCCTCATAAAGACAGGAGTCTGGGCTCTCCTTTGAATTACAGACATGAAAAAGAAATGGTGGCAGGTGAAGAAAGGAGTGGTGGTAAAAGGTACCCAACTTTATACACACTCATATATATACATATATATGCATATATTTATAATATACATATGTGTGTATACATATATGTGCTTCTTTTATATTTTTATATACGTACGTGCCTACATACATATTACGCACTTAATGAAAAAGCATTTGTGGTCTTGTAGGCATCTACATTCTTTATTGAATATAGCCCATAAGTAAAGATTTATATTAATATGTGTAGCAGAAATTCTTTATATCATTTATGCAGATACATTAGCAAGTTTACTATTCAGAATGGTATGCTGTGATTTACAGCATGTCAGCTGCTAAATGGTAAGTGCCCGTGAACATTCACTTGCTCTCTAACAGAAATGAGCTATTTTTGCCTTCTTTCAGTGAGAAACAGTCTACCCTCAAATTAGAGTATTCATATGGGCAGTTACTGTGGAACAACTGACGCGATGTATATTCACAGCCTTCAAAGCAAAGTTGTTTATGTGTTAATGTTCCTCATCTTTGTGCCAGAGATATCTGGTAGTGTTTGAAGACTGGTTAATGAAGAAAGTTGGTGAGACTAGTAATAATCAAGAATATATTTAAAGATGTACTGTTAACCTAGCCCACACAGATGATGAGAGCTCAAAAAATAAAGTTGCTAGAAAAAAAGGAAAGAGGCTAGGTTTTCTTTTGGTGTAAATCAGTGCAAGTTTGCCTCAAAAGTCTGTGAAGCTGTGTGAGTTTACAGTAGCCAAGGCACTGTCTGGTAATTTTATGTGTACAGAGAGAGAATATAAAGGATGGTGCTTCCTTTTGATTCTAGATATTGATATACTAGCGTTAGTTAGCAAATGAAAGTCTCTGTTCTGCGTTCCTTACTTTTATTGTTTTTACACATCTGGTCTCCTGGCCTTAATCTAAGTCTTGCTATTGTTCTGTCCCACTCTTTGTTATAAAAATCCCCTAGTCTGCTACCTTTTATATTCTAATGTCAGAAAAGATATTGGCTTCAATGGCAACAGAATAAATTTTGAGAAGAATATGCTCATTTCAAATGAATGTGACCAGATAGTATGCTTTCTTGTTTTGGTAAATACCAGTAGCCCAGAAAGCCAGGAGTCTGCACTCAATCTTTGCCTCACTTATGCAACATTGTTGTATCAACAGATATAGTTAATGATATTATGGTAAATAATTTCAAGAGTAGATATGCTCTGAGGATTATCCTAGTTCTGCATGTACAGAGAGAGGTAGAGAGAGCAAGTTCTCCGTACTGGAGTTGAGAGAACTGGGTGGTGTTACATAAACTTGCATGGAAGCCAAGAATCTGTTGTGGCCTGCATGACATGAAGAACTTCATAAATGTGGGATGGTTAAAATGTTCTGGATGCTATATTGCACAAAGCAAATGAATAAACAAGAGCATTAGAAAATATTTTAGGATTAGAAGATTAAGAATAATTGGCTAAGGCAGACTGGATGGCTCAGGAGGTTGCTAAGAGATCTACAATCTACAGCCTTTCACCTCCTGATTAGCCAGGGACGTAACCCAGGTAATCAAAAAAGAAAATTTATTAACATTTGATGTTCCAAATTTGGAAGTTTGATCTAGTTTCTAATCAGTAGTTGCAGCAGAGCCAAGGGGTCAAAGACAGCTTTACCATGTGCATAGCAGTCTTAAGGTTGAATCCCTCGTGTGGTTATAGGCCACTAGTTCTGCTGGTGGAATTTTCTTCATGAAATAAATGATCACAGGAGCTGGCTGACTCTGTGTTCCTTGGTAAATTTTTTATTTTCTTTAAGCAGAAAACTATTTTTAAACTCCTTTGGCATAATAATGACATAACAACTTCAAAAAGGAGGTGGGAGAATAGAGTGGCATAGCATTTGGATCAAGGGCAGATTAAATACGAAACACAAGTTTTTTAAAAATGGAAGTACCTATCCTAGTCCTAGTCCATCTATTCCGTGAAATCATTGTTTTTGATTTGAATAACTAAGGTAATATAGACATATCTGTTGGCAACATATAATGCAATTATACTTCTTTGTTGAAGTACTTGCCAACAGGCTGTAGAAAGTACATTTTGAAATGTTGTCAATTATCCTGTTATCTTTTCTCCTCTTTCTGGCTATTTTTAGAAATGTGCGCGTGGAGATTGTTTAGCTGTATTAAGACATGAATTTCTGTCCTTGTAATTTTAGTCCTGGTCTTTTGGATTTTGGTAATTTTCCTCATTACTGAATGAATTTTAAAATTAGAGGTTCGCGTTTCAGGGAGTCTTATTGTGAAATGTATTTCAGTTTAATCTCAAATGGAGACATGACTTTGAAGAGCTATTTTTGAAGAATTTTAGTGCAATCATCTAAAGCACAATAATGCAGAATCCATTCTAATAGCTGTCCTTTTCCTACACAGCATAATAATTGATCCATGTATATATAATAAAGGGAAAGATTTGGGAAGATGCCATATGAGGAATGCATAAAGCTGTTCTCTTCCCTGCCTGTCTTCCTCCTCAAAAAAAAAAAAAAAGAAAAAAAGAAAAAAAGAAAAAAGGTTATTCGTGCCCTCCTTCATGAAATGCTCTCATCCAAAATGGAGAGAGAATTAGTGTGGATCAAGGCATTATAAATTCCCATTATCCTATTTGCATCAATGAACTTATCACGCCCAACTCTGTAACAGTGTTTGCACTGTAAATGACACCTTGGCTACTGGTCTAACCAGAACAGCTATTTCTGTGATTTTTTTTTGCACCAAAGTGTCTTATTCTTAGAGATTTATGTATTCTTTATACTACCTGTATCAAAATGATTGAGGTTCAGCAGGAAGTGATTATCTCAAGGTCTCACAAGAAAACAGCAGTGAAGGAAAAAACTAAGTCAAGTCTCCCCAGTCCCTACAAATGTCCTATATGTTAAGTTCCTTTTAAAAAGAGAATCATGAAGATAGATTTTCTCATGTGATTATTGACAGAGCCATTTATCTATAGGATCCTTACATTTCCAATGTAGTCTGTACCTGTACATCCAAGTGCCACTGGTTATGTGAAAGAGAACTTTAGACTTCACGACTCTAATAGAATTGCAGAGTTTTAGCATTTGTTTTATTTTCTTCCTTCTGATTTGTGTTAGGGAAGAGCATCTACATAAGAAGATACAACTATGAGGGCAGAGGAGGGGACTAGGTTTTGTTTAGATCAAAATGAAATATGGAAAAAAATGCTTGAAGCAAATACCTCTGCCATCTTGAAGAAACGTGGATATTGATTTCTAGGATATATGCATTTCTTTTTCTCCTTCTTTCTCTCCTTTATTTTTTCTCTTTCTGGGGAAGGTAAGAGAAAGCAAGGGAGTAAGGACAATTACATATCCAGTGAAGGAGTTTGGTACCCCTTCATAGAGATATGATGTGTAATCAAAAAATCTGAAAGTCAAGCCAAGACTTGAGTAGAACGCATGAATCCTAACAGTTCTGCAAATGTGTAGGCTTCACCCAAATTTGGCTGGCTGAAAGATGAAGCAGCTTCAGTTTATACTGTTGCTATTTTCCTTTAAGTGCTTCTCCCAACCTCTTTGTCTGGAAGCCAGTTTCTTTAGTTCTCTTGCTCTTTAGTTTAGCCATGCCTTTTGCATGTAATAATATTAAGATGGCCCTGTATTACCTTTCATGTACACAATCTCCTAATAGGATATATTATTTTGAATTGTGGCAGGATACTCAGGGAAATACCAACCTGATAATTGATAATCAATTCCATTCCAGTGTTTCAAAGATTGTTTTTTCCCTCTGTTGCAACTGGCAAACAGAAATAAAGTGTAAATACTTAGTTCTGCTTTATCCTCTTCAGATGCAGAGAAGGAGGTATTAGCAAATTTGCTATGTAGGCCACTAAGCAGGATTAACAAAAGTTACTGAAACGTTGTAATTTACAGTCAGTCCATTGTATAAAATGCTAATATTAATGTTTCTCCAGTGTTCAGAAGTTAGTTCTTTCAGAAATTCCAGTTCAGAGTAATCAGCAATGAACAGCAGCTGAAATTGTCACTCACAATTTTTACAAGTTCCTACAGAGTGTCTGCAAAACAGGTTTATCATCTGTAGGCTCTGTGAATGGTTACCTAAGAATAATGGACATATACTCATTAGAACGACTTAGAGGTAGAGCATTTTGGCCAGTTTATAAAGCAAACATACGTAACTAAATAAATGAGCAAAACCAGATCCCTCACAACTTAGGAAATCCCTCGGTGAGCTGCTATTATTTTCTGTTTGCCATAGTTCCATCAGTGCTCTTTTAAAGCTGCCTTTCGACACCAGTGAGACCTTGAACATTGAATTAGTGCAGTGGATGGAGATCTCATGTGCCAGACACTATGGAGCGAGCCCAAATCCCACTATTGTCAGTGAATCAGCCTCAGTACGGTTTTAGTCTCCAGTTCTTGCTAGCCACAAAGTGAATAAAACAAAGCATCTTCTGCAGTACGGAAGGTCTGTTAAAACATTCCTCTTCCAAAGAGCTTCTTCAAATCTTGATACAGTTTGATGTAACAAAACTTGATATTCATAACTTGATATTAGAACTTGGAGTTTCAGTTTCAATGTAAATGTTACTGTAGTTAAATCCTAGTTATTTGGCTGTCTGGCTTGCCATTGCCTGTTGAAATTTGTTTTCTAAACAAATAGAAATCAATTTTCAGTTTATTAGAGAAAAAAAAAACAGTTTCAACCAGCTTGTGGGAACTATGTTTTCTTTTAAAAAAAGAATCAGAGGCTCAAAAGCAGCTCATTATATCATGGTTTAGCAGCGCATTGACTCACTATACATGCTGGGTTCTGATGGCACACATGGTCTAGCATCTCATTCTCCGAACTAAATGGCTAAAAGGCATTTGTATTATATGCATTTAAAAATGTTTACATTTTGTGCTCTCTGTATGTCTGAGTCTTTCCGTATGGTGGGATACTGAATGAGTAGTGATCACATGCTTTCTTTGTGGCACAGCTGTTGAGGAGGAGAAGAAAAATAATTACACTGCTTGCCTAACGCATTACAACTGAATCCTGCAGAAATGTAGTAATACACTTACTCATTGGGAGAATGAAAATCTAACCCCTTGTGGAAATTTTATATACCCTACAAGGCATCTCGTGGACATAAAAATTGAGAATGTGGCATAAGGAAGCTTCCACCCATGTCTTTGATACAGTGGAGTAGAGTGGATGATGGCAAAGGCATAGGTGGCCATGAATTTTGGATGGGAAGAGGAGTTATTTTCTGGATGCTGTATAGTTTTTATTAATTTTTAGAAGGGTAGCAGTGGTGACGTTTCTGTCAAGAGATTCTTTTTTTGGCCTGCAAACCAGTTGTACAGGAGCAGCAAATCTCCCCCTGATGTCAGCAGGCAGGTGTGGTGCACTCCTGGGAAGGGCCGGCCGGCCGCCTGCTCAGAGAACACCCGTCCCAGTAACATCAGCCCTGGAAGCCACTCTGCCTTCCTGCACAGCAGTTTGCTCCTAGGTCATGAGAACAGCAGAGTAGACCTACCTTTTTTTTTTTTTTTTTAAATTAGTTGATGTCAGGGACTTGGGTGTGGTAGGCTGCTTTGCCACATGCCATTTTTGTACTGTAGTTTTTCCATCCTCGTTTTACTAAGTTGAGCTCAGTATATGAGAGGGAGAGAAGAGTTCTGTGGAGAACATTTGCACTGAGTAATCTGTGAGAAAACCGCCTTTCCTTTCAGACATCGGCCGCTGCAGCTTTCTTAAAAGGAGTCCTGGTGGATGTTGGGTACTCTTAGAAGAATGTTCTTAGTAGGAGGTGGTTGTACTCCCGGTCGACAAACTACAGTCACATTTTTAAATTCAGTATTATTTTGTTCATATTTAGAAAGCAAGTCTCTTGGGCTCTAAGCATGAATACCATTAAAGCACATGAGTATATTGATAGGAAAAGACAAATTGACACCTAAGTGTATTGATAGAAAAAGCAAAAGAGAACCCATTCTTTTACTCCACACCTGGTGTGTACATACATATATCTATCTATATCTGGGATATATCTATGTATCTATATCTTTATATATCCATATATAGATATATATATCCCAGCAAAGTCTCCCATCAAAGGGTTCAAGGCTTTGGGAAATGATTTTTGGATCTTCCGCCAATAACATAATTTAGTGATTTGGTGAAAGAAGGAATAGTCCTATTAGAGAATTTTGAGTTTGGGTCATGCTGCCAATGTGTACCTCAGTTTCCCCAAATAGAAATATTTAATATTTGTATGGAATATGTATTCAGCTTTGTGAAACATTTCAAAGTCTTCAGCAACAAGTGCTAAATGAGTGAGGGTATAGGTGTGACGTCTTACTGCATTAGTACAGATATACAAATGGAAATGCTGGTGGTGGTGGTTAGTGCAAGAGGCTTACGAATTAACTGCTCTTTATTTCTCTTCCATTTTTTCTTCCTTGCTATTTGAATAAATCTGAAGTGGAGCTAAAAGGACCTTATTCTTTATTCGCAGGTTACTTTAGGTGGAACCTTTATTGGCATTGGGCGGAAAACTCCAGATTGCCAAGGCAACACCAAGTACTTCCGCTGCAAATTCTGCAATTTCACCTACATGGGCAACTCGTCCACTGAACTAGAGCAACACTTCTTACAGACTCACCCAAACAAAATGAAAGCAGCCCTTCCCTCCTCTGATTCTGGTAAAACTTCAGAGAAAAACTCCAATAAATCCAGTCCTACTCTTCGACCATGTGATTCTGGAGACTTGGGGAAGTGGCAAGACAGAATCACTGTAAAAGCAGGAGATGATACACCAGTTGGATATTCGGTGCCCATCAAGCCAATAGATTCCTCTAGACAAAATGGTACCGATACAACCAGTTACTACTGGTGTAAGTTTTGCAGTTTCAGCTGCGAATCGTCCAGCTCATTGAAACTCTTAGAACATTACAGCAAACAGCATGGGGGAAACCAGTCAGGAAGCCTGCACCCAGATCTGAATGATAAGCTTTCTAGGGGATCTGTCATTAACCAGAATGACCTAGCCAAAAATGCAGATGGGGAGTTAGTGACAAAGACAGAAAAGGGTGCAAGTGTGGCAAAAAAGAAAGACTTGACTAGCAAAGGAGCAGAGGACAGCATGGTGACAAGCTACAACTGTCAGTTCTGTGACTTTAGGTACTCAAAGAGCCATGGCCCAGACGTAATAGTGGTGGGCCCACTTCTCCGTCACTATCAGCAGCTCCACAACATTCATAAATGTACCATTAAGCACTGTCAGTTCTGTCCCCGCGGCCTCTGCAGCCCAGAAAAGCACCTTGGAGAAATTACTTACCCATTTGCTTGCCGAAAAAGTAATTGTTCCCACTGTGCTCTCTTGCTTTTGCACCTGTCTCCAGGGGTGACAGGAAGCTCTAGAGTCAAACACCAGTGCCATCAGTGCTCATTCTCCACTCCCGATGTTGACGTTCTCCTGCTGCATTATGAGAATGCCCACGAAGCCCAGGCATCTGATGTGAAACAAGAAACAAATACCCTGCAGGGGACCGAGGGGCCGCTGACTCTCAAAGAGAACAAAGAACACTCATGTACCAAATGTGACTTTACCACTCAGGTGGAAGAAGAGATTTCCCGACACTACAGGTACAGTGCGGTTTAAAATGATTAATAGCAGAAACCCAAACAAACAGCCCTCCCTTCATTCCTTACTTAATGTCGCTGTTCCCCAAACATTGAAGAATCTGGAAGTCAAAACAGGAATACATACAGATATAAATCTTTATAGCTAGGGTCCAATCCAACATCCACTTTGTGTTGGAAAAACACCAGCTAAATCAGTGGGTTTAATTATACACTGAAACCTATGCAATGAAGAGGGAAATTTGGATATGTGTGTAGATGTTGCGTTTCTAGCATATTTGAGGTTTGGTCAACTATTTTCCAACCAGAATCTTTTAGGTACTATTTTAATGTAGGCTTTTTTTACCAGAAAGCTGGCATCTTCATTCATGAGGGGGAACACAAATGGGCTCACTTTCCAAGATAGACTATGAATCCTTTCATGCTCTGTAACAGCGCTTCAATGTACTACCTTTTTGTAGTATTTTCCATGCCCAAGTCCAGCAATGCAATAATTAGTTTAAGAGCATTCCACTGCTGTTTTGGTGTTGGTTTCACACTGGGAGCAGACACTCTTTTGTCTGTTGATGTCATCCCCCGAGATCCTTTTGCAGATGATTATTTTTGTGTTGCTAGTTCACAGTGTCATTCTATTTATTTTAAATGCTAATGTTCCTATTTGGAGGTGGACTAAGCCAGTCTCCTGACTCAGTCTGACACAATGTCATGATGGCAGCCAATTCCCTGTTAAGCTTTTTGGGTCAGTTCCTTTGCTGTTGTAAACTGGCAGTCCAGTTTACATCAGAGGAGGACCTGGCTCTTGGACTTCGTGAAGAGCAACAGTTACGTACTGCCGCAAAAGCGGTGTTAAATATTAGAAAATCGTGCTGAATATGTTAATAGTTAAGACTAATGCGTCAACAACAACGGAAAACTTGGTATCTATCTCATATGAAAGGTCTTTGCGTGGAAGCCAGCTAGCATGAAGACAAAAGAAGATGCCTTTTCAAAGCTAAAGCTTTGTTAAAAGCACAAGAAACTGTGCCACATTTAATAGATTCCAAGACATCCAAAATTAACAAAGGCAGACTGGGGCGTGATACTTTAATAAAGATTAAAGCTGGGGGCATCCAAATGTTGCCCAACAGAGGGCTGTATTGGCAATGTATCAGGAGTCTATTTAAGAAAAAAAAAAAAGGCAGATTGCTCATCTTTAATTTGGAGCTAAAGCCCAGGGAGGATTCAGGTCACGGCATGCAGTGCCCCATTTTTGATCCAAGTGGGCCTCATGGATGTTGTGCGGATTAATTAGTTAATGTTTGTAAACTGCTTTGAAGATGAAAAGTGGTATCTAAGTTCCAAGCGTTATTACAGCAGCTTGGAGCCAGGCTGTAGAGCTCCATAGACAGCACTTTGTCCGCCGCTGGGGCATGGCACGATCTCTTTTCAGTGGTTAAATAACTGGGAGATTGAAATGGCTCCTTGACTAAAAAACACTTTTATTTTGCTGCAGCTGGTAATTTAAGTTTTAACAAGCACACCTAGTTAAAATCCTTTTTCCCAAGAAAAGCTGAAGCCACAGCATTCAAAGCTAAGTACCCAAAGTTAGACACCTTATAGCAGTAGCTTCTTTTTCAGAGTGTTTAGCACCCAATAGCTCTCGCAGTTGTCAAAGGGAATTGCTCTGTGGTATGCACTTTGAAAAGCAAGGGATGTGTTTAAACATTTGAATCTAAACTTGTTTGTCTAAAATTAGGCTATTCTGTTTAAGACACCTGGACAATATATTTTTAAGCTTTCAGTCTACCACATTGAGTACTCTGAGGATGCTGCGTAATTAAAGCAAAGTACAAAATCCCCACAACTGGCACCTTCTTTCCCCATCCTACCTGAGCGCTTCTGCTTGCCTTTTAATTTGAGTTTTGTTTTTCTGTGTGCACTCGTGCTTTTTTTCCCCATTGTATACCTTCTTTGACACCACAGAAGTTAACTGAATTTTTGCTTTGTCATAGCAAACACTTAGAAATTTTTCTATGCCTAACATATTCCATAGTTTTCACTATGTCAAACCGAAGCAGTGGGAAAGAGACACTTTTCTGGCATTAGAGCTTCTATTTTTATTATTAACTGGTCTTTTTTTTACAGAAGTTATGCCTTTGTCAGTTATGCGTTTCCTTTCCCTTTCTGTATACTGTGAAATACGTATACAGAGTAGTTCAGATTTTAAAAAGCAGAACTTCTGTAAAGTAGTAGTGTTTGGGAGGCATAGGACATAGAAACATACTGATGTGGAGCACAGCTGGTCAGCCCACATCCTACCTGGCCTTCTCCGTGGCTTTGTCAAGCAGAGTTTATCCCAGTAAAGCTGCTGTGCCACACTGCTATGTATTTCTGATGTGTTTTAAATGATATATATGTGTGTACTTATAAAAACATACAGCCTATCAAACTGCAAGCATAGATATATGATAGCTTTATTCTCCATTCTACTCTTGTGGGGGAAGAGGGTTCCCAAAGTGGGTGCTGCCAATTGATTTACTGAGGAGCTGAACACATCTGAATGGAAACATGACATTAAGCATTAATGTAGTGGCAGGAAGTGTTCTGCCATTCACATATTTAAATTTACCCTTGATAATCTGCCAGTATCAGAGCTTGCTTTAGATGCTACTTACAGATTTGAGCCCATGTATTTTTTCTGCATTTTTGATTATTTTCTTTTTTTGAGTCATACACATAAGCAGCATGCTTAATTTATTTTCTTTCTGTACCTGTATTCGGTATTATATGGAAATACTTTGCCTGTATTTGGTACAGTATTTGAATTTGCAGAAGTGATTCTTTTCAAGTTTTCTGCCTACAGAAATGTATACTTAGCTTTAATGCTCATTCAGAGTTTCCCTGACATGATTATTTGAGAACTATTCACTTAAATTTGAAGTTAATGCATGACATTGGACTTGAGTTTTCTTGTATTTAAACCAGACTAAAATGTGCTTACTCAAATAAATCCCCAGAAGGTTTGTTGGCCTACATTTTCTACTAATTCTGCTACTGCTCATTTGCTGTTATACCTCTGAGGAGTCAGGTATTCTTCATATTCATGGTGAAGTTTAGTTTTTCTTCAAAACTATCTGTTATTCTGATGAACTGAAAAGTGCCAACACTTGTAACTTAAAGAAAAATCATACTGACTAATTGGGGAAATTTTGCACTTCATATCACTCACTCTAGAGATTATAAATTTTTAAAATTTCATGTTTTTAATTATAACTGAAAGGGTCTTTTTGCAGAAGAATGTTTTTATTTCAGAGTTTTGCTAAGATGTGGGAAAATAATACATTTTTTCATATTTGGAAAAATTAGAATGTTTACTGAAAATCCTCATTTGTCGGAAAATACCTTGACAGAAAACATTTGGTCAGTGCTAGTAGAAATTAAAAATGATATATGGAAAAATGCTGCAAACAATGTTCCAGAAAGAGGTGGGGTAATGACTCTGTGTTATTCATCAAACAATTGCAAAACGTAAAAGGAAAAATAGAAAGACTCACAAATGCAGCACAGCCTTTGGCAGTTGCAGCAGACTTTCTGTAAGAAACAGAAATTATTTTGAAAATGTAGATAACAACAGTTGCATGTGGTTTTCTTTCAGAAGAATTAAACAAAATTCTTTACCTAGAAAAAGGGCTTAACTTCCAGTCGGGGAGTCAAAACGCGCTAAGTGCACCACAGTTGGGTCAGTGAGATAGATTTGTAAATCCGCAGCCTGTGATGAAGGTCCCTTGCTGCCGCAAGGACCTTTTCCATCTTCCTGACACCTTGCTTGCTTCACGCTCTCTCTTTTCACCTAAAATTTTTTTCCTTTCCCCACAAGCCCAAATGTAGCACCCATCCCAAAAGCAAGCTGTCTTGCAAGCATGTGTTTTCATTGGAAATACTAGTAACTATTATATTCATAATGAAATTACGCACATACAGGGGAAAAAAAAAAGAGCAATATGACAGCCGTACCTTTAGCCAGAATATTTTCTGTGCCCTAAAGCATAGGAATATCTTCAGGTAATTTTTTTTTTAATAACTTGTTTTGTAGATGATGAGGTGTTGTAATTCTTCAGACTACTTAGAAGTATGTCAACAAGACTTAATTAACAACTGGCTAGTGTCAAAAGTATTGCAGCCTATTGGAAATCTCAAGTAAAGAAAATTAAATCCATCAATAAAAGACATCTAATCTCTCCAACTTCAAGCTTTTGCAAGGCAAAATCCTTATATCTTACAGCACCTAACTCAAGTACATTTGAGTACAAATAAATAACAACAGGATATTATTAAGTTGTCAGGATGTAACAAAACAGCAAAGGTTTGGCCAGAATTCTTTGACATTTAATCTTGTGATTGGGTCATAAATGTTTTAATGTCCACAAATAATCAGGTCTTTGATTTATTTTGTAGCGATAATAGTAATACTAAATGACATCAATGAATGGTATGACATTGTCTCCTAAAGCGATATTAAAGATGGTGCAAATTTATGGCTCGAACTTGCTCTTAGCGTGCTTGAATCATATATCAGCAAGGTCATAAAAGGGAGAATGCTACTTGCTTCTTCATTTACATCACGTGCTTCCACGCTTAGATTTTACTCAACCCCTCTCATTTGAACATTGATCAGCTGTATACCAATGTAGTGTAGTATACTTGAAGAGCTCAAAGTTTCAGAAGTTATAACCACGGTCTAGCTAAACTGTAACTTCAGAGTAATGAAGCACAGGAGTGCTTATTGTGTGTTATGCAAACTGGGATGTGTAAAATTCTGTTGTTTAGCTTTGGAGAGTTTTGTACACAACCTGGGTGGAATTTGGGCCTTTAGAAGCAGGTGGCAGATTTAAATTTTGTATGAAAAGAAATAAAACATTGCGAACTTATTCTTTGATTGCAGTCAGGTTGGGGTGAAAAAATCAGAGGTGAAAACATGTTTATTTTTATATCTTATTCTGGGAAAAAATAATAGTTTCCAGTTTTTTTAAAGTTCGTTAATTGGTGGTTATTGTTATTATTTTCTGAAACGAGCTACATTTTCAGATTGGAGAATATGACTTACATTGGACAGTCCCAAACCTTAGTTTGCTCTTTGAGCTTTTGGGTAGAACCAGGATACAGGACAAACCTGTGTGAAGTATGAAAATCTATAACATTAACATCGAGGATTAATTTTATTGCATGCTAGAAAAGTACTTGACCTAAACAAAAAGCCTGTGTGGTTACTACCTATCTAAATCAGGCCTAGTCTTTTCCACATGATGGGAATTCCTGTCACAATTCCATAGACAAACTAAGAAATGCTGAACAATAAATTATGAATAGTTTAAAATAATAAACATTTAAAGTAATAAAGCTATTTTGTGCTGGAGTTAAGACTATATCTAATACTCCACCTTTGACTGTGGCCTAAGAAGTGTGGTACGTGCAACTCCTGATCAAAAACATTTAGCCAGCATTAAAAAAAAAAAAAAAGAAGAAGAAGAAAAAGAGTCAAGTTAGGCAGAAAAAGATCAGCTGTTTGAAGGTGTGATATCTGTTGATGTGAGCCAAGTTAGAGAAGGGGGTTAGCCGTTCAAATAGCCAAGCTAAACAAGAGACACTTAGGGCTAAGTAGCCTCCCAAAGGATTGATAAACTTTCACATAGGGAGTGTATGGGGCTGAACCATTAGCCCCAAATGGTGTCTTGTTTAACTTGGCTTTTAAGATAACTAGCCCCTGTCTAACTTGGACTTCCCTGATGATATCCCACCTTTATATGGCTGACCCTCTTTATAACTTGGCTTTTCGTATTTGCAAAATGGTTTTGATCAGATAGCACTCTCTCTTTTTTTGGTTCAGAGGAGAATTAAGCTGGGTTTAGGAAAGGAATTAAGTTGCAAGAGAGAATATATTAGTGTCGCATTGAGAGACAAGCTGATTTTAATAAAAAGCAATTGTAGAATGAGAAAAAGGAGCACAGCCAGAACCGGATTTTAACCCACAGCTTTCTCTCCCGCAAGTAGGTTTTGTTGCCATAAGGCTACACGGAGAATAGCTGACTATATTTTTTGCGTAACTGAACGAGCCCATCCAGTCCCTTAAAATGAACAGAAATACTGAAAATGACAAGAAGAAAACTGATATTACACAAGGGCTAGGAGGCTTGAGTTTGAATGTGCGCTCATGTCTGCATGCTGACACAACTGCAAAGAAATCAGACAATGTAAATAACATATGGTTTGTTTTTTCAACAAAAGGAAAGAAGGAAGGGAAGGCTTTTCTGCTAAGTTTGGCAAGTTGTCCCTGCTAAACTCTCACAGTTAAAAAGGGACATTTTGTATATCATTCCAGTTACAAAGATGCACCGAGAGCCAAATCCTGCTCTTACTGAATTCAGCAGGAGTTTTGCCATTGACTTCGCTGATACTCGGATTTGGCCTCCCGAGAATTAATCCTAGCAGTCGGAGTTGTCAGGGCAGTAACCGATTTCTCCTACGAGTTTTGTCCTGCTCGGACAGTCAACGGCTCGTTTTCTAGCTTGGCCGCGGATGCCGCTGCGGCTCTGAGGGCTGGGGCGCGGGTATAGGCGTAGCTGCAGACAGGAGCTCTCCCAGCTTTCCGCTCGTTTTGGGGAAGGGCGGGGACCAGGTTTCCCTCTGCGGCGGTGCTGTGCCCAGCGCGGCGGTGCCTGCATCCTGATCGCGGCCTCGGACCACTTCTGTTCTGTAAACAAATATTCATAATAACGCTGTATAGCTCATAAAAAGTGAGCTGTTCCTATGATAGGTAGAGCGAATGGGTAACATGCTGCTCTAATGTAGCAACATATGCTTTGCATAATTCAGTAAGGCAGTAGTTTACATAGGCTTTCAGAAAGCACGCGGGAAGGCATGTTATTCCACACTCTTCCACAGGTTTTAGCAGGCTGTATCGCAGCTCGGTTGTTCCTTTGCCTGTTGTGCTTCACCCAAATGCTTCTATATTTGACAAGAAAATGTAGTTTGTAATGTCAGCAGCCAGCTATTTTGCTTTTCCTTCAGAGCAGCGTCCTCTAAGGTTGTGCTAAAATGTCCACAGGTAACAAACACATATTGTTTTTGTATAAAACCTTCTCTCCTCTGGTGCGTTCTTTCCTATAAGCTAACCAGAGCTCCATGCAAATTTATCTTTGTCAACCAAATATATTTGTAATTGGTGGAAAGCAAAGCAATCTTTTAAGCATTTGAACTTTCTAACATAGATTTAAATTATACAAAGTGTTTTTATACAAAGAAATATACCCTCTTCTAACTATTTAATTTTTGTTGGAAAAAATGAGTTATTTCAGTGCTTATACCACAACGAAAAGTGAAAAGTGCGTTGCTGAAAACTGAAAAGGAAAAATAATACAGAATCGTGGTGAAAATCATATGAAATTCTGAATAAAGAAATGGAGTAGGAATGAACAATAGGAGGTTTTTGCAAAGCGCGGAGGGGAAAAAAAACAACAGTGGTACTAGCAGCAGGATTTTTACTGTATGTATTGTATAAGACAACAAAGTAAATCTGCATTCTTTATTCAGAGTGACTCATACTGTAAGTCCAGTTTATTTTCTTCTGCTTGTACATCTTGGTAGGTAAAATTACGAAAAGAGGGAAGGGTGATGGGAGACTCTTAACATTAATACGCTTCTCATGTTCTTGCAGGAGAGTACATAACTGCTACAAATGCCGTCAGTGCAGCTTCACGGCTGTTGACACTCAGTCACTACTCGAGCACTTCAACACTGTGCACTGTCAGGAGATGGACGTCAGTACGGCCAATGGGGAGGACAGCCACGGCGTTTCGTCCATCAAGGAGGAGCCAAAAATCGACCTCAAGGTCTACAGTCTCATTAACCCGGACCCCAAACTGGGGGAGCCCCTATCTGACAGCGTAGTGAAGAGGGAGAAGATAGAAGAGAAGGAAGTGCTGAAGGACAAAGTTTGGACTGACAGCCCCAGCGATGATCTTCGCAGCGTGCCCTGGAGAGGAACGGACATGTTGAGGGGGAGCCCGTCATATACGCAAACGAGTTTAGGCTTATTGACCCCAGTGTCTGTTGGGCAAGAGCAGCCAAAGCCGTTACGGGATAGTCCGAACGTCGAAGCTGCCCATCTGGCGCGGCCCATGTATGGCTTGGCTGTGGAGAGCAAGGGCTTCCTGCCGGGAGTGGCAGCCGGAGCAGCGGAGAAGGCCGGGCAGCTCGCGCAGCAGTACCCGGGATCCGGCGACAGCAAGTCGAAGGATGAATCCCAGTCCTTATTACGGGTAGGAAGCTCTCGTTTTCTACTTTTTCCAATGTTGTGTTTAATTAAGCATGCAAGTGATTTCTTTGGTTCCAGCGTGATGGTTTCTTCCATGCTTGGGGGGGAGGGCAAAAAAAATTGAGGAAAAACTCAAAAGATTCAAATCTGCCTAAATTGGCAGTAAATGTTCCAAAGTGTTTGCATAAAACTTTGTATATATTGATGCAGTATTAGTAAGCAAGTGCTTTTGCTTTTGCTATTTAGCTCTGATTGAATTTTGTTTAATCATTCCTGCTAATTGTGCAGGTTGATGATGCATTTGAAGAAAGAAGGTTTAGAACCCCAGAAGGCTGCACATCTGCTATATTAAAACAACTAATCACCTCTTAAATTCTGAGGTGGTGTGACAGTTCACACTTAAGCAAGATTTCGCATTATTAAATATCTAAGAATATGAAACCTGAGTCAAATATTAATAAAAAGTAACCTCTTTTTTGCAAAGCACCATAATTACATATACATTTTGACACTTGTCTGGTTGCCTTGGAAGCACAAAAAAAAGAGAAAAGGAAGGAAATTGGGTTATAAGAAAGAGAGACTATTCATTGTACCAAATAATTCCTATTCTTTTTTTTTTTTGGTTTAAAAAAAGCTATATATAAAGATCTTCCACTTCGCTTAAGGTGCGTTTTTTCCACTGTGGGGAAATCTGAGGTTAGGAGAACTCTCAAATTCTGAGGAGCTGAACAGGGAGAAAAATAAGTGTTTTTCTCCTTGAGTCATCAGTGTATTTTTCAAGGGGCTGCTCCCCATCTGAACTGTTAGGAAGTTGTTACTGTAGTGGTCAGTCTGCAGACAAACTTCACTAGATTGGAAGTGATGATCAGCTATTTTCTGTATCATCTTTTGTAAGAGCATTTAAAACCACAACATCCATTACTGTTAAGAGTGAATGTGTCAGAAAAATACAAAAGTCAAGATAAATGTTTTATTCCATGGTCTACTAAAATTACGCATACGTACATCTCTCTCTGAATACATATATAAATCTCACAAACTCTTTTTGAATAAAGTCAGCAGTGTTAAAAGTATTACAATTATTCCAAGTAAAAAAAATGTCTCTGCTCCTTGAAGTCTACATGCAGTTTAAGGGGACCACAGGCCTTTGTGCCTTACAGACCATGAAGAGTTACCGATGTCAGCTTTTAACTGTATGAAAAATGGTCATGGAGTGACAAGTTCCCTACTGCAAATCTGTGTGTGTGCTCATTGTGCATAATAGTTTTATATTTTTCTCCTCCATTAAAAAAATATACAAATATATATATACATGCATCTGACTAGCAGTGGAATTCATGCTGTACATAGAGCACCGGTTGCATCTCACTCAGTTCCTGTAGTGTGTCTCAGCAGTTCATAGACATATTGGCCAAAGGAGCCACTTATATTTTGGGATATGAGAATAGAAGTAAATTTAATTTATTTTTTGAAATTTTTCTATTACAGAAACAAAAAATAAAAACAAGTAAACAAAAATCTGCAAAGGGACTGGATAGTATGAAGAAACAGCTCTATAAAGATCTAAATTTGCTTCATTGCCTGGAGCCTAAAACTTTAATAATATAATAGTTTCATTTTACTACTTATCTTTTTTAGCCATTGGTGAGTGAAAAAGGCAAGAGTGAAGGTGGCTGCTTTTTATGCCCTTCTTTAAAATAAGTTTGGATACTTTTTTAATGTCTCTATATAAAAATGCTAATGTGTTTGTTTTCAAGTCAGTATTTGATCATTTAGGCGGTTTTCAGATATATGAAGTACCTTGGCATTAATTCTTATCTTCAAATAAGATGGATATTCCCATGAATCAGTGAAAAGGATCATAGAAACCTAACTCCTTTATTTTATTCTTGATCTAGTTTTCTGTGACAGAGTAATGGGATGAAATACTTGAGCCACTAAGTACGAGGACAAGGTGATGGGGAGCTTTGTGTCTGATACTATGTATGCCTGGCATCTCGCTTGGCCCAGGCAGAATTTGCAATTATTCAGGAAAAATCTTTCATTCTGGAAAAAGTTAATTTTTGTAATCCTCTGAAATAAAAAAGAAAGAGTCCTTACTTATTATTAAGTAAATCTTACAAGATTATTCAGTTCTGGGGGGAATGTATCTTTCTAGTGTGAAAAAACTAGTAGAAATAGCTAATGTTATGCTAAAAGCTGGGCTTTTCTAAAAACAAAGCATAAAATTAATACATACTTCTGGAGTCATATAATGAATTCTTATGCAAAATACTGTATGCCAGGACGACTGGTGACTAGGAAACAAAACCTATAATAAAATTGCTGTAGACACCTTCATTTTGTGTTTTTCAAAATCGACACAGATGAAGCAAAAAATGTGGGATTACTCAGTGAATAAACAGTGTGAGAAATGGACTGAAAAAATCTAACACATCCCTTTAATGATACTGTGTATTCAGTATTTATAAAATGATTCTCTTTATTAAGAATGCTTTGTGATGATTTAAACAGTAGCAGTAATAGCATGTACTTTTCATTTTTTAGGTTTCTCATTATGATGACTGGGGGAAGGGAGAGGAGGAGACTGTTTTTTACTCTTTTTTCATATAGAAGGTTAATATTGCAAGTGAGTTTTCTAGAACCTGAGTTTATCACAGCAGTTATTAGCATTTTAATAAAATATCAAAGACCATACAGATCAACTGGGGGAGGGATGAGCTGCTCACGTAATTCCCTAATGAATACAGGAGAATTGTAAACTTTGGGAAATTATTTCAAGTGTTTTTCAGCTTTGTATGTTCTGTAAGCTGAAGAACACTTGTGCTGCTTTCTTGTTTTCCTTCAATGCCTGATGGACATGTTCCTTCCCGTGTCTCTGTGCAACAATTGGTTATTCATGGCTATGATTAGGGTAGGATTTTTATTGCTTTTGCGTGGCTAAAACACCTTTCAGTCTATCGAGATACTGCGATGGCAGTAGTTTGAGCTGTGCATGTGTGCGCTCACGCATAGGCGGTGGGCGCCCCTTTTTCCCACAGCGAGAGGTTGCAAGCTGTGTGCCTGTAACAGAATCTTTCTCAGGGGCTTGTTACACTTCTGTGAGTAGCTTTCATTTATTTTTCTTATTAAAATGTTTCCAGCAGCTGTACTTACAGCGAATCTGTATGTTTTGCAAATGGGAATTACAAAAAAAATGTACCTCAGCATGGTACAATGTAGACATTATTTCTGCTCTTCCTTAGAGTAGCTGATTTTATAGTTTGAAGATTTGTTGATACTGGAAAGTCTATTGAGATGCAAAAATGTTCCTTTTTTTTTGGGTAGCACATTGGCAGCCAGCAGACTCTGAGCCAGGCAGATTGTTTAATGCTTTGACAATGCCGATCCTGGACAGCAAGAACTTTTTGCTAAACTGATTTTAAATGAAGTGTCCGGTTTTGTTATGTGTGGACACCACAGTACAAAGTTTTCTACAAAATTTGGAATTGCAGCCTGAGCCTACAGATCTGTATACAGACCTAGTTAGCCTAAAGCTATGGCAAACCCTGTTCCTTCACATCATAGTTTGGCCAATGCAGATGTGGAGTACCATTGATCAGTGTGTCCTCCAGCATCACATATGCCTGAAAGGAATATGAAGATGCCTGTGAATTAATCATAATTCATGTAAAACAGGGCGATTTGTGTACTGCCAGAGGGAGAGAGAGAGAGCTTTGACAATTGCAAAGATATTGGTGATTTTTATCAAAGGGAGATTTCAGACTAATATTAAGTGTCTAACTGAAGTTATGTTAACATGTGCCACAAGCATTTTATATGAGGGGTGAAGGATGAAATCAACTCTGCGTTTATACTGTGAATATTTTGCAACATGCGTGACTGGACTGTTTACACACTACAGCAAATCAGGGTTTCTCAAGAAAATTTCTGTGTACTTTAATAATAGTTAGGCTTCATCTATGATATTTACACTTCTGACACTTCATATAGTGTTCTGTCTAGAGCTGATTATATGTCTTGGAATTTGAGAGAGAGAGAGAAAATCAGAAAAAGGTCTTCTCTCTTGCCTATTTTGCATTCTCCTATATGGCTGGTTGATGGCATTTATTTTAAAATAGGCAATAGATATATAAGTATGTATCAGTAAAATTAGGTATAATTGATTTGTTTAGTATCAGTGCAGTAAATATCAGCTGTACTCTCTAGTAGTGAATCACGATTTTCAAGGGTAAAATATTGGCTCCTGTTATCTGAAAGGTTAGATGCCAGACTCCTGCAATGCAGTGGAAATGCTGAACTAGCCTTTGTGATTTCCAAAATATTTCTCCTGTGTTTATAAACACTAAATTCTTGGCCAGAAGGATAACATACCTTTGAGGTAAAACCTGCCTCTCTCTGATGTTGATAGAAGTATTGCCACTGCCTTTAATAGTAGCACAAGAAGCAACACCAGCAGGTTCAAGTACACAAAATATTTTCTTAGCAGTGGCAGCGGCATGAATCTTGGCTTACACGTAATTTGTCAGTGGTCACCGCAGTGTAATGGATTGAAGCTTTTTGTGTGCTTTGCCACTGCGTCCTGCCCCCACCTCCTTTTGATAGCAGCAGCTTAATGGTGATCTACAGAACTAAATTTAAGGCATATAATCGTATCATGCATCTTATATTTAAATTGGTGAAGATCTTGGATACTGCATGCCACTTTGGGGGGGGAGCAGCTCTTTAGAGAACAAACATCTGAAGTAGTTTCTCTCTAGCTGCATCTCATTTTTTTCCCATTTCCTCTGACTCTGTTAGAGATCTTTCAGGAAGTATTTATAGTCAAGGCCATTCATTGCCATACGGGTCCTCTAATTAACTCAGGGGAACTCAGCAGGCACTGTGTCTTACTAATGCACATTGCTATGTCAGGTCAAAGAGCTGCCAGAGGCTTTCGGTTTTTTTAGAAGCACCTGTTTCCACAAGGCGTTGTTGGGGGGACGCTTTTTAAATATGACTACATCCTGGAAAACTGAAATAATCGCCCAGCAAGGAAGGTGGCAAAATAAAGACAGGATTTGATTAGAAACGGTTTTGCAGCCGTGTGTTTCCTGCGCAAAACCAAGCCGGGTAAAATCCCTGTGCTGGTGGAGGGAGTGCAAGAGGAGCTAAAATAACTTTGTGAAGGTTTGAAGTAGTTTAGAAACAAACATGTACTTGGCTCCTTTTAGTAACTACTGGAACCAAACCCACAAGAAATTGAATGTTTTGCATTACTCATCATGGCAGAGCGATCAGATAGGCCTAGCAAGTAACGCTTAGAAAAGCGTTAACCTGCCCAAGTAAGGAGGTGTTTTGGGTTTTTTGGGGCGGTCTGTGGCGCGGAAAGACAGCCCCACCTGGGATGTATCGCCCGCCCGGCGACGCGTGGTTTTTATTGATTTCTTCTGTTAGACGGTGTGGTTTTGAAGCAAATTAAGCGAATTAAGAGATAAAATCATTATTTGGGTGTGGCCCGGCAGTAGGGCGAAAGGGTGGCTGCTGCGTGGAGGCGCTTGCTGAGGGGGTGGGTCAGTGTGAGGCGCAGGGGGCTGGGAGGCTGCCGCGGCCGCCGGGCCCCTTGTGAGCGGCAGTGTTTGTCCGAGCCGCTGTGATCCATGGTGCAGTGATCCACGCGGAGGGAGCCAGGATAATTCCTGATTTAAAACAAGCCCCTTCACTTGGGTTGTGGAGACGATAATGAAGTGGAGAAGAAAAGGGGCCGTTCTCCGCGTTTCGGCGGAGGGCCGAAATGTGGCGACGGGCACTGTCAGATGTGATTAACCCTGTTTTATGTTACCCGCATCGGTTTGGAGGGGGGACCTTCACTTTTGCTCTCGCCGGTCTAATACGTGGTGTTCCACCAGGGGGTTGTTGAGGAGCAGCAGAAGGCTGCTGCGCCGTCGCTGCGGAGGTGCCGCCGGCCGAGTTTCGGGCCTGTTGCCTCTCCGGCAAGGTTTCCCTGCCTCCGAGGACGTGCTGCTCGCGCGGGCACGCATTGGCGCCGCCTGGACAACGCGGGCAGCTGTCGGTGGGCAGGTTGAACTTGTGGGACAAACGTCGCCTGCAGCAGGCAGGCTCGTTTCAAAGATTAGCTGATCTTTTCCAAAGTTTTGAGAAGTTGCATAAAAATACGGCAGTTGCATAGTTCTGTTTCCATGAGTGCTGCGCATTAGACTGTGTACTTGCAGTGAGGTGGAAGCTTCGATTGTTTGTAGAAACTAAGGTTAAATTCTGCCAAACTGATAGGAAACATGCATTCATGTCCGAGGGCAGAACTTGCTGCTAACTTGTAGATTTTCGATGGAAAATTAAATTTCATAGATGAATGCAGGCAAGGATTGTGCATAATTCTGTTTTTGCCTGAAATAGCCTGGTGTTGAGCAGTGAGAAGCTGTGTGGAGATACCTCTAACATCTGGAAGTGCAGAGTTGCTTGCTGGGTTGAATTTCAGACAGCCCTGTACATGCACTTTGGTTATGAAAGGCACAATAAATACACTCTTTTAGAGGAGGGATATTATGATGGACAGCAAATAAATGTTTAATTTATTGGACTAAGAATGGATCATTGTAATTATAATTGATTTGAAGGAATCCAGATGCTCTCCACATCTGAACAAGTTCAAAATGGTAAAGAGTTAAAAACAGATTTGTGAATAAACAGCGTACACACATGTTCTGTGATTTTTCCATAGATGTATCTAGGGGTTAATGCACCCAGTTAAAAATGACAACTATGGAAATTGGAATATGTACAACTATATTCTATTATATGTACAGATGTGTGCTGAAACAGAAATATATACATGAAATATGCAAATGGTTTAATGAACCTTTTTTTGCTACCTTGGCACTCCTCAAGATATGCATGTAGCTACCTTGGAAGTGGTCTTAATTTTAAGATCTCTAGTGTAGTACAATTGATTTAGTGAACAATTTCCTGCCTGATGTAATTCATTTAGTTCTTGTACCAAGTTCTGTTTTTAAAATGAAGCTTTATAATGGTTGAATGATTCTGTTGATGTTTTTCTAAGCATTTTTCTAGTGGAATTACACATTTTTTAGCGACTCTTATAATATGTGTTGCTTTAAGAGATATAATAATACTTTAAGAGATATAATAATATGTGAAATATACATGCGTAAATATATATATTCCACACTACATGTTACATTGTTTATTTAAAGTTCAGTTAAAACCACAGGTTCAGAGTGAGCCTCATTTGTGCAAAGACAGAGGAGAAGGAATAAGGACGATTTCACTTTTTGCTCTGGGTACAGTAGGAGGTTTCTGAAGGAAACGACTTCGTGGCAGCTTGGGCTATATGGCCCTTTGCAGAAAGCAAGAGAGCTTGCTAATCTTGAAATTAAAATGAAAACTTGAAAGCTTTGCTGAGTTTGTGTATTCCTATGCTGCCTGATATTTGCAAATATTATTCTTATACCATTATATATATTCTTATATATGCAATAATATAGCATATTAATGAAGGCCCCATTTTGCTCAAGTTAGAGAGCCATACTGGACAGCATTTACAACTGTACGCTAGTGTACTGTTTCAATGAAGAGGAAAGAAGTTTAAGTTTGGATTGCTGACCTAGTACTTGAGAGTTGCTACTCTGATGTGTGTTTGCTCTACTAGAGTTGGTGAATTACAATTATGCTATGTAAGGATACTTAATTCTGAGCTAAGGTACTTAATTCTGAATGATTTCTTGGAGGATCTAGGCCTTAGTCTCTTGTTTCTGTCTGTAAAATGGGCACAGGGGCGGTTTCCAGTCTCCAAAGGTGAGAGTGAATAGAGATGTGTGAAACCAGTGCAGTACTGAAGTTGTTGGTTATATAAATGTGATAGGTAGAGCTGAGACAGACTCTCTTACTGTGCACACTGCTGTGGGTGAGTCTGGGTGATCAGGAGAGCTGTCCCTTGCGCTTTTTGTTCCCTGTTTGTTGTCACTGTACGCCTGTTTCTGATAAAGTTTGATTATGTGGACTTCCCTGGCATTTGAACTTTTCTTTTTTTATTTTAATTAATTAGAAAATATTTTCTTCTGTAGCAATGTTTATGACAAATTGAACATCAAAATGTATGAGGGACAAATATTTTGAGTAGAGAGTGCTGTTGCAGTATCTCATGGGATTTAAGCTTTGGGTCCTGAGACTTCCATTTGCCTTTTTTACCTCTTGTTAGTTTACACATTTCAGGATGAAATCCAGGGTTTCCCAGCCAGCAAAGTGCTGCGTGTGAGTTCTGCGAGCACAGTGCATTGAGGCAGATGAAGCAAAACCAGGGCACCCGCCCGGTATAGGGGTCAGGAAACGTGAGAACATTGAACTGCTCCTTCCAGGGGAGTGTGGCAGCATATCCCAATCAAAGTATTTCATGTTATAGTTAAAATTCAGGACAAGACCTCTCCTCTCCTCTCCTCTCCGCTCCGCTCCGCTCCGCTCCGTTCTTTTCCTTTCAAGATTTCAGGTGTTTGTTTTTTCTTTGGTAATAAAATGAAATTCTGCAGAAAGCCAATGCTTTTTGGAACTCTCCAGATTATTTAAAGAATATGTTTATGATACCATTGTGACTGTGTCACTCTGACTCCTCCTTAAGAGTCGAATCAAGTCCTTTCATGGAACACCAAGCATGAAGAGCCTGATCCATGGGCATCCTGAATCAATATTGCTGGTTAACTTTACTGGGCATTATGATGTAACGTGTAGCAAAGTACCAACAAAAGAGAAAAAAATTAAGTAATGGATCAGAATCTTTAATTTAAACTTTGTTAAAATAATTCTTTTCTCCTTCAGCCTGAAAAGAAGAAAAAGCAGGAACTTTTTTGGAGCAGGGTATTTGTGTTTCTTGTTTGACTTTGACCTCATTTTGGTTTGTGTGTCTCTGATGTGTATAGTGGCAAACTACACATTTTCACTTATGGGAAGACGTCTTTAACAATGTCTTCAACTGCAGTCTTTAATCATGTCAAGTTGCCTCCAGCACTTGCTGATAGTGAAATTCCACCCTCTCCCTTTCAGCTGGGTTGCACTATCGGCTGTTTCTCCTCGCAAGACAGTTTGTGATTTGAAAATTATGTTTAAATAAAAAAGCAAGGGAAAAAAAAGAGAAATAATCAGAACATTTGTCAAGGAGTTTGTTATGAATGGGAATGAGGAGCGATGCGAACAAGCTTGGAATGCGTTTTAATTCACATGTTATTCTGGGAGCCTACAATTTCTGGTGAGAAAATGGCATATTTTAGGTCTATTTCCTCCAGTTTTTGGCATGGACAAATGCCTGTTTTGTTCAGTCAGATGTTCAAAAGGGAATTTTGGATGCTTAGAACTAATTTTAGTAGGTGGGGGGCAAATTTATTATGATGCTACAAATAGTGTTTCATCACAGCTGTTTCATTACAATTATAAAAATCATCTGTGAATGACAAGCTATATTTACTGGTCTCAAATAAATGAAACTCATCTCTACAAAACTCTTTTTTGTTTCCCTTAAAGTTCTGGGTATCATCATGTACATACA
Source organism: Dromaius novaehollandiae (assembly GCF_036370855.1). Taxonomy (NCBI): domain Eukaryota; kingdom Metazoa; phylum Chordata; class Aves; order Casuariiformes; family Dromaiidae; genus Dromaius; species Dromaius novaehollandiae. Next base: position 153,898,639 of record NC_088099.1, on the reverse strand, counting down.
CACTATTTTAAGTTTCTCTTGGTCATGTTGCCAAAGTATTTTCCTGCTGCTCCCCCTCCTCCTCACCCCAAAAGTGATACTGTGTTTAAATGACTCTCTCTCATTCTTTCATGAAGAAACTGTATCTTTTTGTGATCAGGTGAATTTCTGAGCTTATTCTGAAATTACAGTAAATCACCTACAAACCTCTTCACACTTACTTATTAAAAAATGTTAGAAACTTCACTGGAAGTTGGGCGCTTCAAAGCTCTTGTGCTCCAGTCTGTACATGACTAAAAGGCTGTAAGGCAGACACCGCAAGGTGAAAGCTTTAAAATCAAAGCAAAACTTAATATACTGCTATTATCCCCTTTATAAGACATATGGAGAATAGTATCTCTACATATTTATGATTTTTTTTCTGATAGTAACTGCTTTAATGTTCATGGCATTAAGTTCTCCAAGTAGAAGAGAATATACTGAGATATACTCCATATTTCTTCGATGTTTCATGGTAGCTACGTTTCCAACCCAAAGTGAATTTATTCAAGATCTGTTTAAAAGCTTGTCTTGCGTAAGTTTAGTCAGCTGGTTTCTTGAGAAAAGCATTTCTTCAGAATTCAGGTAATGGCCTCAGCTATGGTGGTCATTTGGCGTTCCTCCCTGCAGCTGATAATAAAGGCAAACATCTCTAAAGCTGTCCATTGACAGTAGCACAGCACCTGCTGGTATATTATTGAAATTCTTTTATATGTGACTGAACTAGAGAACTTAAATATTTCCTTTTGCTTAAAATTCTTATAAATGCAAGTGTGAGGCGTGGGAAGAATTAATGGAAAACTTGATTAAAATCTTGTAGGTTTCAAGGCTTCTGGTTCTTACAAACAGCTTGGCACCTACCTATGTTTTTGTGTGTATGTGTTCTACTAGTCTGTTTACTGGTTTATAAACAGGAATGAAATAAAAAGAAAATTAAAAAATGAAAAGGCTTTTCCGCTAATCACACAGTCTTCTGTAGTTACTTAGCAAAATGGTTTATAGGGCTAATGTTAATCATTTTTAAAGCAAAGAACATGTTCCAACTTTACTGATTTTTCCATTACAGAAAATTATGTTCTGCTTAGCAGAAGTTTTAAATCTGGGTTGATTTTTAAATAGTTCCTTTCATGCCTGAAAAACTGTAAACTTAATCATCACTTAATCAGTTTGCCCTTGCCTTCTAATAGCCAACCAGACAGCTGAAGGGTAGAGGTCTATGCAATTGATATCCATAACAACTGTCAGAGCAGGTTTGACTTAGGGATTTCTTTTACAGAAATTAAATGGATAGTTGATGTCTGTTAAATCTGATCCCTCAATCTGGATTGTCTTGGTATGATATCAGGAGTCCACGAAGTGACTCTATCTAACATAAGCTTCAGGGTTAATCAAATCTGGTCATGGACTGTCGGGAGAAGATGTTTCATTAATCCTTAGTGCCCCAAGCTGGCATTGGTGTAGACCTCTAGACTGAACTTCTTCTAAAATGTACACCATAAGTGAACAGACAGCCCAGAATGAAGGCTTAATCATTGCTAAAGGTATCTGAAGGCTCTCTTAGTGTTATGCTTCCTAACAAATGAAGCATAAGCCGTTTTGTATACCATTTCCCCAGGTACTTCACTGTTGTGAAGAAAGAACATTTTAAAAAATGCTAAATTGAGAAATATTTTATCTGTGACAGTTCTGTCGGTCCTTGGCGAAGAAGTTGAATTTTGTAAGCATCGGGAAGTTGACAGAAGCACCATCCAGCTGCCTGGATTGACGGGCTCTGAGCACTCTGACAACTGTAGATATGTCTGGTGTACTATCTGCCTGTCAATGCCTCCAGATTCCCTCTGTGGGCTATTTTTATCCATACAGATCTGCTTCCCTCTTTGCCTGCTTGTACAAGTTGCAAGGAAACATAACTTCACTGTTGCTTCACTATAGCCTCTGTTTTCCTGTTATTTGGCTTGGTCTGGTTCTCTCCCTCCTCCTCCAGCCCAATTAACCTTTTGTGGGACTCATAATTTTGTATAGTATAAGTAGTTGAAATTCCCCAGATTTTGAGCTTTTTTTCTTTTTTTTTTTAAAGAAAAAATACCAAAAATATCATTTGGTATATGAACTGGTATATGCACAGTGTAGGCTTTCAAGCCACATTTCCTAAAAGATACATCTTCTTCGTCATCAATGGGGGCTTCCTGATGGGGAGAGAGTAAGCAAAATTTTCTAAACCACCTTCTCTCCTAGACATCTGCACTTTGCCAGGGTTGGAGACAGGGTATTGGTCTGAATGGTCTTTGCACCAACAGCTTCTCTCATGAATGCCTACTAGTGTGCACATAAATGGCCTTAGTGATCTGATATCCTTCCTCTGAAAAATAATCTCGTGGCCTTGATTTCTTTCATCAGCCCCACTGAGTAAACCTTGTGGAGTGTAAGGTGACGTGTCGGAGCACAGCAGAAGAACAAAAGGGGTGAAACTACAAATTGTTAGTCTGTTAAAAACAGATTATGTCTTTGGGTACAAATTCCATTAGCGACTGAATGAGCCTGGATGGGTAGTAGCTTGTGGAAGTATTTGTTATGACAAAACCAACTTTTCATTAATAGGCAAAGTTATCCTGTTTTCCTCTGTAGTCTGGCCAACATCAAAATGTTTCAAACTAATTTCAGACTTGTAAAACACTGTCTATCAGATACAGACATATGGATTGAACTAGTAATTTGCTTGCCATCTGCTGATAAAGGAAGGAAAGCTTCTAAGTAGAAAATGAAGGATTTTTTTTTTCTGTTGGAATGTCATATGGTGCCTTTAGTAGTTGTTTGTATTGACATTTTTATCGATTGTCACATAAAGCGTTACATTGCATTGACCTGCATCTGTTTTCAATTTGGTAATTATGATTTTTTGTTTTACAAACATCCATAATCATTTGAGTCTATACATAATATAGTTAAAAAATAGTCTACTTAAAATCTTAAAAAAAGAAATTAATAATTACAGTTCTTATTCTTTGAAACAGGAATGAACATATTCTCTTGCTTACTCCTCTTAATGTCAGAAAAGAGAAAGATCTTACTGTAACAGAATTAATTAAAGCTACATTCTCTTTTAGTCAAATTTTCCCCTTTCCTCCTGAAAGATAGGATAGAGGCCAGGAAAAGCAATAAATTCCCAATGTAAAAACCAACAAACCAACCAACCTGCCATAACTTTTCAGCTTGGAGGAGAACAGAGACTTGACCTTTCTGAGCTCTACACTACACAGAGACTCTGAGCTTTTCCCTGACTGCCAAGACTCTTGCCTTGACTCCCCGGCTTGGGTGATTTGGATAGGTCTGTCTGTCTGTCTTGACTGCCTTCACTTTGTGAAATAGCAGTTTGCAAGAGTTGAGGATTTTTCTCCTGAATCTGTATAGGTTTCTTATTTAATCATACAGGTTCTGGTTATCTATGGAATAATAATGCTTAGTCCATAATGAAAGTTTTAGTCTCTTGTATGTTTTGTCCATTTTCATAAAGCATTTAGACTTCTGATTAAAAGTGACATACCAAGTAAAAAAGGTAATAACTTCTCAAGAGGCCTATTTCATGAATAGAAAATAAAATACTTTCTCAATCAGTGCTCAGAACAGGGCACAAACTTAGTTAAAGCAAACTAAGCAACTAAGCAAACTTGGTTAAATATTAAATTATTTTAAATTATAATAAATACCCATTTCAGCCCTGCTTCTGCAGTCTTTATCATATTACCAAGTATTTTATTCAGTAATCCATTTTGAACAGAGAGTGCTAAAAGTATTCATGAGCTGTATTCTTAAACATGAGTTATTTCTTCATAAAAGTTATGGCTGAATTGTTGATTTTCTTTGAAATATGACAAACACGATTTTTTCTTAGTTCCGCAATTGGATTATTGACTTCCCAAAAGTGTAGGATGCAATGAATATACCAAAGAAATTCTGTATGTGCTTGAAGTGAAAGTAATATGGAAAATCACTACTTGTCCAATATACTCTATTCCCTATTGTCACCATCTGAAAATTGATGTTCCTGATATGGACTTGTAGAGTAGGTGAACAATGCATATACCTCTTAACACATGCCATCTTCTCTTGTCTGAATTTGTTATGTATGGTTTCATTTGAAAAAGCTAAACGGTTACGTAAATTACAAGTTTTCCAAAATGTAGAGTTAATTATCATTTTACATTTGGTGTTTACACTCTGCAGAAAGCTATTGCAACAGTAGCAAAATTTTAACAGATGGACATTTGTTGCAGATGTACTTATAGGAACTGATATCTGTGACAGCAAGAGGCCTGCAAAAGTAAGAAGAAAATTCAGATAGTGTTAATGAAGTAAAAGCTTAGGTTAATAGAATATCCCTGTGATGGCTTATGGAAGACTTTAGTTTTCCCAAAAGTATTACTACGTTTGCGATATACAGTTTGCCTCTGCTTTTTGTAGCTTAAGCTGCATCCAGTATGCTCAGTCTGTCCTTGTGTTTTGTTTCTTTGCGGTGTTCCAGCACAGTAAGTCTAGATCTACACTGCATCTGATCGTCCTGGTAGTTTTTTGTTGTTTTTATATAATTGACAATGTCAAGACTCTAATTTTCCTGCTGGTAAATGTTAATATTTGCTACATACATTGAAAAGTGTATGTCCCGATTTATTTTATCCTTTTTGAGTATTCTTACAGGACATATCATACTCTATGGGATCTGCCAATTCCGATGTTTATAATGCTTTGAACATGTATTGTAGTTGATAAAATACAGGCATTTACAGCATTCTGTTTGCGTATGTTCACTGCAGCAATGGCGTGGGAAATTACCACTAAGAAAATAGTACTTCACAGTAGCCAGGAGGAGATTGGATATTTAATCTGACTTTGTCTGCCAGAAACTGGTAAATTTGATGTTGATAGGCTTATTCACCTCAGTGTGCGAAACAACTGTTTACAGGTTAATGCTTGTAAGTCTAGTATCAATTGTTAAGCTGTCTAGAAAGAAGATTAGTGTCTGATCAGTAGGGTAGGAGTAGTCAAGAGTCCTTGTCTTGGAAAAAGCTGTATGATTTGGGACACATTCAAATTTCTGTTGTCCTTCTGTTGATTCATATTTTTATTATATAATAACTTCCAAAGAACATTGAGATTTATGAATATTAGCAAATTGCTTTGAGAACATTGGACATGAGCTACTTTAGCAGCGGAAAGGTTTATAAATAATAACTAAAATTTGTACGTCTGTTACACACTTACTGCTGTCTATCAGAGCTGCTCTTTCACAGACAGATTTGGCTTCCTCAGATATTATCGCACTTCTGACATGAGCAAATGGTTTTAAAACCATTCCTGTCGGGTCAGGATGGTGAGAACACCATATAGACATGCGACGGGGACTGTATAAACAACATACTCACATCACTGGACTAACACAGGTCCAGAGAAATGGCAGTGTCATTCTCACTCCTTAAACATTGTCAGCATGCTATCCCTCTTCTTCCCCAGCACGAGGGGATTTACCGAAACTGTTTATTTTCAACACATGGTTGATATCTTTGTCTGTCTGTCTGTCTGTAGATCAGCTGTGCCTTGTTAGGGATTTCACTCATGACCCTTGAGAATCTTGCTCAACCTTTCATCTCCCTGCCATGTAACTGTGGTTTGTTAGAAATAACTTAGGAAAAATGTAAACTTACTTAAATGACTAAGAAGTCTATAGTCAGTGTCAGAAAGAGGGGATTGACTGAATCAAGGGTGTATGTAAAAGATTAGTCCATGTATTCTCAAATATATTTACAATCTCTGTAGATGAAGCAAAAAGAAGAAAATACCGGAAAACTTAATAGTTGTATTTGCCCTTTGAGAAATGTCATAAAGAATATTTTTGTCTGTCCAATTCCGGTTAGTCTTGAGGTTTCTCTTTGTATTGTGCAAAGGCAGAAGGGTATGGTATTCCCAGCTCTATATAATCCCAGAATATACCCATACGTTACATAAAAAACCTTGGCTCATTATATACTATGTGCAATATTTAAGTGAGGGAACTTACGTATTTCAGTTATGACGCTATAGAGACAGTGATGCAGCTAATGAAAACAGAAACAAGGAGGATGAAATTAGGCCTGTGTTTTCTCCACTATAACTTTATTGTTCTGTTCAGCATTGCTTAGCCTAGAGGAGTCATGGAGAGAAAATACTATTTATTTTTGTAGTCTTTGAAGTGTGAGGAAATCATAACTCTCAGATTAAGAAAATTGCTGTGATCCTGTAGCTTTAAAGGCCCTTTCTACATGGAGAATCCTGTTCCTGGTTTCTCAGGAACTTGCAGGCTGTTGAGTGGCCTCAGGGGGTTCAGCAGGCCCTTAGCACTCATGTGCCCTGTGCAAGAGTATTTATGTGTCTCCATAGAAATTATGTCCATAATGTTTTTTGGATCGCCAGTCAGTGCCTTCACGTAGTCATACCTGTGATGCTGCTGCTCATGTTCTGTTTTGACAAGTTGACTGCAGCTGAAGATAGGCCACATTTTCAAAGCACTAATATTGGCAATATCCACAGTCAGGGTAAAATTATCAGAAAGTATGGATTTTTCTTAGGATTTTTTGAAACAGAGCAATATTAATTACTTTGTTATCATCGAACGTGTTTCAGCTGGTCTTGGTTTCTATCAGCGTTGCAGCTGCCAAACAAGTTGTTTCTTCCTCACCCCCTGAACCATTGGCTAGCAGTATAGTGTGAAGCATTTTGGCTAACTATTTCTTTTTTCTAAACTGTTTAAATATGATAATTTAAGAAAAAAATGAATACGCTTTATAACTCTGTATTGTCAAAATGATGATAAATCATGGGTAAAATTAGTGACTTGAAGAACAGCACTTGATACCATGATTTTCTGTAGAGAAATTTGGTTATGAAAATGTGCTGGAAACATATTAAAATAAATGATATTTCCAAAGGGAAAGTTAAAATGTGTGCCATTTCCCCATTAGGACTTTCTGGAGCACTTAACAATAACGAACGTACCTATGTCATATCAAAGCTATGATTCACCTCATCAGTTGATTCTCCAGCTCTCTCATTAGTATGTGCAGAACCTGCAACCTGTGTCACGTCCTTTTCTGGGAAAAACTGTGTCGAAAGATATGAGTTACCCTTCATTAATAACACTGCAGATCCAAATGGTTGAAATACACTCATTGTTATGCCAGTGCAAGAAGGAGAGTTGTACAAAAAATAATGAAATTTTCTCCCAATTTTTGTTGAAATTTTAAATTAAATAGAGTGTTTAGGACCATTGTCTGGATTGGCATTGTAGTTGGCAAGAAAAAAGGACAACCATTTTATTATTTTAATGTTGAAATTGAACATTTTTCTTTTTTGGGAATGAACACCATTTAGTAACTTGAAGGACTGTCTAAATTGTGTTGCTACTGCTTCTAACTTCCACACATCTGACAATGAGTTAGTCTTTATTTTTGCTCTAGCTTGAGTGGTCTCCAAGGTTATGCCTAGGTAACCTGGGTACCTTTGTACTGAAAAAGATGGAATGTAGCATTCTAACTACAAAGAGGGATGAGAAGGACACATTAAGGGAGTTTACGAATTTGCTGGGGAGAAGACTATGATGATAGCAGCAAGAAGACGAGCGTATTACAGGTTCAGAACAGATGGAGTCCTCTAAAGAAGTTGTCTGAACATAGCCAGGGAACTACAAATTGCATTCAGAAGATATGCCTTGTACTGCAGATGGCAGGTTCCCAGTTAGAAGGTGAGAGCCAGAACAGAGATATCTGTGCAGAGAACTGTATTGAATTTGCCTAACATCTTGTGTTTGATATACTTAGACATTTAAGCTGAAATATGAATTCAAAAGGCTAATGCATGGGCTGAGAACATGAGACATGTCTAAGGACTCAGAAATCCAGCAAGCTGCTGTCAGGCTAGAAACTTTTAACTAAATCCAGAAGCAGGATTAAGTTGTGGCCCTAAAACTGAAACAAGGCGTTAACATTGGATGTCACGTTCAATCACTCTGAAATTGAATTAGGACAAAGGAGCCCTCTCTTTCTTTCTGTGTGTGAATCTGATGTTATTCTAGAGTCACCAGGTCAAAAAGCAGTGGTTTCTTTCTGGGCCTGTTGCCCCATTTTATTTTATTACCCTGTTTGACCTGGTTATTGCCTGTTAGCCTGATATTGCTAAAATAAGTGGAAGTTTTGGCTTTGACTGAGACTCCTATTCTAGGAAATGATCCTCAGAATTTGTTCCTAGCAGACAAAACTCCCAGAAGTTACCCCATCCCCCGTGGATGTTCAGGATGGGACTCATCTTATCTAACCATGGTGTAGGTGTCTATGTCTGAGCTAGCTGTCTAGGATTCTTGGAATCAATGCAAATGTAAACAATAGAGTTGTGAGGTACAAGAACTGACTTACTTCATGGTAAAGGAGATATCTCTATAGAGTCAGAGAACTGCCACTTCTTTTGCCATTCTTTGAATTGGCTACTTCTCCAATGACTGAAGGAAGCTTAGACACATACACTACAGATGGAGGCTACAGCTCCTCCTCCTTAAAGTTTGCACTTGCTTTTATAAAGCAGGTATAGGAAGTGATGGATGGAAGAAGAATGCCTGCCTCTGCTTCTTCAGAGTGACAGCATTATCAGTGATTGCACTGCAGATAGGAAGCAGAATTTGGGTATATCCGCAGTTAATGACTCCTCTGTCTCCAAAAGATAATTTGTCAGTTAACGGAGAACACTAATATGACTTTAATCAAGAAGGCAAAAAGGGGTTCTAGCTAAAACTTGAAACATTATTTCATGGAATAATTATAGTTTTATTTGTTTTTCTGTTTTACTATGTCTGTTTTAAATGTCTAGGGTGACATTTCTTAAAAAAAGGGAATAATATAAGACCATTGAAGATGAAAGCTGCCTTTTCAGTACTAGTGTTTGCGTAGAGTAAAATGATATTCATTTGGTGGAAGTATATTTAAAGAGATGTTAAACTGATGGCTTTGTAAGATAAAACTAAAATCAGAGGGAATGAAAGGTAATTTGGGAAGCAGAACAAGGGAGTAAAATGGAAAGGAAATGTTAATGAGGTTATTTGGATAAGATTGGGGATGATTCCTTCAGTACAGAAAGTAGAAACAGGGGTGTTTCCTCTTCCTTGGAAAATTATTGAAAAGTCAGGAAAGCCCAACCTCTAAGAGAGCCAGGACAAATAAGGGTTTAAATAAGGGTTCTCTGACAGAAAGCATGTCTCTGGGAAGTCAAAGAATGGCTAGGAGAAGTGGCCCAAGAGACTTTGTGTAGAGTTTTACAATATAGATTTTGGGGCATCTTAATAAATTGTCTGTACTTTATTTCCTTATGCCTCTCTGTCTTTCTTTCTCTCTCTCTGTGTACCTGCCCACATTCCTTCCTAATCTGCAAAGTCAATCTCAAATAATCTGTTGTGCCCATTTTAAGTTAGAGGAGGCCTTGAGTGATTATGAGTGATTTGCTGGCCTCTATATATTAGTCAGATATTTAAATCCAGAAATGCAAACAATTACCTACAATTCTTGGTGATTCGTGTTAGATATTTAGAGATGTTCCTCTCCAACAGCAACACCAGCAACTGAGAAAACGAGAAATGAAGCATCCTTACTCAAGAGTTTGAAGACTGAAGAACAGTTTAACATGTATTCTCTGCTTATCATTGGTAGGAATGACCTTCCTGGGTCAGATACTTAGATCTGTCTAAAGGGTTATATGAATAGAACAACAATAAAAGACCACTGCATACCATACTTTATATGAGTAAAGTGTGCAGTGTTTCCCTTGTGTGCATGTGAAAGTCAATCTGTTATACCCAAGGGCTGTGCAAATCATATATGCTTAGTATGAACAAGAAAGGAAGCATCTGGATTGGACATTGAACAATGTATTTGGATTGTAAAGAAGGTCTTTCACTGACCTACTAACGTATGTCTTAGCTTTACCTCCTGCTTCCCTGCCACTCTTTGTAGGATCGATTTTACATGAGTTTCCTCACTCATATTCAGCCCTTCTTTAATTTTTTTCTTGACCTCATTTAGATGACTTAGACCTTACAGTTACTGGCATATGTGAGATGAATTTCTGGCAACTTTGTATGCATGGTATATGCTGTAATTCGAGTTTTGAAACCAGATTTCAGCGGAGTCTTACTAATCGCTCACGATTAAGTGATGGGTGTGGATAGCTGTTGAAAAAGAATAGATTTCTTCAAAAGGAGAAGAAAAAATGCTCCGTGACTGAATTCTTCTGACTCAGTAACCTTTCTTATGTGCAGTATCTGTTGTGGACAGTGGAGACAAAAATGGGCAAAAATCTTGAGCTAGCAGCATTGAAAATACAGGAGTCTTTGTAACACCTAATAGGAACCTAAATTAGATGCATAAGTAAGAAAGCAAGTTTTCTTAGGCTCCCTTCATAATTGGTGAAGAGAGGTTGCTCCAGAAGGCAAATCAAAGCAGAAGCACAATTGCCTTCTCAAATAATTTGTCTTTACCTTGACTGACTGTATAAGGAGCCTGGGGAGACTGGTTTCTGAATTTAGGCCTGTAAGTTAGGGGACTGAAGTTGGCTGATATTAGTAACCCTCTGTATGTTGTATTTGAGGAAATTCTAGTGTGAAGAATCCTACAGCCAAAAAGCAACGGTGTAAAATCAAATATGCAAGTCCACATTGCTCTAGACCATTTCACACTCAGCTATACTGACACAAAGAAATGTTTTAAAGTGAGGCAATTCTACAAAATGCCAAAGCTTTCATGAAGATGATCCAAGAAAAAATGAGAATCTAGCCCATAATGTCCACTGCAGACTCTTTTCTAACTGTTTTGTTATAAATCTATAACACCTTTCTCCGCTGCTTTCTGTGCAAAGATCTCCTAAGCTTATCCTATCCCCAAGCATCAGTCATTCAAAGACAATTTAAAACAAGCAAAACACCTGTTTTTTTGAGCTATTTACAAAAGAAGTATTTTGTGTTCATTCTGCACCAAGCAAATGGGCAGGGTTTTTGCAATGGAAAGCTGTCCAGGACTCTGCGATGGTGCTGCACCTGCAGAGCTGGGAATGGAAAGTTGAGGTGTTAAGTGTTTGTTCAGGGTCATAAGAACTCCATTAAAACAAAAATACCAAAAAAACAACTAAAAAAGAGGAGGCAGAACCCTCATCATACTGAAAAAGACCTAATCACATTGAAAATTATCACTGCTAAGACCCTATAATGTTGAATTTTCCAGATATGCTTGGATGGTAATTTTTGGATGTTTCAGAATTATTTTATTTTTACATTGCATGATTGGTTGCTTTTTTTAGTTTGTGTAGCTTCTTCACGACTGAACAGTCTTCAGTCCTTTCCCTTCCAAAGTATTCTTTTGCATTTCCCAACACTAAGAGAAATATTATTTCACCGACACTTTTTAAAGGTTATCTGTCACTTTAAATCTGTTCAAGGTGCTCATATGGTAATGCTGCTAATTATACTTAGGCAGCAAAATGCGTCTTAAGCCCTTCAGACACACTAACAATGAAAGGCCAGTCCTAATGCTATCTCTCCTTTTTCTTTTTTTCTTTTTTTTTTCTTTAAAGCAACTGATGTGTCTCTTGTTTATGGGTCTGTAGACATTTTTATTGCAGCAGGGAATTTCTCCACCCCAATTTTACAGGGTAGCAGTAAATGCTCAGCAGCTGGGATTCTTACAGCAATATGAAGGAAGTCTCTCTTAGTGTTTCTGTCCTTATAACAGCAGTTACAAAAGAGTGACTTTGATTTCTTAAAACCTGAGTTTATGTTTTTATTAAATTTGAAGACTGATATGACTTACCTCAGTTGTTACCTTTCTCATCCGAAGTTTACGAAGGACAGTAAATGCGAAACCAGCAAGCTATGTAGTTGCTTGTTGCCTCTGTATTGTGGTGTGAGGATGAGATTAGATGGGATAAAGTTACTTGAGCAACTGGATCAATTAGGTACATATACAATGTCTCTATAATAAATAAACACACTGTTTTATGAAATAATGGCAATTTTAACAATGTGTTAAAAGATTTGCAAAGCACAAAGCAGCATAGGTCAAATTTAGTGCAACAGTGTATCGCAGTGGAGGAAATAAAATTCACCTTCCCATCCATTACAAGCCTCCAGAGGGAACAGCAGGGTCCAGCTGGGTCATAGGGGTCTGGCTGCTTGAACCTTTAGGAGGAAATTGGCCTGTGTATAATCTGCAAAAGTTGTACTGTCTGCATCTGAGTACCGTTTTACTGTAAGACCTTGCAGTGTTTAAGATTAAAACATTGCTTGTCTGGATTTTTCCCTCTTATTCTATTTTATTAAGAGATAGCTAAATACCTTCCACTATGTGAAAGAGGAAAGAGGACCTTCAGATGAGTGTGAACTAGCTTTCGAACAGATGATGCCTGAAAAGCAGGTTTGGGGAACGTCTGAGTTCCCCTCGCAATTCACTTCGACTGAACCAGTTGTGGAACATACTGTTTTAAATGTGAAAAACACATCTGACTTTGAATGTGAAGATGCAGTGATAGAAAAGGTTAGCTAGTATATTCCAAGCTTTTCAAGGCAATATGTACTGTAAGCTCTCATTGTGCATTAATTTATGCTCAGACAAAACACTGCAGCTTGTCTGCATGGGGTGAGTATAACAAGTTAGTTAATATGTTCTAACAACATCCTAATATCCTGGTCTGGACAAGGTCTATCAGTACTTGTCAGTCACTTTATTCTGGTTGCTTATCTAATAGATTTAACCTCTGACAGTTGCATATAAATCCTGCCCTGGATATTCTCTGGAAGATATCTCCTGCAGCAACACCTGAGATCAGTGTCTGAGTTACAGCATCACCTAACCAGCCATTAATATATTATTGGAAATACAAAATAAAAACTGAAAAAGTAAAATAAACCAATCCTAGCAGTAACTAACATATTTTCTTTGGAATTGTAAAGATGATTTTTTTTGGTATAGCTATTTCAATATTTTTATAATTTGAGGAGATTTTTCCATTACAAACTGTATTTCTTCTATTAATATTGGGGTTGAGTGTTGGATATGAAACACTACAAAAAGTATTTTTTATTTATTTGTTGGGTTTTTCTTTTTTTCCCCCCCCTAATTCCTCTCCAACTAACCCACCGGTTTAGTGATTAGCACAGGAGCCTTTCACACACTGTTTTGAGCTCTGTTCCCTGGCTGCAGTTCACTCAACCTTGACGTAAATCTCAAATAAGTACTTTGTGAGAGGTTAGCCTTTTGTGCAGGGTGTGTGAGAAATCCTGCCTGACCAGGTTTGTTACAGAAACCAGTGTCAAATTGCCTTGCCCCGAGTGTTTGAATATGGAAGAGGGGCCTGGGGCTGGGGGCACGCGTGCAAAGAACACCCTCACTCCCAGCTTCCCATCGGCTACGCGGCCCCCCAAACAAACCAAACCAAAAAAACACAGTGTTCAGACTGCCAGTGTTTTAGTGATGATCTGGCTGTGCCTGGCACTGTCAAGTAAGCCCGCGATGATTTACAGTAGGCAGGTACAGTAAAGTGTATGTCATTCGTAGGATCTGCATTCGGCGTGTTGCTTGTTGAGGCCGGTTGCTTTTAATTTAGTCTATTTGATCGTGCTATTTGCCTTAGGTGATCAGCAACCTTTCATGTAAACCCTAGCCAATCTTATAAAACTAATGGAAGAGGAAAAAAGAAAAAAACACACACACACAAAACACCGGAACTGTAGTCGTGCCTTCGCTGTTGATGTCAGCAGTGTCATACAGAGGCAGATAAGGTATGCAACTCTCCCTTTTTATAAGGTACATCTCCTCTCTGCTTTTCTTTATGTTTTTTATTATTTTTTTAAAGAAAGTTATATCCTTTGGAAATGGAAACAATACATTATCTTTTTACCCCAGGGCCTTGCACTTGAAAAGTCTTGAAATCTCTTCGCCCTTCTTCCGTGTCGTGTAAAAGTGGGTTGCTCCCAATTAGACTTAAAATTCAACATCTCTACGCTTCTGTTTCTTTTAGCAACCTTCACGTTAATTGCAATTATGCGTTAGCAGAGGTCTTTTATATGAACGCTTCCATGCATGGGAAGTGGAAATCTTTGGGTGTTGAGGAGGCTCTCGGATCACGTTTTGACAAGTCACCCAGTTTATCAGAGTAGTACACTAAATGCTAACAATATTTCTTAGTGGTATTGGGGACTTCGGCTTAACAAAAACAAGAAGCAACTTAGGATCTGCAGAGGGGGAGTTCAAGTTCAGCCAGTCAGTATAAATACAAAAAGCAGAATGCAGTCCACCACTTGTCAACCATTTTTGAAGAACCTAAGTTAGTTGGTTTTGATCTGTGAGGACTGACGTTATGCATATTTTCATTTTTCCTTTCTATGCTTTGATTGTACATTAAAAAAAAAATAAAGTGCTTATCTTGGTGAATTCCAGTAAAAAATTTAGTTACAATGCTTTCAGGACCACTTTGCATTTTCTTAAACAACTTCTAAGCATAAAATAATCTGGAAATCTAGTGTGTTGCTCCAGGCTTTTGATATATAATTTCTCGTAATGGTTATCATTATCGTCGTCATCATCATCATCAAAAAAAAAAAAAAAAATCCTTACAGCAAGGGAGCATTTATTTAAACATGATTTGGCAGTCAAAATCAGAAAATGACAAAGTTCAAATTTCCCGGCACCCCTTCACCCTGCCTGCTCAGCGACCTGGGGGTCCTTAACTGCCTGATACTTCTAAGATGGGAAATGCAGTCGGATGGGAGATATGTTTGCACGTTGTGTTGTTGGGCTTCCCCATGAGGAATACAGTAGTGTCGATGGTACTTGCTCTGATTTCCTCATGGATCTAAGCTAGCCACGGTGCATAATGCAGTCTCTCTAGTCTGCATAATTTATAAGCGTGGACCCCAATGCCGCTTACACGCTTTATGTAAATAGCCCCACTGAACTACATCCAGCCAGGAGGATCTTGTTGCAGGGTCAGTGCTCTGGTTGCGAGAGGGCTGGGGAGCAAGATAATATTTTTTTTTAAATCCTCTTCCTTTTGATGTGAGACTCTTGTCTTTAAACTGTTGGCTAATTGCCATTCTATTATCTGAAACTTGTATATTTGCCTTTTATAAAGCTCTTTCACCTCTGCCCATATTAGTTTTACTTCCCTTCTGAAAACAACCCTGTTTTTATTATTATGTTTTTGGGTAGGGTTTTTTTTGTTGTTGCCTGTTTTTTTTTTTTTTTATTTGTCTATTTTTTTCACTTCACTGTCTTTTAAAACTGGTTAATTCTTAATAATACAGAAGTACATTAATGCCTAAATCCTTTTTGATTGTTTCATCTTTTCTCTTGCTTGCCCTGTATCATGTAGTCACACACCCTGCTATATCAACTACCGCCCCAAGTAAGATGACACAGTTCTTGGAATAATAGCATACATTTTAATAACATTTATCTTACTTTTGAGGAAAAACAAATAGTCAGTGCTTACTTGCTGACAATAGGTCAAAGAGTTGAAGGCTTTTTCCAGACCACAGCAGAAAACTGCAGAACGAAATTGTCTTATTTACTCACTGATTGGATAATTAATGTAATATTTGATATCCAATCCGACTACCTTTCCAAAGCTAAGAGCATTTTTTCCATGAATGCAAGCTGCCAGTGTGGACCTGAGTGCGTGCTCTGGAAATCTGCTTGGAATGAGCTGCTAATCCCCAGTGGAGTTCTGACTATTAGCACTATTATCTCTGCAGTTCAGGAGAGCATTGTTAAGCACTAGAAAAGGACTTCTGCAGTTGATCTTCTGGGTCCTGTTTTTTTCATAATTTTTAGGAAAATCACAATCACCATACATCTCAGTTTAATGGTCTAATAAATATCTCAATATTGTGATATGGCAGTGTTAAACATCGTAGTATACATGGACACTCCATCAGTACCGCTGTAATAGGTGGAACAGCTTGAAACGTTTTCAAATCAGGCTTTTCAACAGAACAAAACCTACCAACTATTCAAGAAATTATTTATAGCCAATAATTCATTTTTCCCCCACTACTTTATTGTAAGAATAATATAATTTGCACTTCATTTTGTGGTCTTGAAGTGAAGCTGCTACAGAAGTCCAAAGATACTGTTACTCTATAACCCATCATAAATACGAAATTAAAATAGATAAAATGTATGTCATATGGCATACTAATTTACAAGAGATCTTGCTATAATAAAAAAGTAGAGGAATTAGGCAAGAGAATGCTATTGTGTGACTTAAAACCTTATTCATCACCTTTATAATTAATTCTTTTCTGTTACCAGGTTGAGATTTCATAACCATTTACAAGCCAGCCACAACTGTTGAACTTTAATATATCAGCAGTCCAAATGGCATAGAGAAGAGATATTAATTAACCTGTTGACTAGTATGATCAGAGCTTGGCTATCAATAGGTTTTGATAGTTTCAGGACATCACAGCTACTAGTTTTCAGCAAGGCTCAGCCTGTTTGTTTGGGATTCACCTGAGATTGTCACAGAGAGAAGAAAGATGGCCAGAGTCTAAGGCTCAGATTTGCAACTGTGGCCCACGGTCATTAAGCTGCACATTTGATGGGAATTCCTTTGGTGCAAGATACAGCTCAATTGACGGTTATAGAATATAGTCTAAAATTAGGAGCATGGTTAATTCCTATGCTGTCTAATATTGGTACAGAATTTTTAGGCCATTTCTTTAACTGTGACATTTATGATATGTCCCAAGCAAGGATTTGTTCCTCTCCGAATGGGATTATAAAGCAATGCCACAGACCATGGAATTCAGGATGGCATGAAGGCATTTAAAACCTCAGTCCAGCCTCGTTCGGCATTTGTAATGTTTTCTATTCTGAGCCTGAAGAATGGCACAAAACTGTGACTAAAGATAAATAGTGCAATGTTGTAAACATCCTGTAGATGTTACAGTGTAACTCTGCAAAATCATTAGGTTGGTCACTTATTGGTACCTTAATGTTGGGTCTGGTGGTGAGCTGCAGTGAATTCGCTAGAGAAGAGCTGCTCTTCTGTTCCGCTGCGGTTTAGGCAGTCTGTGGGGAAGCACTGTCTTGTCTCCTTATGATTATGTGAGCCAAGTCTTCTGGATAGGTTTTTCCTAGGAATAAGAGGGCTTATTTCTGTCTTTAGTTTTTGTTTCTTGTTCCATAGTGACGCTGAAATAAACTTTTGGGTCAAAGGACAGTTTATTTCACTGTTCCACATGCAGGGTGTGCTGGAGCTTTTTGGTGGACCTTCCGAGATCTTTGTGCTTTTAGTTAGCACCCGGAAATCATCACGACTTTTACACTCAAAAATTTACCCACCTGAGGCATTCACTCTTTTCTCTAAAGCAAGCAAACAAACCACCAAACCAGAGGAGAGACAACTCTCTCTGTTAAAGCAGTCCCACCTTATTTGTGAAGGGGTATTAAAACTTGCTAATAAAAATAGGAGCTGTGCAAATATGTTATTGGCTGTTTATAAGAAGTTTAATGTAACAGTACTGGGAGAAACGGTATTGTAGGCAAGAGAAAGAAAAACTCATGCTCTTCAGAATGACTGAGCTGTGCACATCCACCAAGTATTTAAATTGGTGACATTCTTCCTTGCCCTCCACTGCGTGTCTCCCAGAAGCTTAGGTTTCAGTATGTTTTCAGAGTGTACAATATTAGCTGACCTTGACTTCGAGCAACCATTAAATATGTGCATCATTTATTGATATTAAAAGAACAATCGAAAGACCAATCTGTATGGCTCCATTATGGATTTTTATCACAATTTACAGAAATCAAGAGACTCTGCAGGACTTACTGTAAATTAATTTTTGAGCCAGCTGGAGCAAACCATAACCCTGATGTTGAGATTTTTAAATCAGTGCTTTTGCATTTCACCCCTAACAAATAATATATAGTTAAAATGTGTTGATAAGGCTTTAGAAACTGATAAAACTGAAAGCTAAGATGTGCTCTGCAAGGACCATATTGAGGCATTGTCTTTGGAGAATTAATCTAGTAAATCCCTTTTTAATCAGTATATAAGCATTCCAAAGATTTTTTTTTTTATTATTAAAAGGCCCTTGCAATTCCTTTGGCACAGGAAGAAATCAGCTCTATTCAATCAGTCTGACAGCTTCAACATCAGTTTAAGGGGAGGAGGGGAGGACAACGCATATAGCTTTTTTTCATAAACCCACACTACTGAGTAATGACAATAATTATAGATTTAAAAATCTTTTTCAAAAAGTTAATTAGGAGATTACAGAAATAGTTAGAAGTTATTTACTAATGTAAAAGTAAATATGCATAAGTTTAGTTCATTGACCCAAGAATGAGTGTATTTTGATGGTTATTGTTAATGTTATCTGGATTAATAAGTAATAGTGGGAAGTTGGAATTTAGTGCTGGGGGTTAATGCATTTAACATTTTATAGTTTAGTTGCTTAAAAATGATGTTCTTACAATCTGTCTGCATGTAAGTATGTATCTTCTCACCTATTTTTACAGTTGCTTTGGATTTGGATGTTGGATTTACTAACTGTAATGTAGCTATTCTTAAGCATGCAATGGTGTGGCATCAAGGCAGTCTTTCAGTGGCTGAGGTCCACCTGTCTCTTTAAGCTTCTCTTTGGGTGTGAGGGATTCCCAAGCCTGTATATATATCCTTAACATTATACTGTCTTTTTGTATTTTATCATCTCTAGACAGTAAAATAAAAATGATCACGTTTCCAACGGGATGTTTTTTTCTGTGTGTCTCAGCACCATTAAAGTACCGATCAAAATGGTTGAGTAGTTTGCGAGTTTATTACACTAAACTTTTTCTTCTAGTTGCATTCTTCTTATTAAAATAGAGAGACTGAACTTGATCAGAATACTCTTTTCTGAAATGTGCTCTAATTTTTATCATTTTATTAAACTGTACTGTTCACAAATCAAAGGAGATGGGATTGCAACGTTATTGTAGGACCCGGCAGGGACAACTGCTTCTGCCCTCTGTATCCTTCACCAGTGGAGGCCTTATTACTTCTGATAACACTACTCCAGTTTTTAATGAAACTTCTGGCCTGTTCTTTTCATGAATGGAACAGTTTTCTGTTATTTGCAGGTCCCGAGCCTCTCCCTGAATTGGGTTCATTGCATGTCTGTCCAGCTGGTTTGTTGCAGGCAGTATTCACTGATTTTAAAGCTGCGTAATGTAAAAAAGTAGAGAGCACAATGCAGGCAGAATAAGTTGCACGGCGCTTGCTCGTTTCAGTGCTTCACCCCTAATGTATATGAATACCTACTGCAGTTGAGCACGACGTTTGTAGAGGGATCAGCTCCAAAAACACACTGTGTTCATACACTAATTTGTCTCTACACGTCCCTCAGGATGCAGATAGATGTTGCAGTCTGTCAGCCTTTCATCACTGAGCACTTTCCTTTGCCTTATGTGTTCTGTTTCCTTCTCCTTTGCATGCATGTTACTTTCTAAATTTCTTTTAGAGATTAAGATCTTTTTAAGGGAGTCAGTCTATATTTCTTCTGCCTAGAGACTCAGCTGCATCTCTGCACAGGAACAGGTCTCCTGCTGAAGATATGGCTGTAGAATTGAAACTTTTGATCTTTTTTTTCTCATAAACATGGGACTCTAATAATGTGCTCATGCTGAAGGTGACATATTTTTGAAATTTTGTGGTAAGGATTGCTTTGCCTCCTTTCAGACAGTCACTGGAAGTTCTGATGGACCTAAACCATTACCTCCTCTTTCCTGTTTCAGCCACTAAAACTTGCCTGTGTCAGTTTGATAACTTTATATTCAGTAGCAGTATGTGTACCTACCAGAATAGAGCCACCTTAGTGTAAAGCATTCTTGTTTTCTGTGTATCGGCAAAAGGAAGAGAGGACTTTTTAATGTGTGCTTAGCTCATGCATATTCAAGTCTTCACTGTTTTACATCATGTGGAGTTTTTTCTTTGTCAATTTACCAGACTTGCTATAAAAAAAGAATGGAGGTTTAAGCATATTTAAATACTTCCATCCCACGAGACTAGTTGCAATGTAAGTGTGATGGTCTTGCTTTATGAAATCATTAAAAGGAGAAAAAAAGAACAGCTGAAAAACAAGAGGAAAAAAGGAGAATTAATAATGCAGTTCTCCAGTTCTTCTTTCTAGTTTTAGGAATGTAAGAAAGTAGGGTAGAAGAAGAAGAAGAAGAAGAAGAAGAAAGTCTTGACTGCTCTTGATTTCCATATGTACTTACTTTGTTTGTTTTCCTCTTACCACTCTTTGATATAGAATAGTTTCTTCCTGTCTTTCATTAAACTGGTGCTGCCTTGCATCCCCATGCTCATATATAAAAGAACTGCTGCAACAAAAGAAGTCATGCCTAACACATCTGATAGTATTTCTGTGTCCATATGAAAGCTCTGAAGATCCTTGATAATTTATTAGCTATGCAGGGGGGAGTCTTTTACTTTCACACTGAAGAGCTTATTGTTAATGAAGTAGGTATTAAAGTGACTGGCTTGTGCATCTGCATTGAATGACTTAACATATGGATAACCGGGTAACCAAAAACTGCTGGACTTAGTTGAAAAATTAGTTATTGCCTACATGTCACATGCTGTCAATTCTGTAACATAGAAAAGACTGAAAAATCAAATACAGGAGAAAAGGAGATTAAAAGTAGATATGGAGAAACACTTTTATATGGAGAAAGACTTTTAACCTACTCTTGTATTCCTTTAGCTTTGTTCATTCTCAGTATTATTTGCTCCAAAATCACCTCGGCTGAGTGAATCAGTGTGAAATACTGTATGGGTTAATCAGTAATAGCGTGCAAACAGCTCTTACCTGTCTGGGCACAGTGCTTGAGCATGCATTGCAGAACAGCTGTCAGACTACTTTGGAAGCTTCCTTTTCTCAAGTCTTTTTACTGGAAGATCTGGGCATCTTATCAGCTCTAAGTAGAGTGAATATTCTTTTATTAAATGTTGAGTAAAAGCAATTAGTCTCATCTTTTTCTCCTCGTTTCTTATGCATATTATTTTAGATTCATTCTCCTCTTTTCTTGGTAGGTTTTTATGGGATGGAACTAGGTACTGCTAGTTAATTGAATTTATATTTGTGCTACATCCAATCTTGCATTTGGACCTCTCTTAATTTGAGGGGGAATTTGGTAATCAATAGAAAATTACTGGGGGTGATCTGTGACAATGTATTTAGGTTGATTCTATTTGCTTCTAGAAATCACTAAAAGTGGGTGTGTTAACACAGGTTTCAGGTTTGTCATGGCTTCTTCTATTTCTGTGGGGAGAAGGAGGGATTATAGCCATATCTGCTGCAATGTTCAAAACTGTGTGTGTTGATAGTTGCTATCTTCTGCCATTTGTCTCTGAAGGACCTCACACTTCCCCTTACCAACTCCAAATATCTTCATATTCAGCATATTCAGTCCATTTTTGCTGGGTTGTGTGTGAAAGCATGCCACATGGCCATGCTGTATCTTCCCTGAGCCACATTTTGCCCATGTCTGGTAAATGGTATGTGACTGACTATCACATGCTGACAAAAGACATTATTGTAGCCTTGCATATCGTAAAATCTGCCTTTGCTACTCAGTTTAATATTGGCGAATGAACCAGAAGAACTTGTAGTTCCAGTAAGAGTGGTTTTAATGCTGCTGTTACTCTTTTCTTGTGGCTTTTCTTTTTTTTTTTTTTTTTCATTTTTCTCTATCATTTGGGGGTGGAGATTGTTTGTTTCTTTAACTGGCATATTATGATAATAGAATCGAGATAAGATTTAATCAAGGTACATAATATGAATACATAATGAAACAGTAAAACATGTAAATGAGACCCTGCTGGTAACCTGGCTTTTGAACTATACTTTATGATATGTTTTTATATGATGTAAGTATAGTGTTCTTGTTCTTGGTAGAACTTCTAAAGGAAAGAATTTAAGTTTCTCTTTACTCAAACTAAGGTTTTGTTTCATGGTAAATAATCATACTGGAATGAGATTGATATCTGCTGAGTGAAGAATGAGAGTGCATTCAGCCATTTTCTTTATACATTATCTTATCAGCGTATCATTTTGCTTTATATACATTGGAACGAGTTATATCAATTATAACTCCCATTTATCACTGCCAGCAGCCATACTGTGCATTTCAGGGCCCTAACACAGACCATTCTACAGTCAGCTGGCTTGGGCTGTTGGCTAAAACGCGACGGGTAGGGTGAAAGGGAGGGAAAAAAAGCAAATCCAACCCAAGGTTTAACAGCAAGAATTCCAGCTCGTGTCCTCTTCCTCCCGAATTCCAGCTAAAGCTCTGTCTTGAATAAGCATGTTCCCTGTCCCTTATGACAGAAAGGGATGTGGAAACAATTACTCAACATGAGTCATAAAAGAGATAAACCCTGAGAGATAGACAAAAAATGTTTATCCTGCTCTGAGCCACATTAGCCCAAGGCTGTGAAGTCTTATTTCCATGTCGTGCCCTGATTCTGAACTGTTCGTCGGAGGCCCGGTTACAGACAGCTGCTGCAAGGGAAAGGTCACAGTCCAACGGCTCTGAAGAACCTGCTTCAGCCGCGTCTCCAGAAGCACTGGGAAAACAGTCCATCTCATTTGTTGGGAGAATTAACCTTCCTGATGTAGCATCTTCAGTAGCAAAAGGTTCTTGACAAGCTGATTTTGTGAGATCTTTTTCTCTAGTTTAGTTGACTAGCCTACATTAGGAAAGATTGTTTCTTCCGCTGCTGCTCTAGATGTAGTGATCTTAGCCCAGATTTTTTTACAGATAGTTGGCATTGTTCTCACTATAGAGAGTTAGGAAAAATTGCTAATCATCAGGGAAATGTTAGGCTGTCCTGAAAAATGGTAAAGTGTTTTTTTTTTTTTTTTAATCCAAGGCTGAAAACATACCAGAGGGAGTGATTCCTTTTAGTCTTTTCTTTGTGTTGTTCTACCTTGAAAGTATGACTAAGTCATGGTTGATTAAGCTTCCCACGCTGACAGTTATTTGAAAAATTTTTCTTTATGATGATAAAGAAAACTTATTTAGAGTACCTTTGTAATGTTTGTGTCAATACCTAAGCAACCACCATGCGATGTGCTTTCTGATCAGCTCTTACGTATTCTGTAGTCTCCATCTTTATAGATAAGAGCCTCTCTCCTTACTAAAAAAAATAGTGATTTTCTAAAAAGAGCTAACTAAGGGTTGGATTAATTTCACCTAAATGTGTGCTAAATATTAGGTGCATATCTTGAAATGGGACAAATTGCTCTTTCTCTTTTGATAGACTGGCTGAGAGAAACTTCCAACTTCTCGGAGCCTCTCTGCTCTTTAAGACAGTACGCACACCTCCCATGCGTGTCCAGCTGATAACTTGTTTGGTTGCACAATGTTAAATGATCTCCTTGCCTGTTGGAACTATCTAACATGTCTTTCGTATGTTCGATAGCATATCCTCACTTCCAGCCAGCTTGTGGCATCAAACTGAAGTGCCAAAGTAGCCTGAATAATCAGTAGGGAGAGGACAGAGAATATCTAGGTGAGGAATCTGCCTCTCACCATGCACTGTGAAGGGAAGCTAAAGCTAGAGTTTTGAAGCCAGGCAATAGTACTGTAATTTTTGTGATACTTGGAAGATCCTTTCTTCTAAAATGCAGGCAGTCAGAGAGCTTTAGGTTAAATGCAGATTTCCATTCTTCCATATGGTGAGTTTGTTGGCAGAACTGTCACACTAAGATGTCAGACACTGATACAGCTGATACAGCCGTGCCGTAGCTTTGCGAGGCAGGGCATGCATGCTGCACTGGCTTTTCTCTCTGCTGTTTACCCAGAGTACTTTGGCCTTGATAGGAATTATTACTATCAGTAAAGCTTTTTTTGCCAGATCCTGGATCATTTTAGTCTTCTGCTTTTCTGTTTTGTTTTGCTTTTTTTAATCCGTGAGGAAGTTCTAGAGGTACTGTGCTGCTATGTATGTTCAGTGCAATGTATGTTCAGTTTATGCCCAGAACCACTCTGTATTATCAAGAACTCAACCATGAGCTCCAGAAAATGAGCCTCATATCTGGCTTTTTCTTGTGATGCATCTTCACAAAAAATCTGCTGTTAGAATTAACAACTCTGTTTGTGATTTCTTAAGCTGAATAAAATAAAGTTTCATTTTTTGTAACTATATAAACTATGATCCGCTAACAAAAAACAAGGTAATAAAACTTATTATGAGCTGAATGAAATGTCCTTACTGTTGAGAAAGGAACTGGATAAAAAAGTGTCCCCTTTCTAAACATTCATTTAGGTTATGCTCAGATGTGTATTCCTGGTTTGGGAGCAGTGGAACAAACCTAGGAGGTGATCAACAGCTTGGAAGAGGTTAAATGTAGAGTTGTGAAATCTAATCAGCAAGAGAAGGGGTGCTCTTGCTTCCATCTAAGGCATCTCATATTTTGCTCATATAGTTCCTAAGTTCGAAGACTTCTGTCCAGGTTTGCCACTGAATTCTCTACTGTGGCCCTAAATGTTTACACAGCTATTCACCGGAAAATGAGTGTCCTGCTTAATGCTCATGAACATTAAGCTTTAATATATGTTTGCTAAATAGCATAGTCAATCAGGAGAGACAGGGTCATAATTAAACTGAGCAAATGTGATTCTTCTGCATTAATATTTAAAGCTCTGTGAAGTTCAGATTTTATTTTTTGGTGAAATATGTTGAAATACGAAAATCTACCACAAAATTATACTGACTTTTTTATGGAAACTGATGTGAAGATTTAATTTCCTTGCTTTGCAAGTGTATCCTTGAAGTGGGTCACCTATTGGCTTGCAGTGTTCTGGTTTCTCAGCTTTTTGAATTAACAAAAAAATCTGAGACATACAAGATTATTTTCAAAGAAATGCTTATATATTTCTCCTTGAGTCTCAACAAGAATTTTATTTTTTAATATTTTTGTCCTTCTTTGGAAATATTTTGTAAACTGTATTAACATTTTAAACCTTTTTTTTTTTTTAATATTCCAATAAAACTAATAAGAAAAGCCCACTTAGATGTATACCTGTGGGAGTTAAGGAGATATTCAGAAGGAAAATATTACCATTTCTGCACTAAAATGAAACTTTTCTGGCCATGTGGCTTATAAAAGAATCTAGTAAGATCAGTAGAAATGCAATGGTTAAAGCCAGAATTACTGGGGAGGGCTCTAGGTTTGTTATTACCTGTGAGGGCAATGAGATGATTGTTTGACTTTAAAAATTAGAAATCATTTCCATTTAAAATTTAAATAAAGTCTGAAGAAGTGTCTTAGTGCTATGTATGACTAGACATTAGCAGAGAGCTACTTTTTATTTATTACAAATAGTATCCGCCATCTTTTGAAACTTAGACCGATGATGTCAGACTTGAAAATTCTGCTAAATTCTCTCATACCGCCAGATTTTGCGGTAATAATATTTTATAGGGAGAGAATAATCTTTTGCAGAGACCATTCATATCTCTGCTGTAGTGTTCATCATTTTGGAAGAACTTTTCCAAATTTCATTTCATTTCTTATTAACAAGTTTGTTAAATTAAAGACTTACCAGACACATTTATTTTATTGGTATTTCTGGTGATGGAAAATAGCTGTCTACACTGGAAAAACAGAAATTAAGTAATCCTGTTACCTTATTTTCACAGTAAATTTCAAATAATAAATACTACCACTTAACTGTAGTTTATATAACTAAAAAACAACTGATTTTATAATAATACAGAAACAGGCACTTATTATCAAGTGACTTTGCAAATACTATTTCATTTTATTTTAAAAGAAGAAGAACAGTTTGATTTTTTAAGTGTTTAATCTTCTGGTCCATTATAGTAGGAGGTATCTCGCTCTGTTTGGTGACATAAGGGTCAAAAGATAAACTGTAACCGATACCTCTGTTTATTTTTTTGACAATGTTAAATTAGCAACCCCTCAGACCTCTTGCGGAGAAGCACAACCTGAGTAATTGAACATGTCGCTGGGGAGTACGCTCGGTTAAGCTGATTCCTATTATGTTGGCTTGTCAGGGACCAGTAATTAAGGCTGAAGAGGGATGCTCATTAGTGTCTACAAAATGATTCAAAGCGGAGACAGGACGAGTCCTTCAGGCACACCTGCCAAAGCTGCCGTGCCTGGCGGGGGAGCCCGGCCGGCCAGCGTGGCTGCGCAGCGCGCGAGGGCTGCGGCACGGTACGGCAAGGGGACCTAAAGTAAGTGCTGCAAGTGCCCGCTCTTGGATCGAGTTGGAGAACCGCACTGGACTTCTGCCTTTGAAGATCTTTGCCTTACGCCGGAGTGCCTCTGCAGAAGGGCACTTTTAGCATTTATTGCATAAGGTGTACAGTGGTATCTATTCAAACAGTTTTCTCCTTGATCCCTGAGTGATCATTTCAGTCATTTTGCTGGAAGCATCACACTATTAGTAATCTCTGTTTCTTTGAACTCTCAAGGGTCTGCTTGGGTAATCTCTAGGAGTCATGGTGCTTTTGATGATAAATGTCTTTATTAGCATACATTTTTCACACTTGCTCTTTAAAAATAGCATTTTTTATTTATTTTTTTTTACTCCCACCACCTATGCTATTGACTGTAATACATTAATTTCTGTGAAAAACCGAACAGGAAAACACTCTCAATGAGGCTTGCTGGAAACGATAGTGCTTATCAGCGCAGGAAACTGGTATTTGCATAGCGATGCTATATTATTACTTAAAAGACCTCAAATTTGTATGGAATTGGGAGCTTTTCGGGGCTTGAGCTGGGATGATTGTGCGGACCTTGTTCTTCCGCAGTATGAATAATATGAGAAACTCAGTTTTCACAGGCACTCAGAAGAATAAAATAAACCCACACGACTTAGAAATGTAGACAAAAGCACTTTAACTAAGACAAACCCTGTGAAACTGGTTATGAAAGCTCAGTGTATAACGGAAAAGTGAGGATGTGGCAAGTTTCTTGATGAATAATTTGTTTTTGTTCTTTCAGGTTATCTGTAAATGATTTTTATCATGCATTTTAACATGTTGTTCCGATAAATTCAGCTGTTTAGCTAGAAATTCATGTGTTGGATGATCCCCTCTGCTTACGCACTGCATGTTCCCACTGGATCAAGGCAACGCTTTTCTGCTCTGGAAATGTCCTGTTTGCTGTAGCCCTCTCCAAAATCTTCATGCTATGAGGCTTCATGAGAAAGGTTAACACAGAGTGAAGTCCTACAGAGTCATGTGATATCCATGCGACACACTGCAGTCATTAAAACTGTTAGTTAATCTCAAGTCCTGAATCTGCTTTGCAGTGGCTTACAGCGCAGTCTCAGAAATGAGCTAGTAACAGCGCCCGTCCTGATGGAAAGCTGTCACAGCTGGGGGCTAATGGGGACTATTAGGAAAGCATATAAGAAAAGTAGGTTTCTTTCAAAAAACTTTCTTTTAGTGCCGGTCCTGGAGACATACTGAATTTTAGGAGGACCTTAGTTCTGCGGAGTTTGTGGCTTTCAAAATCCTTTCGCTGTGATTTGAGGCTCTGTGGACAATACAGTTTTCCTGCCTCTGGGGCGAGTTTCCCTGTAATGGCACGTTTCCACAAGTTTGGTTCCAGGGAAAGCTGATCTGGCTTAATTTGGGTGTCCAAAGCTATGACAATGAAAATCTCTTAAGAAACTAAGTAATGGGCTGAACAAAAAATGTGTAGCTTTTCAGGGTCTGCTAACATCACATATAATTCTAAGTATTAAACTATAAATTGTGTAGAACTGAGGGAGGGAGAGATTGGTCTTCAGAAATGCCCATTAAGTAAAAAGTAAAATATTC
The DNA here is from genome assembly GCF_036370855.1 of Dromaius novaehollandiae. Lineage (NCBI taxonomy): Eukaryota > Metazoa > Chordata > Aves > Casuariiformes > Dromaiidae > Dromaius > Dromaius novaehollandiae. The sequence goes on along the minus strand of NC_088099.1, from coordinate 153,870,709 downwards.
AGGAGTCCTGAATGTTGCTATTTGTAAAATGCAGGTCTGGTAGAAGAAAAGCAGCAAAAATGTATCTTCTGCCTTTTTGTATATTCCTTGTCATCTCTCTCTGAGTTATAAATTGGAGTACCATTGAATCAATTTTTAATAGTCTTATTAATCAGCATAATCTATATTAATATAGCACTTCAGTAGTTCAGTGCTACTTGTCAGTAATTTGACCAAGTGAATTTTACATCAGCAACAAAAAAAGTTGGGATGTCTTTTAATAAAAATGAAAATGAACAATCAAGTAATCAGCTTTCAAAGGTAATTTAAAGGATCAGACTCCTAGATGTAAAGATCATCACAGCATCTACATTCCTTTTTGACCGAGATCTCCTACCTTCAGACAGGCTTCTGAGATAATTTTTGGACCTGGTCACCACATTTTGTTTCAGATTCACCATTTTGTTGCTGTTAAGATAATCTTGAGTCAGTATTTCAGGGACGCTCATTTGACAGTTCAGTACCATGAACTGTTTCCATTTTCAACACAATAAAAAAAAAGTATTTATTCCCGTAAACTTCATGGTAGTCTACTTGCAGAATTGTATTTTATGTTAAGCATGTAAGTCAGAATATCCATGTGAGAATAAAATCATTCCTAAAGTAGCATTTTTCAAATAGGTTTACTGCAACACATGCTAATGTAAAGCTTGTTGATAATCCTTAGGACTGAATGTCGCAAAACTCCTGTGATTAAATTTGCTATAGGTCACTATATGACTAGCAGTGTTCTGTTGTAAAGTGGTGGGACTACCTGTGAAGTCTGGGAAATGTGGCTTAGAGGAAAAAACTAACGGAAATGCTACATCTGAGGAAGGCCACTAGCACTTGTAGTAGAAATGGTCCATGAGACAAATGTCCAGTACCTTAGCCAATTTCTATTAACAACTCAAAAATACTCAATGGAAAATCTGAAAGGAATTTCTTTCAATCTGTCTTTCACCTGAACTTAACTAACTTTAACCAGAAAAACTCTGAGGATTTGCAATTTTTTTTTCAAAGTTGGGGTAAAAACTAAATATTTATTTTTATTTATTATGGAAAGAGACTCTCAAGATAACTAAAATACTTGGACGTTCACCTGGAATGTGAGGGGCACCGAATGTGCAAGACGAAGGATTCAAGCATCAGCTGGCCATGAGTGAGGAGGTCTCCTTAAGTACCAAGCTATTCTGTCCCTCTTGGGGTAGAAGGTTCATCCCGATCCTGAAGATGGATGTAGTCTTGTAACTGGTGTGTTTCATGGGAAGTTTCAGTTGCTATGAATTGGTATTTTCTGATTATAGACTTTTCTTTGAAAAAATCCAATCTACCTCAATTTTTAAAGGTCCAGTGGAGAGTAGTGATTGTCAGAAAGGGAATGTTGGTTAAACCACCCAAGGAAAGGTTGTGGGGTGTGAACTGCCTCCCCCTTCACTGGAATGGGAGAAGCGCCAAGTCTCTGCCTTGCTGGCTGAGTCATTGTGGGTTGGGGTGTAATACATGTGTTAGAAATTCACCCTTCTGCATTAGCACAGATGCATTTATCCCAGTGATCACAACAAAATCGAAGCTCTAATCTTTGATTATTGTTATGTAACAGGATGGAGCACTTCATGTATTCTTGTATTCTGAATTGTAGTAGCATCCAGAGGATCTGGTTAAGTGTAGGAACTTACTATATTACAGTGCATAATAAGGCAGTCTATCTTCTCAGAAGAGGCTTCAGTCTAATTTAGCACAACAGGTAACAAGATAGAAAATGGGGTCAATGTGTAGGTGTTTAATTCAAGGCTTTGGTAAAGAAGGGTAAACATTTTGAATGTTATATATCAGAGGAGGAGGTGGGACATGTTTGGAGAAGGGAACGTGAGGTGGTCAGAATGACGAATAAGAATGTATTCTTTAGCAGATATCTTTTGAGCAGATAAGATCGAGGAGGGTGACACTACTCTTACAAGGCCAAAGAAGACAGTGGTAGGTATCTGGATGAGTTTTAACAGTATAAATTAAGAGAAAGGATTGAATTACAGGAATGGGAATGTTAGAGAGGAAGAGTAGGAAGCATCTAAGAAGTATCTCAGGATAGATGGGAAGATACAGGGAGTCACAGCTGATGACTTCTCAGTGCTGGACTGAGCGATGGGGAGAAGATGTGCGTTGTGGTGGAATGAAGCAGGCAGTGTGGACAGGCAGAGCGCCAGTGCAGCTCCACTGAGGTTAATTGAATCAAATGGATTTATATCTGCTGATGAACGAGCCCAGTTATACTGAATTGAAGCAAAGGCCTAAGGGAAGGAAATACAAAAGAGAAACAAAGGGGTCATGGAATACACTCAGAGTAAATGATAATAAGTAGGCAGGTAGATTTGGGGGGGGGTCAGATGAGATGCATCAACATGAAATGCATCTGAATCAGAGTTTTTCATTCATTTAGCCTGTTCTGTCCTATTGCATTCTTAGTGCACAAGACAATCACAATGGAAGGGATTAAGGTCACTGACCTTAATTTAGGTTAAGTCTGAAAAAAAACTCGAACATGTGTTCCTAGGGCAGAGTTTACTTGCCTGAAAAATTTCCTTGTTAATGCATTTTTGACGGGGGTGGGGAGAGCTGGTCATAATTTATGAAGTACCACTTCTTAAATATTTGTTTTTTCTCTCTTGTCTACAAGTAACAGAGGAGCAGCATTAGCTTTTGCCATTGCTTTGTTTATCAGTAGCGTCTCACAGTCTTTGCCCTGGAGAGTATAACAAGGCTGGATAGAGATAGTATCCTTGTTCTTTTCTCTGCGGTAACTGCTCAGTCCATTTAAAGATAATAGGCCATGCCCAGCATGACCAGTAAAAAAGGAGAACTGCATTTATCTTGCTAGCTTCCTCTAATAGCATTTAGGACTATGATCTCTGCTCGATCCATGGGCTCCACTCCATAAACAGTGTGTGGGGAATGAAGCATTCGGCAGCACCTCTGGAGCACAGAGATCCATTGTCGTGTGTGCTCTGTGGTCTGAGCCGTTCTCGGAAAACTGCTTCCGCTTGTCTTACTTAACAGTGTAAAAATAATCCAGCCTTCTCTGCAGCCTTTTTAGAGTGCAATAAATTGAAACACAATTAGGCTTCTCTACAATATGGCCTCACACGTTTGATCACAAATGGCTTGAAATCCAAATCCAGACCTGGCGTGGTTCCATCGCGTCGTGTTTTGTTAGTTAGAGAGCTACTAACGTTTCTAATAATAAATAAATAAAATGAAGGGACAAGCAAGAAAGCCACACAGAATTATCCTAGGAGGCAAAAGTCTTACGGAGAAGAACAGAAGTTTAGAGCATTATCTATGCATCAGAACAACAAGAAAAGTGAAAGTTGAGTTGACTAGTGATGTTTAAGTATCTTCACAGGACAAAAATGCTGGGCACTAGTGGCCACCACTTTTCGCTGGTAGTTCTGAAAGAAAAAAGGCAATAGTGTTGAAAGTTAAACCTAAATGCCTCCAAATGAGAAATAAGGGATACATTTCAGCAGTGATGACTGGTGCCCATTGAAAAAAGTACTGTTGGAGTGGGAAGGGCGTTGTCCATTTTTTGATATTTGAGATCAACACTAAATGCCTTTCTGCAAGGATTCTGACAAATACAGGGTATTGGACTCACTACAGAGATAATTATGTGAAATATAATCCCTCACTTTATACAGAAATTTAGACTAAATTATCTGATATTGCCAGACCTTTAAATCTATGGAGTTAAGCCCATTCTGTCCTTTGGCTTGGTATCATGGATGCCAGAATGAGGACAAATTAGATTTATGCTTACCTGCAACAGGATCGAATTTGGCCCTCTGAGTTCAGATTACTGTGCACATACCCAGCATTACAGTTGTTTGTTGGAAATACATCTCAGAAGTCCGTGTGCATGTAAACAGAAGACTCTAATTGAAACCATCATTGAATCTCCAAGGTTGCAAACAGAAGATACATTGTGTTGGTTTTATATAAAATGAATTATAAGCTAAGAACACCAATTAATATATTCTGTTATATCACTGATAATGAAGAACCTGTTTTGTAGTTTTAAACATATTGACTTTAGATCAGAAACATACAAGCTAAGTCTTAAAGGAGCAGGAATATAACTTCCAATTCTGATAACGTATTTTTAGAGTTTTTTTGTCTTTTTCTGGTAACAATCAGACTGTGCTAGGTGCTGTACAGCCACAAAAGAAAGCCTGGGTCCTGCCCATTCAGTATCTGATTTACTTCAGTTTTATTGCCCATTGTTGGCATTATATCAAACATTTCCTTAGTAGGCCCCAGCACTTATATGAAGCTGTGCCAAGGTTATTCTGTATGTAATCCAGAAAGACTTTTTCTGCTGCAGGGAAATCACTGAGTTAAGGGAATGATTATTCCATTGTGTTCTGTTGCTGTTAGTTTTTCTTCAACAGATTTGAATTACCCTATCTTAGCTTTATTAGTATTGTTGTCTGTTGTACTTCATAATCAGAGCAACACAGCAAACAGTTCATTCAGCCTTCGGGAAATGTAAATAGATATGGTTGATAAGAAAGGAAAGAGAAAGAAACTGTACTGAGGACGGAAAAGAGAAATAGGAGATCAGAACTCAGGCTAATCGGTGAAGAAGATTGTAGGTGAGAGTCAGAAAGGAAATGAAAATGTTAAGAGAAGTTAGAAGGAAGGAACTGAATAGCTGTGACACATTCAGACAAAACCCATGAAAGGCCAAATTATAATCTGCCATAGAAAAGACAACAGAGGAAGAGAGAAAGGGGAAAAATAGAACAGCAAAACTGAATGATGGAATACATTTATATATACTAACTCATATTTAACAGAAAGGTAACATGAAAACACCTTATATTTTGACTTTTATTTATAAGACAATTTATATCGTACATTGCAGCAGATTTATTTTGGAGAATATTTGCAATGTATGCCAACATCCATTTTCTTCCTTTTTTGCTTTTCTTTACACTGATAATCAAAATACTCTTTGGACTGATAAATTTTCACTGGGAAAAGCTACCTTATCAATATGCCAAGATTTGGGAAATATTGTTCATAAAAACACATTCCTCAAGTTGGCAAAGGGAGACCTATCAATAGCATAATTAGTCCTGTTTTCTTTAACTTGTTTAACTTGTAAGGTCCTATTGACTTTTGTGAGAATCAAAATATTATTATGTTACTGGAAGAATTAAGAATATAATTGAAAGAATGGCATGATTTTTATTTCTTATTCATATATCAGTTACGGTGGAAAGCAATATAGAGGAACACTTCACTCCTTTTGTACTGATTATAATGATGTTGGGTAACATATTAAGCCTTGCTCAAGCTGATGAAGTCCTTGACTTCAAAGGCAGACAATCTGTAGACTGTGGTGGTGATATGGGCCACACATTTAGATCCAGGTTGTTTACAAGTCTTATATTCTTAAAATATACCTAAATTATTTGAAATTGTGGTTTAGAGAATGTGTTACCGAAACCAGTGGTAGACTTTGAATTAGTTGTCTTCAAAAAATCTGTGTGTGCATGTGTGTTTTGCCCGAAGTGATACCATTAAATTAGATCGCTTGAAAAGTTAGAAGTTTACCTAGTTAAGGAAACAGCACAAATCTGACCTTACTTCTGAATCAGATCTGTGAAAGCAGTGATTTTCAGATCAGGTAGCAAATCGGTGGTTGTTTATGAGTCTAAATGTCAGGTTCCCCATGACTAGCTGACTGCTTCAAGTAACGGTTATTGAAACCTGGAAAGCATTGTAGAAAACAGGATTTGGACCAGGAAATAAATTGGCTTGCTTATTTCACGGGATAGCTTTGAATTCTAACGCCCTGAAATCATAATGCTGCTATTCACAGGCTACATCAGTGTGTTTGAAAAGCTGTGCATTTCCAGGTGGTATGCACTGAAGTTCATACAAGCCAAATTTTAGGATTAAGAGCTCCACCCTCTCTCACTCTCCACTTGACTGTTGCCTAAGGGAGCTGCAATTCTCATTTTCTTGCACTCATTCTGCCTTTAACATTTTCGACTAATGAGAAGAATATTTTATTCTATGTAAAAATCTACACTAGAGAGAAGAAAAGCATCACAATTAGTGACTGGCAAATGCCATAGATTTTGGCTCAGTTTGGAGAAGTACCCCAAAGCTGAAATGCTGAGCTAAGCTATTCAGACCACTCTTGAATCTGCAAAGTGTGCCAGAAATAACCACAAGGACAAGCTTTCCTACGTGGTATCAGAACTTCTCCTTATGGCCATGGGTTAGAACCAGAAATTAGAGAGAGATGGAGAGATACTAGGAACAACCCTTTAAAATAACTGCTTTTTTTTGAACCTCAACTAAAGTTCGTTTTAGGTTTAGTTCCAGTTTTGGTTGAAATGTATCTACTTTTATTTACCCAAAAGACTTTGACTATTGTGGAGTATAACTGAATTAAATTCCAGGTCGAATTACTTGGTGGCATTTACTGTGCATGTGTTTTTGATGGATTTTACTTAGTAAAGCACTGTATGTCCTTTTTCTAACATTAACTAACGCTCACAACATCCCTGTGAGACTGATAAGTAATATCCTCATTTTACAGTCAGGCAAACTGAGATGGAAAGGTTATGTGACTTGCTAAAGTATGTAGAATATATTCAGTATCAGAACTGGCAGTAATACTTAAAAGTTCCTAATTACTAGTCCTACTCTGGAAAATATATAGCCTATTCATTGTGTAGGTAATCTACACTTTGATTCAGTAAAACTTTTTATTTTGTCTGTAAAGATGCCCTGTTTCTATTCAAGGTTTGCATATGACAGACTCAGAAGTTTTTCCTACTGCAAGTTGCATATAAATATAAATCAATGATCAAATGCTGTTTTTTAAAAAAAGAAAAGCTTCTTTCAAAAGAAATATCTAAGTCGTGGGAAATTTGCTTTGCAGTAAAATGACTCTGGCATTACATAGGCTGATGAGTTACTACATATTGTTCATCATACTGTCAGCTGATAGTCCTGGTTTTCAATACCTTTCTATCCCCCTTTGTAACTATCTTCCCCTAAAGAAACTGAAAAATATCTTTTTCTAATTAGCATGCATGCTGTTTTCCATATAGCAGTTTATTTTCTTCCTGTCCTTCTACTATAAACAGCATTCTTTTCTCCACCTTTTGGCCATAAAGTTTGTTTTCAGATTGTTTTCTGTTTTCTTTAAAAAAAGTCCAAGGAACTCAATCCATGATACTTGGATGTTTTTGACAGTCTGACTTACTATGGTATCACCCACAAACAGAAATAATGAGGCTCCGCAGGTTCTCAGGTAAGCAGCATGGATTTTGCCATTGACCCTTGCAGAAGTACGTGAGATAGCTCCAAGCTATGAATGGCTTTTCTGTTGTTCCTAGGAGATGCTGCATGTGAACCTAATTGCGTGTTGTATTAACTATTTAGCTTGTGGTGGAATCATCCACCTGCTGTCACAGTGTTTCCTGTGGCACTGAAGCCACCTTGAGAGGTTCCCATCCCTACCACTCGCTCCTTCTCCCATGCCAGCCTTCTGCTGTCCTCCACTGTGGCAATGCAATGGGTTTTGAGGCTTTGTTGTGAATTGGATCTGGGTGAAAAACAAACCTCCCTCTAATCTGCCTTTGCCCCAAGAACCCCCAGCAATAAGCCTTTGATTATTTTTAAGACAGATCATTTAGTGATCCAGGTTATAGCATAGCCCTGACAACCACTTGGTCATAACTGGGGATCAGTGGACGATGGAATGTCATGGAAACAGGACAGCAAGAGATTTATATGGCAGGGAAGGAAAGGGAACTTTTTAAGCTAGTTTTATCTACCATAGGAAAAAATAAAATATACCACAGGAAAAAATAAAGTATTGTTGGAGCTTCTGGAGATGTTTCATGGTGATTCAAATTCACTTTGAATTTTTACAGTGTTGAGGTAGGATACTCCACGGATATTCCTTTGCAGCTGAATGTCCTATCAGCAATGATTTCAGCACAACTCAGAAAGCAAAATCTTTCCAGTAATGAAATCCTACATAGAGAAACCCTGAATTGGCAGAGCAGTGTGTGCATATGTTACCCATGGGCAAGTGACTGGAGCCCGTGACTTCTTGTGGTTAAAGTTAGGCATGCATTTAGGTATGTTGCTGCTTTTTTGGCCCTACGGCCTTTAGTTTTTTTCAGCAACTCGGTGTAATTTTTGTTTTATGAAGAGATATTTTAAATACTAAGACTATTTCCTGCCACTGGCATTTGTGGCAAGTCTAATTTTAGGCCTTGACCACTTAACTACCGTCTTAATGGCTTTCCTTTTAATAGAACATCAGAAACAGCATGGGCTTTATTTTCTGCATCATCAAAGCACTGCACCTTTCTACAGAAACAGTCGCTAGTCTACAATAGGCCAAATGCATCCCCCTGATATCCCATCTGCTGAATTTCACAACAAGGAGGAATTTCATCAAATATAGGTAAACAATGTTTTAAGAAAAGAAACCTTTCTTTTTTTCTAAAGCTGGCCTGATCAATAGGCTTTTGAAGTAAATGAAAAAAATTTCCATTGCCTTTAATAGACTTTAGATCAAGCTCTGACCAAATGTGCTCCTTTCCACTGGTAATACTTTGATTTTTTTACGTTGTGCCGAACAAATAAATTACCACCCAGCTATGTGGTGTAAAAGTCAAAATATTGTAAATCAGGAAATACAGCTTGGTTACAGAAAGGAGTTACATTCCTGCTCGGGAATCCAGAGTTGCGTTTTGTTTGATAATGGCTGCCTCTTTTAAAAATCACAAATAATGATAGTGATTAGTTAACAGTAGCAAATAAAACATGCATTTAAAATTAACCTGACAGGGCATTTTTGTGTCATCCTGACTGATGTGTACAGTCCATTCTTTGAAAAATTCAAGGAAGCTCATTTGAATTGTAAATTGGCAACACATTCACGCCGAGGTCTCATTGTGCGATAGTGTGACAAATCACAAATGGAATATTGGCCGAGCTTCCATTTCTTGCATTTCTTTTCTAGTTTCTGCTGCTATTATCATTAATCTGTTTTACAGAAGCTCTATAGCGGATGGTTCTGGACATGGAAAGTACATTAAGTTCCATTGTTGGCTATAGCAGGACTCTGTGTGGCTTCGGTGACCTGTGACTTCTCCTATTGGTTGTAATTCAGTACAGTTGCTACTAGTTTTGTGTCCTGCTGTGTGTGGACTTAAGAGATTCTGGCATAGTTTATGCCTGACAGCTCATTTCATAAGTATTGGATTACAGAGCTTTTGCTAAATTGTGTTAAGAATATCTTAAGAAATGGTGATGGAATGTGGTCAGCTTAAAAAAAAAGAGAGAAGTGTATACAAGTAAATCTTAAAGATGCCGTTATCAGAAGCGAAGTGAATTCTCCTTTTTAAGTACTGAGCGAACTTGCAGGAATGTTGGAGATGATTAAATGCAGTGATGTAATGCACTAAAAGGCATTGTTTAACTGCTTGGCAATTCAAGATTTTGTGTTTTATCCAAGGGGGCAGAAACAGCAAGTTACTCTCGCGTATCTGTGTTTCCTGCGAGCGCAGGCGTAGCAGCGGGGTGTCACTCGCTTGTGTTGCTGGTCCTGGCGCAAAGGTCACGGAAACAGGGGATGGTGCTCGAGATGCAATTTGAGGAAGGGCTCAGAGGGTATGTGATGCTGTAGTAACTGAAACAGAAGACGGTAACTTTGAAAGAATATTAAAAGGCACCAAATCAGCCACAGACAGCAGCTTCTTTGCGCTGTCTCTCACCTCCTGCCTTTCATACCAGTTCCTTTCACTTCGACCCGCTAAAGGATGATCTCCTGCCATCAGACATTTCCTACTAGAGCTTAAATTGACAAATTTATGCCAACTCACCACAGTTTTGCAATATGCTCTGTGAATCATAAAGCAAATAAGCTTCTGGCTATTTCTGGCTTAAATTTCTTTTCTAGTATGTGCTCCTATTGTTATTTCTGATTTCTTTTATGTTTCTCTTGCACTTTGCAAGCTGTTCATCCCCAATATTTTGTGCATTTGTTTATATATGTTGTTAGGTTTCTGGTTGGGGATTTGCAGACTGCTAAATTCATGCCATAGTTTTGCATTTAAACAAAAATGCTTTTTTTCCTCTCTCTCTTTTCATGTGATATTATGTTGACTTTTGGCAGCTGGGGTCTGGCAGCTGATAGAGCAAAAGATGTAGCTCTGAATTGTCCCATCCAGTATTAGGCACTAAACTAACCTAGCTGACCTGGGCTCCCCTCACAGTTAGTGAAAATGGGGTTTGGGAGGTCCGAGGGAGCCCACGATAGGCTATGTTCTAGCTTGGACATAGCAGGTAAATCCCCAGAATTAGGTAGGGTGAATCCAGATCAAAATGGTAGCGTAAAGTGCCCAGGCTCTTAGTGCCTGAACTGTTTAACAAACTGTATTTCCTCTTCAGACCCCCAATATACTGGTCAGTAAGACAGGAGTTGGGAGCAGGTGAACAGAAGGGTGGAGAAATTCTGTGTTTTGCCAAGTCTTCAAGCCGTTGTGTCCTTTTGAGCGAGCCATTTAATTTTTCTGTGTGTCAGTTTATCCGGCTATAAATTGAATACTTTCCTTGCAATTTTCACAGAGATTTCATCCTGGGATGGAAATCATCAAAAAAATACAAAACGTTTTTTTCCTATTAGAAAATAATAAAATAGTACTTTAGCAAAGTGAAATTACTGGGTCATATCATCACAAATGAAAATTACCATGGCATTGAAAGCCTGCTAATTTATGAAAGTTGAGGCTCTGGCCTAGCACACCTCAGTGTAGCATAATTTGCTGACAATCAATGTTTAGTAGTTATTTTGCATTGACTATGCTGTTAATAAGCTTGTCTCTTGAAATTTCTGCATGTTTGCTTGTCACCGTTCCAAGGTTTCTACTGTTTCGCTTTTCTTCTACCTTATTGAGCAAAGACAAGGAAATATCTAATAGATTAAAGTCTAGTAACATGGTTCAGTGGACTAATACTTTAATCTGTGAGACTCTAAGATCAAGTGGACTCAATTTCACATCCTGCCACTATTAATTTAATCAGTAGTAACATTCCAGGTACTGAGAGTCTGGAGTCTGTAGGTGTTTGGTGTTGGGGAAACAACTGGCATCCTCGCCCTCTCATAATATACTCTTTAATGCAAAAATACACCTGCCCGATTTAAGACACGTCCATTAAAATAATCCTGCCCCAGTGGGTCAGGAGGTTGATCTTTTCCAGGGTTTTCACAAGATGTAATTTTGCAGCCAGCATAAGAACGACTGCCTGAAATAGCTCGGTATGACAACTTTTATAATTCCAGTATTGCGATGGGATGCACTTGCGTTTATGGAGTTCACTAAATGTTCACTTGAAGATAGTCTCCTGGGTCACCTTTTAAATAAACTTACGTCAGAGTTGCTTCAAAATTAGCTGAATGCTCAGTTTCACCGCATGCCAGATGGCCAAGAGGCACACTCATAAAAGGCTATAGATAGCCAAATAGTAGGTTAAAACTGGCAACATAAACCTAAGAAATCCTAAAGTGGCTACAGGGTACTTCTTCCATAAATTCCTTTGAATCTGTGCTTGCAGCACCCAATTTGGAGGTTAGTTGAATAACTCTTACCTGCTTAGTGCCAAAAGGGTGTGAATACATGTGACTGTGTATGAGAGGGAGTCTGTGTACGCATTTAAACACAAATGTAGTTAAATGTCTAGTGCTTGAATATGTTGCTTTTCTATTTGCTATGTCTCTTTTTACATATATAGCTGCATGTATTTTGCATATATGTAGGTTGTGGGTATGGTAAGATAATTATGAAGTCTATGCAATGGAAAACCTTGGCTTTTGATGGCTTTTTTTTCTCAGACCTTTCCAAACTTCCCAAATAATTATTTGGCTATTGAGAGTCCTTGTTCATGAGCATATGCAGTAATGCTTATGTGTTTAATAGTATACAGTATTATTTCCTCTGGGGAAAGGATGGATTTGAAATACTTTGGAAAGGAATAAACAAGAAGGCTTGTAATTAAGTGTTGCTATTTTAAGTGGAACTGGATTCGCCCATCAGCAGTCTGTCTGTCCTTGTCCTCAGCCTTTAGGAGACTGCTGCACATGATGAAAAGTTTAACTTGTCAAGTATAAATGTAGATGTAGAGTCCGGAATATCAAACTCCATGAGTGATAATTATCAGCACCTGGAAATAATTTGTACCAGAGAGTTAAGAAATGAGTTTCCCCTTTCTACAGATAGGGAGTTTTTACCCTCCCAGTCACTGGAATACTCCCTGGAGCTTACGGCGACATGGCTTGTGGTTCATTCCCACTAGTAAACATGGCACCAAGCAATTAGATTGTCATTAGAAGATGAACATTAGCTTTGTAAAATAGGATTAAGAATAAGCTGAGAACAAATGATCAGATAATGTATGCAGTTCGTAAGTAGCACCGTGTCCATTGAAGCCAGTGGTATGCACGCCCCTGGGTTACAATAGCCGTTGGCTCGCACTCAAATCCTGATTTTCCTTTAAATTTATAGCATTCATTCTCAAGAACTAGGGAAACTTTATAATTGGATAGAAGTTGCTCCTCCTCCAAAGTGCAAAATAGTAGGATGCTGGAAACTCTACAAAGACAAGGATTAATTTATTCTTCTGACCTGTAGGCAAACTGCCCCTTACACACACTCTTCCAGGGTTACTCCTCTGGTTTCTTCTTCTCCTCTATACACAGATATCATCTAAACAATTTCCCTCGTATTTCCAGAAGTCTCCACCATCACTGCCTAGTTAAATATGCATTTTTCCGTACTGTTTTAAGGTGAATTTAGCCAAGAGAAGGTATTACCAGAACAGAGTAAACACATACATTTTCTTGGAGAGGCCAGCAAGATTGCAACATGTACAGACAAGGAATACCCCATTCAAATATTTTTAGATTTGAAAAGATCAGAAAATTAGCATCTGTAGTACTGAAAGTAAAGCAAAAATGTAATAAAGATTCATGTGTACGTAGTTCATTTAAGTTAAATATTCAGGAGATATTTTAGTAAGTATTGCATCATTTTTATAAATTTCTATAGAGCCCAAGAAGTAGCACATTAATAATATTGTTTATTTTTTTATTAACCCTTGATAAATTATTTATGAAGGGGAGTCTAATGTGATCAGCAGAGTTCCACAGTGAGATAGGAATTTTAGGCGAGATTTTTTTCTTTTTCTTTTTCTTTTTTTTTTTTTTTTTTGAAAAGCAGAAGTAAGTAGCAAGAGAAAAAGAAAGAGTAAAATTAAAATCTGTCTCTGAAAGAGTGCTTGTCAGTGCTTGGTTGAGGGTAAATGAATTAATTCAATATTTCATTCTCTCAGAATGATGAGTTACATCAAGTAACCAAATTATGGGCTTTTAATTGTTACTTTCTTTAGTCTATTGTATGAACATTTCATATGTTTATTAGATAGTATAGATTTAGCTTAATCTAGGAAGTATATAGTGGAAATATAATTATAGACAAGAAAAATGGGAATTAAACTTATGTCATTTTCTTTTATTATACAAAATGTTTCTGCAATTAAACTCTACTGAAATTATTTGAGTTTAGAATTTCAGCAGTTGTAATGGGTCTAAGTTATTAAACATCTGCCGGATTAGGACCATCGTATATAATTTTAGAATCAGAGCCACAAACATCAGAGGAACTACTCATTTGAATACAGTTATTCATATGCTAAGTATTTGCAGGAACAGGGATTATAGAAAGCCTCCAACTCAGGGTACCTGAGTTTCAGAAGTGTTGAGTACTACAATCATGTAGTGGTAGATATGCAGTGTATTTTACAGCTCTCATTAAATTGTTACTGGGAAGTAATTGGAAAAAGGTGGCATGTAGAAATGACTTTTCTTCCCAAGACGTCTTTTTCTTTTCATGTGTTTCGGTCCGAATTAGTTTGGGATTGTATGGCTTGGACAGTTTCTGAAATATTTCTGTTGTTGATTTGCCAAACACATCTCGTTCTTTTTTTTTTAAAGGAAGGAAAAAAAAGGGGGGTGGGAAGGCATGAATGAGAGATTGAATTTGGGAGTGATCTTTCTCTTGTTACATGATGTGAAGCATGTGTGGGAAATGTTTTCATCTTCAGAAGTCATTTGCCCCATGCAGAGAATGCTTGAAATGAAAATAACTTTCCAAATTAAAATAGAATGTGTAGTTTTTTTTATTTACAGACACACAGAGAAGTAGTCAGTCTTATACACACAGTGTAATAGTTACTAGGAAATGCGTTTCATTTGATCTTCTATTCTCGACAAATGTCAAATTTAGAAGATACTATTTGATAAACTTTAATGGTGAATTATTTTATTTCATTAAAAACATTTGTGCCTTTATTGAGCTTTATTAATTCATGCTCGTTCACTATATACGGATGGTGTATTTCATAAACTATCAAAAACAATCTTACTTCCTCCATCTCCAATATCATATTAAAACGTGACAAGGCGCTAACTGGGCAAGCCTTCTCTTCCATGGAATCGCAAACATGGGCTCTTTCAGTCACTGTTAATCGTTCCTTCCTAACTTTTCATTTTACTCTCATTTTAGCTATTATTCCTTACATTTGGTTGAAAATTTGTTTCTATTATCATTAGTTGTAAAATAGAGAATCCAATATTTTCATCCAAAACTGTTAGACCGTGTCCAATGGGAGTCATGCCACCATGTTTTTCTGAGTGCTGGGCTTTCCGGCTGGGCTTGGTACTTCTTTTCAATATCAGTGACATGCGTCATGGGACCAACTGTCCTGCTGTTTTTACAAACCACTTAATGCCTGGTGTAGTCCACTGGAAAGTGGCTTTCTTAGATATTTTCAGCCAGCCCTATTTTTTCAATTAATTGCGCTGTAATGTCACACCTTGATTTCTGCAGTTGTTCTCTGAGCTCCCCTTCTCTTTTTACTCTGCGGAGAAGCTTGTCTGTAGGACATTCTGGCTGCTAACAGTCACTGCCTTCCTTTTCCTCTTCTTTAAATCCATGGGCTTCCTATCCCTATCTGCTGAGATGATTTTGTAAAAAAAAAAAAAAAAAAACTTTGGTAAATACTGAGTGTACAAGATACTGCTCAGTGAAATAAAATGTTCTTAGGTTTACTTATGTAAGAATTTTCTGTGTTTTATAGTCATTATTTTTAAATTCTTCCAGTCAAAGCTGCAGATTTTTTTTCCCCAAAGTAAAGCTTAATATATAAAAAGTAAATGCAATGGTATATGGTTATTATCTTGTAACCCTATCAAATCTGGCTGAAGGTTCAGGTTTTCTGTACAGAGCAAGGAGATAACTTCAAAAGCTGGAATAGTTTGTAGTTTGGAGAAGCAGTCAACTGAGAGAACTTAAAGATCAAAGCCAGAATATCTGATTTTAATGATGCAGAACATATGCTTCACCAAAAACCTTTTGGATTAAAAAAGTTAATGTAATCAAAGAGAACTGAACTCTTTGTTTGGACCTAAAAGCAGTATGTTGAAGCACTAAATACTGTATTTTATAGTGCAGTATTATTGTAGTTGGGTATAAAAAGTGAGTTAAAGCAAAGTTAAGAAACTGGTGAACCTGGCACTAGGAAACTTTTGTTTTGAAGACCTCAGATATTTTTGTTGAAGAGACTGCGGATGCAGTTAGACATAAAAAGCAGGATTGTTCTCTGCGAACTTGATTAGCTTTATTCAATAACTGAGAATCCAGGAAGTTCCTCTGGACAGATTTTGATTTACAGTGAATGCAAAAAAGCACCAGATAAAGGAGCACAGACACATCTGCAAGAGTGAAAAGATGCCCAAGGGTTGAAAAGTTTCCTTTCACTGGAATTTGATAAAGGGAGATAATGTAGTCCCCATGCACGGACAGAACAGTGCTGATAAGATCAAATCCATGGATGAAAAAAGATATTAACTGAATTATGAGTTTAAAGAGAAAAAAAAAATCATACCATGAGGATAGCTGAGAACTCTGTGTTGCAGTTGCTTCTTGAGGTCTCTTCCAAAGTCCCTTGAAATCAGTGGAAGTTTCTCCATGGACTACAGTGAGTTTGTGTGAGACCCGGTATGAGAACAGAGAATGCATTTGAAAATGAGAAGATATCTGAAATGATATATGCAGCGTTTTACTTATGAATATATCTCTATCTATCTGTCGATATATCTAATGCATTTTATACATATCTTCAGTGTTATATGTGTTGCTAGTTTCAAACATACTCTGAAAGCACAATGTTCATGTTTGTCACTTTCCAGAAATGTTCAACTCTTACCAATGTAAGATTTAATACAGTTCAGTTAGTTTCTTCAAGGATTTGTTCTTTAGAGGCTGTTGACTTTTTTTCTTGATATCACTGTCATCTTTTTTTCTGATAGGTCTTATTTCTTATTTTTTGTGGCATTGCCATTTTATCCTTTTTGTCTGTTTTTATGTTTCACTCTGACATGTCTATTGGACATGACAAAAGGACTGCTCTGCTCATTCCCCATCCTACAGCTTTTGAATATGATTTTTAAGGTTTTTTTGTTTTTTGTCCTGTTCAATTTTGCTTGAGATCAGTGTACCCAAGTACTGTAAATACTTAGAGCTCTGTTTGCCTCTGAAAAAAGGAGGCATAATTGGCAGGATCCAAATCTGAATCTTCTTAATCACATAAATGGAAAGTGAACTTCTTAAGCTACTCCTGGTTTCTTTTTATATGCTATTAAACTAATCGTGTAGTTACAGAAGCTCACCAAGGGTAAGGATAGAAAGCTAGTCAAAGTAATTAGAAATATTCAGTAAACTGTTATCAAAGCATTTTGTTGATGCAGCGTGACTTGTGCATAAACTTTTGGATAAACATTTTTCCCTCTTGAACTCTGTGATGGGACTTTGAAGGTTAGGAGTGGCAAAACTACTGTGAACCCCTCTCTACATTCCCTGGGTTATTCTGCATCTGATTTTCTGAGCCGTCCTTGCCTTGAACTAACCCAACTTGTGAGCAAGCAGAAGCCACACGGAAAGGTCCCTTTGATCTTTGATAACATAGCATCACTGCATGTGTGACTGTGCTCCTGATGTTTGAACAAGGATGAACTCCCGTCCCCAGGCACCACGTGCATTTCAGAGGCAGGCTTAGTTTGCAAGGTGTCGTGCGAACCTGGATACCCTCATTGCTACTTCTGTCCCTCTGCTCTACATTGCTGGCATCACTGCAACTGAGGGAGATTACCAGCAGCTGAGAGCAGAGTACCCACTCCATCGAAAGCACCACCTTCTTCTACCTGCCCTTCTCCAAGACTGTTCCTGGTTGCACTGCACAGTTTTTTGCTAATAAAGTAGCAGCAAACCAGTGTATTGTACTCTGAAATGCCATCCTCTTTGGAATATATATTTGTGTGTAATTCTTGCCAGCCCTCACTGAAGGGCAGTACTCAGTTTTGGGGACATTGCGAACACAAAGCAAAGATTGTTGCTCTTCTAATTCTGAAACCACTTTTAAGCTTCAAATCAGTGGGACTCTTAATGAAACAGTGCAGGGTCGGGACACTTGAAGAATTTGCGTTAAAAAAGATTGTTTCATCTTGCATTTAGGATCCCCCAACTGCAGACATTGCGTCAGTTGGTACTTCAAGATGTTTACTAACTGTCATTATTTTGGCAGATCTCCAGTGACTCTTCAGTCATGCTGCCATGTTACGTTCATGTCGCAAAGGGGAGCTAAAGTCATCAGCTTGTCTACCTTTGCCCCTTGAGGCTTTATAGCTCAATCTGGAATCACAGTGGCATTTACCAGACCTTTGTGGTCACTTTTTGGTGATCTATAAAAATATCTTGATTGCAGGAGACTGGATACTCGGATTGCTATGAGTTTTCTGGCTTCCATCTGCCTTGAGGTTAGAAGTCTGGTTCTCTCTGTCTGAGATGCCCGACAGCTGTTTCTTCAGTTATTCACTAATTGCTGGCCAGCAAGTCTATCTAATACGTCTTTCTTAAATGAAAGCTATTCTCAAGTTTTTGACAGATGATATGAGACTTAAAGGGTAGATTTTCACAAGGGAAAGGGGAGCTGCCTGTGTATGCCACTGAAGTAACACATTTTCTGAATTGTAAGTTTAGGTCTACACAGCAACCGTAAAGGTGTGATTGCAGCTCAGGTGTCCCTGTGCAAAACTGGCTGGCTCAGTAATCTTTATCAGGCAACTTGTATTACTCAGCTCAGCCTGAGGTGGCTGCACCAGGTAGGTACCCGGCACTGCGGGCAGGCTCGTTCCTCCCCAGTGAAGCCTGAACTGCTGCAGTCACCTCCTGCAAGCCTTGGTTCTCCAGCCTGCAGATTTAAGGCTTGTCCGGTTACGTCAGCATGAACCACACCAACCCTACCCACGCTTTGGACCATAGCATAGACCTAAAAGATACTGTGTGCATACCGAATTGCTTTATTCCAGTGGAGCCTACTGAGTATTCAGTATCCACCTACTTAGCCAACTCTCTATATTAAAAATTTGACTTAGGTACAGTGGAAGAAAAATAGCAAGATCTTACTTGACAAGAAGTAAAGAGGAAATCATAAGTGTTACTGGAATTTAACACCGAATTTGTGAGACTTCTCCTGCTAGAAGGAATGTTAGGTAGTCTGTCATGTAACAGTAGTGAATCCAAAGTATAATTGTCAGTAGGAATTAAACATTCCTTCACTACTGAAACAGTATTCTTAGTAACTTCATTTAATTTAAAAAATATCTAGACATTGGGCTAAATTTACAATTGCCATTGAAACCACACAATGGCTCCCATAAGAATGTGAAAGGAGTGTATAGTTCTGTCTAATGTTGAAATAGCAAAAGCCCAATTAATCAGCGGCTCTTTGCAGATTTTAGACCCAAACTGGCATGCTACCAAACTGCCCTCAGAAGAGGTCTAAAACAGCTCAGGAAATGATTTAATGGGCACCTGGTCACAGATGTGTTCCTGCCAGACATACTGTCTGCAATGGTACATCCCAAAATGGTCCTACAGGGCCTGCAATGCAGGGAACATACACAGAAGTTCTTCTTTTTAGATTCGGAGAGGTAGTCAAAAACAAAAGAAAGAAAAACCAACAGAAAAAATCTGTTATGTACTCTTCCTACTCTTCAGCTTTCCAGTTATTCATGCTGGTAAGTACCTATGTTCCTATCTCACATTTTGGTCTATATTTCATCATCCCTCTGATCTTTCTGTCAAATCAAGCTATACTTTGTTATCTTGATCACCACTTCTTAATTCTCACAGTCATTTTAGATGTTGCAAAATGATAGGATGTGAAGCTCTTCCTACTGGCTAGGGGTGGTTGCGAAGGTTTAGCTAAAGCAGTCAAAAGTCATGGTGTTTTTTGATCTCTGTGATATCAACAGTGAATAAGTGGCCAGATATTGCTCCGCCTTTCTGGAATACTCATGATTCCACTGAACAATGATTCCATTCTCTGCTTCAAGCTGTTTCATGTAAGGCTGCATGCTAATAAATTTAGCACCATCTGAGTTACTGAGCTTGCCCAGATGATGGAAACCTGCCTGGGCTGAGCAGTTAGGAATGTTACTGGTATTGTTGTTTCTGGCCAGGTTTCAAGAGGAAGGGGGTGTGATAAAGTACCTCTGATTTTCTTGCAAATGTGGAAGATTCCTTCTGCCATAACTGTGTATGATTGTTCTGATTTTTGTGTGTAAATTTAGGGATATTTATAAGGTCATTGGCATTCCAAAAGCTCTGGCTAATTTGATTTTTAAAGAAAATGTTCAGAAACTCGAATTTTGAATAAGTATCTAAGTTATGAATGTTCCCATTTACCTCACTGCAAGATTTCTGCTGTGATGTGGCTTTAGTGAGGTCAATTTTTCACTTCTGTTAGGAGCTTTTGGATAATAAACTAAAGAAAAGCCTTGGGAAATACAAGAAATCTCTTTTATAAATATACTAAAACTGCCATGATTCTGTCTTTACTATATATTTTTTAATATCCAAGTAAGACTTGCAGGCCTTAATTTTGACTTCACTATCGTTTGTTTCTGACACTTCAGCACATTTCAGTTGTGATACTGACTTGACTACTTGATTTCCTTATCAACATGGTTCTTTTTCATCTACCAGCCCATCTTCTTCATGACAGTAATTCATGAGTGCGGGTCCTGCTTTTTCTCACTTGCACATTAATAGTACTTTGATAGAAAAGACAGCAGCTGGGTGCAGTGAGGAGCTGTCTTGCATGTTTGCCATTAAAACAGTGATCATAGTAACAGTACAAATGAGAAAAATTTGAGGAGAACCTTTAAGGCTGATGTGTGTAATTGCAGTAAAATTTTTTTGTGACGCTTGTTGAACACTTAGGATGGGATTTGTCTTGTCTGATATTAGTAAGCTGACACTGGTAGCAGATGTCTAATTTCAGTGAGTTAAATAGGTCCACTCTATGGTAAATAGCAAAGGGGAGGCATCTTGAGAAGTTTATCGCACTCTGAGGTGATAGGTGTTGTGCCTCTCCGTTGAGGAAAGCATAGAGTACTAGCATATATCAGTCACCTACTTTCTATATTAGGCAGAGGTGTAAAAAGAAGTGATATATGCACATTTAAAAGTACAAGTGTGTAATGCATTATCACAGGTATTTGTGATTTATCCTGTTTTTGTGCATTCTCTTTCCACTCATTCATTTCCTTAAGACTCCAACTAACACGTTTGTCCATCAGCTTTTTTCTAGGGCTTTGGTGGGATCTCAGTGCACTCTGTTCTGCTCCCAGGTTACAAGCAACTGGAGCACAGAGAAGTTGTTACCTTGCACCTCTGTAACTTTGGTTCAGAGCATGAAATAAGGTGTTCATTGGTCTTTTGTTATGTCAAGGATTAGCAGGCATACAAATGACTTATATCATTGAGTGGAAGCTTCCTTTTGGTTTAATGGTATCAAGCATTGCCTCTAAATCTGCACAGTACTTCACATAAAACCCATGGTAATCTGGTGGAAGGGAAGAGCTCATGTATCTCTGATTTTTTTTTTTATGAAAGGCAGGTTGAGAAGTGTGAGAAAGAGAAGAGGAGGATAATATCGTTTCTTTCCTCCTCTGAACCCTTTACAAATGGTTTCCTGGTAACACAAGACCTTGGTATGGCAGATGGATTTCATAAGAATTAATTCCAATAATATTCTATAAAACTCCCAAACATTTTCAGAACACATTTCATCCTCTCTATTTTTCTGATGTCTATTATGAATAGATGTCAGAAATAAATAGAATATGAGTATTTCTGCATGTAAGTAACAGAACAGATTTCACTTTTCTCTGTCACAGAGGAGTAAGTAAATGAAGTAAAGGCAGGAGTAATCTCCAGTGTTGCGAGAGGATTGGCTGAGGATTGGCTGCTTGAGCAGATTGAACTTTCTGGTCTGCTGTCTGTGATTCCTTGGGAAACTGAGAAATGGCGTTCGGGATAAAGGGGGAAGAAATGACTCAACATATTTCAATATGATCACATTAGATGAAGAACATGGAGTTCCGTCTGCTGCTTCCCAGCTGCTGCTCATGAGGTGCTGGGAGCTGAACGCTCACTTCCATCATCTTGAGCACTGATGTGTGGAAGAAGAAATAAAGAAAGCACTGTCCATTTTGATGGTATGACATCTTGGTAGTGAATATCTCATCTAGGAGTCTCAATAGTGTAGAAAAACTGGGCTGATGCAATCTCTACTTTAGAATACAGAAACAAGCTGACACAGAGATTTTTTCAAACCTGCGGCTTTTGCTTTTGGGAGCACTCTTCACTTCCTTTTATTTTTGGTTTGGTTTGTTTTTTCTGGAAAGGGGGGAGCGTAGAGCTCCTAGTAGCTTCAGGTGTAGTTGAGGGCATTCAGCTGCTTTGAAAAACACGCCTTAAAGCTCTAAATGTTGTGTCCAAACTGAAGAATCCCAAAGCAAACCCAGCTTGTGAAGCGTGGTCATCCATATATATAGCCAGATAACAGGTCAGTGACATGACTAGCAACTAACATAACTTTTTTAAACCTCTCTTTTGGTAGCCGGTGCATCTTACTGTCTTCCTTTTGAGGCATATGAAGTTTGTGTAGCAACTCCTGTTTCTCAAATAATAAACTGACACAAACAAACAGAACTCTTGGCTTTTCAAAAACATTCAGCACTGGCTTGTTTAATATATTATTAATAGAAACAATGAGATATCCCTCTGGTAAATAGGCAGCACAGTCACTTGGCTCCTTCTATGATAATACAATCTTGGAAAGCACAGGAGATAGCAAGGGGTTTGCCCTTTAAAGTAGGTCATGAGGAATTTGAATATAATCACAATTTCTGTGGTAGCTCTGATAGAGGTGGTAGAGCGAAGAAGCATGGTTATTACTGTCATGTTTTTATGGCTGGGTTACATGGGG
Source organism: Dromaius novaehollandiae (assembly GCF_036370855.1). NCBI lineage: Eukaryota > Metazoa > Chordata > Aves > Casuariiformes > Dromaiidae > Dromaius > Dromaius novaehollandiae. The sequence continues at coordinate 153,848,200 of NC_088099.1, read as the reverse complement.
TAGGGGATACAGTGATAACTTCTGGGTTTAACACACATTCCCAAACTGGAGAATCGCCTTCAGAACCTGGAACCAAGAGAAATATCTCCTAAACCGTCCATGAGCAGAGCACATCATCTGGCTGAGAAAATAGCATACCCACAGCAACACTGCTCGGGAGTGTTTACCAAATGCAAAGAAGAGAGCAGGCCCACTGTGGGCTGTTTGTAATGCAGGAAGAGGCAGCAGCAAGTCTATACTTGCCCAGAGACTGTGTCTGTATCTGGAACAAGGGATTTGCTAGATTAGAAGCCTCATGGAGATAGCACCAGAAGGCTAGTAGTACAGAAGGAAAAAAATACTCTTGCAAAATTCATAATTGCTTAAATTTGTAGAAGAGTGGTACATACAGCTGTTTCTTTCTCCCTCCCAATTCCGAAGCTGAGTTTAAGAGAGATGATGGAAGATGTTTTGTGAAGTTGATGCAGGAAATGTGTAGATATTGGTATGATAAAGTGTGTGCTTTATTGGCATCTATAGCCAATTTGAAAAGCATCTAGATTTAGGCATTTTCTTATCATTTGTTAAGAAGGTTAATTATAGCTGCGAGCAGTGAGGATCACTGTATGACTCTCTATGATTACACTGATTGATTATGGTAATTTATCTAAGAAGTACTGCTTAAATGGATTTATTGATAATTAGTTATTTTTTGCTTTTGAGTTGATGATCTGTTTCACTTCACATAGGCAAGAATTCAAACTTCCAGTTACTCCTGATATTTTCTGCTTTGACAGGTATATAAGTGTCTGTTTCATATCTAGCTACAATTTTTTTACCACTTAGGTGTTCAGACCTCCATCGACACGTCTAGACACTTATGGACGCAGAGTGAGAGGCAGTGTAGAGTTTAATCTTATGCTCATTCTTCTAGCCAGTGGATTGCAGGAAACATCCCAGTCCAAGAGGAAGAGCAGCCAGGAATATCCGTCTGACTTCCGCTCTCCCTCCCATCTCTGGATGGAAAGTGTGAAAAAAATTGTACCAAAAATTGGTAGTTTAAATCTGCAGGGTTTAATTAGACCAACTTGGCAGATATTTCCTAAAGCTGATATAGCACAGGCCAGATCTTTTACTCATGTAAAAAATGCTTTTGTTTTGTTTTGTTTTTTGAAGTTGGATCAATAAAAGGAATACATACTTCCAAAGCAGGGTAATGGTGTCTGTGCCAGTGTCCATCTCAGGAATAGAGCTTTGCTTTCAGTCCTGTCACTCAGCGCAGGCGCTTTTGGCACCTCACCACACTGAACATTTCCCAAAGTGTAGGACAACGGCTGGATATCTCTGTGTCCATTGGGTGAATAAAGGATTACCAGTATTACATTCCGTTTCCTCAACTTGTTCTGTATGCGTTCGTGCACCGGGGCTGACCTGCTTGTAGGCCTTCTATATAGTAATCAAAAGCTCGTTTAATATGTAAATGTGAAATTCACATTGTTATTTCAGAGGAAAATCAGTGTTTGTGAGGGGTAATGACACCATCTTGCCTATTGCGTAGTACTTAATTCCCTCCACTTTAATTCCTTACTTTTACAGTAGGCTCACACTTGGAGGAGAAAGAAAGAAGGGTAAAATCAAAGTGCCGATATGTTCAGCCTCTCCACTTGCTGCTGAGACTGTCCACACGAGTCTTCAGTGTGATGAGAGTTTTCTGTGATTTTAGACATCTGCTTTTCTAAGCCAGGATCTGAGAACACTTCATAGGGGTCCTGAAAGCAAACAAACTAACCTTCTCTTAGTGGCCTCCCTGATCTGCTATTTTGTGGAGAAGCGTGGCTGGGTTTTGCAGTAAAGTTACCCGTCTCCTTTCTATGCGTGATTAGCTGTTGCAAGGTAGAAGGCAGTGGGAAGAGATGATGTTCAACACCTTTAAAAAGAGGCAGTATTCATTTAACAGTCGTGCAGTTTCTGTGATTCGCCCTATTAATCTGCTTCCTGCAACAATAGTTTTTGCAGGAACTATCTCTAATTGTTGAGGCTATTTTGACTGTTGAGTTATGTGGACTTGCCTGCCTCTGCCATTAAGTTGTTTTGCAGAGGATGTTGTTCATCTGCTACATACTGTCTAAATGCATGCTTGGCTTCATTACTTTCCACTACAAATCAAATAATGAGAGATAAGTGCCTACATGACAGAGACTGACTCACATCCCAGGTACATTTATTTGTTTTTAGCAGGTAGACGGTGATTTCTAGGTTGACCTGGTTATTAATTTGGTTTTACGTAGGCTTTACGTGACTATTTTGCAGCTATCTTGTTTCTTTTCTTTCTCTCTCATTTTCTCTTTCTCTCTCTCTTTCTCTTTCATTTCTCCAGATTTTGGGGGTGAGGATTTTTTCAAATCTAATTTCACTGAGAAGTGAAGGCATATATAGGGGTTGCACAGATTAGAATAAGTACATAAGACTTACTAGAGCTGTTCAAATGTGTTCGTGTTATTCCTATGTGTTTCCTACTTGTAGTGTGTATGAGTTAGGAGCATGTCCTCATCCAACATTTAAGTACAACAAAAAACAGCATGTTTTTGTCACTGATTAAAGAGCACCCAAACCATCCAGGGCTTCCTCTGTGTTTTGAGTCTTTTGTGTTGACACTGCTTCTGTAGCACTAGATAGACTTGTCTTTCAGTTACAATATCAACTTACTTTTTCACCTCTTTGCTGAAAACTGTAACCAAGAGCAACTGGTTGGCATAAATGATCTTTTGGAGCCTGAAAATGCTAACAGCTACACATGTAGAGCCGTTTGGATAAAGGGAGAAACCTGTGTATTTTTCAGCAATACAAGAGGAGGTTCATTAGAGAACACTAATATCTTTGACCATGATTTAGAAGGAAATAATGGCAAAAGGCATCTTGCTGTTCCTGCTTTGCAAGCAGTGTGACTGAAACACATTTTTAATTCCAGTCTCTGCATTGAAATAGGATTAGCGTATTCTTTGTATTAAGCATCTTGTGATTGTGTAGCCCTTAGAGCTTACGCTGTTTGTTCAACACTGTTGTCACATTTGGTACTGAGAGAAGAGCATTCTCCTACTAAAAACATTTAAAGAATTAAGTTTCTTATATTTATCTCTCCATGGATGTGAGATAAAGGTTTCAGTTATGATTGGTCTGAAAATACTATTCAGAGACATTCATGAGGCTTCTTGCAACCAAGGTCACCTAAATACATTGCTATCCTAAAAGGGCTATTGTTAGTTTGAAAAAGGGATTGTGGCACATCCTTCCATCAAAGCATTCCCCCCTTCTCCTGCATTACTCTTTATTTTGACTCTTCAATATGGCATTATTCATACTTCACTGTGATCCTTAGAAGAACCTCCTTGGCATCCTTAGGAGCTGCATCAAGTTCAGTTCTCATCTTCCTTATTCATATTCAATAGAAGTTAGTGCATTATCTCTTAATTTGGGCTATCAACAATAGTCACTAGATTACCAAATAGTAATTTTTGCATCTTGACCCAGTTGCCTGCAAGGCTACCTTGGGACAAAGCAGGTATGCCTTTTAGTGTGCTGTGAAGACAAAAACACAGTGGTTGTATTTGGCAAGGGTTCATTGCTTTAAATATCAGTGTCTACTAGTCAAGAGGATATCAAAAATGGGAAATAAGTATGACCATAATAGATGGCTATGTGAACCATGGCTTATCATGAAGGACTAAAGGAAAATATTCTGGATCAACAGCTGCTTGGTGATTATGTCAGAGAACTGATGTATTTAAGTTTCTGTATCACCTTGGCCTTAGCTTACATACAGCGTTATTGCTAAGGCATTAGAGCATCCGTCACATTTCAAAAATGTTTGTATTTCATATATTTTAAATTTCTCTTCTAACTCTTTACCAGAAATTGAAAGTTTATCCCATCAAAACTTCATATGCCACAGATGTATAAAGATTTGTATTCGTATTTTAAATATAGCAGTAACTTGAGCAGAGGGTTAAATATTGTAATATGAATACATAATATGGCATAACAGTGGGTCAACCTTAATCTGTGACAATTTTAATTTTAATCGTAAAATTGACTGCCTTCACATCTTCTGGGCTTAAAAATTCTGTGTATTTAGTAGTCTCCCTGCAATGAAGAAATTATACAATTATCAAAATATATTTGGTGTTGCTTTTTGTTTGTTTGCATCAGCTACTTCAGAAGCACTGATCTTATCCAGCTTTGAAGTACTGTATCTTTTCTTCTCTGCTAGGCCTTTCAGTTTAGCAGTGTTGAAATTGCGATGACGCTGTATTTAGCAGAAATCATGTATTGCTAATAGGAATAATAACCGTAGTAAACAACTGTTGTGCTATCTGAAGCCCTAACTGTACTGTGCAAAATGGTCCACTTATCTCCTTCTATATTGCAGCCAGGACAAGAGTTAGATCGCAGCATACCAAGAATGGTGCAGTATCTTCCCCGTATGGAGAGAGAATGAGATAAATGGCATGAATTAGAGAGGGCAATACTGAGCTGACGTGCTCGCAGATGAATTGGAGACGCTGTAAAGATCTTTGATAGCAAAGCTTGCCATCTGATTACAGTATTAGTGCTATTTGTTGATGGCACTAACTGGGACCCTTGGTTTGCTTTAAAAAAACAGGAAAACAAAACAAAAAAACTTGAGAAAAATCTTTTAAAAAGAACCCCTTTCATTTACCTTTGCATCATACTAATAAAAACTTGACAGCTCAAGATAAATAATGATGAAAGGGAGTACAAAACATGAGGAGAGATTTAAGCAGCATGCAGCCTTTTTCACGTAAGAAAACACTCCCTTGTTGCTAAGGTGTAGTGCATGATTTGATCTTTTTCAGAGCATACATACATTTCTGCTTCATCTCTCTACAGCATGTGTAACGTAAAGCTGTTTCAATGATTTCAGTACTTGTTGACCTAAGACAGCAGCTAGGAATAGCTATCTAAATGGTAATAAGAACTTTGAAGGTTAATCCATGTTAGTGTGCAAAATACTCAAAATCTTTGGCAGTTTCATTTTGGCTCATTCTGGTTATTAAAACTAAATAAATCCATGAGTTTCCAATAGAATGGTTCTAGAGACAAATGACAGAACTTGCCAGTAGTTCCTGTCTAGCAGATTTGCAACATTACTATTACCATAATCTCTGTTCAGGTTAACGATTATGTACAAATATATATCTATTTAAACAGGGCTGTTGAATAATCAAACCCAGATAACAAAGTGGACTCAGGCCTAGAGTTAGTGAGAGCTCTCTGCAGACACTGGGGCCTGCTTAATGGCTCTCATCCTGGGGGAGTGAGAAATTTTAGACTGGAGACATGCAATATTACAGCTCTTAGAATAATTTTCTATTTAAGAAGGAAAAAGAGAAATGTTTTTTCTATCTTAATTGATTCTTAAAGAATTTTCTGAAACTTTTTTTGGTAAAGACTCACAGTAAATTTAATTATAAAAGTACTAACATTTGAGGCAGTGTTAAGTGAACTTAAACAGGGCAAATTATTATATTATATTTTCACCCTTCATTGTTGAAGAAAAAATAGGAACTGGAATGCTACCATGTAAGTATCAAATGTGGAGTGCTAATTTTAATGCTTTTGGAGGGCATTTGAATCACCAGTTTCTAGTGTAAATCAGTATCAGTGTCAAAAGCACCACAGCAGAAAATGTTATTTATGGTAATAAGCAACCTCTTGATTTATTAGATCCTGTAACACTCCCATGGCCATTTATTATATCATATGTTAATTGTAATTAATGTACCTTTCGTATAAAGTCTGACCTTGCAGGTGAATGGAAGAAGTGTGCAGGAAAATGAATAAGAATGAAGATGGTCTTTGGGACACTAGTTTGTACTAATTAAAATTCATCTATATAATACAAAAGCTCTGGAAATGCAGGTTAAACTCGACAGATTTCTTTACTTCAATTTCTTTTCTTTGCAAGTTTCTAAATGTGTTTCTTTTTCTCTTGGTATTTTTATTTTTATGCAAATTGTCTTCATCCTTATCAATGCCATTTTTAAGGCACCTATAAGCTTAGTTGCAGATTACGACACTGACACTGATAGATAAAGTTTGCTGACAAAATGGTTGTCCCACTAGGCCATCTCCATCTAGTAAATGTTGTCCTAACTTATTGCAGGAGAGCCATTATGAACGTTATTGCTGTTTCTTCTATTACTCAATTTTTTCTTCTGTTGAGAAGTTCTTCTGCTTTGAATAGTTCAGTGAATTCAATGTAGCAATACAGGGGTAAAGATAGTGCTTCATTTATTACAAAAAAAAAAGGAAAAGAAACTGACTTAGCAAGAATATTCAGTTTGATTTTAAAACATGGAATAATATGTCTGTTAGCAAAGTGAGTTTGGAGATCCAGTTGTATCTTTCTATCGCACTTAAACTATGTAAATATGCCTAGAGGAAACAACAAGAATCAGGATTCAGTGTGAATATTCCTATTGCAGAAAATACAAAGACAAAGACTTTACGGTTAGAGTCTTACTATCTAGGAGAACTTAAAATAATGGATGAAGAAGACCAATGTGTATGAGTTTTAGATACATGAAAGCAGTTGTGTTTCTGGGTCAATCTGTGCTTTATAAAAATTGCAATGAAATGAAAAAGTCTATGGGTCAGATTTTAATCTTAGTTACACAGAGTAGCTAAGTGTATCCAGAGTAGCTCAATTCATAAAAAGTTGTACTTACGCTGTTGAAACTGCAGTACGGGTTTTGTGCTTTATATCTACTTTTCCAAAAGAAACCAGTTTTATGTGCCGTGATAAATGCAGGGTTAAGGGATCAAATGTATTACAAAGTCATCCAAATTTCTATTCCCAGAGAATTAATCACATCCCATTTCCCTTTTGTCGATGTCATTTTCCATATTAAATAGAAAATAGGAAAAACATCCTTTTTTGGATTGATATACCCTGCTCCATGCGTTTTCCATTGCCTACCTATGGCGATTATGTGAATTAAATCATTATTTCTTAGTGTAGAAAAAGATTAAGCAACAAACTTTGAGAAAAGCACATGCAAAGCCTTCTGTTATTACTATAACCCATTACTTCAGAGATGGCCTATCATTTGCTGCATGCAGCAGGCCATAAGCTGATGGCAGATATGTTTCAGTGAATGTTGGCTCTCATATGAGAAATTTGCTTTAGAAATTAAATATAATTTTTTCTTCCCATTAACACTGAATATGGGACTTCAAATTGTAATGAGGTCAAAGGCATGGGAAGTGATTTACAGTGTGCGTAAGGAGTTAAGGGACTTTCATATAAAGTAAATGAGAAAAAATCCCATATTAAAAAATTAGTGGCTTCACCTTTGGAAAAATAATGAGCATGCAGTAAATGGCTTTCTAAGCAAATTATAAGTTAATATGTCTTTTATTTGCAATGAAAGCTAATTAAACTTTGACTTTGTAACAGACACTTTTTAAATCTGCCGGCATAGGTGTCAGTTACAGAAATACATTAAGTGCTTCTACATAATAATCTAATTAAAAATTAAAAAGTTAGATGCAAATTTATCAAAGCTAAAAATGTCATGTTAATTGAGATACATGGTAATATTAGACTTAATTTACCACAGAGAGGGAGAAAATTGGGGCCAGAGGGGGCAAATATTTCCAGAAGCATTGTGGTTCTGCATTAAATCTATGAAAAGCCAGTTTAGAGTTCAAGACAGGTTCAGTTCTGCTTGAATGTCATGTAGTTGCAGAATCGGGACCCAAGAGTTTAACTTTGCCATATAACAGAACATTATAACATCAAGATCTGAAACTGTAATTCTGATAACCTTGACACTCAGAAGAGAGACAGAAGGATAGAAAGTTTCATCAAAGATCTTTGGCTCAGGAGAAAAAAAAAAAAGATCTAATACTGACAAATTGAACAAATGACGGCAATAGAGCAAGTCCAGTTGACTGAATGAGCAGCAGAAGCAGCCCTAAGCAGAGGATGTGGGATTAACTGAGTAGAGCCAAGGTCAGACTTCAGTATATGACTTAATAGAAGGGAATTTCAAGCCTAATAAAAGCCCTTCTCAGTTAGAAGTTGACAGCTGGGGATGCTGTTATCTGAAGAAGTTTAAAATACTTTGTTGAACCCAAGAGACTAACTCCCAGGAAACTGTTGCATTACAATTTATGACCTAGAGGCAGCAGATACTGAGTGTTGGAGAGAAGCCTGAATTATAGCCTGACTGCGGAAGGTGATCAGTCAGCTGGCATTCTGGAAATGTACCTTTTCTTCAGCTGAAATGAGGACAAGATCCCTTCATGTAGTGACCAGTCAAAAATGCTGAAGTGCAAAGATTACTCTGAGCCCTGTTTATTATTTATTTCTCCTTCATAGGTTGACATTTGCCTAGAAGATCCACCAGTTGCAGGTCTGACACTCACACTACAATGTACTGAGCATCTGCTGCTCAGCAAAATGCAAACGCACGAAGGTCCTTCAATTAACATGACCAAATTCTGTCTTCACTTAGTACAAAATACAGAAGAGGTGGAAGGAAAATGTGACATAACTTATGTCATATACTTGGCTCTTCTTTTAGTTGTGTTAGCTTGACCCACTGACTTCAATCTTTTTATTTTTAACTCTACCAATAGAAGTGACCACAAAAAAATCCTAAAAATCCAAGGATTTGTTCAGTAGAACTGTTTGTTTATACAGTGATGTTGTCCTAGTCACTTGTTAGGAAAATTGTTTCTCTTTTTCTTGTAGCATGGCCCTTTCTCTTTCCATAAAGACTGGGCCCTGATTCAGGCTTTTGCTTATAATCCACCCATGGCTGTCATTGCAAGTAGAGTACGAAATTACATTTGCTTAACTCTTTAGTCTCATATGTCAGGATAAAACCTGCAGAGCTGCATTAAGGTACTGAAGAGGAAAAAGAGGGGGCAGAGGATAAGATATGGATGGATTTAAATCTTCATTTCTTTTGCTCAAACAGTTTGTCTAAAAAGACATCTGTTTTTGCATATTTTCCATTCTGTATTAAAAATGAAAGAAGATTTAGATGTTTATTGTCTATCACAGAATAATAAAAATAATAAAAGCTTATGTATTTAGTAATACAATAGTTCAGTCTAACCATACTGTGGATAGAAGAACTTAGATCTCTGAGATTTTTTCAGCAGCAAAATCAGTGCAAATTGCTAGGAAAAAATGTTTATAAATTTGAAAAGTTAGTTGTATCTGTTGGAATAAGCCAAGAAATCTTCTTGGATGCTTAGAGTGTACAGATGATTATTGATGAAGTCCAAGTTAACCGACTGAAATCACCCTGCTGATACTGTTGTGTCATTTTGAGATAACGGCCTGCTTATCAAAATCAGGAACGCACAAGGAGTTATCTCTGTGGTAGGATGTAAAGAGATATTTCTGAGCTACATGGCAATAGTTAGGGGAAGGCAGAAACCACTGGTTTCTTTTCGCTTCTGGTGAAAAATCTCCGAGGCTGGAATGAGGACAAACCTCCGCGCTGGTGATGTCAGCGCCATGGTCCCGCTGGCAGCCGAAACCAGCACTTGTCCTGAGAACGCAGCAGAGCTGCACGGCCTCACTGGGAGAGTGCAGCTTAAGTAAAATATTGGTTAGGGGAATTTAAAGTTGATTGGTAACCATGACAAAGTAATGTAACTGCAGTGACAATGGAAAATTGTGCCAAATGAGCAGAACTCACCCACTTTAATTTTCTGTGTAGACCAAACCCATTATTATGATCTGTACTTCCCAAAGCTTTTAATCCATTGTCCAACTATAATATAAAAAAATTATTGTCATTCTTTGTGTGGTGAAATTCAGGGTTTTCTTTTTTTTTTCCCCTTGCAAATCAGCTGCAGATGAGGCACTTAGAAGAACTACAATATTAAAGGTGAATTGCTTTTTAAAACTCACATCACCAATTTTACTTTTTTTTTTCGCTCTAATCTTTATAGCATTATTTAACAAAAGTAACCATGCTGTTTAAGATGTTGAAATCATTTGTGGTTACATCAGAAAATAAGGTTAGTCCTTCAACATATACATGTACATACTAACACACACATGTAAGTTATAGACAGTGAGATTGCATTTACTAAGACGTGTTCTGCTGTTATGTTTCCTCTATTAACTGTTACCAGATCACATTAAAGTAAAACTTGCCATAACAAGACATTATCCCTGGCTACAGAACTGGAAACCTATAAATGTTACTTAAGTTATAGAGTCTTTTGAGGTTGGATTTGTAAGGCCCAAAGGAGGACCTGTGGCAGTACCGTAGGCTGTGCTTTCCTACGACTAATAGACTTTCTGCCTTTATGTAAAATAAAGTCCAGCTACATATGGAGATAGAAATACTTTGTAATGACCTGGAGTTCTGTGAATGAAATGGGCATCGGCGTAACAGAGGAAAGATCAATAATGATATACGGTAGAAGAAGGCGTAGAGATAAAAAAGATTCTCCAGTCTGAGGGCCATCTCCATGCCTCTGGATGAACCAACCTTCAGCCCAAGCCCACAGAAAATCATAATTTCCCAAAACAATAGGGCGTACAAGAAAAGACGTAGAGCTTCTGTTTCTTATGCCATTCAACAAGATTTAGAAGGAAATGCAGCCAGAATTAATGGTCATTACCTGATGAAAACCAGACATCCTTGGGAATAGGCTCATACAATCCAGGATAAAGCTAAATGCAATTAAGAGGACTCCACTGAGGCCAAAATGGCAGAGGAGCCAGAGGAAACAGATGGATCTTGAAGTATGGAATCATCATCATAAGGAAAGACTTTTTTTAATAGGAAAAAAAAGAGAAGGAAATCTATGTTAGGCAGTTAAAACATACATATATTTCCCAGAAAGTGTAAACAACTTTAAAGAAGAGACAATGATGGTCACTTCAGTGATTTCTTTTAAAGGGGAAGTCAATGTTACTCTTCAAATAGTATGCCTGAGTTTTTTCCTTGAATTTTGACTATAGGTTAGTTAAAGAATGATTGAGCAATTTTAAAGAATGATTCACTATTTACAATAGCTGTTTCATCTGCAGTTCATTTGTAAGTGGAAAATCTAAACCTACCCCACCTTTTCAGTAACAAAAGTGTATTAATATTATTTCTATTATACACTAATCCCATAATCTTTGTAAAAGTCCTGCCCCAGATTCTCATCTACCCATTTCATTTACACATATTAAGAATCTTTTGTATCTGTCTCACAATTTGACAGGACCAACCTCTACATGAAAACGTGATTCCCTCTAAGTTCCTGCCCCTGTGTCACTGTAGCATGAGGGCTCACAAGCCCTTTCTACACAGAACTGATATTAAAAGGAAGAACCCTGGTGCAGACTAGGACAGTGAGGTTGCTTCAGGGAACTTTGATGGAGTGGAATACAGTTAGCCTAATGCCTATATTGAATTAATGGGCATTTTCACTCAAATTTGCCACAGGAGAAACATCATAATACTGCCCTTACAAACTGCTGGTCAGAAAAAAAGGAATTCAGACTTTTTTTTCCTGCTAAAAGGGTTGTTGGTACATATTTTTTAAAGGCTGCATATAAAAAATGGTTGTGAGAATTACTTTTGAAAAGCTTTATGAATTTGCTTCTGATAAGCAAATGGTAGAATGACGATACAATTTGGTAGCTTATCCAGCGTATTAGGACTCATAGGCTACTCAGAAGTTTCGCCCTCAGGCAAGACCTGTAGTAGTTGCAGGAAAATGATTTATGCATCGTAATAAATGTTACTGCTCAATCTGTTTGCTTGTTCAATGGTTAAAGTCCCAAAAGAAAAGTCTATCTCAAATTAGAACTGGCATGTATTATCTGTCAACTTTATATAGTACTGTAAAAGTCATTCAGCTGACAGAAATATTAGCAGAATGTTTTATAGATTTTGGGGCTGTATGAACCTCTGCATTGGTGAGGAGAAGCGATGGGGTCGTGGTGCTGCAGCGCAGGATTAAAGTTGCGTGTAGATGAGTAGTTTCACTCGGCGGTTCACTGCAAATGAACATCTGGCCTGCATATTGATTCCATGTGTGCAAATGAGATCAGCCCAAATAATGACCAGAATCAATCAGGCTTCAGCCGAGAAGTAAAGTACACTGGTACTGATTTGTTAGACAACCAGAATTGGCAGCACCTTGCGTAATTTGGCACCAATTGACAAAGATTAGACTGTTTGGGGGCCTGACCGGTTATTAATTCGACCCCCCCTACACACTAAATATTTTGCAAAGTAAAATCAGCTGTGGCTTATTTGTCCCTGCCCCCTCCTGTTCATACCAGCCCTAATTGTTTTAGACAAACAAGTGAGCTTGCGGCCTGTTCACTTCACACAGGAAGACATGAATTCTTTGATCCATACAATATTCTCTAGTTCAACCTTGGAGCTATTTACTGAGGAGATTTATTTGCAGACAGACAGTAAAGCAGCTCTTTGCAAATGGAAATGAGTTCAGCATCTTTGATTTTTTGGCTCAAGTTTCTTCCCTCCTGTAGGAGATGTATAGCACTGCAATTAATGTGTACCTGCACTATTTTCCTCTTTATTGGAGGGCAGCATGAACAGCTGAGGAGAAATCAGCAGGACATTTAGTGGGGTTTAGTGAAGAGTGTGACACCTTTGGAACAGAGCTGCGAATTAAATCAAAGTTGTCCAGTTTTAGGTTTCAGACTAGACTTACAAATCAGACGAGGCTTGCCATGGCTTGTGAACCTTTTGACCAAAGCTGGCCTCATTTTCAAATCACTTTGGACAAAAAGAAAAAAAAAAGACGTTACATTCAAAACACATGACGTTTTTATATGAAATGAATTTCACCTTGTGCTTATTTGAATTTCGGACTCTGAGTTAAAAAAAAAAGAAAATAAAAGGTTTTCTTAATCAGGTATTTGCACAAAGTACTACCACGTTTGACTTCACACAGTCCCAGCGGTGCCGGCTCGGAGCGCGCTGGCGTTTTCCTATGCGGTGTTTCCTTTGCGCTGTGGCTGAAGGTCCGGTGGCGGAGAGCAGCGAGACCTCCAAGTTTCCCTCTCTCACCTCACAGTGAATTGAACATAAAGCAAGTGAAGCCAGTGAAATCGCAGTGATATTGAACTGTCGTAGGGGAGAATCGCCTTGGGCGTTGCTTCCCTGTTAATCTCCTGGCGTATCGCATGATGCTGCCTTTCACAGATGGGGCTGGCATTGTGGATCCTGGGAAGAATCAGGAAATGGATTTTAAAATATCTTCTCCCAAGAGTGATTCTATTCTGACATGAGTCACTTTTTTAATTGTTTGGCAATTAGGCCAAATTTAGTGCAGTCTACTCCCAAAGGATCTCCTCGCTCTCTTTAGGGATCACTTCGATGAACTGTGACATACAGCGCCCGTCAGTCTGAAACGCAGCCGCTCGTAGGAACGCAAAGTAATTTGGGCTGGAAAGTGAGGAAACTGAAACTCCAGGTGGAAATTAAATAGGCAAGAAGTAATGACCTGGTCAGGGCAGGAGGGTTAACCCTCCTCCCCCAAAAGCATGAGGGAATCTTTCATGATGGCAGGTGGTGGAAAACTTTCACAGCTCCAGGCAGGAGTGAGAGGCTCAGCAGAAGCGTGGCCGCGCTCCCCGCAACTTCGGCAGGGCGAGATCAGAGGGGGCTGAGGTCGCCCTGTACCTCACCAGCAGCGTCCTGCTGGGTGTCCTCGCGTTGCCTGCAGCACTCTCTCTCCAGCTGGTGACCCCGCCTGACCTTTGAAGGTCATTTGGTGTGGGGAAGGATGGTGAGGGTAGGTGATCCGACTTGCCTTTTTAATCTCTAGAATAGGTGACTCATCTGTTCTAGGGAAAACAATAACAAAATATCAGGGGTCCCTGAATACGGAACGTATTTTGTTGCAGCTATGAAAGGAGGCGGCACCAGCTGTGCTTGCTTCGCTCCTATGGTGCTTTTCCTCACACTTGAATCTGCCTGAAAATGGTTTCTTATGTGCTGCCGAGATCACAGTCTAGGGGGAAAACCACGGCCCTTGACATTCCTGGGAAAATCAATGTAAAAAAAAAAAATCCTGCTTCTACCTGCCGTTTTCACTTCAGCTGCTGTTATCAGGACTGAGTGTATTATCAGTGACATCCAATGGACACAGATTTCAGCTGGGGGGGGTGAGACCATTCAGTGGACATTTTTGCTGTGTGCCTGGTGTCCACCTGCCCACAAAGATACCACATCATGCTATCTATATTAGAAGAATAAAATGAACCCGTGCAAACTCTTTGCTACCCCAAAGTGACGTGAGAAGCAGGCTTTCCATACTATGATGGCATTTGACAGTGAATCACTAAACCCTCTTCTCCTCTGTCATCTCAGGATTCAGTTTATGACAGAGAATAAGAGACAGGCTTTGTTCTTCGTAATGTGTATGTTGCTGATGCGTTGTCTGTGGTCAGTAATCTCTTTCTTTGAAGGAGTGCATTTCAATATATGGGCATGCCTTGCTGCGGTTGATATTTTCATTGGTTTGTTTGTTTTTCATAGCAAAAATGCCTCTTCACGTGCGATTTTCTTGCCTTTGTCTCTTCTTTTATTTACTGAACACCTCACTGATGCTGGTAAATGGTGATACATAAACGAAATTAAAAAAAAAACACGAAGATTGAAGGAATGATCCAATTTTAAAACACTTTGCACGTATTTTTATAGTTGTTACTTTAACATCTTAAGGATGGAAATATTGATTCCCATGTGTCTAAATCCAGACGATACTACTGTAATCACATAGACTAGTTTGATGGCTGCAGGATTTCCATATAGTAAATCCCAAATCAAGCCGCTACGACCTGATTGAACTGGAACATCTCTTTTTAAAGATAACTGGTTCAGATATCAAAGACAGGAGATTATGTTAATCCCTGATGGTTTAGGCGTATAGACACAAACCCAGATTCAGTTGCAGGGGAGGTTAAGTGAGCTTCAGTGCAGACTCCATTGCGTGATCAGAGTCTGCCCCATTACGATGGTGCTTCCCTGTGTCACGGAGGATAAACTATTTCCATTGTATTCCCCAGGGGGTCCCCAAGATCCAGGCTCCTGTGACATTGTAAAAGCTTTATAGCAGCTTCCTGTGACAAAGTTCACCAGAAACAGCGCGGCAGCAATACCATCATCTGCTGCACCAGCGTGCAGTGAATTCCACGAGAGCTCCTGCCAAGGAGCCTTTGCTGTCCAGCTCGGGTTTGGTGCATGCGGTTCAAAACAGTAGGAATTGCTTCATCCTCTGAGATTTTTGAATGCTCTCTCTTGGTTGTCATCTCCTGTCTTCGCTGTGCCAGACAACCATTTGTGTAGTTGTTTTCTTTGCAAGTACCCATAAAGAAATATTTGTTTGGCTCTTACTCTTTTTTTTTTTTTTCCCCTTAAAACAAGCTTTTGGTGAGTAAAGATCTGAAGAATTGAGATTGACTTAATAGATACATCATGGGCAATGGTGTTCATATATATGTATTGAAACAGAGAGAGAAAAAGGGACAGAAACTATGTAGCTGGTTTCTAGATACTACTCTACTCTGTAGAGTGTCCAGAATTTGCAGGGATGGGGGAGGAAGGGATAGTGACTTTAACTTTCTGAAAAGTAACTTTCTAAGGAATTTCCCTTCTGACCATTGATTGGATCTGTGTCTTGGAAAAGTCACTTAGCCTTCTGTGTTAGTTTTCCATTCAGAAAGGGGATTAAAAATGCCTCCTTCTTCAGTTGCACAGAGAAATTGGATAACTACAAAGTCCTTAGTTGCTGTTGGAGGGGGCACAGATGGATGAACTGAACTTTTAACTGTGTGGGAGTTCTTCACCTTCACAGCAAGCTCTGCTGGGAAGGGTCCCTCTAGTCACTTCTGAGAAGAAAAACAGATGATTATTTTACGGTATTAGTAATAGCAGCACGCTGACTGCTCTTGATGGGATGGGTGTCCATTTGATAGTTATCCACAGGGGATGATAATGCCATCTCTCATAGCAGACTTCTACCTGATATCCACTGTCTCCTTAGAGCTCAGCCTAAGCCTGTTTTGTGTGTGTGCATGTGTGTATGTGAGCAAAACTGCTACTGGATGCACGTAAAACTTGGGATGTAAAGTATGAGATTTTAAAATTATGCCCTAAGTCTGGTGATCAGATGCTAATGCCTGCAATTAGGCGGGAGATGTCACCTGGGTCCTGGGAGACATTTCATTCCTGGCACCACCCTGACCAGGAGCTTCCAGACTAACTGAGGCTGCAAGCCATCATCAGCTGTAGCAGCAGCCGCGGCTCCCAGCTGCTTGCCTGTATGGGAGGAAGGCTCACCATTTGTTTACTAGTCCCTGTAACTTGTTTATCCCATTTGGAAAACCCTTGGACTATGGTGGAGTGATCAGGGATCTCTAGGAGATGTGGTTTAGATTTTTGAGGAGAAGGGAAACAGGTCCTTGTTCTTGCACTTTTTTGTGTTAGAGGTCTTCCCACTGAATGGTTGCTCCTCCCACCAAATGATTACCTCTTATGCTGTATCTTGAAAATTGAAATTAAATTTTTAAAAAGCCAGAACTGTTCTGGTATTCAGGAGGGGGGTTGATTCTGCTGCTGTGTATGGGTAGGGAAACCAGCTCATGATACTTCTGGAGAAGTCTCAGCTTCCAGACTAGAAGCTAGGAACAGAGCTGCTCACACCTGTCAACCTGAGGTGTTCCGAGCAGAAAATTTCTGAACTGTAAGGTCACCAGTTCTGGGACTTCTCTCTGATGTGGAGAAAAAAAGATGAATACAGCTTTTTTGGATGGAAATCTGGTACTGAGGTGCCTAAAATCTGCCTTGCTCCCATGGTTTTAGCAGCCGTTAAGTCCTTTCTTGGCTACAGCCATAGAATTGCCCTACAACTCAATCCTCTCAATCTACAAGTCAATGGGAAAAACAGTGTTTCCCTTCCCTCCTTCTCTGCCTTGCCTTCTCCCCACCCTCTGAGAAGTACTGTGGGTGAGAATACATTACAGCTCTGTGACTTTTAATGTTAGTATAATTCACTTGCCAGTGATAGCATCATTTTTCACCCTTTCACCGTGAAATAGCTACCCATATATTTTAGCCATTTATTTTGGAGCATTAATGGCCTGCTCTGAGAACTGGAAAACTGGGGGGCCAGGTCATGGGGAAGTCGATGGTGAAGCAGGCGACTGAGCCCTCAACCCTATACTAAATGTTGTGTGAAAGTCCCTCCGTCCTCTCTTGCACCTTTTTCTCTAGACAGAGAAATTCAGAGTTTCAGATATTCTGCAGTGGTGGGTGCTTCAGCAGCTTTGCTTTATATCCTGCTCAAACTGGGTGCCATGCCAGCTTTTGTAGGCGGGTCTATTGTGATAATTGTTCACAGTTGGTATTGTGAAGCATGTCCCTTTTCCTTTCCAGATGCTCTGTGCTACCAAATAAGGGGAAAACATGTGTTTCTCAATGCTGTGATAAGTCAGAGGTATAAGTTACAGCTTTACCATATTGAGAAAGGAATGCAAAGTGTACCCTTCTCTATCAGCACAGAACATGTTTACAGAATTCAGCTATAAGACATGGCAATATTCAGTGAGGCAAGCTACATCACAGTGCCGGAAAAAAAGAGGGCTTTTTTGCCTTTTTTAATTTACCTTTTACATTAAAAAGCATTTTTGTTAAGTAGATTTCTCATTAGATTCAATTTTGTATTTTGTTCTTGGCTAAAGGCCCTCACAATTGAATCCAGTGAAAGAAAGAATATTATCATCTCTCTCATTTTAGTTAGCTTCTGCTTTTTCATATCATTTTCTAATTTCTGTGAAAAGCTGAATTTACTTACTTCAGTTAATAATAAAACATACAAAAAAGGGAGATGCAGGAAAATCAGACTAAAGATAATCAGTAATCTCTTCATCATTTTACTGTTAGTCTTGTTTTTTCCCTTTTCAGCATTCATTTTTTTCTTGTTTTGGTTTAATGCAGTCTTGTCTTAATGAAGTAAAGATACCTTGTTTTGTTACCATGTTACCCTAAAGCAGGAATTGAGCTTAAAAAAGGGCACCGTCAGCCATATCAGCTACACAGTATGTTACTAAGTTTCTCATTTTTAAATAGCATTTAAATAAATAAAAACAGAAACAGTGACTGGCACTTGGTAACCCAAAGAACCGTGAAATCTGAAGCATTTCCTTCTGCCAGAATGTGGGGTATGTAGAGAGAATTTGTTAGCCTGCTTTTTATCTTCACATTAAAAGCTCAAAAAGCCTGTATAGTTTTTGAAAGTTCGGAGCTCAAAACTTAGCCTGTTGTGCCAAGTGTTTTCTTCGGGAGATATGTCAGGGCTATAAGAAATGCTCTCCTGGTTAATGCCGGTAACCTGTCTGGCTTTGTCACTGCCTTTGATGGAGGCTGATGGTGAAGACTTCAGCTCTTTCCCAGCCCCAGCACTGCACCCCGCTACCTGCGTGGGTAGCTTGGCAAATGCCAGGTTCGGAGCTGGTCGGTGCTCCTGGCTGCTTTGCAGTGTGTCTGGGCACCGTGAAGCATGGCTTTTTAACCTCTGGCTGGACATTCGGCAGCAGATTTTGCTGTGGACTTTAGGCTGGCTGTGGCTGCTTGGTTTGCACATCTGCTGCAAGATTTGGTTTGGAGAGGCAGGAGGCGGAGAGAGGAAGACGGGGGGAATCCTGAGCAGTCCAGAGATATAAAACAGTATAAAGACACAGATGTGCTGATGGATACTGCAAAGAAAGCATTTTCTTTCTGAACTGTCAGCACTGTCTGCAGCTTGACACAGTACTTTATCTTCATTTTAAACTTTTTACTCATTATTAAAATATTTAAATTGGCTGGTGTGAAATCCTGTAGGAAAACTAAAAGTTTATTTCAGGGCAGCGGTGCTTGAAAGAACCCCATAACCATGTACGGGGGCGGCCGGGTATCAGTCCAAAGGAAAACTCACTGTCAGTTCAAATGTAATCCATATGTTAAAACTACAGAAAGAGTGTGTCAGTCTGATGGTTTGGCTAATATTAAGGAATGGTCCCTCGTGGGAAACTTAGCTTTTAAGATCACATAATGAGAAGTGCGTTACTAAACTAGTTTTCTGGGATGACATTGGTTTTGGAATAGTGGACTCTTGAAATTATGTGGCATTTTGACAGGTAATGGCATCAATTAATTTGGGGGGCAGTGGAGGATGGTGACGGCTCCTTTTTCTCTCTCTCACATGCACACACAGCTCTGACGTTCTGGTCTGGGGAACACATATGCTGTACGAGCTGATGTGTCACATGATTACACCTCAGGAAAATGGGTTGGCAATTTGTAAATGCAATGCTGTATTTTCTAAGAAAGCAGACAGGAAAGGAACTTGGCCTTTCAGTTGCGTCAGCGTCAGCATATCAATAGCACCAAAGTGCTAGAATTGCAGTTGGATGCAAAAGTGAGTGATTGAAAACAAATGGATGAAAAAAACTTAAATATTCTTCTGTCTTTATTTTTTAAGATAAAATTTTGCTCCCAATCTGTGTTCAATTTTGCTTAGTTCTAGGTCAGCCTTAAATGAGGTGCAAATTTACAAAAGGGACAGAAAATGGCTGCTGTTGAGATTAGAGCAAGATGGCGTAGTTGTACAAGGGACACGCAGTTCCTGAATGCATGAACCACTGCTTGCTAAACAGTTTCTTTCTCGTAACGCCAGAGGTAGAATAAGACAAGCTGGGATCAAGGCCAGATTTTCAAAACAGCTCAGGGGCACCTAGATACGGTGCCGGCTTTTGGACTTTGTTCTGTTCTCAGCCATGAGGCAGCCAGATTTGGGGGGCACCAGTGAGAGCTGAGCTCCATTGCAAATCTAGGCAAAACTTCCTAAAATATGTTAGCAATGGTCAGGGAGAAACTGTGTTCCCGTAAAACTAAGTCCAAATATGCTGGGATAAGTCTTTTTATTGCTGAAACCAAGAAGTGGTATACTGCACGTGGCTGTCTAGTTTGTCAGTGAACGGTTACTGCATTCAGTGGATCTCTCAGGGCTTTTGCCCATCCCGGCTGGTTATAAACGGATGGAGGACTTTAGCACGTTGCTTCGTGGACATGGAAATAACTTAAGACACAGATCCTGCAATGTGCAAAGTTTTTGATGGGAGGTGGTGATTGCCCTTAAATCCCAGCAGTGATGGAGGTTGGCACTTGTGGTTTGGGATTACACAGAGATAAATTATTCAAGCAACTTCAGCCAATTCTTTTTTTTTTTTTTTTTTCGGTCTTGCATGTCATGTATCCTACATACTTGCTTCTGCTGCAGATTCCAGTGATAGAAAAACATACCAATATTTAGCAATCAACTAGATTAGATTTGACATGGTAAGTTTATACAATAATTTCTTTTAGTGACTTTCAGTTTAAAAAGAAGGAAATCCTTAAACAGTCATCAGCAGCCTTTCTTTACCTCTTCAACAAATTCTATGGGAAACTACTGGAAGATTGATGATGATGATGATTAATATTTATTAATTTGTATGACCATAGTTCTCTTTAAGCACATGGTCCTCTTTTTGCTATGAACTGCATGTTAGAAAAAGCATTTGCACTCCCAAGTGTTTACAGTCTGAGCAGTCTTGCTTCAGAAAACTGCCAGTCTCAGAAAATGCCATTTGACATAATTGCTGTTACAAGTTCTAGCCACTTCAAACTTTTTGCCTTAAAAGCAGGAAAGGAGACTCAAGATACCCTGCTGGTATGTTACTGTTAATAACTTACCTCCTTTCTTAGCTTCCATCTCAAACTGTATTTATAACAGCATGACTGAAATGGAGTCTCGAACAAATACAGATACAACTGAAGAAAAATCTTTTCCAAGCACATCATGGCAAGTGTCTTATAAAAGTGTCATGATACTTTTAATGCAGAGCAGACAGGGACTTTGGATGAGATGCGTGTATGCACATGCTTAACAGTCTAAAATATGCTTCATTTATTTATTTATCAGTGTTGTTGTTTGATAGCTTTACTCTTCTACAGTGATTTTAATCTTCAAATTGTTTGTCATTGGTGAGTGGAATTTGCAGAACGGTAACATACTCGTTTAACTAATATTTTTGCATATTCTCAGAAGAGGAGTAATCAAAATCTGATTCACATAGATAATGCCCACTGAGGTCCATATAAAGCCCTGACAACTTAAGTGGGAAAACTAATAGCAAGTACTCAAATCCATAGTGTAATAATAGCAGTATGAAAAAGAAAATAAATAGTGTGGATAATATTGTTCTTTGAAAATATAATTTTCAAATGGATTTTGACTTTCAGAGAACAGGAATTAACTTTGGGTATATTTTTACATATTTTTCTGATGACAAATGTAGAAGTATATTATTCAACACAATTTCAGCTTTACAAGTATTATTTCACTGTGATATTGAGAAATATCAAGTACAATATCAATATTGAAAGAAGAAATTATTTTCATCAACTCTGCACTTTTATTGAGGATATGGGGAAACTGGCACTTGTTCTTTGATGTTGCCTTTCTTGCTGTTCCTGTTCTTCCTTGAAGCATGAATCATATTCTGTTGCGGCACGGTTACTTCAGAGAGACAGCTAAAGTAAAGGAAGGTTGTGAATCTGTAACTGCAAACAAAACAGATCTGATAGGAAAAAAAATGAATATATACCTTTGGTGATTCATTGGCCTACCATGCAGTGTTCATGTTCTGATCCTTAATATTGATATTGTAGAGTATGCAAAATACGCTAGGTGCTTCCCTAACATGGTTTCCCCCAAAAGCTTATGTTGAATTTTTATCTATGTTTTGCTTTAAAAATGTACAAAGGACACGTATATTTGCTTATTTAAATGGCATCTAAACATACTCATGCAATTATCTGAGTAAAGTTTGTTAACTTCAAGATTATTTTATGACATTTTTCTGACATGTTTTTACCTGATTTTAATTAAGCATTTTTGTCAAAGTGAGCTAAAGAAACAGTGAGACTGGGGATAGAAAGCCAGCTGAGTTATTTCCAAACCAATAGTCTCTGAAAGGAAAAAAGCAACAACTGATAATACCTCTTCCCTACCCACCACTGAAGCATTTGCCCAGGTTTTTCTGGAGCATCCGTCTTCAGACAGTCCAAAATTTCCTATGCTGAATCCATATTTCACTCATCTTTTTTCATCATCATTATCATGCGGCCCACAGATTTCTCTGGTACATTGTGCAACTCTCTATTGTGCTGTCAACAGGAAGCAGATCGATCACACAACTGAGGTTACAATCACACATGGGTGTCCCAATTCAGTATTCATCATCACTCACGTTTCTCTATTCTGGCTCATTTCTTGGAAGATGAGTTAAAAAATAGCCCTTTTCTTCCTCTAAGTGGTTAAAAACATTTCATGAAAAAGAGAAGTCAGTATTTACCATTAAAGCAGTCTGAGATCGATAACATTCTCTTCCTGAAACTATATATTAGTATTCGAATGTCTGAAAATAAACCCAGGTCATGCCAATTTATCTGCTACTAATAAAGTGTCATCACACAACTTGTCCTTTCCACTATTTGTCATGGTTCTATAGGCTGTGTTAAATAATGATTTATCACCCATACTTTGGCCAGCTAGTTTCAAATTACCATCTGGATGGTGTCTACGAATGTCTCCACTTTCTGTATGTAGGGGTCAAAATGCTAGTTCCCAGCATATAAGTTTCTGGCTTGAGTCACTGCTATGCCATTCGGAAACCTGATGATTTTCCTGAGTCCCTACTTTCCCTTCCTGCTTTACCATTAATTTCTCCTCTTCTCCCTCTTCTCCCCTGCTGGTGCCTACGAACAGTGAGATATCAGGCTACGAAACTCCATCGAAAGAATTTCCTAAGAAATAGTTGACATTGGTGACCACAAGCAGCAACAGAGAGAATAGTCACACTCAGTCTTATCTTATCCTATTAAGATAACGATGAAATAACGAACGTCGTCCCAGTTTGACAAGAAATATGAGCCTAGTGCAGCAATGTTTAGGCTTGTAATTTAGCACAACTCTTAACATATAATAGTATGGATTTTGAGAGTGTAGGACAGATAGGGTCATGATTTTGATTAGGTTCCACCTGTAAGGAGTAAAAAAACCCAAGATAATCCTGACCTTTGGACAATAAGGCAAAATTCACATGCCTATTTTGGCCGATAAAGGTAAACAAAAGTCGGTTTATAGGCAACGTCTGTGAAACAACATCTCAAACCATTTTGGCTTTTGGCAATCTTGTTTTACTAATAAGATACCAATGGAAACAAAGGCTATATCTGTTCCTGTCAACAGGAACTTGTAATAGAATAAGAGACTTAAAGATGTGGAATTAGAATGGTGTGGGATTTGGAGGGGGGGTGTTTTGAGTTTTGTTTTGTTTTTTAATGAAGAGCTTATGTATAATTCACTTATTCTCTGGTTTAGGTTATACTGAAATCAGTGGAAAGATTCCGTTATAGAAAAGCAGGGGTTGGATCAGATCAGCTGATTTTGAACTGTTCTGTACTCTGCTTCTCCTAGTAAACTCCTGTCTTCTAGGGCAATTGAAAACTGAGTCTTAAATTCTCATGGGAAAAAAGATGAAGCACTGAAATCTCTCACTGATTTAGCTTACCTTTAGATAATGGTCACTAAACTTCTGAATGGGATAGCAAAAGCACATGAAATCTTTTAAATGGGCAGGTATAATGTTAATTATGAGAGTGTTTATTCATTTCCCTATAGAATAATTCATTTTCTGTTATTTAATATTGGTGCTGCAGAACAGATGTACCTTTGCTGCCAAAAATATTAATTATCTACATGTGTAAGTGCACTGTTTAACACTTTATCATAGAGGTGCGTGTGTACACACGGGACATTTTTTCAACTGTTCTATCCTAAAAGTCATATTTCTCCTCTGCTCCATCAGTGGTCCCTCTGTAGTCTTTTGCTTAAGAAAGTGACCATTGATATTCAGGGTCCCTCAGAGCTGTACGGTCTGTACGGTCAGAGACTTTTCTGTAGTTTTCTCTTTATTGAAACACATTGCTGTGTTGTGTCGGGCTGAGTCTCCCTGGTTCCTTACGTCTCTCTGGCTGCGTCCAGACTTAGATGCTTCTGAGGAAAACGTGGGAACTCCGCGGTCGGCCGGTGTGCGGAAACCCCAGGGAGGCTTCATCAAGGTATTGACTGGGACACAAGCCTTAGAGAGCAGGTTTCCACAGTTCGGTTGGATCTAGCAGTGAGTGCTGTATAAGTGCATTTCTGTGCTTTATCAGCTCCCTGTGGGAAGTGGGCTTTTAGTATCCTGCATTTTGATATCAAGTGTTTTGAGCTTTTTCATATACCTCCAGAAAGATGTGGCTATGGCTATACTGGTACGTAAAAGGGTCCTGGGACCTGTCTGTGGCACTGAGCTCAGTTAACATGGAATAGCCTATTTCAATATTATTAAACTGTCTTAGCTTCCAGAGCAAGGTGGCTGCATCCGTACTGCCTTTTGGGGATGGTCTTTGGGCCATGCTAACTCCTGAGAATGATTTATGCTAGACAAAATAGATGCCATCCCAGCGACTATTCCCACAGCTGAATAATGCAGATAACCAAGTTCCAGTGTCTGGACACATTTCCTGGCTCTGTCTAGGAGAGAGTTAGCCAGTGACTTTATCGTCTCCCTAGAATTTAGGCACAAGCCTCACGTAAGTTGATGGGATTTATAAGTACATTGCACTGCTGGAGTTAACTCGTGGTCGCACACATTTGTTTCAGTTTGTTGCATACTATCCAAAATCTGTGAAACAACCAAGCATGAAAATAGAGCTGCCGTGAAGAAAGCGGGCCATTTTTGAGTCAATAGTGATCTCGTGATTAATCAAGGACCGGTTCTCTTCAAGATGAGGAAAAAGTCAGTGAATTCCTAGGTGGAAATGAGCAGAGTTATGGTGGCGAATTGGGATAAGAAAGAGCGGAAAAAATGTGTACTTTGTATGGAGTAATTATGTACACAAAAGCACATTTTCCATTCCTGTTTCCCCCATTCTGTGCTTTAATTTTTCTTGACATTGGATCCATTATGGTATCGTATGAATTTCGTCACAGGAGTAAATAACAGCTTGTTTCCTTGGGAGCAATTGAAAAACAGAGTAAAAACAGCACTTACTGTTTTTGAAAGTTGTCAGATTGTCATGGTAGTGAAGTGTTGCATCATGTTGTCATGACAACTAATATTATAAAAACTGATTTAAAGAGAAATAAAGGCACTTTTCAGTGATGAAAATCATTTCACTTTAAAGGTTTCAGCTTTTATTTTCTCTCTCTTAATGTCCCTCCCTTCTCTTTTTTAAGGAAAGAGATATTCATTCAGGACTCTTACCAAGTACAGATTTTCAACACACAGTGACTCAAGGAGTTTTGTTGTTGTTGTTGTTTTTTATACCGAGATAGAGAGGATGCAGGAACTGAAAAGTGGAATCAGTCACTTTGCTGGGCAAAACCATCACCATCGAGAACTGGGGGAAGCTCAGAATGGGATGAAAGGGTTTTTTTTTCCCTTCTGTTATGCCTATTTGCACAATATTGCTTCACACAAAATCATCCCAACTGTTTCAAATACCTACCTAGATAAACAGATATCGCATACTGTGGTTTTGTTAGAAATAAACAGTCGTGAGACTGCATCGTGTTAGACCTGTTTAGAGATTCTGCTGGAATTTTCAAGAGCCCTCAGCAATGACCTGTTTGTGTTTCTCCGTCAAAATCAAGGAGCATTTACTGACTGGGCCAATGGCTACAAAGCAGAAGTAGGTTAGTGCTGACCACTATTGAAGTCTCTCTCTCTCTGCAGAGTGTGCTCAGAATGATTCAGGCTGTTTTAAAAGAGAATGGGCTAGAGCCACAGTCCCGGAATAAAGTAAACAAACAAAAAAGGTAAATTATGCTGTTTGTCAATTTTGGTAAAATAGCTATCACCAAATAGAAAACACAGAGATACAAACTACAGAGCAGCAGCCAAACCACTTGCTCTGAGCAAGGTCACGCAACATTTGATTTATCACCGTGTGCTGGGCTTGTATACATGTAGGGTAGCTTTGTGCAATCATGTTCTTGCATTTGTGGAGAGAGCAGTGTTTGCATGTGTCTGTGCAATCATTGCTGCGCATTCTATTCTTACCCAGCAACCTTTCAACATGTCAGGCTGTTTCCGCCAGATTTTACAGATGTGTGGAGATAATGTTCCTATGAGTTCCAAGGAAACAGGCTACCATGTAAAGAGATCCTCTCCTGCAAGCTTGCTGCCTGAGGAAACGCGGCGTGAGCTCATGCTGCTACTTCAAAGAGAATTCATGCCGGAAGCAGTTCTTATAAATGCCTCGAGTGCAAGAGAAGCTCACTGTTAATCATTAGACACATATCTATAAGTGACCAATTTTCACTGGTCCTCATGGTCATAAATTGTCTAGCTTACCTGGGAGTGACACACACATTAAAAATGCATTGCATGAAGTGAAATCTTGGGATAGTTAGAGACAAAAGCAATTCTCTGTAAAGAAAATGTGGAGAAGGTCTTTCTCCATGAGCCTAGCTGCTTTGCATGGCTTTTGTTTCAGAAAGTTAGCAGAAGGGGATAGAAATGATATATTTAGGTAGCCCAAACCAGAGATGTCTGTAAAATTGTAGCAGGTAGGTGAAGACATTCAGCCTGAACTGCATTGAATGATGTATTAGTCACTTCTCTCTTTCTCAGTCTTCCCCCAGATTTACAGTCAATCTTTTAGTTCTGTTTGTCTGGTGCCTACACAATGGCCTGAAATGACTAGGCTTCCTAGACTTTACCACTGGAGGGAAAAAGAAAAAAGAGAAAAGTATAAATACACCTAGACATCGATAGCTTCTAAGTTTCGTTTTGACTGTGTTGGTGGTGCAGATGTGGTTAGGTTCTGGCTGTGTGTGATTAGCAAAGGCTGCACCTGAGAGCAAGGGACTCCGTGCTGGTTGTGAAGCTGGTAACGTTGCCTCCTGGAAGAGCCGCCTCCATCCTGCAGCCTAGACTTGTTGGGCATGGGGACATAACTCTTCTCCTTAACCCAATGCTAGTGCAGCGTCTCTGAGTTTATGTTTGAGTTGCACATACAAGATGGCATCTGCTCTGTCCCAGGCAGGCTGGAGCTCACCCTGTCTTTTCTCTGTCCTGAATAAAAAGCATATGGCTGTGCGTGCACCACAAAAAACCTGGGCTAACAAACTGTCTTTTAACAGGGTAGACCTACCCTTAGTAAATTCAAATTAAGCCACAGCCTGAAATATTACTGACATGACTGCTGCGGAACCAGTGATTCATAACCAGTTTTTCTGCACTCCTCTTTCCCCTGCTGCCCATTTCTGCTATTTATTTCTCATGTGTTTAAGCCATGCAGCAGAACATATATATGTCTAAATTCATATCACAGTTAGATGAATATACTGTAAGTGCATATTTATTAAAACTTATTTTCTTGTATATCTATCCTGTATGTTCTCATGCACTTACTTGTTCGCTCACTACTTTTATTAACAGATTCCTTAATTGAGGCCAAAAGAAAAGAGAGAAATGTGGGAATCATTTCAAGCCTGAGTTTTCAAACAAACTGGCTGTTAACTAATACTGCATGTAACTTTGTTGATCTAATTGCGTTGCGTTCAGTCTATCTGGTGCTGCCTCTCCGGCTCACCATTTCAGAGCCATGCAAGTTGCAGCAAGTTTTAGGCATTAATAGTGGCCAGGTAGTATTATACTATTTTTAATGAATGTCTGTTTTCTATTCTTTACTATGCTTTCTTTGGAAAGAGGCCCATGTAACAAAGTATTAAGAAAACACGCTGCTGCCCTGGAATGTGTATATTAGCTGCAGATTATTTCCTATTAGCAGATTAGCTGTGAGGCTATTGGCTCTGAAAGGTCTTTGAGAGTATTTTGTTTTGTAACTGATTCAAGCCATGGGAGAGAATTGCCACCATGATTGGGAAGAAGAATTAGCTGCCGTTGCCATGGCCACGGGAGTTCACAGCGGCTTTGTTAGCTCCAGCGCCCCAGAACGGGATGCCACAGCAGGAGCTCCCTGGCTTTGTTAATGAAATGATCGAGTATGGTGTTCGGGGCGGGCGAGGAGTAGGCTGGGAAAGTCTCCCGCGAGAGAGATGGGAAATGGTGGCGGTGGTTTTTTTCTTTTTTTTTTCCCCTTTCCTTGAAGTCAGTGTTCAGCTTAGGAACATGTTTCGGCTTTCTGCTGCCTCTGTTATGTTAGGCTGTTAAATCGCTAACATAGGAATAACGTCTTGATGGCAAAATGTCGCGATTTGCCTTCTGGTAGAGAAGGAGCTAATCCTGCCTCTCTGCAGCGGAGCGCTGACCTACTGGGTCCTGCGCCGTTCAGCAGAGGGAAGATGGCTGGGGTGAGCCCCATATCCCCCACACAGGGATATGGGTCTACTGCTATGTACATATGGGGATATTTTATTGCTACATTTCTGATCGTCTTCCTGTGTTATAAAATACAGGAGGGCTTGTGGAAATGAGAGAAGCTATCGGGATCTGTTAGGGCTGTTGTACACGACAGCAGCCCCACTGCTGGTGGGCTGGCTGCGGGCAAGGGGAAATGCAGGAGAACTTTGCTTTCCCATGGGCTCCACAGCGGTGCCTTGCTTGAGGTCTAGGGCTTGGCTCTTATAATGCATCCCTTAGAAATGATAGTTGAATTAAAGGACAAAAAAAAGGGGGGGGGGGGCGATTGATGAAAGTTTCAATAACAGAGAGTTAATAAAAGCGTTAAAAATGTATGAAATTTATCTCCTGTGTTTGAGTAATAAATTAATGTATTTGAATAATCATTGGTAGACTGGCCTCACATGTATTTCATATTTCTAACTCCATTTAACTTCCAAAGAAGTTTTGAATGAGTGGAAAATGTAATATTGGAACTTATCTCAATGTGAACAGTAAACAAGAATATTAGTGTATGAATTTCAAACATAACTCCCAAAACATGTCTGAGTAATGTCAAAACAAAGTGTTTGTTTTCTTTTAATATCTGTTTTTCCCTTGACTAACCTTCAGTCTTAACAGATTTGGTCACTTTCCTTAAACACCCAAATCATCGTCTTGAACTCTTTACTTAAAACCACATCAGATTGTGTAACATATGGAAATCAGCCAAAGAAATGTATTTCCACTGGCATAGCAATCTGTTGGCATTAGGCATTTTTCAACTCAGCACCAGGGTGTGAAGGATAGGCTTACTAAATGTAAAATGTCTGTCACACTGGATGGTGGCACAGAGCAACCTCCATCATGGGTGGTAATGTGGCTGTCTCACTGCAAATCAGTGATTTTTATGATGCATATTTTTAAAAGACTGCAGACTTAATCATGGGAAAATCATGATAGATATTATTGCAGAGATTCTTGGAAGCATACACATTGTTCTTTATGTTTTTTAACAACACCCAACAGTCCAGCTATTTGCAGGAAAGAGCGCAGAGTACTGGTGCTATAAAGCTATCTTTCAAGTAGAGGAGAGGGATTTCCTTCCTGCAGAGCCTCCTCCTGTCTAGTATTTGTTCCCTTCTTTTTGTACTATCCATACCTTTTGTCCTTGCCTAGAGGTGTTTTTCCTCCTCTCCTACTAGCTGTTCTGCAGTTCCTGCAGAGACAAAGGAGGATCACTTATAACCTGGGCAAACATGCACAAAACCGCAAAGGGGATCAGGAAAAAATGGTTTTGCTCAGCTTAGACCAGCATCTAGTATAAATGAATATGTGAGATGGTAAATGAACATCAGCCCTCAGGAGGGACTTAGTTTAGATTGGCACCTGGGAAACGCAGAAGGCAGTGAACTAAAAGGTTGGGAATAGAGAAGCTCCAGCATTACAAAGTAGCAGTGGCCTCTGTGCTTTCTCATTTAGCTTTTCTCCCGAGATCACTGTCCACTTCTGGCATTTGTTACTGCTAAGAAATCATCTGTCACATCAAAATAAATGGTTAATACATCCAGGTATAATAATAGGCTTTCAAATCACTTTCTATTATAGCTGAAATCTTGATGAATGCAGAACAAGTTCTTTATCCTGAAAACAGGGCTAATACTGGACAGAATACTGATGACATGGCTGCTGTTGTTTAGGGACGGGGGGAAGGATCAAACTTTCATTTTGACCTCAATGTGTAGGCCAGCCATGCTTGTAGATTCCATATGGTGACTTTAGGTGGATAAACAATCTAAAAAAAAAAAAAAAAAAGAAAGAAATGTCAAGGTTGCATTTAATTAATCCAGCTCCAGTTATATCCAATTCCAATTAATGCAATTTTCCCTGATTTTTAGAGCAGTTCAGAAAAATGCAGCCTTATCTGGCATTCCACTGAGAAAAATAGTGTTTAATTCAATAGTCATCATCTGAAATACCACAGTTTAATTTTGCTTATTCCTAAAGGGAGTTGAAAGTCTTCATCTGAGGAAAATTTATGAATTCAGACAATATAGGATCTCTACAATGAACGCTTCTTAATCTACGCTTTTATTTATGCATTTATTTTGAAAGGAATGCTTTACACAATGCAATCTGAAGTGTAGATTTTCTCCCTGTGGCTAGTCTGGCTGAAATAATACCATATCTTCCTATCGGTCTTTTCATCTTAATAGAGTATTTAACACAAAGAGTACTTGTGATCATTTAAATGACAGTCCATTTCACTGGAAAGCTGGCTATCATGTTTGCCTTTCTCATACTGGAATAGGAGTGGAACAGGACATATAAGAAGTGATGCATTTGTATTCAGTTCTTGGACTTCCCAGGTACAGTTTGGACATTTAGTGGCAGCATGCCATTTGTGAGAGGAGGTTTTTTCTCACATGAACATCTTAGAGGAGACTAGTATGATCTTCTCTAAGTTTCTTGACCAGTGACCTGCTTAGGAAAGCTCTCAAGCCTTTCTGTGCACATCTGTGGTGAATTAAAGTGTTTCATCAATGGCTTCTTCTATTTGAGGGGATGGTTGTGCATTTGAATACAATAAGTTTTACTCCTTTCAGTTTGATTCTAAGGTACAAAATGAGTTCATATAAAGGGAAACCTGAAAGATTCAGGTTTTATATTCAATAAAGGAATGTTGTATGTGATCACTAGGTCTTGCAAAATCTTAGACTCTTGCTAAAGCTTCAACTCACTATAAACAGGGGAACTGCAGCAAGCCCTGTTTTCTAGGATTTTTTCTTGTTTCTCAGAACACAAGCAAATCCTTCCTTCTTCCTCTCTTTCCCTCTCTTCTCTCCAAGAACAGAAGTTACTGTAACTTCTTCCCTTACATTTAGAAACAAGTCTCCTCTAATTTACCATCCAGAACCCTTCATGATTTGCTCTCCAACTTCTGTGCAGATACCAGCACACATGCCCTTTTAAATAAAATTATCTGCACTAAAGAGCAAAGGGATGGAGGGGAGCTTCCAGCCTTGTGTAATGAAAGGGGGCTCACTTTTCTGTAACATTTTCCATGGAACACTTTTGTTTGCACTTAGATATTGATTTTCCATCTTCAGAAGACGGTTGTTTATAATAAATACTGTGGCGAGCTGTTTTTGCTCTATTAACCATGTACACTTTAGAACTCTGTCTTTACTTACTAAGGGTTTTCAGACATCTTTTGTGATAGAGCAGATATACTGCAGTCTTGGAATAACATTTCAGAGACGTCAGTGTGACTACCATTTTAAATACTTTTTTTTTTCTTTAGAGGTAGAAATGAGTTAATCTATAATATGGATAAAAGTGTGTTTTTGCATAGTGTGAAATTGGAGAAGTGCTTGTAAAGGAAACTAAGGAATTATATAGAAGCATTATATTGCATAGCACATGCTGCCAGTGCTTTGTAGCTATCATTGTTTACATGATTAAAACAAATAATGGAAATAGACATATACAGGAACGTTTTAGCTGCAGTTCATCTTCTGTAAATGATATAAGCATGAAAGTACAACTGGAGACTTGCTTCCAGCTGACCTTTAGGACACCCTATTGGGTTCCTCCTAGAGCTTCCTACCATACAGGGGAGTATTCACACCTATTAAGGGAATGTGTTGTAAGCTCCTATAAGCTTCCTTTGTACTCGCACATGAAGAGGAAATCTCCAAGGCTCTACCTTAGCACAGTGGGGCATTAGTAATAGAATCAAGTCTTTATAAAAGCTAATACAGAAGCTTTCTTGTAGTTACTCAGGTATCAGGTAGATAAATCTTAATGAGCATTTCCAAAGATCAAATGTCTTTGTAGATATGTTCTACGTCATGTTTTCGTATACTGTGGTTTTAGCATGTGTTCAATTTATCTTAGCATTACTTAGCCGTACTTTGGCTAGCTGGTTTGTATATTTGTCTAGAGTTGAATAAAGGGTTAATAACATTTGTGCAGCAGTTGGAAATACTCAAAAGTGCAACAACATTTATATTTTATATTTCTCTAATGGAAAAATATGCACAGATGTAAGAAGGTGAGTACAATAAATAATTGAGGAGGACATTAGAAGAAGAAATCAAAGCCACTTACATGCTTATGATCTTTTAATTAAAGATGCTTGAGTGCAGATCAGTGGAATTAATTCTAGTTTCCTTAATGGGCAGTGGAAGTGATTTTGTTCTCTTTGTAGTATACCCTTGTTATTTGACTGCAAATACAGCTGGTAATAAATGTAAGGTGATGGATAAAGCTGGTGGTTTATTCTGGGCTGAAATATTAAATGGGAAATAAGTTTCAAAAAGGGTTGCTTCAGTGTAGGTACAGTTAAACATAAATGGCCTCATATTAAAAAAAATGCTGAATGTGCGTAGTAGCAGTCTCAAATGAAGGGAATGGTTGCTAGCACATGGGGGTGGAACATAACTTCAGGCAACCGATTCTGAGCATCTTTACTGTGATGCATTCCCAATTTCTTAAATACCTAGAGTCATAAAAGACTGGTTGATGCTCACTGACTTTAGAAAGGCAACTTTCTCTCTTGTTGGCTTCTAATCCTTTGCTAGCAATCTTATTACTGACTGAACTGGAGTCAGGCAAAATATCCCATCTCAAAATAACAGTTATATTTTCAAATAGGTCATGTTTTAATTGCAGCTATCCTGCTGCTTCTTTATTTTGCATTCTTCCTCAAGTGAAAGCAAAAAAGTTGTCATGAATCGTTCACTGCCACATGCAGTGGAATGAAGGGCTGTGTGAGCTGCTCCTCAGAAGTTAGCCATGCTGTTGCAGCTAGTGATAATCGTGCTGTTCCTGTGCATTAGTAGAAGCTGCTTTTCATTAAAAGTTATTAACGTAATGTCCCTTTGGCACCAGAAGAGGTGGACAATGAAATCACACTATGTCCATGAGAAGTCAGGTGAGTCTTTTTGAACAGATGAGGAAATGGACATTGAATGAGCATGACTAAAAGTCATGCACAAAATCAGTGGAAGAGCTAGAACTAAATCTCAGACTTATTCATGGGCTTGAATAGCTTATAAGAAAACTGCATTTTTAATTTTCATGAGCACTAACTGCTGTAATGAAACAGCCAGGAAGTATACTGAAGTCATAAACTAAAACAGAACATAAAAGCTCTCTGTACTGTAAGAACTGACCACCCTTTTTGGTTGGTTGCTGATTGAGCTGTGCAAGATGGCCGTTGCTGCAATGAAGGAGATAAGTGGGGGCTCTTTTTATGATTTTCTGGTGCTTGTTCACATGGAACGAAAGAAATCTTAGTGCTATGGGAAACTTCTCTCACCTTGTACCTGTTTTCTTTTTATGATCTTTATGATGTCTAAATGTCTTTGTCTCACCTTGAAATCACTAGACATGTTCTGTAAATTGCAAAACTAAATCCTTAAAGAATGTTTAGTATCCTGCATGCACACTAGAGATTTATATGAGTCCATACCATACTTTGCCTGCAGACAAGAAGTCATTCATGACTTTGAAAGTGTTCTAGTTTTCCTTGAATATGAAAGGCAGAAACAATTCCTGTGACACGGTGCTGAACAGCCCTGTGGTTGTGGCACATATTACAAGTTTTCCTCTTTCTTTCTTCCCCCTCCACGTTAGAGTGATTTGGTTAGATAGTAAAAGATGAACATCTGAGGCATGATTGAAAGTCATCTGCTGTACCCAGTGGCATGGGTTTACTTCTTTCATGTTGTCCTCATAGGAGCCACAGCCCACTTTTACCAAAATTTCAGTACATATATGCAAACTGTGCAGTGTGAACAATTGTTTGTGATTGAGTTGTTTCTTACCTAGACTAAAATGAAAAATCTTGTTTTCCAGGATTTCTCAGTATCTGCTGTTAAACAGATAGCAAACTCTCATGAAAACTGTGCCTTCTTTAGACACATCTTATCTTTTTTCTTAAATTCCTGCAGTCATCTTTGAATTCTGCACAGTGCATAAAAAACAGATAATAAATGTGACAGTAGATGTTTTTGTTTTGAAATTGTTTCAGTTTCAATAGCTAACAGTGATGCTCCATGCCAGTATATCTATGGATGTAGATAAACAGTGTAATCAATGGATTTAAAAACAGGAGGAGTGCTTGGATTTTCAAATTGCAATCTAAAGGTAGTTCTTAAAAACTGAGAAACACTTGGATCAGTTCGTGGTGATGAAAAATTTAATATTCTTATTGCTCTGAGGATGTCCAGATTAAGCTAGTTTTCTTTTATTGAAAATAGAAAAAAAATAACACTTTCATATCTCACTCGAGAATTTTGGAAGCACTGAGTGATAAAAACACCATTTTTTCATTTTAAAGTGGTATGAATTTTATTATTAATAGCAACAGAAAGTAGGAGGGAAAGAAGATGCCTCATTTTCTGATCACTGGTATACATTTTTTCAGATAAATCCAAACCTGCTCATAATATTTATAGAAAAAGCCACCATTTATATTTTGTTTCTTCTTGGCTTGGTGTACACTGAGGATTTATCTTTTTATATTTGCTTAGAAGTGAAATAATGGATTATTTTTAAAAATCGTCCTTAATTATATGATTATTTGTAGACTGTGTAGTAAAAAAAAAAAAAACAAAAAAACAAAAAAACAAGAAAACAAAAAAAAAAACCCCAAACCTCTTAATGCTAAGTAACAAAAAGCTCTAAATCAGGTGTCCTTACTGTGGCAAAACTCTTTTTCATGTAGATGGGGAAAAGTATCTGGCTAAGAATTTTAATATGGGTCACAAATATTTCTTATTCATAAAAGGCATATATCTTTTTCTCAAAGTCTCTGACAGAAAACAAAACAGAACAGTAAAATCTGTGATACATTGTAAAGTCAGTTAACTTTCATAGACTTTTAATGCCAGTTTTCTTTAACTGTAGCCTGTTCCTTATTGAATTTCTAGTTAAAGTGCTGGGAAGGTGAGAAGGCTTGATGATCGTTAACACCAGACCACCGCAGTCTGTGACTCTGCAGAGTAGGAGGGCTTGAGCTTTTATGAATTATGTTGGGAAGAAGTAAATCCAGAAGAGTTACCTCGTGAAGAATGATTCAGTGTATGGAACTCATTTTTACAGGGTTTACTGTGTTTCTGAGAGCAGTTCTGAAAGCAGCAAGACTTCTTTCATCTGACGAAATCTAACTTCTGTACTACAAAGGCTCGTAGAACATGTCTGATCTCAGCTCTGCACCTAGCAAGCCTGTCATGTTCTCCATGAAATATAAGCAAGGCAAAAGCTAAACATCTGTGGCTTGAAATAAGCGAGTTTCTGTGTTGTTACATTTCTCCAGTTGACTTGTGATAGCCAGAAAGTGGCTCCTTGTAACAATGGATACAGTTTCAGAATGGATACAATTATCCTTTAAGTGCTGCTGCTACCCTATTTGGTAATAGGGTTTCTGTTCTGATAAGCGACTGAAGCAAATAGTCTAGAATAGTGTATATGTGGGGGATTTTTTTGGCAGTCCAGTGGTTAGCAAAGTCATTAGAAATGAAAGTCAAAGTGAGTGAATAGAAAATCGGTTTCCAAGTTCTGCAAAGTGAGTGCCACAAAACATGAAGACATGAATGTGTAAAATTATGAGAAAGTATAGAGTTTTCAGTCCCTGTGCTGAAGGAGCCAGGAAATTTTATTTATAGACTCCGTTTGTAACTCTACAATGTGCGACCCATCTTCTGTTGTATCGAATGACATAGCTCCACCGAAGTCAGTGGAGCTACGCTGATGCACTCCAGCTGAGGAAGCTGACCTGACAGCCGTCTTTTTTCTTTCATGGATGACAGTCATTCCCTTTAAAAAGCTTTTGAAAAATTAATATAGTCTAAATGTGGAATCTAGTCTTCCTGTACTGGGTTTTTCTTAAATACCAGGTAGCAGTCTAGACCACCTGCTTTCCAGGACTGCCTTAACCTTTCAAGCTCAGCATTCACTCAGTGCCTGCCTGCTTGCCTGTAAGATACTTCGATTTAGGTGTCTCTGCTTATTTAGAAGGGCCTGCTTTGGAGGGACAATATCTACTTTACCGCTGAGATTAAGAGGTGGAGGTCCTCTCCAACCTGATTTTTTCGGCCTCTAGGTTAGAGCTTCGTGCCTGCTCTTCTTTTGGTCCTCTGACTCTTGAATTCATTACTGCGCAGTGGTCTAGATTCATGTAGGGGACTGGAGAGTGTTCTCCATTGGGATACTTCGCCGTTTTTTGAAAAGGGCACTTTTGTGAGAAAATTCTTGTATAAGAGCAGCTTTTGCTCTCTCATAGAATTGAGTATGGAGCGAACACACCCTGCTTCTTCAGGGAGTGCTCCAGCTCATAGGCTGCTTTGCCAAAAATGGACATAATGCCACCATTGCTTTTTGGCACTGAGCATCCATCCTTCCCAGAAGACTGCGAGGCAGACTGCAACCCCAGTGGGCCAGTGAAGGCACCTTTTTCTCTTGTTCCTTATGCCTCTAGTGAAAGGGATGAACACCTGACTTCGGTGTACTGGATCATTCTCTCTGGAGACACCTAAATTCTATATAGTGAGTGAAGGGAGGACATAGTCTGATAAGACATTGTTATCTCTCTATAAAGGTCCTTCACTGGCTAGAAAATCCATGTAAGTTATTATATGGTCTGGTTTGTGAATCCTTTCTCCTTAGCAGAGGTAACATTTTAAGTGAAGCTCATAAATTAGATAGACTGGATTCCTTCCTAATGTGATAAACTGTGACTATCCCTAATACGAGCACAAGTTTATTTTTGGAATAGACCATTTTGGAATAGATCATTGTACGTTACAAAGTAAACCCAGTTTTATACTATGCAAAGAAGCTGGAGCTCCAGAAAGATATGTACATAATAGCAGGAAAAAAGGCACAAAGTTAGAAGAAGAATCCTCATTCATTAGTGTAAATCATCATTAGTCATCATGTTTTTATTTTAATGCACTTGAAGACAATCTAGGTATTTTGAATTTTCATCTGTTTTTATAAATCCATTTTATAATTTACATAGTGAGTAGTTTTATAAAACAAGCCATGTTTTCTCTCAACTAATATGGCTTCATAAAGGAAGCAGAGTTCACTTGACTGCCTTATTGAATCAGACTCTTACTGTGGGATGAACTGTAAATGCATCTGCTGTGGTGGCTGCGGTTTCATAGAGCAGAATTCCAGAGGACCAGGCTCAAACTTAACTTACTTTCATTTATCTCAA
Source organism: Dromaius novaehollandiae (assembly GCF_036370855.1). Classification (NCBI taxonomy): domain Eukaryota; kingdom Metazoa; phylum Chordata; class Aves; order Casuariiformes; family Dromaiidae; genus Dromaius; species Dromaius novaehollandiae. The sequence continues at coordinate 153,810,476 of NC_088099.1, read as the reverse complement.
AAGGACTCGAACCATGGAAACTTATTCAGGAAAAAAAATAAGGATGATCAGGAGATGAAATGAGCTGTCGTCATCAGCCAGTGTTACACGTGCAAATCACTTTCTTTTCAGCTAACGACTGAGGGAGCTGCCTATGGTATTAATAGGATGGGTGATGAGATAGGAGTAGCATAAGGAGGCCAGCAATAGTTTATAAGATCTCTGTTCAATAGGGTATTCAGGGGTTAGTTCACAATCTGCAGGACTGGTTGGTGAGTGTCATTCCAAGTATGCAACACCTGATAAGTTTCCCATTGCTTTGACTTTAAATTATCCTACATTCATGAATCAGAATTCATTCTCAATCCAACATATCTTTTTTTTTTTTTTTTTTTTTTTCTTGCCAAGCCAGCCTTCCACTTAAAACATTAAACAGAACAATTCTAAATGTGCGCACAGGACTTAAAAGTAAGCACACTGAAAGAGCTGCACTGTGCCATTTGCTGCACTGTTTCTTGTCTTTCCAAAGTGTTAGCTCTTACATCCTAAGGGTGAAAAAAGACAGAAAGAAAACATATGACACAGAAGAAGAAATGTGGGTTATTGGTGTCTCCAAAATATTGCTTTAAATGGCTGATAGAAAGCTTTGGAAGCAATTTATTTAGAAATAATTCTGCTAATGTGTCCTTGGCCTCCATTGTTCTTACTAGGAGTTTTTAAGCCATAATCTTCAATACGTGATGTAAGAATTCCCACTGTGGCAATCACTTATGGCGTAAAATATGGATTATATCTTTAAGTGGGAATTACACACAGAGTAACCTTTCAGAGATTTTGTTTGCTTGTTTGTTTTGGTCTACATCAGGTTTCCCAAGAATTACTGTTAGAAAAGACAGGAATAGTATTCACTCACACACAGAGAATTGATCTAATCCCTAGATACAGAGTTACAGAGAAATTTTTCCTCAGAGAAGATTGGCAAGGAAGATAGGTGTGGAGAAACTTTGTTTTCTCTGGAGCACTAACCAAGGGATGGAGCACCTTCAGGTTGCACCGCAGGCAAAGAAGACTCAGTGAACGTGGAGTGTGGCAACTCAAAGCTTTTTTTTCAACGTTGCCCTAGCTCGAATGTGGCTTAAAAGGTCCTGCAGGGCAATCGTTTGTCTTAACATCAGCAGTTTTGAGTCATTTACATTTCCCCATGTAAAACTTCCTCCTTGCCCTGAGTGGGGACCGAGGAGGGAGACTCTCAGGAGGAGATACCTTCTCCACTAAGCAGAACGGTTGTGGGGGGGCATTTCTGCCACCCGCGAGTATAAGCATGTAAATGTTTAACAGTGAGGAAGCTGAGTACAAGATAAGGCATATTACAGAAGATAGCCATCTGCCTTCATAGTTCCTAAGTAAATGTTTCCTTGCTACTGTCATTTATTTATTATTTTGACCTATTCCTCTTGTGGTGGAGAAGGTTTTGATTTAACAGGTAGTGTGTTTGCACAAGCTGGAGGAAGGAAAGGCTTAAACTTACCTCTATTCTTCCAGGCCAGGCCAAGAAGTACTTATATTTTAACTGCTGCCAGTTTTACCGTGTTTCAAGGCCCCATTTCAATCCAAAGAATTTTTTCTTAAAGATGACAAGAGTCCAGTTTGTCCAGTTAGCACATGTACCCACGGAAGTCAGCGCAGTGATGTGCTTTGTAGCTTTGGGGGTATGAGCATGCAGGAGAAATGCATGGAAAAGGAGCATGCTAGTATGCCAGTTACGTGCTCCCTGTCTCATAGACCTTTCAAGGCCAGTCTTGTTAAATACCTACCAACCTCCTCCTCCTGAGTGACTCATTTTTGGGGAAGAAATTTCCATGGGTCTTCTTAAAATAGTCACGGTTGTCTCACTGATGGTGCTGCAGAACCTGACATTAACTAGAGACGGAAAGAGGCAGACTTTTCCTTCCAGTTTCTCCTTGATAGGTCCTGAGTTATCTATTGACACACCAGATTTCTCTTCTGAGGATGTAACTGTGGTTTTTGCAAGTGCTACATTGTGTTTTAGTAATTAGAACGTAACCCAAAATAATACCACATAAAAATCTGTGAAACAATTCCTATAGCAATTTCTATTTCACCCTAGTATTACTTCGCTTGGCTGTATGGGCATGTACAGTAATCATTTACTTATTTTTGTGCAATGCAAAATAAAGAGCAACACCCAAAGGATTGAGCTGACCAAGCGCAGACCTTATATCATGCTGTTGAAACCAAGAGAAGTGCTCAAAGTAGTAAACTCCTTACCAAACATGGTTACAGCATGAGGCCCCAAGTTAGTGTAAACCTCTGACTGTCCTATCTTGGGTAAAGGTTGAAGGTACTGTCTATTATTTGAGTAATCTCTATAAATCAGATGCTCTTTAGAAAAGGAGCAGCAACAACCTATACACTGAATAGACAAATGATTAATTGGCCAAATTTCAGTAGTAAATTGCTGAGATATTTGGGGGGCAAATTTCAGCTTCATGACTTACCAGAGATAAACTAATTGCAAAATATGTATTTTTAGAATACCTTCTTTTGTTATAGCATGTGTATGGATGTAATAATGTTTATTCATACTTCATGAACCCGAATACTTTTCCACTTGGCTGAGCATTATTCACTTGGAGTTTAAGGAGAATATGATCTAAAGGTAACATTTAGAGCTTTGTACACCCCAGTTAGAAGAAGGCTCGGTCATATCTGAGTTTATTTTTCATAGAGGTGCAGAAATCAGAGAAGAAAACTATTTAAGGTTGTATATTTAATGTTTATACAAGTATTTTTCAGACTTATGAAAATGTGCACAGACAAAAGCAGTATATTTAGACTTCTTAAGGGTATTTGATGCAGAACATAAACAATATTTGGATTAACATCTAGCATTTATGAAATAGCAATAACACATGTTTAAATCAATTAAGAACTAGTTAACTGTCAGATCTCAGAAAGTCATTAGTGGGGACTCGCAGCTGAATGGAAGTGTTTAGGGTGTGATTCCACAAATTCTAATTACAGGTCCAGTACTATTAAACATTTTCACTGGGCATCCAAAAATAATTGCAAAGTTAGTACTGACAACATTTGCAGATGAAACGAAGTTTGACCAAATAGTGGCATTAATGAGGAAGACAGCAAGGGACCATGCAATAAGCTGGATATATTCCAACAAATATATTTTATATGTCAGGAAAGACAAAGTTGCACATCTTGGAAGAATAATGCAGGTGATACTTTCAGAATGGGAAACTAGGACCCAAATGGAAACAGATCTGTAAAAGAGTTAGACAAGATTGGTAAACAATTTAGCATTAGCTGTCACTGACGTGATGAGGAAAAAGCCCAGTTAATTAAACCCTTGGTTATATAAATAAGGTAGTTGTGAGAAGGGAGATAATTTTGTGTTTACAGCAAGAGTGAAGTCAGTCCTGGACTACAGGATATAGTAAGAGCATATTAAATGGAATCTAAATGGAGAAGATGCAGAATTCAGTGCTAATAATTATTTGAAAGCTGGGGAAAGCCCATTTGGTGGATAATGTATAGTTCAGCCCTTCTAGCTCATAGAAAATAGAAAACTTCTGAGATGATTTTATTACCATATATAGGATCCTCCTGAAGAGAAAATGTGAAGTGCTAATAAGACTCTTTTTTCCAAGTAAGAAAAGCAAGAGGGAACCAGTGTCTAGAAGCTGAAGTCTGATAAATTCGGATTAGAGATTAGATATACACGTTTTTAAAAAGGAGGGTGTTTAAACACAGGGAGAAACTGCCAGGGAGGTCTCTTGGTTTATCAAAATCAAGATTGGATGTCTTTGAGAAGAATGTTTTAGCCCAACAAAAAAAAAAAAGGTAGCAAAATGCAAATTACTGGATTCAGTCCAAGAGTATCAGCTGAAATTTAATGGCCTGTGATATCTAAAATGTCCTTTCCAACCATAAATTCTGTGAATCTATGATAATTCTGAAAATGAACAAGGAAATCTTAGTCTCACTAAAATGCATTTCAGTATATCACTCAGTTTCTTTTCTCCTTCCAAGCTGCAGGACAAGTGGAGCCGATTTCATTTTGTTTTGTGATTTATTGTCTCAGGAGGTAGGAGGCTCCTGATTCCTTGCATAGCCTACTGTTTGATAGTGCTAGCCTGAGTTTTCATGGCTATAAACCTGCTGAATCTTATCCTATAACATATTAACAGACTGATGCTTTCATTGGTGCTTGGTGAGTTAATGGCAAAAATAATGCTGACCTAGCATAAATGGCATCCACTTCTATTATAATTGACTTAACTTCACAATCAAAGGCATCGTCTTCCTGTATCTGAAACTTTACTCTCTCTTCAGTAAGCCTACTGCCTATTCATGAAGCCAAACTTAAATCCTTGCAGAATCAAATCCTTTGGTTAGACTGTTGATATGCACTGGGTAAATCATGATACCTCCTCTAATAAAGAGGAGTCCTTTGGAAAAACGGAGCAAGTAGACAGCTGGCAAAGGTAGTTGATGCCTTCTCTGCTGACTGAAAACATACAGCCATATCCTGCTCCGGTGTGGGCAGCACGAGCCTCCCTTGCGTATTCTGCACTCGGTCACGGCTCAGCACGCCGATTGGGGTCGGCAGGCGCCTCCGGGGAGCTGAGGCCCGGGGCACAGCGCAGCGCCGTCCGCGGAGGAGGTCTGCACGGCGGGTCTGAGTTGGGTCCGTTCCAAGGCACTGAAATCCTGTAGTTTAAAGTTAGAAAGCTTAATGTGTATATTAATAATGTGTACAGGACAAACGCCTTGTATTTTCTGTTTAGGAATTTTCTTGCAAATTGTGTTGCTGCTGCATGAGTTGTTTTCTTTTTTTTTAATCTCTCAGCATTTCCTTTTTCTGCAGTTTTTGGTTTTCCTTTGAGTTGTAGTCATGCACTTTGCCCCAGACAGGTGTCTGAAATAAAAGTTTAAATGAATCCTTATTTCTAGTTTCATCCCGCAGCCAGGTCCTTCAGACAGGTTATATTTCTAAACTTTGGTGCGAGATAGATACACAGTCTTAACTGACATATCACAACAGATATTTTAGCAAATGCTGCTTTATTATCACTCTGTTCTTTGAACTGTAGCATCATTTAAAAAAGAAAAAAAGTACCATTAATTTAACCATTAGTTTAAATACAAAGAATACAGTATATGATTGCCCTGTTGATTCACAGGAGGGACCTTTTCTTGGCCTTATCCTCCATTAGATGTCTATATCAGTACATTGAATTTTGAAGAGAGATTCCTGAATTCAAATATTTTTCTTGTTTTTATTTTGATCTGTGGCTCCCAATGTGAATGGAAGGATATATAGAGAGCAGATTTTCTGCCCTATCACACTCTGTGATTTGTACTGTGCTGAAAATTGAACTAAATCCTCTGGGCGTAAAGTAAGAACAAACAGCTTATTCCCTTCTGCTCCTCTAAACCACAGGAACTTAAATATTAATGAAACTTTCATGAATCACACATAACATATACTGCCCCTTTGTGCTGGAAAATGCCAGGCTTTTTATGGTTGAAGCTGTACAGCCAGGATAATAGGAAGCAGAGTCATAAAGCAGTAATTAATACACTTCTGAACTGAGCTATTTTATTGTGTAGATGCTAATTAAGAATGATAGATAGCAGTGATTGAGTGGCACATAATACATTTGGTCAGCATGAGTGAAAGGTCAGTTATCATTTTGACTACTTTAAGTGAAAATGTTTTCCCTTGTGTCAGTGATTTCAGAAGCCACAAACGTCAAAGTGAAATGCCTTACGCACGCGCTTGCTAGAATGTGAATTTTTAGTGATGTGACAAGAGAGAAGTAATAGAAACCATTTGATTTGCCAGGGTGTTTCTGACCAAGCAATCTGAAGGGAAACAAAACAAAACAAAACAAGAAAAGGATTTTAAAAATAAATAAGTAATTAAAGTGAATATTAAATCTTGGCATTTTGAGTGCCTTCAGTTTGGGGTGCCTTCCCTGAGGCACTTAAAAGGGGCTGGCTTTCCTGATGTGGGAACCACTTCTTGCCTGAAAATGGTTCTGTGAGACCAGACGCTTCAAAGTTGGCTTTTGAAAAAGCCTGGCTACTTGATCAAAACAGTCCTTGATGTTTTTGGAATATTTCTAAGTTATTAATTTCCAGAAGAGTGGGAAAGGGTAGCCTTAACTCCCAACTAAGGGTGAATTCAAACAATGCAGCCATCTCCACCGAGGAGACAAGTCCGAAAGTGAGCTCATGTGCTGGCAGTAAGAATGTGAGACATCTCACAGATGCTCGTACCAGTGCTATATGTTTAACTTCACTTGTCATCTCTGTATTCTTCATAGCTTAGACACCTTCTGTTTTTCTTTGATACTGTACAACCATGATTAAAGTCAATAGAAAAAATCCTGTCCTCAGGCTATTAAGACCCTTAGATGCTTTGAAGGGCACATGCCTAGACAAAGGCCCTGTTAAGAGAAGGACTTTCTGAGAAAAGTCAAGATGAGGTTTGAAATTTTGCATTGTTAAAAATAATTTGGTATTTTGATCTCATATATCATGTAACTCCTCTCTAGGGATGAGCTGCTGCAGCTAAAAAAGAAGAAGAAGAAAAAAAAAAAAAGAGGTGACCAAAGAAGATTTTTTAAGACTTTTAATTCAGTTTTGTGGTGTTTTTTGGAGAGTACCCAAAAGAACAGAGTTCCAGTTCAGCTGGGGACTCTGCCTAATGTTGTAGTTCATACAGCAATTGATTTTTTTTTTTTAACTGGCTTGTAACTGACCATTAGGAGGTATTATACCTCCTATGTATCCTATTGCAGACTGGGAAAAGAGTGATGCTGTATTAAAAAAGAAAAAAAGATTTTACGTACTTAGTAATAGTGAAGAAACAGGATTGCGAATATCAGTTTATAGTTGCTCATACTCGGTGCTAGCAGAGTACTTTAGACAACAGCATCTTCTTGCACAGTGAATCACTGCTTGACAGTACTGTTAATAAAATCTGAGTGGGTATTTGAATAAATGGTTCTAGGATGTTTTAAGGTGTGTGGCTAAGTCTGTTGTCTTAGGACAAACGAGTATGATGGAAGCCGATCAGTACAGCAAAAGAGAGGAAGCAGCAAATGAGAAAGTAAATACAATAAGGAAACCAAAGGTCTGATCTTAAAGTTAGAGGACTAAAAGAAATCAGAGTTTTGCCCCTCACAAGTCAAAAAAGGAGAGTAAGTTGCTCAGTCGAAAGGAAGAATAACTGACTCAGCTCCCAATTTGATCTAGTCTAAGTGATGTCAGAATACATTCTGAAAAAGGCCCTTGACTTAGCTAAAAATGAAAGATAAAAATGAGTGCCTAATGTTTTTTTCAGGCCTTCGGCTCTCAAAAGGTGTAAGCAGTTCAGCGGGGAGAGCAGGCGCACGGGGCTGTTTATGGGCTTGTGCCTCGGAGAGGAAGGCGGCACTCCCGCAGCTCGCTGTATTCCTTGGACGAGAAGCAGCGATACGATTAGGGCTCATGTACACAACAGGGAAGATTGTAACTAGCAGCTTATGTTTTAGGATAATGCTAACTTACTTGGGCAGCTCTGGGCGCACTCTTCAGAAACCACTAATGACGTTTTAGTTGTGTAACTTGAAGAGTCTCTGTTCTTGCTCAGGCTGCCAAGAATACTGCAGCCCAAAAAGCCTGTTATGCAACTGCAAGTGAGAAACTTGGGCCACTGCAGACTGGCTCATCTTGACAATTAAATTTTTATCCATTCTGGCTTTTCAGTTAATTTTCTGTCTTAGCAGGACTATGGGTTTCCCATATAGGCTTCTTCAGCATAAGTCCATATATTTTAGCAGGAAGCCAGGTGCGGTGTCATAGTATAACTGCATCTCTAGTTCAGCTTACTATTTATGTTAACCTTTCCCAGTAATTAGGCTGCTGACGATTTTGCAGAAAGTCTAACGTCCACAGCAAAATCACAATCAAGTTAGGTGTTCCTTGGGGAAGAGGAGGGCAACTTTTATGTGCATCTTATTTGTTTGGACCAGTAACAGGACCAACACATGGCTGGAAGAGATCTCCTGCATCCTCAGGTTCAGTCCCTCACTATCACAGGGCATCACATTGTCCTCTTAGTAAGTAGATCAGGTTGCATTTTAAAATACTTAGAACTTAAATTTTGTTTTGGTTATTCTCACTGAAAGACTGTTCCAGAAATCTGCTTGTTATAAACCAGCTTCTCATTTCTGTCCTCAATTTATGCCTGACCATAATTGATGAGACCAGACAAATAACATCATTAATTTTTTATTCTTACTTTGTGGTAGAAGCTACCATTTATTTATGTGTCATCTTAGTAAACTTAAGTTATTGAAGTTCTTTTCTTTAAAAGTCTAAGAAGGATATGTAGGATCTGGGAATTTCTGTAGAAGGAAGCCTCTTTTTATCCAAGAGCTACTTTGAGTGTCTGTTTCTGGATTCTGCTTGTGCCTAGTTTTCCAGTGTTTTAATAACCTTCCTCTGTTCTGGAGGTGAAGGTGAGTTCCTTGTCGGCAGAGGAAAGGACTTGCTGAACTACTAAGTGTGCATGTGCTTACCTGCGGGCAAGATGAAAAGCATTGCCTTCTAAATTATTGATCTTATAGTTGATTTGGGGTGCAAGAAGTCATTTGAAGTGTGTTATAGATTTTCTCCTGGAATTACTATGAGTAATTAAAAGATGACACTTTCTGGCTCAAAAGGAGACATCAGAAGGCTCTGCTCAAAGGGGGTTTATTAAAATGGAGAAGTGAAATCCCCAAAGAGTAGTCAGGGGAGCCGGGTTTTTTTAATAACTTCTTTAATGTCACCGGCGCAAAAAGAAGAGTGCAATCGGGCATTCGGGAAACAAGAATGAGAATTTTTGTTGAACATGGTCAGTCATAACAGTTGTTGAACAGAAGTCTCTCTAAGAGCAAAGCCCAAGAACTGGCACTCGTGAGCCAGATGTTGAGCTCCAGAATCAGGCTCCTTCTTGCTGCTTCTGCCCTTTCATTCTTGCATTCATTAATGAAAAACAGCCTTTGCTTCAAGCAAGCTTGACTGTGGATGGAGATCTAGAATCCCACTCTCCTATTTATTCTGCAAGTGTTGTAAGAGCTAAGTGACAGGAAAGGGAGGTGCCTCCAAGTGGATGTGGTCCCAGCTGCTGTGAAACTTTTCTGCCCTTAGTCTTTTCAGGAGACATTTCCAGTATGATTTGCCTGCTTTCCAGGTTCCTGCTGAGCTTATACAGGAGAAAGACATTTAGCGCTTGAAGGACAGGTAGTTCTGCTAATGACAAGATGGAAAACTTCAGGCAGCTAGGGAACTTCCAGGTCCAAAATAGGGCTATTTTTAAGGTTAAATGGCTGCTAAGCAGGGGTTATGTGGTTCACAGTTTTGGATTTAGGCACCTCAGGACATCCTAAATCCTATTTTACATGCCTAAGACCTTCTTTGGATCTGGACCAAATGCTTCATTTTTACATTCACAGTTACGTTACAGTGGATGTAAGTGCCTCTGGTTACATTTTGACATGCAAATGCTTATTTGACTTGAATGAAAAAGCAAGAATCTTATATATAAAAAGTGTTAAAAGACATTCAGACTGAGACCTAAGCCTACAAAATCAAGGAAATCCTGAGGTGGGATTATAACATTAATCTTTCTGTCCTCCTCCACCAAACTCAAACTCCCTTTGTCCTAACATTGTTTACTCTAGCAAAATGCTTGTCCATGTGTCTGTCACCGGGGTAACATATATTATCCTCATGTGGAACAGTTTATTATAATGTAACTGATATAAACGTTTAAAAAGATGTTGTCTCTGGGATCTTTCTTGGCCCACCAGAGCCTGATTTGTTAACCTCGTGAGCCTGCTGTGAACCCTGCCTAGCTTTCAGTAACCCACACGAAGGCTGTAGGCCTGAAAACTGTGGGTGGCTGACTGTAGCACTTGTTATGCTCTTCTATTTTGCTTATCTGGAACGTGTATTATTTTAGTTGGGATAATTTTGGCCAGTTGCTTTTTTTTTAATGTGTTACAGTATTGTAAAAAAGCCTAAAATCTTCGTGGTTCCTTTCGGCATCCCAAAATAGTTCTATAAATAGACACTGTAATACAGTACTTGTTTTTCTATTATTTATCTAACAAGCCACCCGTGGTGTGTAACTTCCGTCAAACAATGTCTGTGTTGTGAAAAAGAATAACTATCACTGTCTGTTTTAGAAGTTACTCCATTTGCTTAGTGGAGCTATATATATATTTGAAAACAGCCAAGCAAACGACGTGATGAAGTAATGCTTTTTTAGTGCTGCTTTGCTTCCTCTTCCAAACTCTTCTTTCTCCCTAAATGAAAGTAGAAATGTTGCTGGAGGGAGGAGGGGCATCGCCCTGCCGTCCCATCCTGCCCAACCGTATCCTCATCTTTCCAGGTCAGCACTTCGTAGTAGGCAATGGTACTTCTTCGTATAGGGCAGGGGAGAGGGGGCAGGTCATAATTAAATTAACACCTTTGCTCTGTTACACATTTGTGTACCCGTTAGATATTTGATGTATTGCCATTGATACTGATAAGTTGCCATTATGAACCTGGATCCCCGAAATCCACAGAGCACTGACGAATCTCTCTTTTCACCCAAACTGACAGTCGCGCGTCTGAGTAATGAGAGGAAACAAACATTTTCGTGTGTGGCCTGGGACTTTCTGAATGCAGGACATTAAAGATGTTGATGTTTTCTCTCTGTGTATCCACTGTAATATTTTAACTTTTAAAACTCTTGTTTTAATGAAAATCAACTGTGTAGCTTGTTGCTTTTTACTAGACTCACAAGAACTAAATATAACACTCAAATTTCCAGGAACTCATAAAAACTCCTTCTTTTGTGCAGAAGAAGGCATTTTTAATGTGTCTTAAAGCACAAATGTTTTACTTGTGGTTTTGCATGTAATGAGAACTATTGCTGCTCTACACACAGTTGCTAGATCAGTGCGTAGTGACATAGCAGTATAGATCCCCATTGATAAGCTTTTCCCATGCTTTTAAGACAGCATAAATGGATCACTTGCATGGCAGGCTTTATTTATAATTTGGAATTTAAATCTGCAATTATGTGCTATTTACAGTGGAGAAAAATCTCTTGTTGATCTTTTCAAGAATTTACATTTGACTTGATCAGTACAAGAAACGTTTTAATTTCCAAATGAGTCAAATCTTTGAAGCAGTATTTTAACACGAATTGTGCATTCTCTACCCTCTTAATGGAAGCACACTAATAGGTAGCTTTATTATTTTTTTTTTTTGACAGGAAAAATGTATTGTAAATTTTACGTGTCTACCACTCTTGAGCAATAGAGAATGTGTGTTTAAAATTGATACTGTCGTTCAAAGCAGAAGACATCCGAGTCGCACTTTTGTGTTACTTCACATGGGCTTATGCCCAGTAGCAGGATTTGATGAAGCAGTGTATATTTACAAACACATAAAAAGAAATGCGAAAACTCAGTTTTAATACTTGGTAGTTTATGCAAGTCTGTTATTACCGTTAGGTTAATGTAGTCAAAATGACTGTCCTAACATAATAGATTCTAGCTTAGAAGTGATTATATACATTTTCAACTTTATATTTGTGTTTATATTTTACTTAGTGGTTTAGGCTGTGAAATTTTGGCCCTGGGGTTAAACCTAAAGGTTTTCAAACTAAGAAATCCATGGCTAAAATATGTTTGGTGGGAGGGAGTAATATAATTACACATAGGTTTTTGATAAACAGCCTAAATTATGCTTCAAAGGACAGATGTGGCTTTAATAATCTGAACCATTTGCATTTTCAGATTAAACTCTGCTTGATTGCATTGTACTTGATATGTATGCTTAAATCTATATGTTAAATGTTATACTTTGATATAGAGCATATTGTTTGACTTTGTTCTTATGATCTGACAAGCTTCATTATATAATAAACTAGTTTAAATAAATCTTAAAGACATAAAAGTGTTCTTGACAGTAAGAAAAAAATTTAAAGCATACAAATGATATATCGGTTAGATGTTCCAGAGAGAGTCAAAGCTTTTTTCATTCAGATCTTTGAACATGTGTTTTGAATAAAGCTGTAAGGCATTTTCCAGTAACCAGTGTTGTATTACAAAAATGAGTAAAGTAAAACAAAAGGAAAACATGTTTCAACATTTTATTCAGTATTGTCACAGATTGTTGCACATTTCCAGCTGGAAGTAAATGTGACATTTGTAATGCTAATTTTTCAAACCTAACCTTTTATAACATATAAAATATTACTTGGGATGGTGTGCCCTTGTGAAAAGAGCAGGAGTAATGAAGTGCTCGATCAGGGTTCAATTGGATTCCTAATGGCTTGAGTGCAATTATACTGCCAGGTTGTTGCAATCAATCAAAACCATTTTTGAATTGTTCTCTTAAACCGAACGTGGTGGTAACTGCTGATAAGCAGGTTACAGAACACTTGACCTGACACACTAGTGGTGTGCGTGGCTCACCAAAACCAACAAATAATGCTGTTAACACTGCGCTGTTTGTCCTGCGTGAGAAGAAAATATATATGTTTGTGGATACAGAAGAGCACGCCGTAGCCTAGCTGCGTGTTACGTTGTGGTGGATAAATGTGGAAACAAGCACAAGGCAGAAGGACATAAGAAATATGCCGTATATAATTTTGGCATTACATACATGATACTGTTGATTGTGAGCTGCAGGTACCAACCCTGAGAAAATGGAGAGCCCTCTGAGTTGCTCCCCTTTTCTTCTATCAAAACGACAGCTTGCCAGCCTCCGTCAGCTCAGAGAGGGGGCGCCTGGCGGAGGAGAAGGCAGTGAGCACATGCAACCAATTTGGATATTTAAAAATGCCAAATTGAGAAAAAAAGAAGAAAAGAAAAGAAAAATTCTTACAATTAAGCTATAATGGAATTTATAGAAAGATGGATATAATTTATTTTGGTTTTATTTGTCCAGGGCCATAACATGCTAGCCTGGAAATATAATCTAAAACACACCACATACAGTGTTGCTAATGGGATATTTATGCTGAAGGGACTTACTCCCCCTACTTCAGGATAGGAAAAAGTTGCTGTAACATTTCATCACAGGGCATGCCTCTAAAAGCGAAATCTAATTAAATAGTTTTACTGTTAGTTTAAAATATCATACAAGTGAAGTCCCTTAAATTCGTGAAGACGTGTTTGAAATCAGCTAACGTGGCACTTGAAGAAGGGCACCTTGGGGCTGACAGTCTTGGGATCAGAAATTTCTGTTTATCTAGCATGTGAGTAATTCTTAATTGGCCATTACCCGATTTTTACCCCACTCTGTCTTCGCTGTTAGTTGAACAGGTACTATTGTGCTGTTAGCGTGGTAGGTAGGATAAAGGTGTTTCAGTATTTGAGCTTGATCCCACAATTTCTCTGCTGAATCTGCTAGTAAAAGTGTAGTAGGATTGTAGTAAGGTGAGGTGCATGCCAGCATGCTAGGTTAACGCTTACCTTGAAATATTAGTCTCTCTGAAGACAACAAAAATAATTCTATTCATTTCAATGGGATGCGTGACACTCATAGAGTATCTGCTTGTTTGCTGAGCAATTCTTTACTTAATATGTATTTTTTGCAATAATCCAAAGAAAGTCATAAGCGGTTCAGTCTCGCTGCTTCCCTGAAATGCTTACCAAGTATCATCTTATGCGTACCACCTTTTTTTGTTGCTTAAAACACTGACTTCCTCAAAATTTAGCCCTCACCTCTGCTTCAGATTCCTGACTTGGCAGGTGTATTGCTCAAATCCTCCTTTTTTTTTTTTTTTTTGGAAACCAGAACAAGCACATTTTCATTTCACAATGAAAAATTGCAACTAGAAAAGGAAAGTAGAAAGAAGTTAAAAAAAATGGTTAAGGACAAAGCATATTTCCAGATGGTCTCTCTTATATTGTGCTGCTTTATATACAGGGCCATCTGTAACTCTTTAGTTAATTTCCACTGGTCTAATTCTGTACTTGCATGTATGTATCTAGAGTAGATTTGACCAAAATACAGGCCTTCTGTACTGTTTGTGGGATATTTTCAGAGTAATATATAGCAGAGCTTGGCTGCTCTGCCCTTTGCACGGCTGCAGGATGCCAAAGGGCAGGGGAATGGCCTCCTCTCCTCTTATATTTTATCTGATTCTTCAGAGGCTCCTAAACTCAAAGGAGTAGAACAACAAGCACCGTATGTAGATATGCTGGGAAGCTCTGGATGCTTGTTGTAGCCCACAATATTTATAACATACGGCTTGTATATTAGGGTTTAAAATCCCATCCATTTGCTGCATGTAAAAATACCTTTCATCTCTCTTTTCCCAAAGACCGTCATTTAAAGCTTTCAAGATAATGGTGGGAAAAATTTGTGCAGAGGCATTGATGTAACGGCAACAGCATTTATTCTTTTCACATTGAAATGTCAGTTTTCAAAAGACTTGGAATTGCAGAGTGGATTTTGTGTTGCATTCATTTCTAATTGGCAATGCTGAAAAAAAGGGAGAAAAAAACCTCCTGGAGGAACACCTGAAAACAGCAACCTGTCTAAAGTGTTTATCACTCATTTTTTATGTTCAAAATGTTTCCTACTCTCTTTAGACAACTTGAGTAGATTGTAAAATACAAAACAATTAAGAAGTATATCAAAGTAATCTCATCTTTTGCAATTGCATTAGGTGTAACCAATCTTTTTTTTTTTTTTTGCTTTTGAAAACTATTTAAATATTTGTTATATTTAAGCTGTATGGTGCAATATAATTATTTCTGTCACCTCATATATTCAGATTCCCCTATCCAGCTTCAGTTTCTTATTGATTTATTTGCCTATTTTATTTTTAACTGCTCACCTTCGTTAATTAGAAAAGTTTATACAATGCTTTTCCTGGGCCTTAGACATAGAAGAAATTGGTGATATCATTTCTCTTTGTCTCTGGCTCCATTTTCTCTCTTCTTATTCTGAGGCTAACATTTAGGAGAACAATAACATTGCAGTTGTCTCTGTCTCCTTGTAGATCTTTCAGAACGGGTGTTTTCAGGCAATGAAAACCACAGAGCATATGGATCAAAATGAATGGGATTCAGGTGATGAAAGAGATTGTTTCTTGGTGCCTGTCTTGAATTTTCCTTTGAGTTTGTGCTGAAAGGTTGAGGTTGCAGGCAGAAGATAATTTTCCAAGTGCCCTGGATGGTTTAACCTTCCTCATGTTGTTTGGAAAGTTAGCTGAAGCCATTTCATTCCAGCTTCAGACTGAGATTTTTGTCTTTGTTGGTAGGAATTGCTGCAAAATTCTATTATTTCTTTGAACAAAAGCAGTGAGCACCAAATGTTGTTCTAATTTGTTTCCCTTGCAACAAAGTGGCTTACCTTACAACCCAAGCCCCGGACTAGCTGAAACCTGACATTTCTGTTATGACAGGATGTTTGTTACATACGTTTCATTTAATGACTAACACTATTGATCAAAAATCCTGGTGTTTGTGTCTGCAAAACAATCCTAAGCTGCAGAGGGACCCCAGAGAGATGTGCGGTCCATGCAGCAGGCAAGCCTAGCATCTAAGCCATTACTTTAAGTTTTACCTACATGATAGTATATGGGGTGAAATGGGCTTTTGGAATTCAGCTGCTTGTGTAAAATGCCCTCTGCAATACACAATTGCTTAGCTGTTTTA
Organism: Dromaius novaehollandiae; assembly: GCF_036370855.1. Classification (NCBI taxonomy): domain Eukaryota; kingdom Metazoa; phylum Chordata; class Aves; order Casuariiformes; family Dromaiidae; genus Dromaius; species Dromaius novaehollandiae. Next base: position 153,794,748 of record NC_088099.1, on the reverse strand, counting down.
AAAACAAGAATTAGAGAAGTGTAAGCATCAGTGATAACGAAAGAGTGACAACGTTGATAGAGGACTCCGGGAAGTGTGGCTAGCGTGCATTGAACTAGCACATTTTTCTGACTGCCAAGCTAGGAGAACAGGTGTTGGCATTGATATTCCAGCTGCGGAGATGGACTGTGGGTGCCTTTGTGGGTAGGTGTTTGTATGAGCTGCTTTGGCGTAACGTTTGGGCATCTCCGTAACACCAAGCAGAGAGAGGCAGGGCCCTCCTGCAGCCCGGATGGAAGGATATTGCTGTTGGCTGCTGCTGAATCGATCGAACCAAGAGGTCACCATGATGCCAACATGTTCCTCTTTTTCTCTTCACTGTCTTTTTCTTCATGCTTTTCTCCTTACCTCTCAAAGGAAATAAACAGCTGAGTTGGCTGCAACCCTGTAACAACTCTCCCCTAAAGTGACATGCAAAATAATTGGCAGAATGCAATTTCCCAGAATTATTCATCTGAGATGGACCGCTATAAATTCACCAACATTGTAATCATAGATACAGAAAATAAAAGGATGAACTTTCTTTCCAAATTAAATGTTCATTCTGCTTATCTGGGTCTAGTCCAGTCAATTTTCTTATATTCATCACTGTGTTATTTAAGAGTCTCCAAGCATCAATTAAATGTGATTTTCAAACTCTTGTAGGACCTATTGGTATTTTACTCAAGCAAACAATCTGTCTCCTGCTGCTCTGCTATATCAGAACAGAATTTTGTAGTTTTGGATAGCAAGACATTAAATCTATTCTGTACATCTTTCTGCAACATCTACTGCAATAACATAGTAAAACGCTGTGAGTCCTAATAGCACCCATCGTGGCACCCAGCTCTTACTGGTGAGGAAATTTTAATGTGAAGAAAGGAAAGGAAAATCCCTAAGGAGGCACTATCCTACTGCTGAGACAAGCTGTTTCCAGAGTCAGGTTTTGCATGTAGACATTCTTAAGTGTGGAAATACATCACATTTTCGTTAGGGATCTGGGAAGGGCCAATGTTCAGACTTTGAAGGCACCAACTGTATTTAGTGTCCTTATGATTTAGTAACCAGAGATTTTTATACTTTACAAAAAATTGGTTTCTACTTACGTATCTGTGGAAACATAGGAACAAGTCACTGACTTTAATATTCTTGACGTGTATCAGTAGAGTTGCTATGCAAACAGCTCTTTTTTCAGGGAATTAAATATCTTAATAGGTGGGGTTTTTTAAAAAAAAAAAAAAAAGAAAAACATATCCAGTATTCAGCTGGTATGACATTTGAAGTTTATTAGTTCAGCTGAAAAATGCTTAAATAATAAACTTGTACAGCATTTATACAGACAAGTAATAACTACTTGATAAAAAGCAACGGTTTGTAGGTTCAGTGCATTCCCCAGTGTCCAAAAATTCACTCATTAAATCCTGAAATGAACCTAACAATAATTGTGACAACTGGCAGGGCTAACACAATAACCTGCAAAAGATGAATTACTAAATGATTGCAGCTAGCAGAGTTGTGCTCACAGTCTGAGTAGGGTCTATAGACAAATGCAATTGGGCTTAGTGAATAACTGACAGCTTAAAGTCATTGGTGCCAGACGATGGGAAGAAAAAAAGTGTGATGAGATTTCAGCATCTCTGAGAGAAGTGAAAGACTATTTCCATAGGATGGTTACATTGTTCAGAAAGAACAAATTTTCAGATTGAGAATAAGCATTAAAAAACATGAAAATGAAAATACCAAATAATATGCAATTTTCTTGGTATTACCCAGTTTTAAGATTAAAACACAGCCAAATTGAAGAGCATGAAGAGAGTCTTCAGTATCCTCTGATTATTTGTAGATAGCAAGAGATAATCAGTTTATCATGTTGTTTTAAGAAAATTGTATTAATAGAACTGCCATGAAAGTAAAAGTAATTGAGAACAGTATTATGGCAGCATTATAAATGCTGATGAAAGAACCAGTGGTTAGAATTCTCTTGTGGAATTAAATATGTCAAAACAACTTCTACACAGTGGAGCAAATTTTGTGTAAAAGCCAATAACGTTAAAAAACTCAGAAGACAAACAAATTTACCAAGAAAGGACAGAGCACAAATGAAAATTCAAAAGGTTAGACCGTGATATTATTTGACTTTTTATAGATCAGTAAGATAATGGAAAGTGGAAAGTAAAATATCTTCAAATGTGTTTGCCCTAGGTACTGTACATC